>NW_024096765.1:2167500-2816498 GCF_016545835.1 Crotalus tigris | reverse complement strand
GATGAAAATCCATCCCATCAAGAACGTCACTTTTTCTATTTCTTATTTTACTTTCAAGACCCAATGTGGTAATACAGCACAGGGAATACCAAATGAAATGTTATACATGTTGCCAGAAACCAAAATATATCTTTGCACAAAGACCTTGCCAAGACATGTTGCAGCACCAAGCATTAATCCAGGAAAGCTGAATTGTTGGTTTCTTTAAACCCCATTAAACTTCCTCACACCAGAGAATAGGGAGGCCATTAATAACAGAGCTGTGAGTTAGATATACACGACGTGTTGGCTACACATTTTGATGGACTAAAGCTACTGCTGAAAAACAATCAGGGTTTGTTTACTTTGTGAGACGGGGAGGTTTTCTGGGTTCATCAGCAGGTGTGTTACGCTCAACGCGTTCACATTTTCTTGATAGAAGTAGTTAACTATGGTTTTGCTGGCAAACGAGGATTTCTGCTTTTAGGTATCTTCAGATACCATTCCTCCACTTTCATTTATAGTGTCACAAAGCAAACATGTAATTTGGGGGGGGAAGGTGCTCATGAATTTGGGATGCAAACAAAACAGTATAAAAAGAAATAAACTTTACTCATACTTTCTGAAACATTGGGAGTTTTAGAGTCCCTAATTAAAGAAAGCCATTTAACAAGGGTCAAACATGGATAAGGCACATCTTGGCAACTCAAACTCAAGTGTTGTTGTTGTTGTTAATTGCAAAGTCGTGTCTGACCCATCGCGACCCCATGGACAACGTTCCTCCAGGTCTTCCTGTCCTCCACCATCTTCTGGAGTCCATCTAAGTTCACACCTACTGCTTCAGTGCAAACTCAAGTAGCTACACATTTCTTCCAGTTTTGACTATACAGGGATGCTATTATACCTTCAAACAAAACAAGCACCACCTTTCTTCCTGAAGCAGAACAGATACAGTAAATATATAATATTTATTATGGATGCTGGGCTGCAAATTAAACTCTCGGCTTCTTGGAAGCATAACAGAACATAGCCCCAGAAGCTGTGATATTGGAAGAAAATAAAAACGTAAACATAAACCTGGAAAATAACAGGAAAACCACCTAACATCCAGAATGTTGTAAAATATTGACAAAACACATACAACACTGCAGTGAATACATGAATAGACCCTAATCAATGGAAATAAAGTGAGAAGTTAATCAGTAAAATTATTTTAAGCCTACAGTACTGACATTCTATCCATGAAATATTGAGGTATTAATTGGGTCTAAGATTACTTGAGTCAATATATAAAAATGAGAATGGATGTTGGTCAGCAACAATTAAAATATAATAGGAGAACTAAATCCTAGTCACAGTAGAATGGTCTTAAAAACAAAAATAGAAATAGATAGATGATGAGATAGAGATAGATAGATAGATAGATAGATAGATAGATAGATAGATAGATAGATAGATAGATAGATAGATAGATGGACAAAGCTTGCTTGCCACTTGAAACAAGTATACAAATTTGTCATCTTCTTTTGTCTTTTTTGGTGGGTTAGAGTTAGGGTTAGTGGAAGGTTGTAATTACTCTTTCTTTCAAGTTTTCTCCTACTCAAAGAAACAATGGTCCTTTTTCTCTATCTCAAAGAAATTACTGTAATATTTTGATCCTGGGTATTTGGTGTGTATCAATGCAAACTCAACACACATGCATCTAATTTCAAAACACACTTATTGAGTATGCATTCAAGTAGGTAATGGCTGAAAATATGAACTGTGCCCTGGAGCATATCTGCTAACGACAAAGCCTGCATACTAACTGGGAATGATTTTTTTTTTAACACCATGCTATTGCAGAAAACGTTACAGGTCATGCTACCTTGACTTGTGTTACCACATTTATTTGGACATGATGTGCTACTGCACGACACCTTGGTTTGCTATCCTGAATGTCTGTTTATACTCAGCACGATGACTCAATTCTCGTTTTTGTATGTGGAGCTTCAGTGAGTTACGTTCCTCTGTGGATTCCCAGGTAAAATGAAACTTTCTGACTTGGACCCAGCTGAGACTAGCTGGAGAATCCCAAATCTGAATTCAACAGGGTGAGCGAATCACCATGTTTTATATCTTGATCTAAGGAATGACAAAGCTCTGTGATATCCCTGCCTAAGCCTGGTGTCCACTGATTAAAAAGGATGTTTGTGTATTGCTAAAGGACATGGGACAGAACATGAATTGTGCTGCCATTCATATCAGATAAAATTATTCACTGAAAAATAAACAACAATGTCGTTCACGTTTGCCAAAGAACGAAGGATTACCACAAGATCAAATTTCTGAACTACGCTATGAGTTAAACTTGGAGCAGAAACTTGTAACAATTCAATTCAACTTTGCATGGAAGTTCTTTAATGGAGAATAGGATATTGTTCAACACCAGAATGAACTAGAGTTTTCTACAACAGATAATGATGGTCCTCAACATGGACAGAGTTAAAAGGTTTTTTTAATAATGATGATGATGATGATGATGATGACAGTTATAGTCACTAAAATTATAAGATAATAAAGATAGTAGTAGCATCTAGCCAGTTTTGACCAGTTTGGAGAAGATAATCTGGACTAAAACCAGGTCATTACTTGAATAGAAAATTCAACAGGCTGTTTAAAAGAAGTTTTTAGCTTTATCTCATTAACACAGAAATAAACTTCTAGATCAGAGCTGTTGGGAATATGGGTAGAATTTATTGTGAACATCCTTATGGATTTTCCATTAGTAGCTGGCTACTTTGGAATAGATTGCTGGACTGTTCTGCAAAGCTTATCTTTTTTTTCTCTCTTTTTTTACTGATAGCATTTGGATGAGGTGCATGTGTTAATTCAATTTTATCTCTCAGCCAATGCCTTGGAGCCAGGCATTTTCAATCAAAGGCAACTGTCTGCAAAGAGCAGTGAGAAACCACACAAACAAATCAGCAGGCTTTAAATATTTAACACTTTGGGCTGAATGACTTGCTAATAAATTCTGGATTGTGACACCTTCAGCTGCCATAAGATGAAGCCTTGATCTAAATATCTTTCAACACTAAAACCAACTAACATCAACCAAATGGGAAGAGAAAAAAAACCCACATGGGTCTTGGAACTTGCTCAGCTCCTTTCTATGAAGTAGGCTATCTTGCTCCCATTGATAGTTGTTTAGACCAGTAATGGGATTCAAATAGGTGAACAACCGGTTCTCTGTGTGGATGCCACTTCCAGAAGTCCATTCTGGGCCTGGGCAACAAAAAATTAGCTACTGGTTCTGCCAAAGTGGTACAAACCGGCTGAATCTCACCACTGGACAGAAACATATAAATATCAGGCTAGAAAATACTTTGAAGGACTTCTATTCTGACCCCTTGTCCAAGGCAGGAGACTTTATAGCATCCTAGACAAATGGTTGTCCAATCTTTTCTTGAAAACCTCCAGCAATGGAGCACCACAACACTGGGAGGCAAGCTGTTCCATTGATTAATTGTTCTATCAGAAAATTTCTCCTTATTTCTAGGTTGGATATCTCTTTAACAAACTTCCACCCATTGCTTCTTGTCGTGCCCTATCCAGTCACTTGCCCTGGAGAATAAGTCAACACCCTATTCTTCTTCTTTGTCAGCTAAAGAATAACAGGTTATAATCTTACCCATCACCTGGGAGAACAAGAGATACCACCAAGAACATGAGGAAACATCAACTCAGCACCAGGACTTTCGTATTAATATTATCTCACAGCTTATCTCCCTATCTCTTCTTCTGCTTCTCTTCTGTCTTGGCAACTTCTCATTTTAAGGGCAATCGTTTTAAAAAAAACCCTCGTCAGGTCAACACAGTAACTATCCAGGGGAAGACATTTGTTAACCTATACCAGGGGTAGGCAACCTTGGCTCTTTTATGACTCATGGACATCAACTCCCAGAATTCCTGAGCCAGCCATGATGAGGGGAAAGGGAGAGGTTTCCAAGTCGAGCCATGCTGGCTCAGGAATTCTGGGAGTTGAAGTCCACGAGTCATAAAAGAGCCAAGGTGCCTATCCCTGGCCTAGATGATAGGAAACTTGGCTCTTTTAGGACTGGTGGACTTCAAATCCCAGAATTCTTGAGCCAGCATGGCTTAGCTTGGAAATCTCTCCCTTTCCCCTCAGCGTGGCTGGCTCAGGAATTCTGGGAGTTGGAGTCCACCAGTCCTAAAAGAGCCAAGTTTCCTATCATCTATGCCAGGGGTAGGCAACCTTGGCTCTTTGATGACTCGTGGACTTCAACTCCCAGAATTCCTGAGCCAGCCATGCTGAGGGGAATGGGAGAGGTTTCCAAGCCGAGCCATGCTGGCTCAGGAATTCTGGGAGTTGAAGTCCACAAGTCATAAAAGAGCCAAGGGTGCCTACCCCTGACCTATACTGAACCCCTAAAGGGATCCCAGAAATTGCTATAAACATCATCACCCAAATATCCTGGACTTCCACCTAAGACAGAAGCAACCAACAAAATAATAACTTTATACACTCCACACAATGAGTTCCCCCCATTAAAATAACTAATTGACTTTAATAATGTTTATTTCGTTAGAAGGCTCCCCTTTTTGTCAACTGAACGTGAGCAAAAACTTCTAGGTGTTTCTGATAAATCTGTCTCTGCAGGGCTATATCTGTCCATGGCAATATTTCTTTATGACTCTGAATTTAGCCATCAGCAGCCTCCCCCCCCAGATCATGCACTGCTCCTGACTTTGACAGCGATTAAAAAGTAATTGAAAGGGTGGGCTAAATTCCATTTAGGAGCCATAAAACCTTCTGCGCTGTATATTACCTTGATTTCAATTAGAAAGTTCCATTAATTAATCAGGTTGGTCAAACACCAGAGGGAGTGAGGGGTGGAACTCCTGTGCGTGAATAATTTCCAAGTACCCAGCAGCTCTTTTGCTGCAGTTTCTAAATATTCAGGTCTACCTTTCACTTTTCTAAATTTTTATTCATCTCAATGCATCCTCTTAGAGGTTTTGAAATGCTAAAGAAAGTTGCTGTGATCTAAAAATAACTTTAGGGACCAGATGGGGTGTTGAGGTCCACACTTGAATTGGTGAGGCTGGGAAACATTGTTTTAGAGCAGTGGTTCTCAACCTTTCTAATGCCGTGACCCCATACTACAGTTCCCCATGTTGTGGTGACCCCCAAGTGGGTGTGGCCACCAATAAGAGGGAGTAGGACAGATAGGGAAAAGGGAAAAAATGGCGGGCAGCCTTGTTTGGTGACCCCCGTGAAATGGTCGTTCGACCCCAAATGGGGTCCCGACCCACAGTTTTAGAACCGCTGTTTTAGAGGCAGGTATGAGTAGTTGAGGGAGTTAAGTATGTTTACCCTAAAAAAAAGAGAGAAGGGTTTGCATGGATAGCATCTTGCAATGCCTGAGGGGCTATCCCAGGGAATCCATTTATTCTTGATGAATTAAATTGTCCACCATTTAAGCCAACAGGATTCCAAATCAAATGCTAAAACTGAATTTTCTCCCATGTGGAGTAGAAACCAAATCGAACTGCCCATTCAAAATTGGACTTTCATTCAATTTCACTTCTTCAGTGAGGGCAGGACAGGAAGCAATGGGTGGAAGCTCAATGGAGAGAGAACCAACCTGGAAACAAGGAGGAAGTTCCTGATAGTGAGAACAATTAATCAGTGGGTCAGCTTGCTTCCTGCAGATTGGGAGTGCTCTATCATTGGACTTTTTCAAGGAAAGATTGGACAACCGTTTGTCCAAGATGATGTGTATTCTTAGGGGTAGAGGATTGGATTAGAACAGGGGTAGGCAACCTTGGCTCTTTTATGACTCATGGACTTCAACTCCCAGAATTCCTGAGCCAGCCATGCTGAGGGGAAAGGGAGAGGTTTCCAAGCTGAGCCATGCTGGCTCAGGAATTCTGGGAGTTGAAGTCCACGAGTCATAAAAGAGCCAAGGTTGCCTACCCCTGGGTTAGAAGATCTGCTTCCAACCCTATGTTTCTGTGAAACACTGTAAAAAATATATCCATCAGTTGTGAAAACACGATCCCTATTAGCCAAAGAATTTACTTTCATACTGCTCAACTTTCCACAGCTCAAAACACAATAAATCATTTCCACAGCAGATAAACAGTGACCATGTGTGGTTATGAAAGCAAAATTGATTACCCAAAGGCACTCTCTAATATGAAATGAAAAGGGATATTTTTTTCATTACTGCAAGAGGTCTCAAAAGTGACCAGGTGATGACAGAAACATCAAGAGATGAAGCCCTCTAGAAGTGAAATTGAATGAAAATCTGATTTTGAGTGGGCAGTTTGGTTTGATTTGGTTTCTGTTCCATATTGGAGACAATTCAGTTTTGGCCTTTTAATTGGAGTCTTGGTGGCTTAAATGATGGACAATTTAGTTCAGCTGCAGTCAAGATGTACACATCTCCCAAAGTCGTCTTCTTCTTCTTCTTCTTCTTCTTCTTCTTCTTCTTCTTCTTCTTCTTCTTCTTCTTCTTCTTCTTCTTCTTCTTCTTCTTCTTCTTCTTCTTCTTCTTCTTCTTCTTCTTCTTCTTCTTCTTCTTCTTCTTCTTCTTCTTCTTCTTCTTCTCCTCCTTCTCCTTCTCCTTCTCCTTCTCCTTCTCCTTCTTCTTCTTCCATATCTGTTATTGGATGTTGGCGATCATGTTGGCAATCCTGTTTTTATCATTCAAAAGCTTCTGGTTTGATTTGAGACATCCCTTTGGTGACTTGGTTTGGAATAACAAAATAACAGCGTTGGAAAGGAATTTGGAGGTCTTCTAGTCCAACCCCTTGCTCAGGCAAGAGACCCTATACCAATCTGGACACATGACCAACAGAGGACTGAAGCTTGATTTGAAAAGATTTGATTAAATCGTTATTTAACTGAAGTTTTGAACAGTCCTAATCAACACAGAGAGAAGACCTGGAGGAACGTTGTCCATGGGTCGGACACGATTTCGCAATTAACAACAACAATCAACACATAGTGTATCACTATTTTGGCAAAACCTTTTTGTACAGTTGTGCTATCTTAGGAACATGCAGCCGACTAGATATTCATTTTGTTCTTTACTTCCTGTGGATAAGGAACATTTGAAAAAGAGAATAAGAAAAGAACTGCTACCAGAAAGAAAAATCTGAAAGTATTCTTTTCAGTCATACTACATTATTGAACTAAGGCAATGAGGAGAATTCAGAAATATGATGACAGGAAGCAAACTAAACATATTTTGTTGGAAATCATAAGCACATATCCTGAGAGTCAATTGACAGATTTTTTTCTTTTGTTTTGCATCTTCATATCACTTTCCCCCGTGTCTCCTTTCATCTTTTTTTTTTTAAACAAGAGAAGAAACAAAAGCTTTAAGTAAGTGAAGAGGAAATATTCTAAATAATGTTTTCATTTAATAGCACTGGGAACAAACCATGCAGAAGAAGCCTTGAAGATGCATCTCTCTTGTGCTTGTTTACAAATAGCTTTGATGATGACTTGCAATGATGAGTCTCTTTCTCTCTCTTTTTTCTCTCTCTCTCTCATTCTCTCGTATGATTGCAAGTATCATTTAGAAAGACAGAAGCAAACAGACCATATTTTTTTTTCCCCTTTTGTAACAGGCTGAGGACACTTTGCAATAAACAAAGTGTCTAAGATAATTTATATGGTTTTTCCTTAGAAGGGACATTTTGCTTGAAGCTTTGGCTGAAATGAAACATCTTTTTCAGCCTTGGGACCTGGTTCTTCTGTTGTGCAAATTATTACAATAAACCAATGCTGCTTGTGACCGTTTAAAAAAAAATCTGACAATGCAATAATTTATCTTGGATTTGGGGAAGTTGGGTTTTCAGTTTCCCTGGCACAGAAGAATTCAGCACTCAACTTTTGTTAGGGTGGTCTAGTAGTACTACCTTGGTCTGCCCCATGGAGAATGAAACCTTCAATGCAACCTGTGATCAGTCTTCCCTTATTTTCTCGGTCCAAACTTCCAAGCTGGTGAGATCCATGGATTCCAAATTTTAGCCACAGCTTGAATGCAGTATGAGCCAGTTTGGTTTTGGTTTACTAAAGCACCCGATTAGAGACAATGAATTCTAGTCCTGCCTTGGTCATGACATTTGACTGGATGACTTTGGGCCAATCAGCAGGAGACGGTGGGTTCTAGTCCCGCCTTAGGCAGAAAAGCTAGACAGATGACTTTGGGCCAATCACCAGGAGACGGTGGGTTCTAGTCCTGCCTTAGGCAGAAAAGCTAGATAGATGACTTTGGGCCAATCACTAGGAGACGGTGGGTTCTAGTCCCGCCTTAGGCATGAAACACAGCTGGTTGTCTTTGGGCCAATCACCAGGAGACAATGAGTTCTAGTCTCGCCCTAGGCATAAAAGCCAGTTGGGTGACTTTGAGCCAATCACTCTCTCTCAACCCAACTCACTTCACAGGGTTGTTGTTATGGGGAAAAGAGGAGGAAGGGGTGTTAGATATGTGTGTCACCTTAAGTTGTTCATAAAAAAAATAAAGGCAGAAAGAAAGAAAGAAAGAAAGAAAGGGAAAAAGAAAGAAGAAAGAAAGAAGAAAAACAGAAAGAAAGAAAGAAAGAAAGAGAAAGAAAGAAAGAAAGAGAAAGAAAAAGAAAGAAAAGAAAGAAAGAAAGAAAGAAAGAAAGAAAAAGAAAGAAGAAAGAAAGAAGAAAAACAGAAAGAAAGAAAGAAAGAAAGAGAAAGAAAGAAAAAGAAAGAAAGAAGAAAAACAGAGAGAAAAAAGAAAGAAAGAAAGAAAGAAAAGAAAGAAAGAAGGAAGGAAAAAGAGAGAAAGAAAGAAAAAGAAAGAAAGAAAGAAAAAGAAAGAAAGAAAAAGAAAAAAGAAAGAAAAAGAAAAAGAAAGAAGAAAAACAGAAAGAAAAAAAAAGAAAGAAAGAAAAACAGAGAGAAAACAAAAGAGAAAGAAAAAGAAAAAGAAAGAAAGAAAGAAAGAAAGAAAGAAAAAGAAAGAAAGAACACCACATCCTACATTCCAGCTAGCCAATTTTCTAGATTAATTATGTCAAAGTATGACCCATTTTGACTTCAGTGGGATTTTCTGATAGACTCCTATCCAATTACCAAATAAGCTCAAGACTTGTTCACCTGCCCAGTCTCCACAATACAAGCCAGGTACTCAGATTTATAATTGTAATCCACTTATGGTTTGTTGAAAAAATGCCAGATGCTTCTTTTGAAAAATAAATTCTAGCCTGGGCAAAAATACCCAGGTTATTAGAGAGTCATCCAGCAGTGTTCATCATGTCTCTGATTCAGTTATTCACTTCAAGTCAGTGGGAAAATACATTTTGTGCATAAAAAAAAAAAAACTTTAGGCACCTTGAGAAGGAAACAGTATTGTATTACCGTATAGCACTGGCCCTATGCAGTCTGTAATAGCAACCAGCTACTTTTCAACATGTATTCCGATTCGAAAGTTATTGCAAATTATGTTTGAAACAAGACTGCATCAACTTCTAAATGGGCATGTACAAAACTCACCCAGACCAGAAACAAGATGGTCCATTGGTCACTAGTTATCTTTTAAAAGCAGATGTCATTTTCGTTCTTTTTTCTCCTTTTTTTTTTTTTGCAATAAAACGGTATCTCTGCACAAGCATTTCTGCCCACCCAGCATGGCATATTTAGATATATGTATGCCAGCAGCCTGAGCAAGCATTTAGCCTGTGTAAACGTTGTACTTCAGAATGCCTTGCAGGCGGACTCAACTAGGCGTGCAAAGGGAGCCTGCAATGAAAGATAAACAGCTTTGCAATAATTGAGTGAGCATTCAGTCCTTCGTGCTTCACATCCTCTCTGTTCTGTGCTGCCAAGCCAAGGGCAGAGTGTCACAGAACATCTAGAACATCTGGAACATCACTAAGAAGAAAATGCTGTTTGTAGATCTGCTTCTTCAATCTGAACATGGCGGAAATAATTTATTTTTCATAGTGGTACTAATATTCGTTTCCTTCCTTCTCTTCTCTTCTCTTCTCTTCTCTTCTCTTCTCTTCTCTTCTCTTCTCTTCTCTTCTCTTCTCTTCTCTTCTCTTCCCCTTCCCCTTCCCCTTCCCCTTCCTTCCCTTCCCTTCAAACACATGATAAATATATTTTGTAAAAAGGTTAACATACATTAGAACATATAGTTAATTAACTCAAAACTGTATCATTTTGGTTACTATCTTTGCTCAAAATATTCAGAAAACAAATAGATGGATAAACAGCATTGTCTTCCAATTATTTATGTATTTGAAATATAAAACTCTTCCCTCCCCTCTCCTTCCTTCCTTCCTTCCTTCCTTCCTTCCTTCCTTCCTTCCTTCCTTCCTTCCTTCCTTCCTTCCTTCCTTCCTTCCCTACTTCCTTCCTTCTTTCCCACCTTCCTTCCTTCCTTCCTTCCTTCCTTCCTTCCTTCCTTCCCTCCTTCCTTCCTTTCTTCTTTACTTACTTACTTACTTACTTACTTATTTACTTACTTACTCACTCACTCAATCACTCACTCACTTACTTACTTAGTCTGATGAAGGGAAATTCAACAGTGAAATCCAGAGGCATTTATTCACCCTGTAATTTAAACTGAATTTAAAAATGACAGAAATGATTCGTGATACACAAACACACCCAATCACACCCCATCTCTAGCACACACGATACATTCAAGCTACACATTTTGGGGGAGATTCTTTTCCATTCTCCAGGAATGCAACTGTCATCTTAAAGATTATCTTTTCTGCACTAAATTGTCAGCTTAATTTTTCTTTTTCTTTTTTTCTGAGACAATGACTCAAAGTGATTGGCAGCCAGAAACACTGTTATTCCAATCACATCACTTTAATAGCCTCATTCTTCAATACCTTATTTCAGAATGCTGCCAAAATATGGCATAATCTGAAAAAAAATATTGAACAAAATTCATAATTCATATGGGGAACAATGTTAATTTCATATTTTGGAGGTCTATTATTCATAGTTAATACTGAAAACATTTGTGACAAAACAGCTCCCTTGAATTTACAGAATGCTCATCACTTGATTGGCACTCAATACCAGTTGTATTACACAGATAGATAGATATAGATATAGATATAGATGTAGGTCTTTGGTTATTCAGGTTTTCTCCCACGTAAAATTGGAAGTGTCTTGGCGATGTTTCGACAAAGTCCCATTCGTCATCTTCAGGCTGGTGTTTTTGGCTTCATGCTTCTAGGAGCAATGTGTCACACAAAGCACGAAGCTGAAAACACCAGCCTGAAGATGACGAATGGGACTTTGTCAAAACGTCGCCAAGACACTTCCAATTTTACGCGGGAGAAAACCCGAATAACTAAAGACCTACATACAAACACCCGCGCAAACCTCAGAAAACATAGATATAGATATAGATATAGATATAGATAGATGAGAGAGAGGGGGAGGATAATCTCTCTCTCTTATAATCTTTAGATTGTAAGTCATATGGATTACTATGTTCTAATGTCAAACTCAACATAACATCATTTATATTTAGATTCTATTTATTGCCAAGTAAGGTATCGCTAAGTAAGAAAATACAGAGGTGAGACTTAGAATGTCATAGGCAAGGTGAAATCCTCAAAAAGAAAGATTAAAACAAAAATCATTTGATGGTTCCCTAATGACTGTTTACAGGTTATTCTGACCAGGGATCAGCTGTAAATTTCAGACTCCTGAATTTAACTTGACTGCTAAGCTGAGACTTGGCCAAAATCTCTCAGATGCATAAAACAGTATGGATAGATAAACATCTTCATCCCAAAATAGAAAGGATCCATAATGAACAGTTGGCTCTCTTCATCCATTGGAGGGTGCAATTCTCTCATAACTCCAGCAGTAGAAATCCATTTCTACAAGGCTTTTCCCATTTCAATAGACATTTTGCCCTGCATTTAGTGGTTTTGAAGTTGAGTGATTGATGGTTGCAGACGTGATGGACATTCTATTCTATTCTATTCTATTCTATTCTATTCTATTCTATTCTATTCTATTCTATTCTAGTCTAGTCTAGTCCAGTCCAGTCCAGTCCATTCCATTCCATTCCATTCCACTCCACTCCACTCCACTCTACTCTACTCTACTCTACTCTATTCTATTCCACATGTTAAAAGCCCTTGGGCTCAAGATAGTTATTTGGTAAAGTGTTCCCCTGTGCAGTCATGTCCATCTCCATTTCTTAATCAAGGGAGCCAGTATTGTTTGAAGACATTTCTGCAGTCGTGTAGCCAGCATCAGCACAATTATACACCGAGGTGCACGGAATACTGTTTTCCTCCCCACTGAAGTGGTACCTATTTATCTACTTTACTTGTGTGCTTTCAAACTGCTAGGAAGACAGGAGCTGGGGTAAGAACAACACACCCCATCACACACTATTTGGTTCTCAAACTGCCAACCTTCTGATTGACAAGCCCAGAGTCTTGACTACTAACTAGGCCACCACACACTATAACTGAATTATTTCTAGGTTTCCTTCAACTGAAGCAGATGTATCAGGTGCTACAATTCATTCCCTTTGCCGTTAAAAGAAAATGTGCTCATATTCTAAATGTTCTAAAGGAATATTGAGCAGAAGTGAAATGCTATGATTTATGCCGCTTCCAATTTGATAAAGATTAATCTAGCCTAAGTTGTGAAGCAGAATAGCTGTTCAGCTGTTGGTGCTTAAAGGGCAAAAACTAAATATTTCTCCCAGATGCTCTGATCCAAAAATAAGTTAATACAACAATTGTTTTGTCCATTGTAGTCTGCAGTGGCATTTTTCAAGAGCTTAAGACTTCTCTGTAATTTATGCTTAGATCTGGGAAACCGATGTCAAGGCAGCCTCCCAGACTAACATGCTGTCTGCACCAGTGAAATAGTTTGTGTGACAAAGCAAATGACTAAGTGTTTTCAAACTCCCACAGTAAATACCAAAAAAAAAAAAAAAAAAAAAAAAAAACCAATAACATCTTCTCTATTTTTCTCCCGAAACTGTTTGGGATTATATCTCAGCAAAACGAAGGCAGACATTGGTCTCGTATTGCAGACGGTAATTTAGCTAGCGCCATCAGAAACAGTTCAACTAAGGCAGCATTAAAGATAAATCATGGCTGCTCTCTAAGGTGGTTTATTTTAACAAGCTTTTTAATCTCCTCCTTTATTAAATGAAGGCCTAAAAGGCAGAAAGGTGCATTTGCTTAAATCTTTCTTTAAAGGGTTGTTGTTGTTAGTTGCGAAGTCATGTCCGACCCATCGCGACCCCATGGACAACGTTCCTCCAGGCCTTCTTGTCCTCCACCATCTTCTGGAGTCCATGTAAGCTCATGCCTCCTGCTTCAGTGATTCCATCCAGCCACTTCATTCTCTGTCGTCCCCTTCTTCTCTTGCACTCCATCTTTCCCAGCATTAGGCCCTTCTCCAGTGAGTCCTTCCTTCTCATTAGGTGGCCAAAGTCCTTGAGTTTCAACTTCAGGATCTGGCCTTCTAAAGAGCAGTTGGGGTCGATCTCCTCCAGGCCTTCCTGTCCTCTACCATCTTCTGGAGTCCATGTAAGCTCATGCCTCCTGCTTCAGTGACTCCATCCAGCCACCTCATTCTCTGTCGTCCCATTCTGCTATTGCCCTCAATCTTTCCCAGCATCAGGCTCTTCTCCAGTGAGTCCTTCCTTCTCATTAGGTGGCCAAAGTATTTGAGTTTCAACTTCAGGATCTGGACTTCTAAAGAGCAGTCAGGGTTGATCTCCTCTAGGACTGACCGGTTTGATTGCCTTGCAGTCCAGGGGACTCACAGGAGTCTTGTCCAGCACCAGAGATCAAAGGCCCGAATTCTTTGGCGCTCGGCCTTTCTTATGGTCCAACTTTCACAGCCATACATTGCAACTGGGGAAACCATGGCCTTGACCATACATACTTCTTTAAAAGGTACTGTCCATCAATAGCTGGGCAGTGGTGAAGATACAACCGCAGCTAATCCCTTCAACTGATTGTAATTTTGTTGATATTTGTTGATGTTTTAAGTTTTCTGATCCATGATTGTGATATGTGACATCTTCCGTATATTTAAATTTAACCAAATTTAAACAGATTACAAAATTAGTTGTTTAGTGGGAATGTACATACATGGAATGGAATAAATAGACATGAATTATTTGTTTACCAGACACAGATGTCAGACTATATGTTTGATATCTGATTGTCTGACCATTCAAAATATGTTTTGTAAAAATGTAAAACATGCATGAGAATTTATAGTTAATTAACACGGTGACTCAGAACTGTCATTTTGGTTACCGCCTTTGCTCAAAATACTCAAGAGAGCAAATAGATGGATAAATAGCATTGCCTTCCAGTTATGTAATTATTTGAGATGCAATTTCTTTCCTTTTCTTTCCTATCTTCTTCCATTTTTTCCTCCCTTCTTTTCTCTTTCTCCTTTCCTTTCATCCTCTCCCTTCTCCTCTCTCTGTCTCCTTTCCTTTCCTTTCCTTCCCTTCCCTTCCCTTCCTTTCCTTTCCTTTCCTTTCCTTTCCTCCCTCTCCCTTCTCTTCTCTTCTCTTCTCTTCTCTTCTCTTCTCTTCTCTTCCCTTCCCTATTCCTTTCTCTCCCTCTCTTTCTGTCCCTCTCTCCTTCCCTTTCTTTCCCTCTCTCTCTCTCCCTCTCCTTCTCTCCCTCTCCCTCTCCCTTTCCCTCTCCCTCTCCCTCTCCCCTCCTCTCCTCTCCTCCCCTCCCCTTCCCTTCCCTGCTGGTAGAGAGCTAGGTTCGTGATTACAATGTTGAGTGGCCATCTGAAGTTGAAAACACATTAGGTAGCACTTGAGACATGCAGGCAAATCCTGCTAAAGGGCGCTTTTTCCCCCCACTGGGGGCATAACTTTGCAGCCTGAAGATCAGTTGTTGCTGTGACATCTGCATGGTGCTTTTCAGTGTGCGGCTAATCTTGTCTGCTAGATCCCCGGCTGATTTGGTTTTGCAACATTTGCTTCTCAAATCATTCTTCTTCCATCTTTACATTTTACTCTTTTTCATTTTAGATTTTCATTTACTTTATTTTTTTCCCCCTATTGGTGATCTGGGCTTCAACTTTTATTTTTATTTTATTATTCTCTTCTTAAGCTGTGTGTGTGTATGTGTGTGTGTGTGTGTGTGTGTGTGTGTGTGTGTGTATCCCCTTCCCTTGCCTTCCTCATTCTTTCATTGCCTAGCAACCGCTGTTCCTTTAACCTTGTTGCCATGTGACACTACACTCAAAATCCAGGACACTTTAAACATCCTTAATTTTTTGCTCCAAAACTACTCCTCAAATAAAAAACTATTGGTATTTTGTAAATATAATTTTCCTAATAGTGTATTGCAGTTCCCCAATCAAAATATATTAGAACACAGTTTTTGTTTTTTGCTAAAGCAGCTCAGAATCCATTAATCAGTGAAAACAATATGCAATCATTATACTGGGCTGCACTAAATTCAAATTATGTATACATCTAGGACACACACACATTTTTTTATGAATTAAATGCTAATCCAGATATGGGACAAAATAAAATTAAGAATGGATAAAATAGGAATAGCACTTAGACTTATATACCACCCCTTTACAACCCTCTCTAAGTGGTTTACAGAGTCAGCATATGCTCCCCCAAAAATCCTTATTTTACTGACCATGGAAGGATGGAAGATCAAGTCAACCTTGAGCCGGTTGAGGATCAAACTGCTGGCAATCGGCAGAATTAGCCTGCAATACTGCATTCTGACCACTGTGCCACCAGTCCTATCTATCTATCTATCTATCTATCTATCTATCTATCTATCTATCTGTCTGTCTGTCTGTCTGTCTGTCTGTCTGTCTGTCTGTCTGTCTGTCTGTCTGTCTTCTTCTTCTTCCTCCTCCCTCCCTCCCTCATATCTATCTATCTATCTATCTATCTATCTATCTATCTCCCACTTTTATTATTTATTTACAAATAACTCAAGGTAGTGGAACATATCTAACTGTAAGGTCCTGCCTCAACTAGCACTCCCAAGAAAGCAGAGCTCTTGAAAGGGGCATTGTTTCAAAGAGGAACTTTTATTGAGAGGTAGTGAAAGCAGAAAGGCAAGGCAAGATCTGAATAATTCCTGTGCAAAACATTACAATAAAATCCCTTGTTCGAACCCCTTCCCAAAGAGATACATCAAAGGTGAAGAGAACAAAGCAAAGGAAACACATCCCAGAGCTGACAAGAGTACCCTCTCCCAACAGAGTGAAGCCTCCCCCTCCCAACAGAATGGAAGAGCCCCAGGGATGCAGTTTTGAGGGGATCTGACACCAACACCCTTTCCTCCTCCTATTTTCCTTACAACTTCAACCCTGTGAGGTGAGTTGGACTGAGAAAGAGTGACTGGCCCAATGTCACTGAGCTGGCTTTCATCATTAAGGCAGGACTGGAATTCACTATCTCCTGGTGATTGGCCCAAACTCTACCAGCTGGCTTTCATGCCTAAGCCAGGACTAGAATTCACCATCTCCTGGTGATTGGCCCAAGTCATCAGCTGTCTTTCATACCTAAGGCGGGACTAGAACTCACCATCTCTGGTGATTGGTCAAAAGTCATTGAGCTGATTTTTATGCCTAAGGTGGGACTAGAACTCACCATCTCCTGGTGATTGGTCCAGTATCAGCCAGCTGACATTCATGGACTCACAGCCTCCCACTTTCTAGCCTGTGGCCTTAACCACTAGATTAGGGGTAGGCAACCTTGGTTCTTTTATGACAGGTGGACTTCAACTCCCAGAATTCCTGAGCCAGCCACGCTGAGGGGAAAGGGAGAGGATTCCAAGCTGAGCCATGCTGGCTCAGGAATTCTGGGAGTTGAAGTCTACAAGTCATAAAAGAGCCAAGGTTGCCTACCCCTGCCCTAGACCAAACTTACCGTTAAGGTTATATTACCATTTCTCCAAGAAAAAAGGAGCATGACAGATTTAAGCCAACAGTAACACATAACTGCTTTTGCCCAGTAACAGCTTCCATTAGATGGATTTTACTCCCTCTCAAGATCAGTCAAAAATTTAATTATGTGGTCCTGTGTCTTTGACATGACCTCAAATCCGGAAATCAGGGTTCAGGGGGGCAATTTTAAATCAATTTGCAAATTAGGACATCAGTATACAGAGATTTTTATTTCCTGATGGATTCCTAGCATGGAATTTGCTTTTTTTTTTTTTTACAAAAGACATACACTAAAACGACATTTTTCTCCCCATTGTCAGTGCCGAGTTTAATATTCATTTCCTGATCAGTCACTGACAACTAAATCATATTACTATAGATATCAAGTTTGAATTGTTTTGCTTCAATGTGCAAAAAAGTGTAGAGTTGTTTCTATTAAACCATATCCACTGTTTCTAAGCCCATTTTCCTTTTTGTAATGCCTCACTGGTTTGTCTGACCTGAATTGTTTAATATCATCAGCAAAATTGGATAGCTCACTGCTCACCGTTAATGTCTGGTCATTTATAAACAAGTTAAAACGTGTCCATTCCTTAAAGACCAAACATGCCAAAATAATTTGCTTCCCAGAAAAACAAAGAGAAGAAAACACACACCAAAAGCATATTAGCACAGTGGTTCTCAACCTTTCTAATGTTGCGACCCCATAATACAGTTCCTTATGTTGTGGTGACCCCCAACCACTTATACATCACCGAGTGCCAGGGTCGTGGCCAAAGAAAAGGGGAAAAAATGGCAGACAGCCTTGTTTGGCAACCCCCGTGAAATGGTCGTTCGACCCCAAATGGGGTCCCGACCCACAGGTTGAGAACCACTGCACCAGGAGATTGGGAATTCTAGCCCCACCTTAGCCATGAAAGTCAGCTGGGTTACTCTGAGCCAATCACCAGGAGATTGGGAATTCTAGCCCCACCTTAGCCATGAAAGTCAGCTGGGTTACTCTGAGCCAATCACCGGGAGATTGGGAATTCTAGCCCCGCCTTAGCCATGAAAGTCAGCTGGGTTACTCTGAGCCAATCACTGGGAGATTGGGAATTCTAGCCCCGCCTTAGCCATGAAAGTCGGCTGGGTTACTCTGAGCCAATCACTAGGAGATTGGGAATTCTAGCCCCGCCTTAGCCATGAAAGTCGGCTGGGTTACTCTGAGCCAATCACCAGGAGATTGGGAATTCTAGCCCCGCCTTAGCCATGAAAGTCAGCTGGGCTACTCTGAGCCAATCACTAGGAGATTGGGAATTCTAGCCCCGCCTTAGCCATGAAAGTTGGCTGGGTTACTCTGAGCCAATCACTAGGAGATTGGGAATTCTAGCCCCACCTTAGCCATGAAAGTCGGCTGGGCTACTCTGAGCCAATCACTAGGAGATTGGGAATTCTAGCCCCGCCTTAGCCATGAAAGTCGGCTGGGTTACTCTGAGCCAATCACTGGGAGATTGGGAATTCTAGCCCCACCTTAGCCATGAAAGTCGGCTGGGTTACTCTGAGCCAACCACCAGGAGATTGGGAATTCTAGCCCCAACTTAGCCATGAATGTCAGCTGGGTTACTCTAAGCCAATCACCAGGAGATTGGGAATTCTAGCCCCACCTTAGCCATGAAATTCGGCTGGGTTACTCTGAGCCAATCACCAGGAGATTGGGAATTCTAGCCCCGACTTAACCCTGAAAACTGGTTGAGTGAATTTGGACCAATCATTTTCTCTCAGCCCAACGAAACCCATAGGGTTCTTGTTTTGGGGAAACGAGGAAGATAATAAAGGAAAATTATCTATATTCACTCCCTTTCATTTCTTATGAAGTAGTAACGGCAGGATAACAATCTGATAAATAATGATAACACAAAATAAGCATTGATGGCTGAGCCATTTTCCTATTAAAATCTATGAAAAATTGGGGGGAAGGGGCATACAGTAGAGCTAAGCAACCCAGGATTTGAAAATGGAAGATAATTTAGAGAACTCAGTAGGGTAAACATGTAAACATGTTTTGAGCAAACATGTCAAAAGTCAGTTTGCAAACCAAAAATTAACTGAGTAAAAGTCACTGAGTTTTTATTTCTTATCCTAGGCCCTCCAAACTTGTGAATGCTTGAATAGCTACAACTGAACACTTGTTTGTATAACTCTGTACAAACATAAAGGTACATTACTTGCAGCTCGCCACAAAATTAAATCAAAATGTTAGAATCTTAATCTCCTCTTTGATGTCCCTTCTCTAGAAATGTTTTGATGCAGCATAATGGAAGTGTTTCATTCACTGGAATTAACAGCATGTTCGCCAAAGTTCTTAACAACCTATTTAAAATCAATTAAAGACTTTCTGTATCAAAGGGAATTTGAATTTAATGCATTCTCCCTTCGTTTAATATTTTTTTCCAGTACCTTTTCACTTCAATTTGTTCAATCTTGGGTTTCAAAGTCAAAAGGATTCCATAAAACCTGTACAATTGATGGTAGCTCTTAATTAGCATTTAAGGCTCTGAGCTTTTAAGAGAGTGTCTTTTTCAGAAACAAATGAACAGAAAACTGAAGTACTGTTAGCAGGCATAATCTTCTCCTTTGAGGACATAACTTAAATTATTTTCTCCTTATTCCCCATTTCCTTTTTTTTTTTTAAATGGAGGTCCCATTAACATAGTTATTTGTGGTTTCCTCCACCAAATAACACCCAGGTCCAAATCTGCTAGTTTTCATATTCAGCCAAGTGTTCTCATCTGTTGGGTCTAACTCTAGTGATGTTGAGACTCTAGAAAGAGTGCATGGAAGAGCAACAAAGACGATTAGGGGGTAAGAGGCTGAATATATGATGAATGGTTGCAGGAATTGTATATGTCTACTTGAATGAAAAGAAGGACAAGAGAGCAGTCTTCCAGTATCTGATGGGGTTCCACAAAGAAGAGGGAGTCAATTTATGCTCCAAAGCACCTGAAGGCAGGACAAGAAACAATGGATGGAAACTCATCAAGGAGAGAAGCAACCTAGAACTAAGGAGAAATTTCCTGACAGAATAGAATTTATTGGCCAAATGTGGTTGGACACACAAGGAATTTGTTTCCGATGCATCAGCTCTCAGTGTACATACAAGTAATAGTAATAATCATGATCACGAAAATACATTAATCATAAATCACAAGATGCAACAATGATAGTCATAGAATACTAGCTAAGCAAACAACATAAATCATACTAGGATACTAAAGAACAATATAAATTGTAAGATACAAGCAATGAAGTTATAGACATAAGAAGATAAGGATAGGTAATAGGAAAGATGAGGAGAATCATTGTAATACAGCTTTATTAAGTAGTTTGACAGTGTTGTAGGGATTAATTGTTAAGCAGAGTGACAGCATGGGGGGGGGGAAAACTATCCTTATGTCTAGTCATTCTGGTGTGCAGTGCCCCTTAGTGTCATCTTGAGAGAAGAAGTTGAAATAGTTTATGTCCAGGAGGTGAGGGGTCTGTAGATATTTTCACAGCCCTCTTTCTTGCTTGTGCAGGATACCAGTCCTCAATGGAAGAAAGGCTGGTAGCGATTGTTTTTTTCTGCAGTTCTAACTATCTGTTGAGATCTGTGTCTGTCTTGTTTGGTTGAAGTGCAAATGACAGACTCAATAATTCCTCTGCAGAATTGAATCAACAGCTCCTTGGGCAGTCTGAGCTTTCTGAGTTGGCACAGGAAGAATATTCTTTGTTGTGCTTTTTTGATGACATTTTTAATGTTAGGTGTCCATTTTAAATCTTGAGATATTATAGAACCCAGAAACTTGAAGATCTTTACTGTTGATACTGTTGTGTTGTCTAGTATTGTAAGAGGTTGTAGAATAGTAGGGTTTCTCCTAAAGTCTACTGTCATTTCTACAGTTTTGAGTGTGTTCAGTTCAAGATTGTTCCGGCCGCACCACCACAAGGCTAGTTGTTCAGCCTCCCATCTGTATGCCGATTCGTTGTTGTCTTGAATCAATAACGAACAATGAATCAATCAACAATTAATTAACAAGCACAATTAATCAATGAAATGGCTTGCCTCCAGAGGTTGTGAATGCTCCAACAATGGAAGTTTGAAAGAGGAGATTGGACAACTATTTGTCTGAAATGTTGTAGGGTTTCCTGCTTGAGCAGGGGGTTGGACTAGAAGACTTCCAAGGTCCCTTCCAGCTCTTATTCTGCTATATCTGTCCTATCCATCTTGCTATTGCCAACAGGGATAAGTTATCCTTGTATTTGTTTGCTCACACCAACACATTCAGCAGACCTATGCTCAATGCTAATACACTATGCTAATTCTTATGCACTCACTTTCAACTCTGTTATTATGGCACTGCATATTCTGCTATTGATATGTAGTCAAGCCAAGCTTGCAAATTTGACTTATGGGACAATGATTCTGCCTCCGTTGGAAAGTCACAGTGCCAGCTGAGTTCAGAGCTAGGCTGAATACTTTCTGGCTGAGCTGCAAGAGAGCTGAAATCATATAGAGTAAGATAGATATTATGGGACATAATAATCCCATTAGAGGATTTTTGCCTCATTCTGGCTTCACGCTCTGCACGGAGAATGCCAAGCCATTGGCTCTGAAACTTCCTTTCAGTCAACCTGACCAAACTCTTGAAATTGGCAAGGACTAGCCCGTCTGAAAAGTTTTTTTTTTTTCTGCGAGGACTAGGTGTTTGTCTCTGTCTCTACATGTGTGTGTGTATGTGTGTGTGTGTGTGTGTGTGTGTGTGTGTGTGTGTGTGTGAAGGTATTTTGTGGCTATGGAGCCTGCAGGAGTTCTAGGATGGAAGTGAACTTTATTTGTTAGCATTTCAAATGGCAGGGCTTTTTTTTTCTGCTTTAATGAAACTTTTGGGGATCACAGATGCAGTTAAATTAAATGCATAATAAGCAAAGGTTTTGTTGCGATTATTTGGATTTTTATGAAAAACAATTTTCATGTTAACCTGAGAGCAGCAGAAGTCTCCTGGATAGGCCAAACAACATTTGACTTGCAGTTTGCTTCAAAAGGAATCTTATTGAGTATTTTAATATCTCTACAGTTAAATATTTCCTCTGTAATAATAGGAAAATCTCTCTCTCTCTCTCTCTCTCTCTCTCTCTCTCTCTCTCTCTCTCTCTCTCTCTCTCTAGCTATCTATCTGTTTATCCATTTATCCATCAGTCTATCTATCTCTTTCTCTCTCTCTCCTATCATCCATCCATCTATCTATCTATCTATCTATCTATCTATCTATCTATCTATCTATCTATCTATCCATCCATCCATCCATCCATCCATCCATCCACCCACCCATCCCATCCATCCACCCATCCACCCACCCACCCACCCACTCACCCACCCATCCCATCCATCCATCCATCCATCCATCCATCCATCCATCCATCCATCCGTCCACCCATCCCATCCCATCCCATCCCATCCCATCCCATCCCATCCCATCCACCCATCCCATCCATCAATCCATCCATCCATCCAAAACACAACAATTACATGTTTCCTATAAAATTAAAATTTAATTAAATTAAAATTACATGGTGCTACCCTGACTCTGACAAAATTCAACCCAAAGCCCTGCAGAATAATTCAGTTCTAACTAGTTTCTGGAAAAAGTTAACAATTGAGGCAATCTTGCTTCCAAAGGGAAGGTCCAGAGGCCTGGGACTATCATGGAGAAATTATGTCCACTCATTTCCTGGACATAAACACATTTATTTAAAAATTTTAAGGCCAACAATTTACCAATGACCTTAGGTGGCATATGAGAATTAAAAAGTGGAAAAATCTGGACAGTTTTGTTCTCCAGAGAGAAAAAAAAATGATGGATTTGACAAATTCAGTGAGAGGCAGTAACTCCACAGGAACCTAGAAGTAAAGTGTAAAGTCTAAATCTAAATCCCATTTCGGTTCTGCATTTTGTTTTTTACAGTGCCATCATTGACCCAATTAAGTCAAATATTTATCATATGATAATAAGAATGACTAAGGCTATTATAAAAGGATACAAAAATAGCAACAGACAAGAAATAAACATGTATTATTAAGTGGAAAACACAGTTCTTGGTCAAGGATGTAGATAGACTCCAAATCTTGCAAATAATAATAATAATAATAATAATAATAATAATAATAATAATAATAATAATAATTGTTCCAAAGAAACAGCTAGCACAAGCATTAAAAGATGCAAATACTGCAATAGCAAGTATAAGCACCAATTCACTGCAAGAAACAAACCAATTAATGTACAGCACAGCTGCAGTTATAACAGAATACCTGGGATGTAAAATCAACAAAAAAGAAAAACAAACAAACAGTGCACCACAAAAATGGAAGGTTAGACTAGAAAATAAGATCAGCAAGTTAAGATCACATGCAAGCAAGCTAGAACAGATGAAAGAAAAGAAGCTGAAGAACAAGAAGACCAAAGAATACCTAATCAAGAAATACCACTTAGAAACAAGGAAGATCAAGGAAGCACTGGAAATAATAAAGCAACAAATAACAGCTATAGCCAGGAAAATCAGTAGATATGAAGCTCGAATTGCAAACTATAGGCAGAACCTCCAATTTCAATCCAATCAGAAACGTTTCTACCAATCCATCAATGGAGAAACTGCAAGGAATCAGTCAGTACCTGACAAGGAAGAAACAGTGCAGTTCTGGAAGCAGATATGGGATAACCCAAAGAAATACAACAAGGATGCGGCTTGGTTAAAAGAGGTGGATGCAAATAAAACAGAAGTTGAAATGAAAGAACTAGTAATAACAACAAAAATGGTAGAAAAAAGAGCAAAGAAAATCAAAAATTGGTCAGCACCAGGTGAAGATGAACTGCATGGGTTTTGGTTGAAACATCTAACTGTTATACACCCACTCATTGCCAAGCAATTCAACAATATACTACAAGGAGGAGAAATTGAAAAGTGGCTAACAACTGGGAAAACCTACCTAATAATGAAAAATCCAGCAAGAGGGGCAACACCAGGTAACTACAGGCCAATTACCTGCTTACCAACAACTTTCAAATTACTAACTGGTGTGGTAGCTGATGCAGTACAACAGCATCTAGTTGAAAACAATCTCTTTCCACCTGAGCAGAAAGGAAACCGCCCCAATAGCAGAGGAACAAAAGATCAACTCCTAATAGACAAAATGATCTTGGAAAACTGCAAGAGAAGGAAGACCAACCTGAATGTGGCATGGATTGACTACAAAAAGGCATTTGACTCTCTGCCACATGACTGGATAATCAAGTGCCTAGAAATAACAGGAGTAAGTAGAAACATCAGAAAATTTGTGCAAAATCGATGGCACAATGGAAGACACAGTTGCAGATCAATGGTGAGAAGCTGGGAGAGGTTAATATCAAGAGAGGAATATTTCAAGGAGATTCATTATCACCATTACTATTTGTTATTGCACTGTTTCCTCTGTCAACAATACTGAATAACTCAGGACATGGTATCAAACATCAAAAACATCTGCTAGACTATCCCACCTCCTTTACATGGATGATCTGAAGCTGTATGGAAAAACATCATCTGAAATAGAATCGCTGCTCAACACTGTCCGTATATATAGCCAAGATATTGTAATGGAGTTTGGCTTGGACAAATGTGCCACACTTACTATCAAACAAGGAAAAATAGTGAAAACTGAAGGAATCAAGATGCCCCACGAAAATAACATTAAGAGTCTGGATGAGGAAGAGTACTACAAATACTTGGGTATCCTTCAAGCTGACAACATCAAGCACACTGAAGTCAAGAAAAAGATTAGAGGTGAATACATCAAGAGAGTGAAGAAGATCTTAAAATCCAAACTCAATGGAGGAAATACCATAAAGGCAATCAACACCTGGGCAATCCCAGTCATTAGGTACACAGCTGGAATAGTGGACTGGACTCAAGCAGAACTAAAAGCAATGGATAGGCAGACCAGAAAAATAATGACAATGAATCATGCCCTTCATCCACGCAGTGACATTGATAGACTTTATCTACCAAGGCAAATAGGTGGGCGTGGAATGCTACAAGTACATCAGATGGTTGAAGAAGAAAAAATGGCTTTGGAAGAATATCTGAAGAACAATGATGAAGATGCACTGAAATTAGTATATCAGGAAGGCTTACTAACTACTGGAGAGACCAAACTGGCCTACAAGAAAGACCAAATGAAGAACAGAATAGAGGCATGGGAAGACAAAGCACTACATGGCCAATACATGAAAAAAATAGCTGGGAAAGCAGATAATAATAAAACCTGGCAATGGCTAAGAGCAGGAAAATTGAAGAAAGAGACCGAGGGACTAATTCTGGCTGCACAAGACCAAGCCTTAAGGACAAATGCATACAAAGTCAAAATTGAGAAGACAGCAACAGACAGTAAGTGCCGCCTATGCAAAGAAGCTGAAGAAACAGTGGACCACTTGGTAAGCTGTTGCAAGAAGATTGCACAGACTGATTACAAGCAGCGGCATGACAAAGTAGCAACAATGGTGCATTGGAAGATCTGCAAAAAATATCATTTGCCTGTAAGCAAAAACTGGTGGGATCATAAAATAGAGAAAGTCATAGAAAATGATAAAATTAAACTGCTCTGGGACTTCAGAATTCAAACAGACAAGCACCTGCAACATAACACCCCAGACTTAACAATTGTCGATAAGAAAGACAAAAAAGTCTGGATAGTGGACGTGGCAGTGCCTGGAGACAGCAGAATAGAAGAGAAAGAACTGGAGAAGATAACAAAATACAAAGACCTACAAATAGAAATAGAAAGACTGTGGCAAAAGCAAGCAAGGGTAGTACCAATAGTCATAGGCTCCTTGGGTGCAATCCCAAAACAACTGGAGCACCACTTGAACACCATTGGCATTGACAAATTTGCTATTAGTCAATTGCAAAAGGCGGCCTTATTAGGAACTGCTTCCATCCTGCGACGATACCTGTAATACCATCAAACATCCACATCTGCCTATCCCAGGTCCTGGGTAAGGACTCGATAGGTAGACAAAATGCCAAATCCAGTCTGAACATCTGGCTGACTGTGCGATGATTGAGAATAATAATAATATAATATACAGCAACAGACAGTAAGTGCCACCTATGCAAAGAAGCTGAAGAAACAGTGGACCACTTGGTAAGCTGTTGCAAGAAGATTGCATAGACTGACTACAAGCAGCGGCATGACAAAGTAGCAACAATGGTGCATTGGAAGATCTGCAAAAAATATCATTTGCCTGTAAGCAAAAACTGGTGGGATCATAAAATAGAGAAAGTCATAGAAAATGATAAAATTAAATTGCTCTGGGACTTCAGAATTCAAACAGACAAGCACCTGCAACATAACACCCCAGACTTAACAATTGTCGATAGAAAGACAAAAAAGTCTGGATAGTGGACGTGGCAGTGCCTGGAGACAGCAGAATAGACGAGAAAGAACTGGAGAAGATAACAAAATACAAAGACCTACAAATAGAAATAGAAAGACTTGGCAAAAACAAGCAAGGGTAGTACCAATAGTAATAGGTTCCTTGGGTGCAATCCCAAAACAACTGGAGCACCACTTGAACACCATTGGCATTGACAAATTTGCCATTAGTCAATTGCAAAAGGTGGCCTTACTAGGAACTGCTTCCATCCTGCAACAATATCTGTAATACCATCAAACATCCACATCTGCCTATCCCAGGTCCTGGGTAAGGCGATAGGTAGACAAAATGCCAAATCCAGTCTGAACATCTGGCTGACTGTGCGATGATCCATAATAATAATGATGATGATGATGATGATGACGATGATGATGATGATGTAACTTTAGGGAGAGGTGCAACATCAGTAATAAGGAATAAGGAATAATAAGGAATAAGGAATCTATCCTGTTTTAAAATATCTAAAGCAGCCGAAGCAAATCTGCCTAGATGTGCTTCGTTTGCTTCAGAGGTTTTAAAACAGGATACATTTAATGGAGGACCAACAAATAATGAATAATTATTTCTGTGACCACAATAAAAGATTGATTGAATGAATGAATGAACAAAAGCAACAATAGAGACCAAGAAAGAAATATAAATGTGAAGAAAATGCACAATGGGCCAATCTAATTTCGCACAATTCTACATTTTCCTAAACATAGGTTTATTTCTCCATTGGTTTGTGATTTTTTAAAAACAAAACAAAACAATAACTCTGTTTTCTGATCTATGTTACCTTTTCTGTAATTTCCACACTTCCCATGAAGAATTTCCACTTAGCAGTTTATAATTTGGTGCACCTTTTCTCCTCATACATACATTTCTCTTTATTTTATTTTTTGCTTCAAGACAAGCTGTATCATTTACTTTTAGATGGGACCTTTGTTGTGAACCTTTAAATACTCAGGCCAGTCCCTGGAAATGGAGCAAATCTATGAAAATATAAAATAAAATTGAATCCAAAACCATCTCCTCCATATTTGGTTTAAATAAGAAATAGACCACTAGAAAAGCAAAACGGTCAATGATTGAGCATGTCAGGTGTGAAGAATCGAGACCACATGCTGAATTCCAGTTAATCTGATTTATTGCTAATGCCCATACAAAAGTATCCAGTCAGTACTAAATTTGCACTAGATAAGAGTCAATGGAATTCAAGAAGGATTGGACTTGGGCCATTTGTGGGAATGTAATGATTCTGGACTGATTCCTTTCTTGACTCTACCTCAGTTTCTGCCTGCTCTTTTCCTACAGAGAAAGAGGAGAATCAGATATCTGATGGTTTCATTGAGATGAAGATAAGGACATTTCAGCACTGATGTTGTATGATCTGAAGATCTGAATGTTAAATATTATGATGGTCTACAGAAGTGGATTTTTCTTTTCAATGGGTTTCCCGTCTTCCCCCTCCTCACACAGACCAAGCAAGATTGTGCTTTGAATCCATCCTGCTTCTCCTTGCACACCTGTACACTTTCCTTAATATGTATAGATGAAGTTTGTTTTGCTCTTTCACCCCCTTTATAAGTCACTAAGAGCTTAGCACAGCAATAATAATAATAATAATAGTAAAGTTGGAAGGGACCTTGGAGGTCATCTAGTCCAACCCCCTGCTCAGGCAGCAAACCCTACACCATTTCAGACAAATGGCTGTCCAGTCTCTTCTTAAAAACCTCCAGTGTTGGAGCATTCACCACTTCTGGAGGCAGGTTGTTCCACTGGTTAATTGTTTGAACTGTCATGAAGTTTCTCCTTAGTTCTAGGTTACTTCTCTCCTTGATGAGTTTCCATCCATTGCTTCTTGTTCTGCCTTCAGGAGCCTTGGAAAATAGCTTGGCTCCCTCTTCTTTGTGGCAGCCCCTGAGATATTGGAACACTGCTATCATGTCCCCCCTCGTCCTTCTCTTCGTTAAACTAGACATACCCAATTTCAGCAGCTGTTTCTTATATGCTTTAGCCTCCAGTCCCCTAATCATCTTTGCTGCTCTTCTCTGCACTCTTTCTAGAGTCTCAACATCTTTTTCACATTGTGGTGACCAAAACTGGATGCAGTATTCCAAGTATAGCCTTACCAAGGCATTGTAAATTGGTATTAACACTTCACGTGATCTTGATCCTATCCCTCTGTTAATGCAGCCTAGCACTGTGTTAGCCTTTTTGGCAGCTGCAGCTCAATGACTGACTTGATACTGCAAGAAATCTGATTTAAATCTCCGAAGCTGCCTGGAATTTACATTTGGTCTATTCTAGAGAGGCCAGATTAATGACACAAAAAATGGGTAACAAGGTTTTCTATTGTTCCCAAGAGCTCAAGCAAAGATCTCCTTGGTGTTAGACATTCCTTCCACACGTCGCTGACAACATCCATTGTAACACCACCACTATTTTTTTTTACACAAATATATGTATACATTTTTTTTAAAATGTTCTTTTTTCCCAGGCATTTAGGCAATGTGCAGCAACTTGGGACATTTGCATCACACATACGGCTTCTGGCTGAAAGAGAAATGAGCACCATTCTTTAGAGGTGCCTGTCTGTGTGAAGGCAACGGGGAATACAAATTTGTCTTTGGATCAAAGAGATCAAGATTGATTTGGCCATTATGCATCTCCCTCTGCTGTTAAGATGCAAATTCTGCTCTTAAAGTTATTATTCTGCCTTCAAATACTGTACGAAATAATTTAAAATAAATAATCCACCATGCTCACGTATGTATTTAACTATGCAACCCGTTAACTATATGCTTCACTCATTTGCAAGTCATTCGGTTATTCCTATAGTGAAGCAAAAGTTGCTTTTCACCTCTCTCATTCTTCCTCTGATGCTCAAACTACAATTTTAACCCTCTCTGCCAATGGTTTCCAATCCCTTGCAGAGCTAATCACATTACAACTAGTTTGTTGTTACTCCAAACTCAGTGTTCTCTTCCCAAAAGACATTAAAGCATTCTAATTGTTCTAGCAAAGACACTACCTGGGAAATTGTTACTGCCCTATTCTCAAATAGATTTTAAATTTTAGCCAGTTAGATTGGGAAATGCATCAAGCCAACTTTTGATTTTATTTTAGCACCACCGTGCTCAACATCATCCAACATCACCATCACCATCCTCAAAACAGCAGCCAACAAAGCAAACATTATGTTTTGTTCTACCAGTTGTAATCTCCAGCTCATTCAGCTCTATGTAAAGTGTACCAGACTAAATCTTATTACGTGCTAGTATGTTTGTCTTTTGAAGATGTTTCGCTTATCATCCAAGAAGCTTCTTCGGCTCTGACTGAATGGCAGGAAATGGAAGGATTTATATTCTTTGCAGACAGTTGGTCATTTGCATACTTTTAGAGAGTCGTTGAGGCCACTTGCAGGTTTATCTGTGTCCTCAAGAGTCACCTGAATAATGCAAATGGGTATGGACAGTGGTGGGATTCGAATATGTGAACAACCAGTTCTCTGTGTGGATACCTCTTCTGGAAGTCTGTTCTGGGCCTGGGCAACAAAAAAAATACTTACTGGTTCTGCCGAACTGGTGTGAACCGGCTGAATCCCACAACTGGGTGTGGAGCCTTCCTGGAACTGCTGAAAGGACTGTGTTGTAGACAAGAGATAGATGATGTCGTGTCCCTCCCCCTCTGTTGAGAGAGGGCTGTTTAATTTTGACATTTGTTAAAATTGAACAGCCCTCTCTCCACAGAGGGGGAGGGATACAACATTGTCTATCTCCAGTCTACAACACAATCCTTTTTAGCAGTTCCAAGAAGGCTTCTGGGCTGAGTGTTGATGATCAAAGGGTACCTTTCAAAATAAAAAAACAAAAACAAAAATAGATTTCCAGAGTGATTTCATTCATACCTCTCAGAGATAAACAGACAAAGGTGTGGAAATTCATACGTATATGGTAATTATCCATTTTATTTCTTTCTTCATGGAAGAGAGTTCATTTGACTGTTTTATTGCAAAACCGAGTCAGTGTAGTGGAGAGAGAAAAGCCTAGGCAGAAAATGAAGTATATTGGCACTTTTTTTTAAAAAAAAAAAATCTTATCAAAAAGCAGAGATAATACTTCTGAAACATTTAGCTGAAATATGAAATGACAAGTGCACACAATATGTGCTTATGGATAAAAACAAAAGCGGGATTTGAGTCATGGCTGCACAACTGAATGTGCACATCTACAAATGTTGCATGGCATCAACTGTGTTGAAATGGCCAACGTCTTCTTTCTTTTTAATGGCTCTTCCACAGACAGCTCTAGATGAAATTATTGTACATAGTTCTATCTTTAAAAATGATGCAGGGCTAGGTAGCATAATGTTGATCTCACAACCAGTTTGCAAAAAATTAGTTATAGCAAGTACAAAGCACTGGCTAAGCACCCCCCCCCTCTCTCTTTTGTAAATTTAATACACATCAGTGAGCCAAATATATATTTTAAGTTTATTGCTATTCTTTCAAGGTAATCCATTCAGGATAGAAGACAGCTTATCCTGATTTAAGAGATGTTACATAGACTGTTTAAAACACACACACACACAAATATTTCAAGGCCAACTTCAGTATTTCAAAACCCTATTAAAGCTGATATAGATGGCAGGGGGCATCCTTATTATTTTTATTTGATTGATTGATTTGTATGCCACCTTTATTATTTTTTACAAATAAGACAAGGCACCAAACATATCCAACACACTTTCCTCATCCTATTTGCCCCACAAAAACAACCCTGGGTTGGGCTGAGAGAGAGTGACTGGCCCAAGGCCACCTAGCTGGCTAGGTGGGACTAGAACTTATTGCTCCTGGTGATTGGCCCCAAATGACTCAGCTGGCTTTCATGAGTAAGGCAGAACTAAAACTCACCATCTCCTGGTGATTGGGCCAAAATCACTAAGTTGACTTTCACAATTAGGAAGAATGGTTGCATGATTTTGGGAATGGCCAGTCTAGAGAAAAGAAGCACTAGGGGGAGACATGGTAGCAGTCTTCTAGTATTTGAGGGCCTGCCCCAAAGAAGAAGGGGTCAACTTATTTTCCAAAGTACCAGAAGGCAAGACAAGAAACAACGGATGGAAACTAATCAAGGAGAGAAGCAACCTGGAATTAAGGAGGAACTTCCTAACAGTGAGGACAATTAACCAGTGGAACAGCTTGCCATGAGAAGTTGTAGGAGCTCCATCAGCTGAGGTTTTTAAGAAGAGACTGGACAGCCATATGTCTGAAATGATTTAGGGTCTCCTTCTTGACCAGTGGACTAGTCTAGAACACCAAGATCCCTTCCATCTCTATTCTGATTCTGACTATGTTTGGACTACAATTCACAATCTCCCTCTTTCTAGGTTGGTGCTACTAGACTAACTACTAGACCAGACATGGTCTTGGTCATCGTATTAGATCCTTGACCTTATCCATATCAAGCCATAGGCAATAGGTTAGAGTTGCTAATTAATTAATTTGCAATTTTGCTTTTCCTACCCTTAATTGACCAAGCACTTTGCGATATGAAATCCCAGTTAAAAATTAGTTGAGGAAGGTCATCTCTTACACAAAGGCTTCAAAAAAAAAGTGCTTCTTCCAAAGAACGTGTGTGAATCCTGCAGACAAAGTAGGAGCCGCTTTGACATTTCAAAATGAAGAACACCGCAAATAGCTCTGCCTCATGCAAGCTCCCCCCCTCCTCTTTTTAAGGTTTACACAGCCCTATTATTAGACAATGCACCTGAACGATATGGGGTGATCATCAGAATTATCCTAATTAGACGGTGCAGACCTCAAAGGGAATTTATTGTAATTTAAAATTACTGGAAGATAATTGTAGTTTCCAAAGATTCAAAATTAGATGTTTCCATTGTTAGCCACCATTTTAATCGATTTACAAAGTGAGGAACGAAAGACACCAGGAAATATCCTTTTAATTTTTTTGTTTTCCAATGAAATTAAGTTTGAGCTTCCAGCTTCCAGTCCTCTAATCATCTTTGTTTCTCTTCTTTATACTTCTTCTAGAGCAGGGGTAGGCGACCTTGGCTCTTTTATGACTCATGGACTTCAACTCCCAGAATTCCTGAGCCAGCCATGTCATAAAAGTCATAAAAGAGTCATAAAAGAGCTAAGGTTGCCTACCCCTGTTCTAGAGTCACAACATCTTTTTTCGTATCCTGGTGACTAAAACTGGATGCAATATTCCAAGTGCTGTCTAATCAGTGCAGTATAAATGGTTTTCTTTCAGCAAGTATCATCAATGTTATCTTTGATTCATCCTCACATTCTTAAATTTCTTTTCCTGGGGTGTATTTGGGAACCAAATCTCAAACCATTTTCTAAAGTCTATTAGAGGCTATCCATTTTCCAGATGAATTTGATTTTTTTTTACTATTGTGTTTGCACAAACCATTTTAGATGGTTCTGTTTCCTTTACAGCCTGAGTATTTAAAACATAATGTTCTTTAAAGCCATTATATTTTATTAGCTTTGCACTGCAGCGTTTCTCCCCCTGCATTCTAAGCTATAGTATTTGGAGCTATAAAGTTCTATAAATTAATGCCTGAAGGTGGTTATTCTTGTTTATGATTTAACTGTGCATGAATATTACAAACAGAAGCTCAAGTCAGCTGGTTTTAATCATAGATGAGTTGATTTACTTTAGAAAGACCACGTTACTGTTGGAGAAGCATTGCTCTTACTTCATTGGAATAGATCAGTGGTGGCGAACCTATTGCACGGGTGCCAGAGGTGGCACTCAGAGCCCTCTCTGTGGGCACGCATGCTGTCACCCCAGTCCTAGGCCTTCAGATGGATTTTATAAAACCTTTTCACTTTAAGCCTCCACCGCCATGTGCAAAAACAAAAAAAAAAGGTTCAATCAGTCAATTTCAACTTCTTGCGGGAAAAAAAGTTGGAATTGATTGATTGAACTTTTTAGTCCCACCCAGTCTGCCGTTACCACTGCAGCCACACCCATCCAATGGGCCATGCCCATCCAATGGCCACACCCAGCCAATGGGCCATGCCCACCTGGCACCCAACGATGCATAAGTGGGTTTTGGGTTGCAGTTTGGGCCCTCGGTCTCTAAAAGGTTCGCCATCACTGGAATAGATTATAGATGCCTTCCCTCCATCCTATAGGAGGAATGGCAGAATCTGGGGTGGAGTTAAAAGAGGTACCAGCCTAGAATCCCCATGTAGTTACAAACAAACTCCTGCTTCCCTTGAATTCTGTTGATCCTTATCTAACTCCTAGCAGGAGCCAATCTTTAGTTCAGAAAATTCCTGTGCATAAGCATGAGTGATAATAAATCAGTGTAATTGAGCCTTCACATCTGGACCTGATCTTTTGTGCCTGACACTTCCCTATTCTTTTTTTTTTATTTTTAGTACCGTCCAGGAAGCGTGCACTATAGCCAGTGAAGTCAATTGACATAAGACAGTTCCCAGGTTTTTTTTAAAAAAAATCTAAAGGAGGTTAGAATTGTGGTTTTTTAAAATAAAAATAAAAAGATGCTTTATCTTATTTCTTACTGGCCAAAATATAGGCCAGCAAAAGCAGCCAGTTCTGGCAGTTTTTTTGCTGGCAAAGTTTTTTTTTCCCAATATCCAATGTTCTAATACCTCAGGGGCTGCCCCAAAGAAAAGGGAATCAAGCTATTTTCCAAAGCACCTGAAGGCAGGAGAAGAAGCAATGGGTGGAAACTAATCAAGGAGAGAAGCAACCTGGAACTAAGGAGAAACTTCCTGACAGTGAGAACAATTAATCAGTGGAACAACCTGCCTCCAGAAGCGGTGGATGCTCCAACACTGGAAGTTTTTAAGAAGAGACTGGACAGCCATTTGTCCGAAATGGTATAGGGTTTCCTGCCTGAGCAGGGGGTTGGACTAGATGACCTCCAAGGTCCCTTCTAACTTTACTATTATTATTATTGTTGTTGTTGTTATTATTATTATTATTATTATTATTATTATTGATAATCGCACAGTCAGCCAGATGTTCAGATTGGATTTGGCATTTTGTCTACCTATCGAGTCCTTACCCAGGACCTGGGATAGGCAGATGTGGATGTTTGATGGTATTACAGGTATTGTCGCAGGATGGAAGCAGTTCCTAGTAAAGCCGCCTTTTGCAATTGCTGGCAAACAAGGAACATAATTCATTTTCTCAGCAACTACAAAAGTTACAAGCGACACCCTTGTAACTTTCTTTCCCTTTCTGGAGTCTTTCTTCCTCTCTCTCCTCTTCTCCACCCATTATTCTGCCCTGCAGCTCTTATCACAGTTTTAAAGTAATCACTTATAGATACGTTGTGAATACTAGTGGTAGATATGACATCTGGAATTCCAGCCAGCCCCTTAACTTTTCAGAATTAAAGTCTCCAAGGAGAATGATAGCTGAAGAGTGTGGCACATGGCTTGTAGCCTTCAGATAATCTAATCATCCTCCTCTCAATTACAAGTAGCGAGACTGGAAATATTCAATATCTGAAATATTCAGGATTTGAAGAATGTTTTTTTCTTTTTATCAAACTGATGCAGAAACCAAACTGAAATGGGTCCAAATTATCCAAATATAGTAACTGGCTCTAAAGGTTGATTGGAGTGTGTAGGATAAGCAGGAAATAGCACCATATAAAAAAAATCAGGGAGGAAATAATAGTCTCATTTTAAAAAATGGTCAAGTAATCATATTCCCAACAGACTGGAGGTTCAAGCTACTGTTGGAAGTCAGCAAGAGAAGGAAATATTTTGGAAAATATTAAAAGAAGTCAGAATATTATATTTTATATTATTCCCAAAGGAATAATATAAAAATCTTAGGCAGAAACCAGTCCACAGTCTCCTTCTCCTAGGTAGAGGCCAGCTTTTCGAAATGCAGATTTTGGCCCCTCTATTCATAAGAAAAGTGCCTTCAGCGACAGCCCCAGAGAAGGTTTGAGCTGATGGGATTAGAAAAACAAAGACTCCAAGGAACATGACCTTTAGGAGGATTAACCCACCACCATTAGAATACCAAAAGGGCAGACTCAGTCTCGGGTCAAAGTTCATTGCACAGGAACAGGAAGAATCTCAAATACAAAGCCAAAAGAAGGTATAAAAGCCCTCCTATCCCAACTCCATTTTGTCAGCTTTCCCAGAACCACATGCTGTTACGGTTCTGCCTTTCAATAAATTGGACCTTCTTTCCTAAGCAGTCTCCATTTTGTTTATTCCCGGCTTGGATTGGACCTGATGATCATTTTTTTTCACACTACTATATGCAAATTATATATAAACAACCAGCAAACTGCATTCCCCCTCTCACTGATGACTTTACCTAGTTTGGTAATCAAAAGTCTGCAGGAAAACAACCAAGCTGAAGATCTGAACAGTTCAACCCTAAGCTATAGATATTTTGTACTATAGAAATTACATTGCTTTTTCAAGCATTATCTCCACAATTTATTCCCAGTTTACCAGCATGGTGATGGCCTTGTGGCCAGTCCCGTCCAGCCTCCGGAACTATTCTAATAGAGGTTTTATGCCTGTCACATTTGAGCCAAATTTCTTTTGTCTTTTCCTCTTTTCAAATTTACTAGCCTGAGTCTTCCTGGCATATATTCTTCTTCAAGGGAACACGGCCATCACTAGAGGGAAGCAAAGAGATAAGAAAACTCAGACATTGCTCCCATCTAGTGGTCCTCCAGCATAAATACCAGTCCAAAAATACCTTGGAATGTTAGGTCCTCCTATATCAGTGGTTCTCAACCTGTGGGTCGGGACCCCATTTGGGGTCGAACGACCATTTCACGGGGGTCGCCAAACAACGCAGTCCGCCATTTTTTCCCCCTTCTCCTTAGCTGTGCTACTCCCTTTTATTCTATTGGCTTTTGAAAGCCAGTAGAATAGACTCTCTTGAATAGAGTCTAATTCTATTGGCTTTCAAAAGCCAATAGGAATTGTCCAGGCTGTCTCTGCCCTGCTGAGCCCGCCAAAAGTCCCATTCTGCAAACGGTGCTGCAAGTTGTCTGCAGCGAAGGCGAGCTGTCTGGAAGCTTCCACCCCTCCCTGCTGAGCAACTACTAAAAATGTAAGTAAAAGAAGGCCAGGGGTGGGAAGTGGCAGGCCGGCAGGCACAGGGAGGGTTGCTGGCACGCGTGGGGCCCGGTGGGTGCCTTACCTCCCTTGGGCTGGGCCAGCTGGTGGCCCAGCCGGTGGTCGGCCTGTGCCGTCTCTGCTGCTTGTCAGCTACGCCTCGGCTGGCACAGGGGGCAGCACCACGCATGCGCGGTGCTCCCAGGCAGGGAAAGTCCTCGACTTATGACCGGTTGGGTAGTCCTTGACTTACAACCAGTTGGGTAGTCCTCAACTTATGACCAGTTGGGGTCGCGGCATTAAAAAGGTTGAGAACCACTGTCCTATATTGTTTCCCCAAAGACTTGGACTGCTGAATAACACAACAGCGTTAACGGCATGTATTCTTGTTGTGCCTGCAAAGTCAGACTTCTATCCATCTCACCCTTGGAGGAAGAACAGCGGCCTTGTGCTCAAAGTCACCAGCAATTCCAATTAAGAGAGTTCATTTCTTCTTCTTCTTCACTTTAAACACATCTGTGCAAACGGCTCGGGCACGGAAGGGAGGAGGGGGATGAGCTGCCAGAGTAATGAATGTGTCAGAGTTACTGGAGCATCAAATTGCTAGTTCTTCCACCTGAACCTATTGCTAAAGCATTCTTGTCTTTAAAAAAACTTACTTACGTTTTGCCTATCTGGAAAACAGGTAGTAATCTGAGAGGGCACTTGTGATGTTCTGGAGCATTGGATATAGGAAATGAAGCAGATTAATATACTAATTTGAACAAGCAAGTCTGTGCACAGTAGCTGGGAACTGATCACTCCTGTGGGCGTACATTTGGCGTAGTGGCGATGGCAGGCTAAACAACGTTTTACACGTTTACACTTGCTCCATAATCAAGCTACCCTATCCAAGCTGCAAAAATCCCAGCATCCTATCGTTGGCAGAGTTCTAGGTGCTGCTAAGGCTGACCCCCCACATCTTTGCAGCCCAGGTATGGCAACATTACAATCATTTTCTGCAAGTCTCTCTCCTCCCTTTCTAACTAACCAACAATGTGTATTTAACAGAAAGCAGGAAAGGCTAACACCCGACTAAACAGCCAAAATTGTCACTGGAGCAGGGACAACAATTCTAGCAAATGAAATAAAGTGTTTTAGGCACTTAAAATATTTACACATTTAGTACTACTCAGTTAATCAATGGCGGGGGCGAAGTATTGAGCCCTGGATGGCTAGATATATAGGTTTTTGTGAGAGTAAGCAACAGAATTTCATTTTTGATGTGTGCCAGTATGCCCACAGTAAAAAAAAAAATGACAATATCTTATCTCACCTCATCTCACCTTACCTTATCTTATCATCTTACCTCACCTCACCTCACCTCACCTTACCTTATCTTATCACCTCATCTCACCTCACCTCACCTCACCTTATTTTATTTTAATCTTACCTCACCTCACCTTTTCTCACCTCACCTCACCTCACCTTATCTTATCTTATTTTATCTTATCTCCTTACCTTACCTTACTTCACCTCACCTCACCTCACCTCATCTCATCTCATCTCATCTCATATCTTATTGGAGGAGAAATGGCACAATTCCTATACAAGACAAATCACAATTTCCCATAAATAAATATTACATGAATCCAAAGTTGGAGAGAGTTGGTACAAACCATAAAGGTATCATGTACTGCAGGGGCCCCAGCCTTGCAGAGAGTTTTTTTCCCACCTACCAATGGTTGTGTGTGCTTCCTGCATCCTGTGGATGGGGCTTTGCTTGTTTGTGTGGCTCGGTTTCTGGCATGCTGTGGACCGGTGCTGGCCCATGGGTTGTGGACCCCTAATCTATTGTATGATATGATACTATTTTGTACAGCATCGCCTCATTTGTTCTGCAAGTATTGTCACTTGTCCCCGCCCAACTGAATCTCTTGTATCTGTAGCATTTTATTAGTAGGTCAAATGGAAAATGATTTTTTTTCCCCTCCTCAATTACTGTCTACAATAGATGGCTCTCAGATCTTAGTTTGTCCATGCATTCCATCTTAGAAGCTGACAACCAAAAATCCACATTTTTCAAGATACACATTCACAACATATCTGGGCAAACAGAACAGATTTGCAATTCTTCCTATAGCCAAATAATGGTGGAAAACCTTCATATTCTCTGCAAGGAGTACAATCAACAAGAAGATTGGAAGATCTGAAGAACCATGTTGGAGACAAATCCTCTTGAAGAAAAATTATCCCTTTTGATAGATTTTAATCTAGCTACAGTCACAAAGTATTGTCTGAGTAAACTTTATATAGCAACAATGCAGGGGGGGATGACCTGGGATGGATTTTGTTCTCCTTTCAGCCTTCAAGGTATTGTAGTATCTGTACATCAAAAATATCCAGAGGCCATCAGAGTTTCTTATTTTCCTTAATTAATCCATTTTATATACTTGAAAGTAAATTATGCAGGAAAACCAGTTATACTATATATACCATATACCACTTTTGTCTTGATATTGCATACCAAACAGTTCAAAAGATACATGATTGTATTCCATAGCATCCATAAATAAATTTTAGACAGAAAATAAAAATTGCCACTTCGTATTTTCTAAAATAGTAGTAAAATTAATATACATTCCTGCTACCTATCTTTATTTGTTTACATGTTCCTCCTCTTCTTTTATCTGCTGTTTGCTTGGAAGGGAATAAATAATCTTGCAATGTGCAAAAGAAGAAGAAGAAAAAAACCCTGTGGGAAACCTCCAATTATCACCTAAAAATCCAAACTTGCTTGCAAAGCTGGCACTGGCATAACAAAGTACTTTAATTCAATGTGACAGTGTATTTCTTGAAAAGAAAGAGTATTTTTTAATCTATTTTCAGAACTCAAATGAATCCTATCATTTAAAAAAAAAACTGCAAAAGAAATAGCATTCCTATATCTTACATCCTCCATAATCTTGATTTCATTTTCACAAGAAAATGAGGCAGTCAAACTATATTTGTTCCCTAGTAGATGCTCTCACACCCATGAAAAAAGAGATTCTTAGGTGGAAAATGAATTAAGGAAAGAAAAAAAGAAAAGTTTGACTTTTGATGACAATATAATTAACATTTATGCAATGTCTTGATCATCGTACTGAAGTGGTTCACCATTGCCTTGCTTAATGTTATTGAGCTTCCCAAGTCTAGTTGGCATTCACCAGATTCCCTGGAGGTGTTACCAGATATGTAGTCGCTTAACTTCCACGTTCAGAGAAATTTGCTTAGAGGATATCACGCTAAATGAGTTTGTACTCAGCATAAAAGTGTAACGTTGGGACCCAGGTCCACTGTTTCACCTACTGTATATCAGAGTTAATCCAAAACACTGTTAGATTTCAAGTGTTGAAGAGCCGTCATAGTGACATTGATCCGGTGGTGGGATTCAAATAGGTAAACAACCTGTTCTCTGAGTGGATGCTGCTTCTGGAAGTCCATTCTGGGCTTGGGCATCAAAAAATTAGCCACCGGTTCTGCTGAAGTGGTGCGAAGTGGCTGAACAGGTTGAATCCCACCACTGCATTGATCCCTTGAATCTTATTATGCAGTCTTGAATTAATCACATACTCTTTTCACCACTGAACAGGTATTATTGCTGATGTGAAGATTAAATGGAGAGAATATATATATATATATATTACCACCTTGCATTCGTGGGAGATAAGGATACTAAAAATTAGTAATAACGGTGCTTTCAATGCACCTACCGAGACTCATTCCATACTAGCTGACCTTTGGCAACGCACTTTGTTTTCCAATTTCGGTTCTGTCTTTTGCTAAAGCACAATTGTTTAGCCTTACTCTTTTTTCTGCAAGCCGCTAAACCAGTGGTTCTCAACCTGTGGGTCGGGACCCCATTTGGGGTCGAATGACCATTTCACGGGGGTCACCAAACACTGCAGTCCGCCATTTTTTTCCCCTTTTCCTTAGCTGTGCTACTCCCTTTTATTCTATTGGCTTTTGAAAGCCAATAGAATAGACTCTCTTGAATAGAGTCTAATTCTATTGGCTTTCAAAAGCCAATAGGAATTGTCCAGGCTGTCTCTGCCCTGCTGAGCCCGCCAAAAGTCCCATTCTGCAAACGGTGGGGCACCCGTTGAGTAGTCCTCGACTTACAACCGGTTGGGGGTCACGGCATTAAAAAGGTTGAGAACCACTGTGCTAAACGGATGTAAAAGGACTGCAGTGGCAATATAAAAGTAGCAACGATCGAAGAGCAGTAGTTAACCAAAATAGCTTCAATCGCAAATTGTTCGTTAGTCCATATTCCATTTCTGGGACTACAATATTTTCTGTAGTGAGAGAAGACAATGGGAAAACACCTTCACTCCCATTATGTAAAAGATGGCACCCATTGTCAGTTCTGGAGAGAGGATATTATCAAAGCCTCCAATTTGTATTTATGGTGCTTAATTTAACCAAATATTGCTATTGTAACATTTTCCATTTTCCTATTGTTCTTATGCTCATTATACAATGTTAAAGAGAATAATAATAATAATAATAATAATAATAATAATAATAATAATAATAACAACTCAATAGGTAGACAAAATGCCAAATCCAGTCTGAACATCTGGCTGACTGTGCGATGATCCATAATAATGAAAATAATAATACAGTTGGAAGGGACCTTGGAGATCATCTGGTCCAACCCCTACACCATTTCGGAAAATGGCTGTCCAGTCTCTTCTTAAAAAATTCCAGTGTTGGAGCATTCACCGCTTCTGGAGGCAGGTTGTTCCAATGGTTAATTGTTTTAACTGCCAGAAAGTTTCTCCTTAGTTCTAAGTTGCTTCTCTCCTTGATGAATTTCCATCCGTTGCATCTTGTCCTGCCTTCAGGCACTTTGGAGAATAGCTTGACTCCCTCTTCTTTGGGGCAGCCCCTGAGATATTGGAACATTGCTATCCTGTCCCCCCCTTGTCCTTCTGTTTGTTAAACTAGACATGCCCAATTCCAGCAGCCGTTCCTTATATCCTTTAGCCTCCAGTCCCCTAATCATCTTTGTTGCTCTTTTCTGTACTCTTTCTAGAGTCTCAACATCTTTTTTACATCGTGGTGAGCAAAACTGGATGCAGTATTCCAAGCGTGGCCTAACCAAGACATTGTAAAGTGGTATTAACTCTTCACGTGATCTTGATTCTGTCCCTCTGTCAATGCAGCCCAGCACTGTGTTGCCCTTTTTGGCAGCTGCAGCACACTGCTGGCTCATATTTAAGTGATTGTTCACTAGGACTCTGAGATCCCTCTCACCGTTACTATTAAATATATACTATAATTGTCAGCTGTCCTCTGCTGTGGGCTTGACAATAATCTTTATTGTAAAGAATTAAGGATGATAGACAAGATAACGCCATCATGTTTTCAAAATTATTCTGAATTTAAATGAATTTTTTTTGGGAGGGCTAAGATAAACTTGCAGATTATGTAGTCATGTTCAGAGGAATTTAAATTGCACAGAGAAGAATGAGATAACCTATACAACCTCCTGTGACCTACACAGTGGAAAACCAAGCTAAGATTATGACCATAATCCTGGACATATCTGTCTTGGTGTCCCATGTGAAATACCATGTCAAAACACTTTCCCCTCACAACCCAGGCTAAAATAAAATAAAATAAAATAAAAATAAACACAAACACATAAGAAGCAGTAAGTCCTGAGTCAGCACAAAAATGCAATTTCTTGAAGAAAGATTCTTGACATTGTTGACATAACAGAGGACACTGGGCAACACTGGGATAAAAACAAAATTGATTTTTTTTTTTAAATACGGGATAGAAAAATTACTTTGAGCTGACTTTCTCTTCCTGGATGATCACTGCCACAAGAGACTGTAGGTCTGCTGTGGGGAAAAGATATTTCCCATAGATTTTAGGCAGAGTTCTTCCATTGATCTGCTCAAACCTTTCCCCTTCTATCTGAGGATATCTCATCCTCCAACTATATAAAATGTTTCATGTCCACAGATATTTATTTTGCTGACCATCTTCAGAGAATTAATGGGGGTTGCATTTGCAAAAACATTTGGCTCCAAAGAAACCCACACAAATGGTCAACATTGCTCGAGTCTTTTTTTTTTTTTTGTCCCCAACATTGTTGAATTAAAATTGGACAATACAGGAGGAGAAAATGTTTATCCTATGGTAGCAACAATTCAGAAACAATCTGGTAACCCCTTTTCAAGTGGTGGGACTCAGCAAGTTCACACCACTTCAGCAGAACCAGTAGCTAATTTTTTTGTTGCGTAGGCCCAGAATTCTCTCCCATCCAGAGAATCGGTTGTTCCCATCTTTGAATCCCACCACTGTCCTTTTCCAGCGAGCAATTTTTGTTCAAAGACTGATCCTCGTGAATTTTATGTCTTTGAATACAATTTGTAGGCAGACAGGGGAAAAAAAAATGCTACTCAGAAGAAGATAGAATAACAGAATATCAGTTGGAAGGGACCTTATACCAAGACAGGCCACCATAGTCACTTAGCATGAAATTCCAAATGATAGAATGTTTTTCATTAGGGAGGTGGAGACAACAATTTCCTCTAGAAATTCCTCTTTGGGGTTGAGTGACCGTGGTCACTCGGCCATCAGTTGTGTCTTCAGAAGTAGAGTGAGATGTTCTTGGCAGCAGAAGATGTCAGCCACAGCTTCCAATGAGAGACCAGCTGTTTTGATTCCATGCCAGCCTGTGCTCCCAATAGCTGAGTCTGAGGAATCTGAGGAGGAGGTGGAGGAGGCATTTGAAAGGCCATCAGGGGCAGAGGGATGATGAATGACAGGACTCATGGTTTGATGCAGAGCCTGGGCCCTCCAGTCGTGTTCCTGATGAAGCTCAGTTGTGTGAGGAGAATGAGTCAGACTCGGAGGACTCACACCTGATGGACTTGCTAATGGATGCTCGCACACGTCGTTAATTAGCGAGAGTAAATCAGCAGCAGTCAATACGGCAACTCCAGGATAAAAGGAGAAGGCACTGAGAGGCAACGCCTTGGAACTGCTGTATAAAAAGAGGAGGTGTGGGTGGTGCTGGTTGCTGAAGGCAACCGTTTGCAAAGTACTTCTTGGAATCCTGGTCTGTTCGTCTTGCTTGTGACTACTCTTCTGTTTGCATCGTGTTTCCTGTGGACTATTTCCTTCATTTGGATTGAGTTTTGCTGTTTGTGTTTTGGACTATTTGGCAGGTTTGTCACCCATATTAAAAGGGGTTTGTTTTGTTTTAAAGTCTCCAGCCTATTTTATCAACAGGGGTTTGGTCCTTGTGCCTTTAACAAGGATGACTATAGGCTGGGATAGAACACCAAGAAAGTAGACTATGACCATACAAACCCAAAGCTCAACAATTACTGCTGCTGGCTTACACCAGTGTTTTTTTTTTTCTCTCTCTCTCTCTCCTCTTTTAATCACCCTGTAATTCCTTGGATCGAGGTGGAGTCAGCTGAATGGAGTTGAGCATTTATTCTCCGGATGCCCTCTCTGACACCTATGTGAAGTTCGAGCACATATTTCCTCTTTGCGCCCTGAGGGAGAAATATCTGCCACTACTTAGGATTGAACTCAGAGCCTCCAGATTCTGAGAGGAGAGCTCCACCTGTAGGCCACCACACCACTCGGGCTTGCCCCTGTATATTCTCCTAGAAATCTACAATATCCAAGAAAAAACATATTGGAGAAAGAAACTGAACAAGAAGTCAAACAGAAACTAAAGCAGTGGTTCTCAACCTTTTTAATGCCGCGACCCCCAACTGGTCGTAAGTCGAGGACTACTCAACCGGTCGTAAGTCGAGGACTACTCAACTGGTGCAGCACCGTTTGCAGAATGGGACTTTTGGCGGGCTCAGCAGGGCAGAGACAGCCTGGACAATTCCTATTGGCTTTTGAAAGCCAATAGAATTAGACTCTATTCAAGAGAATCTATTCTATTGGCTTTCAAAAGCCAATAGAATAAAAGGGAGTAGCACAGCTAAGGAAAAGGGGGAACAAAATGGCGGACTGCGTTGTTTGGCGACCCCTGTGAAATGGTCTTTCAACCCCAAATGGGGTCCCGACCCACAGGTTGAGAACCACTGAACTAAAGGAATAAATTAATTCCTCCTTTTTTAGATACAACAGTATTAGAACAAAAAGAGTTCTTAAGAAATTATGTTCTATGATTCTATGATTATATGTTATATAATTATTATCAGTTTCTGCTTCCTAGTCATGAAGATCCCATTTTATCCTAGAGTATTTTATTGGGAAACTACAGCAAAGCACAAATTCTTAACAATATGTGTGTTTACCTAGAGCTACATACTTATTAAATTTGTGACTTAATGATTCAGTAAATTGAATTTTCGAGGCTGCATTAAAAAAGACAACATTTGTAGACACTGTTCTGTAGATTTCTTCTAGTATTCTAGTCTTTCCAAGACATTTTTTCTATAAATTTGTTTTGCAGGTTATTTTTTTTCCCTAGTCAATATTGTGCTTTTGTAATATAATATTTGTCTGTGCATTTTTCCAAAAGCAAAATGTATCATACATAGAGTCTGGGGACACACAAATATCCTGTGGGCTTGAGAATTGTGAAGTAGGCAGTAATTTTGTGTGCCCCAATCCATCTTCATTAAAACTTACCAAGATGGAAATGCTTGTCACTGTATAATCCATACTAATCAGTCTATTTTTTTTTCAATTGATCAGACTGATTCTGTCTGATTTTCTGTACACAATTTTATTGTTTTGCATTTTCTACAGTGACCCATTCAGGTTTTATCACCAGTATTGCATGGTGAATGGAGATATTCAATGTTTATATGTTTCCGATAAAACTTTCATAATTTCTTCTCTTTCATGTACTTTAACAATCATATTTTTTAAAAAAAGAAAAAAGAAAATAGAGCATTCAGAGTAGTAAATTGAGGTTCCAGTGCCTATATATTTCAAGTAAGGTTACAATTCCCTATTAATTTGCTTTAGAAACTAATTAGATATAAATATCACCTTCCATAAGGGTGCTACAACTTTTAAGTTGTTGTGGAGGGTGTGGGTTTCAGTTTATGTGTACAGAAATTTGCAAATTTCTTTATGAATAAGCAAAAACAACTTGATTTTCTTTAATGAAATGCAATGAAAGCAAAGCTTGCCATCTGGCAGTGGAATCTGAATGCTGGGTTGAAATTTCATAGTGTTCAATCATACTTAGAATGCTGAATTAGGAAATAGCTTAATGAAATTAGCAGCCACAGATGGGAAAATGAGAATTTTATTTAGTTGTTGTTTTAATATACTTTGGCAATTTGAATTACTGTTTTCATAAATGTCCAGAAACCTTAAAGAACAAAAATCTACGCCCAAGAAAGATATACCTTGGACTGATGGGGTTACCTAGTTGAGTAATGAAACGTCTGCAACCAAGCTCAGAGCACACCAAGGACCTCAAAGATCCATCTGTTACTCCAAGTTTAACCATCCAATTATTTATTTTCTCCGTGATAGCCATCATAATAATTCTCTAACGTATTACTTGCAAATTCAGGTTTCTTATGAAGTAGATTACATTCTCAAGAGTAACATATCTGTAATTGCAACAAGATACATTTCAAGCAGCTGATCAGCTAGTGGGGTTTGTTATTTTCAATGGTTTATGAGGAAGGGGTAGGTCACATGCTAATACAGAATATATTTGGCTAATCCTGTTCTATTAATAGTCTAGGAAGATCATTTCTATGGCAATTAATTGGATAAACCACTGCCAAGCTGACCCTGGAAAAGGAAGGAGGAAGGAAAGAAGGAAAGAATTCTATTCTATTCTATTCTATTCTATTCTATTCTATTCTATTCTATTCTATTCTATTCTATTCTACATTCTATTCTATTCTATTCTATTCCATTCTTCATTCCTCTATTCTATTCTATTCTATTCTATTCTATTCTATTCTATTCTATTCTATTCTATTCTTCATTCCTCTATTCTATTCTATTCTATTCTATTCTATTCTATTCTATTCTATTCTATTCTATTCTTATTCCATTCCATATTCTATTCTATTCTATTCTATTCTATTCTATTCTATTCTATTCTATTCTATTCTATTCTATTCTATTCTATTCTTCATTCCTCTGTTCTGTTCTATTCTATTCTATTCTATTCTATTCTATTCTATTCTATTCTATTCTATTCTATTCTATTCTATTCCTTTCCATTCCATTCCTTTCCTTTCCATTCCATTTGGTCAATTGTCTGAGATGGTATAGGTTCTCCTGCTTGAATGGGGGGCTGGACTAGAAGACCTCCAAGGTCCCTTCCAAGTCTAGGAAGATCATTTCTATGGCAATTAATTGGATAAAGCACTGCTGAGCTGACCCTAGAAAATGAAGGAAGGGAGGGAGGGAGGGAGGGAGGGAGGAAGGAAGGAAGGAAGGAAGGAAGGAAGGAAGGAAGGAAGGAAGGCTAAAAACCAAGAGATTGTGATTTCTAAACTTGGTGTTAATTTAGTTAAACAAAAAGACCAAAAACACTTCCACACCAGCTATCAACACCCAGATAAACATAGCTTAACACCTAGATTAACATCAGACCAACAATCAAAAGGTAAACAATACCCCAATCAAGGAACTGTCAAACAAGTCAAAAGCAAACAGCCCAATCAAAGAATCTCCACCCCCACTAACATGGACAGTGGAGAGCAAACTCCACTCCTTACTTGCACTGATGATGTCACCTAGTTGGGTAATGAAATGTCTGCAAAAATGACAGAACTTGGAGAACACTAAGGACTTCTCATTTAACCCTGAGCTACAAATATTCTCCTTTATCCATACAATAAAAGGTCTACTAACATTAGTATAATCTCTTCAACTCTGTTATTCTATTCTATTCTATTCTATTCTATTCTGTTCTATTCTATTCTATTCTATTCTATTCTATTCTATTCTATTCTATTCTATTCTATTCTACTCTACTCTACCCTATCCTACCCTACCCTATCCTACTCTCCCTACCCTACCCTACCCTATCCTACTCTCCCTACCCTACCCTACCCTACCCTACCCTACCCTACCCTACCCTACCCTACCCTACTCTACTCTACTCTACTCTACTCTACTCTACTCTACTCTACTCTACTCTACTCTACTCTACTCTACTCTATTCTATTCTATTCTATTCTATTCTATTCTATTAGCAGTTGTTCCTATAAATACTTCAGTTTCAATGAATGTGGTATTGAAACTGCTTTTCTCCAAAACAAGCATTTTTATCTTTAAAAAATAAATAAATAACAGAAGGTTCCATGTTGGCAGTCCTGAATCCTTTCCTACAAATGCATAAACAAAGAACCATTAGAATCTATGCTGTGGAGCATAGCCAAGTCGGATCAAATGTATTTCCACCACTGTGTCAATTCCCTCCCTCCGTACCACACTTTTTGTGAAGAACAATCAACAAACTATAATGTGCCATATTGTGACTCCAGGAACTTGCTCCATCCCGTTTTGATAATAAAATCTGTGCATGTGCAACTTACTTATTAGCAACCTTACTTGCTTACAAAAATAAAAATAATAATGCCATATTGTATTGTTGCTCCGTGGGATTTGTTACAACACAAGAAAAAAATTAAGGTATGAATAAAACACGAGTTTTGCATTATCACAGTGGGAAACCTTCTCCCCTGAAAGAGGGGTTAAAATACTAAACATGCATAAATAAACATATTAAAAATTAGTTTACAGAAGGTTAGCCCAGTTAGGCTTTCGTAGCATACAGTGGCATTTTGAAGCAAAAATCTCAGAAAATGTCAAATATATCTGCATGTCTTTATCTGGCACAAAAGATGAGCCAACAGATGTCACTCAGAATTCTCCACGGGGATCATCCAAGGCCAAAAGACTGATCACACATGACCCCCAGTTTCCTCATCCTAAGACTGACCTTTAAAAATCAAAACTGCAGGCAGTCTTCAATTCACAACAGTTGATTTAATAACCGTTCAAAGTTGCAACAATATTGGAAAAAGTGAGTTACAAAATTTTTTCACATTTACATTTTCACCTTGCAGCATCCCCATGGTCACTTGATCAGAATTCAGATGTTTGGCATACTGACTCACATTTATGATGGTTGCAGTATCCTGGGGGGGTCACATGATCCCCTTTTGCGAGCTTCTGACAAGCAAAGTTGATGGGGAAGCTAGATTCACTTAACAACCACGTTATTAACTTAATATCATGGTTCCGACATGAAACTCTTCAAAGAACTTCAAGGCATTGTTTACCCTAAAGAATCTTTTATTCGAGTAGCACAGCATCGTCACATACATAGGCAAAGCCAAAATCCCCTGAGCACATAGTATCAAAGCACAATTCCCACCTCTAATTAACAGTCATAAATCACATTTTCCAATTAGTTTGAAATGCAGGCTTTCCCTCCTGTTCTCCAACCCGCCAATTCTTATCATTTCTTATTTCAAAAACCTTGGTTCTCACACTAGTTACAGTATTGTTATGTCTAAGTAAACTCCCATGCACATTCCTCCTCCCCCCCAGTATCATCTAATTCTAACTCTAATTCTAAGAATAAAACACAAGAAGGAAAATGGCTGCATCTCCATATGTTGTCAAAGCAAGAACATCCGATGTTAGCAGCATTGACACATAACTTCTGCAGTGGTTCATTTAATAATTATGGAAAGAAATGTTGTAAAATGAGGCAAAATTCACTTAACAACCATCTTGCTTTACAATATGTTGGGCTCAGCTGTGGTTGTAAATCGATTACCTGTAGTAATCTCAACTCACCTACTAACACAGCCTTCCCAATACACTGGAGAGGAAACAGAGAGCAGATGAGCTGCTTCTACTTATTGTATGGCTGTATTAACAGAAGCTTGCAAGTCTGAAAATACCAATCTCTCACCGTTTCCTTTACAGACTGAGAAGTTAAGGAGGATCCCTTATGATCCTCTTTCTCTGCCTGTTATCTAGCTGCAGGCTATGCCTTCTCTTATCTGTCCATTCTCCAGGCTGAATCTCTTTGTCCTGGTTTCTCCAGGTCTTTCTCACACCCCATTACAGCACTGTACTTTCTCACAAGGCCCTGAAAGTGGCAAGTGACAAGATAGTCCCACCGAGCTGTTGTGATCAGTAACTATTTATTTATTTCCCATTGCTGCTTCCAATATTAATTAAATGCGCAAAGCTCAATGTGTGAAAGCCTCGTTTCTATCAATGAACAGGGTTTCGTTCTGGGATTCAAACAAAATGGACAGTACAAACCACACCCTCCAGCACAGAACCTATAATATTCTTTGTCAGACACAGAGACTGATTTTTAATCCAGTTATATTGTCTGCTATTATATGCTGTGAACAAAGAGAGAAGGGCAGAATTATCCATTAACCTCCAGAGGCAGACATTTTTCCACGTCAGTGGGATGATCAGACTGAATCTCTGCAAATGCTTTCATTAAATACAATCAGCCAATTGGGCGTCTTTTGAATCTGACAAGAACAGGAGCTTATAAAGCTCCAAAAGAGCAACAAAGACCATTAGACAAGAAGATCACTCCATCTTCAGCTCTGAATTCTGTTCTGAATTTAGGAGTTGGGTGTGTCTAGTCCAGAGGTAGGCAACCTTGGCTCTTTTATGACTCATGGACTTCGACTCCCAGAATTCCTGAGCCAGCCATGCTGAGGGGAAAGGGAGATGTTTCCAAGCTGAGCCATGCTGGCTCAGGAATTCTGGGAGTGGAAGTCCACGAGTCATAAAAGAGCCAAGGTTGCCTACCCCTGGTCTAGTCTAATGAAAAGAAGGACTAAGGGAGACATGATAGCAGCAATCCAATATTTGAGAGGCTCAAACTGAAAGATGAGAGGGGTCAAACTATTTTCCAAAGCACCAGAAGGCAAGATAAGAAACAATGGTTGGAAAGTAACCAAGGAGAAAAGCACCTAGAACTAAGGAGAAATTTCCTAACAGTGACAACAATTAATCAGTGGAGCAGAAGTTCAGACGTTGTGGATGCTCCATCACTGGAGTTTTTTAAGAAGAGATTGGACAAGCATTTCTCTGAAATGGTATAGGATCTCCTGCTTGAGCAAGGGGTTGGAGTAGAAGACCTCCAGGGTCCCTTTTAATTCTGTTATTCTATGTCAGGGGTGTCAAACTGCTGGCCCGTGGGCTGGATGCATTGTAGCAAAACTGCACCCACCCCATTGCTGGCAATGGCAAAAAAGTCATGATACGTCGCAACACATCATGTGACGTTACACATTTGACACCCCTGTTCTATGTTCTATGAATCGAGAGATGCAATAAATGGTTGCATTTATTGGAAGGGTGCATCCATTAGCATGCCATAGATGATTCACTTCTGCTTCTATTATGATGACCTTTCTTTTTATGTAGGACACCATGTCTTCACCTCATCTTTCCTGATCTTGAGAATCTTGGACATTTTTTTTTTCTTTTCTTTTCCCAATTCCTTTTCACCTCTGTTTCTGAATCCAATTAAACCGGGTCTGATCTCAAATGTTATTGGGGAGAATAAATCAACGTCAATGCTTGTTCAATGACATTGCTGTACCAAATGGGGTCTCTTGCTGAGTTTTGCAATGTTTCTACCTCCTGGATTATTCGTGAAGACTTTTTTCTGATGCTCGGTCACATGGCTTACCCTATTGGCTGCTTTCAAAAGACTGTTTCTCAGCTCCACCCATTCACACAGCCCTGGTATTGTCCGTATAACATTTACGAAATGAGGGCAGCTTCCAACTCAGCTGGGGATATGACACAGAGGTTTAGCATTCAATCTCAGAAGAAAAAGAGGTGAAATATTTTCCCCCAGAGCGTGCAGTAGCTCAAAAGACCTAGCAATTTGTAGGACTTTCTGCACCATTTGTATTAACCACTCACTAGCTCCTCTCCATTTCAGTCCTTCATCTACAATTTCCCATTTTATGCTGATCTCTTGCTACGGTGCTCTGTGTCTCTATCAAACCTTTCAGAGCATCTGAGGTCGCCGGCTGCATAGTAATGCAGTTGATTTTTTTTTTTATCACACAGACTTCATTAAGAGAAATGCACCATGAATTATTAGCTGCAGTCTGAAAGCCTAAAATGATCCTTACTATATCAGGTGCTGTGGAATGTCTCAATAGGAGATGTAATTAATTTATGGAATATTGAGCCAGCCACTCATTTAGCGTCAGTATGATTGCCATGCTGCAACAATGACCAATTGCCCATGCTCGTTCCTGCAATAGCCTTCTTCAAACAAAGCACGTACTCTGATCTCGTTGCTTGTCGGATAATTCTGCATTTTTGGGGAGGAAATTATTATTTCCTTACATGGAAAGTCAGAGCCTTTTTCAAATTAATTTTCTGATTAGCCTGGACTTTCTCATGTGGTTCTTAGCAACCACAGAAAACCGATTCATGGCTCTCTCCTAGAGGGATTTTTTTTTCCCCCAACTTCACAAACTCTCCTATAGATGTGGGATTCTCTGATGCTCTCCAAAGCATCCAGTAACCAAGTCTAATGCAGGCTAATTTCTACCAATCCTTGTGACTCAACATTTGCAGAGATGATGCTCCCACGCTCCATAAAATAAGGTCTAAACCACGTGAGGTGAATCGTGTCTTATGCTCAGCCTACACATCTTCTTCTTATTATTTTTTACTTATACAAATATTTGCAATCTGTGTATAAACTCCGTAAGTTAATTCACACTTTTCAAAGCTAGATGCACACCAAAACATAGCTATATGCCAATGTTTCCACTTTTCTGAATTAAAATATATATAAAAAAGAAGCAAAATGGTTGCAACAAATTCAGTTGTGAAAAATCTGTGGAAGACCATCAAACCTGACAGTTGTACCGTTCACGGTTATTTTCATATTTCAAGGCTGAGTTACAGGTCAATCCAAGATTTGGATCAAGAATTATTCTATCTCAGAAGCTTGTTTCAAGTGGAAGAACTTAGATCTAGAACAGGTATTACTTGACATCTCAACTAGGACCAGCATTTCCAAAGCTAAGTGAGTCACACCTAATGCTATGACTTTTTTGCCATAGTTAAACAAATCAGATGGTTGTAAACAAACCCAGTTTCCCCCATTGACTTTGCTTGCTGCACAGTCCCAAAACTCTACCAAGAATTCAGATGCATGAAAGAAATAGAACGTAGAATAATAAAGTTGTAAAGGACCCTGAAGGTCTTCTAGTCCATTAGAGCAGGAGACCTTATACCAGTGGTTCGCAACCTGTGGGTCGGGACCCCATTTGGGGTCGAACGACCATTTCACGGGGGTCGCCAAACAATGCAGTCCGCCATTTTTTCCCCCTTTTTCCTTAGCTGTGCTACTCCCTTTTATTCTATTGGCTTTTGAAAGCCAATAGAATAGACTCTCTTGAATAGAGTCTAATTCTATTGGCTTTCAAAAGCCAATAGGAATTGTCCAGGCTGTCTCTGCCCTGCTGAGCCCACCAAAAGTCCCATTCTGCCAACGGTGCTGCACCAGTTGAGTAGTCCTCGACTTACGACCGGTTGGGGGTCGCGGCATTAAAAAGGTTGAGAACCACTGCCTTATATCATCCCAGACCAATGGCTGTCCTGTCTCTTTTTGAAAGCCTGTAGTGATGGAGCACCCACAAGCTATTCCGTTGGTTGATTGCTCTCACAGTTAGGAAATTTCTCCTTAGCTCTAGGTTGCTTCTCTCTTAGTTCTAGGTAGCTTGTGTGGATCTTGACATCAGAATTCTCAGCTAGGACCTGGCCAGTTGAGAATTCTGGGAATTGAAGTCCATGCATCTGGAAGGTAGAGAAACAGGGAACGTTAGCAGCCCTTGTGAGAGATACTACATTCAGAGAGTTCATCTGTTTCCCAATGCGATCCAGGAGTGGAATAACCTTCTAAGCGTTCATGAGATTTATCCCCGAGTTAAATCAATGATTACTTATTACACTTACACATTTAAGAAAAGCTAAACTATTTAGCATCTTTTAAACGCTCCCATTTTTTCCTATTTCTGTTTGATTAATGCACACTTTTATAGGTAGCTGACAGAGCTGAGGTTTTATCTCACTTTCGATCTGTCATCCAAAAAGTGTAGAGAGAAATAAATCTTCCTCTCATTCCAGCACAGTTCGCTACTTTCCCTGACATTTTCATAAATTAATCTATTTGTCCAGATAATTTGCTGAGCAGGCTAAAAAGGTCAGGCTCCCATTAAGACCCCGATATAGTTTATTCTCAGAGGGTCCAGGGGAAAAGCTTTTTTTTGCTTAATAATTCTTAAGTAGATTTGCTGGAAAGAGACTCAGCATTTCTGACTTCAGAATTTTCTGGGATATTTATTATCGTCGTTTTCAACCTGAGGTATCACAATTCCACACCGCCTCTTTCCCTGGTTTAAAAGTCAGTGGTTTTTTTCTTTTCTTTTTCTGAAGCCTTGACAAATTACCTTTCTCCATCTTGCTTACTTATAATACACACAGTCAGTAATGGCAAACATGTTTTGCCTTTTGAAATAATGTGGTATTTGGTATTCCTTTCTTATCTGAGTCTATGATCACAGTAAATTATGTGTGCATTCCTGCTTGTCTGCCTGCCCCCTATCCACCCACCCATCTACCCATCTATCCCTTCCTCCATCCATCCCTCCACCCATCCCTCCCTCCCTCCCTCCATCCCATCCCATCCCATCCCATCCCATCCCATCCCATCCCATCCCATCCCATCCCATCCCTTCCCTTCCATTCCATTCCATTCCATTCCATTCCATTCCATCCCATCCCATCCATCCATCCATCCATCCATCCATCCATTCATCCCATCCCATCCATCCATCCATCCATCCACCCAGCCACTCACCTACCCATCTATTCCTCCCTCCACCCATCCCTTCCTTCCTCCCTCCCTCCACCCATTCATCCATTCATCCATTCCATTTCATTCCATCCCATCCCATCCCATCCCACCCCATCCCATCCCATCCCATCCCATCCATTCCATTCCATCCACCTACCCATCTATCCTTCCCTCCACACATCCCTCCCTCCACCTATCCCTCTATCCCTCCATCCCTCCATCCCTCCTTCCCTTCCTTCATCCATCCATCCATACATACATACATACATACATACATACATACATACATACATACATACATCCACTCATCTATCCATCCGATCCACTTATATCATTCCTTTCCCAGTTATTAAATTTCTGTCCATCGTTCTCTAATACTACAGTTGCTTTAATTACCCAGAGTATTTATTGCATGGGCCTCAAAAAGAAGGAATGACATTCCAGTCACTGGCCTTGCTCCACTCTTTCCACCGATGAAGGGGATCTAAGCTATAAACTCACAGATTGTAGGGGGAGGAACGGCAGAACCTGGGGGTGGTGTTAAAAGAGAGAGCAGCTGAGAATCCCTACATAGCCACAAAGTTAACATTTTTTTGAAATCCAGGGCTGATTGAAGCAGATTTCTTTTTAGCCCTTTCTACAAGGAAACATCAGCTTAAAATATTCTATATAAAAACAAAACAATTTGCATTATTTTTCCATTCTACAGGTAGTCCCCTGGGAGATGACTGAAATTGAGCCCAAAGTTTCCATTGTTAAGTGAGACAGTTATTAAGTCAGTTTTTCCCCAATCTTGTCACCCTTTTTAAGTGAATTGCTGCAGTTAGTAACATGATTGTTAAATGAATCTAGCTTCCCCATGGACTTTTCTTTTTTTTATTGAAAATTTTTAAAATTTTTACAAAAAACAGCTCTACCCAACCCACCCCAACCCTCCCACTCCCTCCCCCAACCTTCCCAGAGCTGAATATAGGCTTAGTTAAAATTTCTTAAAATCTTAAAAAAAAATAAAAAAATATATATAAACCATAAATAAGTCCAAATACATTACTTAAACAACTTATAAAATAATTAACGATAATATATGTGTAAAAAAAGCATAAATATTAGAAAAAAAATACTTAAAAAGAAAAAGAATAAAGAAAAAGAAAGAAGAAGAGAAATATAAGAAAGTAAAATAAAAATAAGAAATATAAGGAAGAAGAAAAAAATACAATCTATAAAATATTAAAATTTATATATAAGTTATTGAAAAACTAAATAATATTTTTTATATCCAAGTCCAAGGACTTTTCTTATCAGAAAGTGGCAAAAGTTGACTGAATTACCCCCAGGACATTGCAACTATCATAAATATATGCTAGTTGCCAAGTGCCCAAATTTTGAGCATGTGACCGTGGGGATGCTACAACAGTTGTGTGAAAATGGTCATAAGTCACATTTTTCGATGCTGTTGTAACTTTGAATGGTCACAAGAAAAAGTTGTAAATAGTCTCTCTCTCTCTCTCTCTCTCTCTCTCTCTCACTTTCTCTCCCCGGACTTAAAGGACACTATCAATTGTGAATATGTGCAGATGGCCTCGCTATCTCTGGCCACTTGCAGAACCATGAATGCAAGGTCATAAAAGGACAGCAAAGGAAACACCCAATATCCTAACCCATCCGGGAACATATATGGTGTCTTGGTTGTTGTTGTTAGTTGCAAAGTCGTTTCCGACCCATCGCGACCCCATGGACAATGTTCCTCCAGATCTTCCTGTCCTCTACCATCTTTTGGAGTCCATTTAAGCTCACGCCTACTGCTTCAGGGACTCCATCCAGCCACCTCATTCTCTGTCATCCCCTTCTTCTCTTGCCCTCCATCTTTCCCAGCATGAGGCCCTTCTCCAGTGAGTCCTTCCTTCTCATTAGGTGGCCAAAGTACTTGAGTTTCAACTTCAGGATCTGGCCTTCTAAAGAGCAGTCAGGGTTGATCTCCTCTAGATGTCTTAGGGAAACACCCAAACCACCCAAAAGGGAACATATGGTGTCTTGGGGGAACACCCCAAAGGGCACATTTTTAGTTACTTCTGCTTTCTTATCTACAGTGTGCCAGCCTTAAAGGGCAAAGTCTCTATCCTATGTGTGTCAGCTTTGCTGGGTGAATTGCTTATGTAATCAAAGAAGGTATAAAAATAAGGCTTTTCCGGTATTTGGGGCTTTTTTCTCTCTTTTAGAGAAGCCCTGTCTTTGTTCAGCTGAATAAAAACATAAATCTTGAAGGCAACTTCTGGTTTCCTGTATTTGTTTATCAAGCAAAACCTCAGAACCTGCATATAGCATCTCTCTCTCTCTCTCTCTCTCTCTCTCTCTCTCTCTCTCTCTCTCTGTGTGTGTGTGTGTGTGTGTGTGTGTGTGTGTGTGTGCACGTGCATGCGTGCTGTGTTTTCCTGTTCAGGAACAATTATATAAACGTGGGGATATATAGGTATGAGTATGACATGAATAAATGAACTTTGAAATTGAGTTATTGTCCTTGTTTCAAAACAAACGTACAAAGGTCTTTGCATATTGCATACACACCTAAACTCAAATGCATAGTTATTATGCTCACCAGGACTTTCAGCACAGGGACTGAATTCCCTGCTCATTAAAACAAGCTCCTTGAAGATTTTTGAGAAGGAGATAAACTTCATAAAGATCTCCAGAGGCTTTATTGATCAAGGAAATTTATCAAGCTTTAGCTAGTTCAGGTCACCACTAACATAATATCTCTTAAAACTGGCATCTCATGATTTGCAGTTTCAGCCCTGACTGGGGACAAACATTTGCAGGTGAATGTTTGTAAAAAGACAGTGCTTATGTTCCTTTTATAATTTCTTATATTGCAGCACAAACAGAAAGTTCTCCAAAGGCTGAATCCAGATCTTGTTATGCAAAGGCCTTTGCTGAAGTAGGTGGGAATTCATTACTCTTTCTGTGGCATTAAAAAACCAAAACAATAGGAAATTGTTGAAGAAGATCCTCAGGGCAAAACTATTGGAAATTAAAAGGAATATATTTTTGATGTCAGCTTCGATCCTTATATAGAGTCCAGAGTTAGGGTTATATGTGGCGCTATTCCTAATTTGATTTTGTTTTAAGCCCCAAACTCAGAAACGGTATAAAACTGAGAAAATTCTGACCACGTTTGCAATGCCCCCACACACATAACTGGGTTCACTGACACCGTTACATAAAGTATATTTTTTTTTATGACTAGCAGGTAGTCTCAATCGTTCTTGAACCACTGCTATTTCTCATTCTGCCCAAATCTTTAACAATTCCACATGCTTGAAAATATTCACCCTTATCAGCCTCTCCACAGTGTTCTTTGGAGCAATGAGATAAACCTCAGTGGGGAAATTTGGTGCTGAGTTATGGGAGGGAGGAGTAAAGAGAAACATCAGCCTTGAATCGTTGCTATGCAAAAGCAACACAGAAGGGATCCTCCCAAATTTCCTTGCAGCATTTATCAGATAGTATCTCTGTTGACATGAGGAGGAGGAGGAGGAGGAGGAGGAGGAGGAGGAAGAGGAGGAGGAGATTTATCAGATAATAATGCAGACTGTGCTTTAGTCTGCAAGAATGATACCCGCAAAAGCTCAAAGCAGTTTCTTTATTGCTGGTGGCCAATAGACAATATCTTGCCGGACTAAAGCACACTCTTCATAAGTAACAAATGCTGAGAAGAAATTAGACAGGATTCCTTTGTGCCATTTCCCACAATGATTCAAGGCTGAGATTGGTCTTTACTTCTTCTTCCTGTACCCAGATTCCACCACCAGGGCCAATAATAATAATAAAAAATACATGCACAATCTGAGCTCTTTGCATCTCTGATGCAGCAAATTTGGGAGGGACAAGGCCTTTTGGGAGCATTGATGGGAGCATGAAAAGAGTTAGAACATAGCAAGCAAACCTTCATGGTTTGTGGAAGCTGACCTCAATAAATCAGGATTGGTCAGCTTCGGCTTCACTTGGGTAGGAAGTCAAGGAGCTTTGGATATTTGGGGGGCCATAAATTAATCAACCTTGCGCTGAAGCTGACAACTGTTCCTGTCACTTTGGCCCTTAGAACTAGAGAATCAGGCTTCCCTGTTAGAACCTTGATTTCTTCCTTGCAACTCTAATGAACCAGATTCCTGATTTATGGTGTTAGGAGAGCTGGATGTCAAGCCATCTAGGGCTATGGAGTTGAAAAGAAATGGCTCCAACTGTACACAGAAGGTAACTTACAAGAAATATAGAACATTATATCCACAATATGTTCCCAGGATCATAAATTGATTAGTGTTCATGGTACAAGGATCAGAAATTAACAGAATAACAGAATAACAAGAGTTGGAAGGGACGTTGGAGTTCATCTAGTCCAACTCTGTGCTCAAATAGGAAACCCTATACCATTTCAGACAAATGGTGGCCCATCTCTTTTTAAAAAACTTCCAGTGTTGGAGCATTCACAACTTCTAGAGGCAAGTCGTTCCACTGATTAAGTGTTTGCGCTGTCAGGAAATTTCTCCTTAGTTCTAGGTTGGTTCTCTCCTTGATTAGTTTTTATCCGTTGCTTCTTGTCCTGCCTTCAGGTGGCTTTTATATTTGACCATCATTGTCCTAGTCAAGAATGTAGCTAAGGAATTTTAGTTAAGAATACGTTAAGATTAACTTAACTTATTATTAAATGGTTGGAAACTGACCACAGAGAGAAGCAGCCTGGAATTAAGGAGAAACTTCCTAACAGTGAGGACAATTAACCAGGGGAACAGATTGCCTCCAGAAATTGTGGGCGCTCCATCACTGGAGGTTTTTAAGAAGAGACTGGACAATCACTTGTCTGAGATGGTATAGGCTGTCCTGCTCAAGCAGGGGGCTGGATTTGAATTCTGCATACTTTTTTTTTCACACAATGCTATATTTCCACATCCTTATATCTATTTTATCTGCTTGAAATTTGTAGGTGCTTCTGACGTGAATAAAGAAAGAACAAAAAAGTGTTTCCTTACATAGGAGGGAAAACATGGAAGGAAATGTCAATAGATTTATTCCTATTATTTTTAAAAGTATTCACTACACAGACAATGCAATTTTGCTTTTAATGTCTGGATTTCTTTTCTGTTGGAGAACAAACAGTGACCTATAATCTGAATGTAAACTGAAGGAAGCCATCTGGTGGAGAAATACAGTCATAACTTTGTTTTGCCTGTTGTGTAGCCTTTACACATAACAACGTAAAGAGCTTCATGGGCTTAAATTTTGAACTTTTTTCAGCCTTCAAATTACTTGCCCAATCCTTTGCTGAATTGGATAATAATCAAAGAAAATTTCGAAACCTGGGATATTTTTTACTGCTGGAGGGATTCAAGGAGGACGGTTGGGATTATAGCTAGCATTAAAATAGAAATATATGTAATTTTAGGTTAGCAAATAGAGAAATAGATTAAGTATTGTATATAACATTTAGAGGTATATTCAGAGATGAAGAACCGATTGTAAAGTGTGAAATAATTTGATAAGACTGTACATACTGGAATGTCAGGTTATATCCAATGTTTCTTTTAATTGTGTTATAAATAAAATTTATTTAATAATCAAAGAAAATCTCTGTAGCTCAGGGTTGAGCTCTGGGGTCCTTGGTGCTCCCGGAGTTTGGCTGTTTTCTTGCAGACATTTCATTACCCAGCTAGGTAACGTCATCAGTTCTAAAGTTACCACTGCTACCACAGTGCTCAGTTACCACATCTTAATTGTTACCTAGTTGTCTGCAAGAAAATAACTAAGCTCAGAGTGTCAAGCTATTAATCTTACTGTCTTTAGGACCGCTGTAGTGCTTCTAGCTTGCCAACCATTATGGGGGATGAGAGAAAGGAGAGTTTGGGGTCCACAGGTGCTCCCTATCAGCATGAGAGGAGAAGCCATTGAGAGAATTTTTTGACTGACCAAAGTTTCTTCTCATAACAATTGCTGGAAGATTTATTGGACAATGTGACCTGAAGTGTCAGAAAGGGGAGGGAAAGTTTTACTCTTTTAATTGTCTGTTTCCCACCATAGTTTCAGAGCTAGCTTCCATTCTATCTTTCTGGTTTGTTTAATGACTAATAAATAAGGCTACGATATCAACAAAATTACAATCAGTTGAAGGGATCAGCCCCGGTTGTATCTTCACCACTGCCCAGCCATTGATGGACAGTACTTTTTAAAGAAGTACATATAGTCAAGGCCATGGTTTTCCCAGTTGCAATGTATGGCTGTGAAAGTTGGACCATAAGAAAGGCTGAGCGCCAAAGAATTGAGCTCTTTGAACTATGGTGCTGGAGAAGACTCCTGTGAGTCCCCTGGACTGCAAGGCGATCAAACCAGTCAGTCCTAGAGGAGATCAATCCGAATGCTCTTTAGAAGGCCAGATCCTGAAGTTGAAACTCAAGTGCTTTGGCCACCTAATGAGAAGGAAGGACTCCCTGGAGAAGAGCCTAATGCTGGGAAAGACTGAGGGCAATAGAAGAAGGGGATGACAGAGAATGAGGTGGCTGGATGGAGTCACTGAAGCAGGAGGCGTGAGCTTAAATTGACTCCAGAAGTTGGTAGAGGACAGGAAGATCTGGAGGAACATTGTCCATGGGGTCGTGATGGGTTGGACACAACTTCGCAACTAACAACAACAACAACGAAGTTGACATTAGAGTTCACAATGTCTCAGGTGTTTTGCTGAGTTGGGCTTCTCAGCCAGAATATGACACATAGAGCATCAAGGGCTCCATAGAATTTGATTCAAAAAGATTTAATTGGTAGCCTTATTCTTTTGTTTTCTATATCTTTTTAGCCTGGTGATATCTCTTTTATAATTTTCACATTTGGATTGCCTGATTTAGTAATGCTTGGGAGAGAACAGTCACAAATGGAGAATGGCAATTTTTCTACACACCCAGTCAAAAAACATGTGTAAACCTACCTCAGTTTTTGAATATCATGTTAATGATAAAAGAGAATAGCTATAGTGCAAGATTAAATCATGGGGTCCTTGGTGCTCTCTGAGCTTGGTGGTTTTGTTGCAAATGTTTCGTTACCAAACTTGGTGTCAAAGCCGCTAACATCAGATCTTTTTTGCATTGACAACAGATGGCGATGCAACCATTTTCTTCTTATGTTTTACTCTTAGAATTAGAGTTAGAGTTAGAGGATGCTGGGGGGAGGAATGTGCATGAGAGTTTAGCTAGACATAATAATACTGAACCTAGTGTGTGAACCAAGGTTATTGAAATAAGAGATGATAAGAATTGGCGGGCTGGAGAACTAGAGGGGAAGCCTGCATTACAAACTAATTGGAGAATGTGATTTATGACTGTTGATTGTAGGAGGGAATTGTGCTTTGATACTATATGCTCAGGGGAAGGGAACTCAGATTTTGGCTTCAACTATGTTAATGCCGATGCTCTGCTACTCGAATAAAAGATTCTTTAAGGTAAACAATGCCTCAAATTTCTTTGAAGAGTTTCATCTGTCGGACCCATGACACTTGGTAGCATCATTAGTGTTAGCACCAACGATGTTCAGATTGGTAATGAAACATGGCTACAAAACTACCAAGCTCAGAGAACACCAAAGGACTCCATAGGATACTAATGGCCGAACATTAAATCATGGAGGACATTCAAGATTGCTAATAGTAGTTTGTTGAATTGGACCACTTCGGTTTCTTTGGACAAGACATAATTTGAAGGCGGTGACTGTCACATCCTTATTTATCTTCAGCCACAAAGAAATTGCTAGGTCAATTTCATCAAAAAAGAAATAGACAATGCAGTTAAGATTCTGCATAGTCCAAAATGAATTTTCAACTGTTTAAGCCTTCTGTTCATACCTGGATCCTATGAACAATTAAGTGACAGGAAAGCTGTTAACATAGATCTCTGGCATCACACCATCAAATCCCGGTTATTTATAACTGGAAATATAGTTAGCTCTCCTTATCCAAATAAAGCTTCTGTTCCAATTGTGCAGGTTGTAGCTAATTACCACAATAATCAAAATCTAATTAGAAAGCCAGTCAACTGCAGCATAATCTATTGTCCACTCCACTGAAGTAGACTGTTTAAATTTAAGGTTTCTACCCCACCACATTTTTCTAGGCTGTTCTTTTTCAGCCTGCTTCCACCCACTCAGTAGAAAGCAATGATACTGACCTTCTTTTCGGTGTGATTCTAAAAAGGATTTATTTGGATACCTCTGGGAATGGATTTATTTAAGGGGAATGCCATCCGGCTCTGGGCAGCTCACAGATATAAAAAATAAACATAAAAAACAACACAATGCAATGAAGTCGAATGGGCCAAATTGTAAAACATAACTACAAAATCATTGCAACATGGCAAATCAGGCAACGTATTAAAACATAAAACTTCACAAATACGGGAGCCCCATCCTCCCTACCCCGAGGTCTGGGACAATAGATAGATTTTTAAAACCTTGTGGTGGCCTTGGTGTTAGGGAACAGAGACCACCAAGGACCCCCACAGTCCTCCTCCTCCTCCTCTTCCTGTTCCCCTTCCTTCTTTCCTTCCTTCCTTCCTTCCTTCCTTCCTTCCTTCCTTCCTTCCTTCCTTCCTTCCTTCCTTCCTTCCTTCCTTCCTTCCTTCCTTCCTTCCCTGATGTTGCTACCTAGATTGGTAATGAAATGTCTGCAAGAAAACAACCAAGCTCAGAGAGCACTAAGGACCCCACAGTTCTCATCCCTCTCCTTCTCCTCTCCCTCCCTCCCTCCCTCCCTCCCTCCCTCCCTCCCTCCCTCCCTCCCTCCCTCCTTCCTTCCTTCCTTCCTTCCTTCCTTCCTTCCTTCCTTCCTTCCTTCCTTCCTTCCTTCCTTCCTTCCTTGCCTGCACTGATGGTGCTACCTAGATTGGTAATGAAATGTCTGCAAGAAAACAACCAAACTCAGAGAACACCAAGGACTTTACAGTTAGAGCAGCAAATTATGATAGATTTGGTGCCTCCCCATTTGACATAAATGTATTTTTTACATAAGGAAATGCTTTTTGGACCAAAGGACCAAGGTGATGCTAGTTAATCTTCTCTGCTGCACTTCATCCTAGAGGGTACCACATGCAGAGAGATGGATCCAGCAACATACATGCATTTATTGAAGATGGTGAGACAACATCAAAGACACACTACGGTAGCACTGAATAACAATGATTGAGGCCTCCAGAAAGGCAAGAACCAGAACTTTATATCTCCCCTGGCACCCAAAGTGATAAAAGAAGAAGTAAAGAAGAAGAGAGAAGAAGAAGGATTTGTAGACTTCCCCAACTGGCCAATAATAATAATAATAATAATGCCTAGATGCCTAAGCTGGGTATCTGATGGATCTTTAATAGCTTGCAAGTTGCAAGGAGTGGTGGAATCAAATGCACTTCTGGGGAAGAAGATTCCAACTTGTTTGGACGACACAATTAACCACAGCCTAATGTTGTTATAGGACCTCTTTCCCCTAAAGTCCTTGGTCAAATGGTCAGAGATCAAAACTATAATTAAACAACTTAAACCAGGTAGAGAGCCCTGGTCTCAGATTTTATTGTCAGTGAAGTAATTTAAAAAAATCATAATTTGAAATAGTAGATCCCAGTGCTAGCTTCACTTTCCAAAACAATAGATTATTTGGTCATGATACCAAAAGATTATATGAAGGGCAAAAGAGATGATCCACCTACCCAATGCCCAATCAGTTTGCTGAGCCAAATCAGCAAAACATAGGCCAAACATCTACAAGAGAAACTAAATGATTGGCTGTCCAAATGGTGCTTTTTTAAGGAGGCAACTGGACTTTCTTGTTTTTCTTTGACGACGTTTTGTTTCTTATCCAAGAAACGTCTTCGGCTCTCACTGGATGGTGGACAATGGAAGGATGTATATTCCTATAGTCTATCCAGTCAGAGCGGAAGAAGCTTCTTGGCTGAGAAGCGAAACGTCTTCAAAGAAAAACAAAGAAAGTCCAGTTGCCTCATGAAAAAGCACCTTTGGGACAACCATCACCTGGATGACTGAGAATCTCCATAGATGTTTAAATTATTGGCTCAAGTAGGAAGATATCCTGAGGGATGAACAGGCTGGGTTTAGAATGTGACAATTAACTTTAAACCACGCCGTGGTGCTGCAACGCCTAGTAGAATGTAGCCTTAATTCTGCCTACAGCCCAACCAGATGTTCATGCATTCACTATTGGTGACCTCCAGGACAAGGCTCACAATTACTCCCAGCACATAGTCATTGCTACTTTTGCTCCCTAATGTTTGCCTTTTGCCAGCTGAAATTATTTATACATAAAATCTAAGTGTGTCTAATGTGGGAAGTCAGCCCTCCAGAGAAGGAAATATTAAAAGGACAGAAAATATATTTCCTAAAAGGATCTTAAAGAGGCAGAAAAGCATGCCGTTTTTCTTAATAGCTCCAAGTCTCCCTCCCCCCAAGCAGAAACCAGCTCTGTAGAAATGCAGATGTAAATAATCCATTCAGGAAGGTTGGAGGCCCCCAGCTAGAAGGTTAAGAAGACAAAGACACCTAAAATCTACATACCTCACCCAAACTCTAAGACAGGACATAATAGAATTAATCCACAGATGCCAAAGGGCACACTCAGACTGAGGTCAGAATACATGACACAAGAAATACAAAGGCTCAAACAGGAACAGGAAACAACCTCAAGAGCCCCAGAGGGTATAAAACCCACTCCCTACATGTGCTCTCTCTCTTTTCTTCCAAAGCCATCTTTCTGTCTGGCTCTCCTCTTCAATAAACTGCAACCTTCTTTCTAAAGCAGTTGCCATGTTGTTTATTCCCGGGTTGGACTGAATCATGATGAAGACTTTTCCTTCGACACTAATAATGTCCTACTCAACTAGTAACCAGATCGAAGCCAGTTCAGCTTTTCAACTCAGCCGGGACAAACTTAGCTATATTTATTCTGTTTTAAACCTCCTACCCTCTTTTATCATGATTGACAGACTTTGGTTTTAATTTGTAATTGCTTAATTTTTCTCCTATTTTGTTAACAATAGGTAGCTCCTCACAGAGACTAAATAAATCAACAGGCTAAAAAACACTGACGATCGTTATCTTGCTATATATGATTTCTCCCAAGTGCACATAATTCTGCACAATTATGACCTATATACACCTCAAAGAACAGTGAACATCCACGTGTAATTGCACGCCAGCTCTTGAGTAGGTGAGAGAAAGGCAGAACAATTACATTTTTACGTAGCAGCAAACGAAATAATTTCTTACGTATCGCTTCTCATCCTCCAGGCAATATCTGTGCTAAGTCATTTAGTTTTACACCTACCTACCTGCCTCTCCTCGATATAAGCCATTCCACCTCCTACTTTTGCTTCTGAAAGCTCACCTTTTCTATGAATCCCTGTTTGTTTTTCATTCTCCAAATGCAAAATGGCTGTAACAGCATCTGTTCCCATTGAGCCATATTTTGCTTTCCTCTCCTTCCTGCTCTACCTTGCCTTTAAGAAATCGGACAGCAGAGAATTACCCCAGTCACAGATCTTGCTTCTTTTCCTTCAAATAACTTTGAGCTTTTCCTAGTGATAGAGATATAAAATATGGAGAAATGTAGATAGGTAGGTAGGTAGGTAGGTGGATGGGTGGATGGGTGGATAGATAAGATAGGTAGGTAGGTAGGTAGGTGGATGGGTGGATAGGTAGATAGGTAGGTAGGTAGGTAGGTAGGTAAGAAAGATGATATAGACAGACAGACAGACAGACAGATAGATAGGCAGGCAGGCAGGCAGGCAGGCAGGCAGGCAGGCAGACAAACAGACAAACAGGCAGACAGGCAGACAGGCAGACAGACAGGCTTGTAGGTAGACAGGCAGAAAGACAGACCTTTCCATGTTGATTATTTGGAAACATTACTAAAATGCTTCATTCTTGCTTTCTTCTAATGTCTTTTTTTTTTCAATTTCCTAATCTAGTTTTGGGATTTTCCAATGAGCTCCCATCCCTGTATTAACTCACCTTGTCCCTCCTTGGCTTCTGAATTCACACAAAGTATCATAGCAAATTGTGTTTTTTTTTTCCTCTTTATGTCTTTCATAAAGTAAAGATTGAAAATTTGTATGTGAATAACAGAATAAGAGCGTTGGAAGGGACCTTGGAGGTCTTCTAGTCCACCCCCCCCCCGCTCAAGCAGGAGACCCTATATACCATTTCAGGCAAATCTCTTCTTAAAATCCTCCAGTGATGGAGCACCCATAATTTCTGGAGGCCAGCTGTTCCACTGGTTAATTGTTCTCACTGTCAGGAAATTCTGTTATTTGCTGTTATTCTGCTGTGTGGCTGTCAGATACAAAAGTTGCTGTCCAGCTCTGCTAAAGTTCTTAGTGGGAGTAAGTCTCACGGAAGAAAGGGGATTTAGTTCTCAATGTATTAGGCTAAGTTCTCTAGAAGTCTGCAAAGGCATTATTAGCAGTGGAAACTATCATGTACAGTACAGTACAGTCTTCTGAAACAACATTTCTAACTAATGAAGTATCTTTGGTTCGGTTCTGCCCATTTTCACCTAGTCCAGGGGTAGGCAACCTTGGCTCTTTTATGACTCGTGGACTTCAACTCCCAGAATTCCTGAGCCAGCATGGGGGAACTATGGCCCCTTCATGACTCGTGAACTTCAACTCCCAGAATTCCTGAGCCAGCATGGCTCAGCTTGGAAACCTCTCCCTTTCCCCTCAGCATGGCTGGCTCAGGAATTCTGGGAGTTGAAGTCCACGAGTCCTAAAAGAGCCAAGGTTGCCTACCCCCAGCCTAGTCTCATTTCTTCAATGTTGGGTCAATGGTTTTTCTCTAAACTGCCTTCCTAAAGCCTATGAGAAAACACTGGGCTTGTCCATGTTATGAATCTTGGCCTTTTTTTTTTCTCAAGGCCAGAAAGAATAAAGACATAATAGATCGATTAGTACATCTAAAATACATGGTACTGCAAAGCTTGTTAGCTCTTCATTAGGATACATTCCGCCTTTGTGAAGAATAGATAGCCTTGAAGCAACACAACAATCAGCCAAAGGAGAAATCTGATGAACAGCGGAGGAAACCAAGGAGCTGATAACAATAACAACTCTTTCCAACTCCAATTACCTTATTCTACCCCACAAAGCAGGAACAATGAGGAGCAACATGAAATGTTTAAAAGCAGGAATAAAGCTAGCTCCTCTGCCCATTTCTGTAATTCTGAATGCCCTCCTTCTTCTCCTTCTCCTCTTCCTCCTCCTCCTCTCCTTCTCCTCCTCCTCCTTTCCTTCTCCTCTCATTTCCTTCTCTTTCTCCTCCTCTTCTCTTTCTCCTTCTCCTCCTCCTCTTTTGCTCCTTCTCCTTTTCCTTCTCCTCCTCCTCTTCTTCTCCTTTTCCTCCTTCTCCTTCTCCTCCTCTTCTCTTTCTCCTTTCTTCTCCTCTTCCTTCTCCTTTCTCCTCCTTCTTCTTTCCTTCTCCTCCTTCTCCTTCTCCTCCTCCTCCTCCTCCTCCTCCTCCTCCTCCTCCTCCTCCTCCTCCTCAAGATGAATATTCAGTTGCACCATCCCCAGGAAAGAAGGAGCTTGGATTAGATGATCTCAATGTCCTTCTGTCTTTATTATTATTATTGTTATTGTTGTTGTTGTCATTGTTGTTGTTGTTGTTATAATGAAATACGAGATTAATGAATAAAGATAGTTCTTTGAGAAAAAAGACTTTCCTTTCTTAAAATAGAAACATGGTTCAAATGACGACAAGGGGTAAAGTGATCTTAATACGGAAATGGAATGTAGAAGGAAGAGAAAGGAGAAGTTTTTAAAGGAGAAAGGAGAAAGGAGAAGTTTTTAAAATACTATTCAGACAGTCAGAAACAGGAAACCAGCTTCGAGGTAGATATTCTGCTTAAATGAGAAGAAGAACACTGCATTCTGTGCTAAATGAGGACAGTGAGACATTTTCTCCTTCTTGTGGAGTTCTTCCCGCTTGGAAAATATATATATATATATATATTTCTGACTTGTTTAGCTCATTAGCGACACACGCAAGCAAACAAGCAAAGAATAATCCATTACTGTGGATATCACTATATGTATCATATATATGTTGGCCTTTGGTTGTTCGGGTTTTCTCCCACGTAAAATTGGGAGTGTCTTGGTGACGTTTTGACGAAGTCCCATTCGTCATCTTCAGGCTGGTGTTTTCAGCTTCGTGCTTCGAGGAGCAATGTGTGGTCTTAGCTGTTTCTTCCTTTTAACTGCCAGTGGGGGTATGAACTGATTGGGTGGGAGCTTGGCTGTGTTCTGATTGGGTGGAGGTGTGTTCTGATTGGCTGGGGGGTTGGCTGTGCTCTGATTGGCTGGGGGGTTGGCTGTGCTCTGAAACAGCTAAGGCCACACATTGCTCCTCAAAGCACGAAGCTGAAAACACCAGCCTGAAGATGACGAATGGGACTTCGTCGAAACGTCGCCAAGACACTTCCAATTTTATGCGGGAGAAAACCCAAATAACCAAAGACCTACATACAAACACCGTGAAAACCTCAGAAAACATATATATATATATATATATATATATATATATATATATATATATATATATATATATATATATATATATATTCCAGTGGATTCTTTAAAAGAGAGGACATTTAAATAGGTGCTTAACTTTAAGATGGATTCAAAAGTCATTTTGGTTATTTGCCTCATGGGATGCAAAGCATCTGAAATGCTTTTCAGATGGCAATGGTATCAGTTACTGCTGCAATAGATTTGCATAACAAATTTGTTAATGTTATCTTGGACTTCTCGTTTGAACTTCTACAGAGCCCTGTTTGGAAAACTGATTTAGTTCTGCATAACTGTTTGTCCATTAGATTGCTTTCAGATTATCCAGACTTAAGGACTGTTAGGTCCCCCAATATTCAGGGTTTCTGCTTTCAGTATCTTCATTGTTGTCACTGTTTTATACTTCCTTCCTTCCTTCCTTCCTTCCTTCTCCTCCTTCTTTTTCTCTTTTACTGTTTCAGGTATTGAGAAACTTCTGGCTCTTACTCTTGGTTGGTGACTTCAACTATTGTTAATTTTCCTCCATTAAATCCACGTTTAACCATTTTAGACTATTTGTTTATAAAGATCTTCCTCCTCACCAAATAATACGGGGGTAAAATCTGGCTGATCTGCAAGTTCGTCACATTGATAAAAGTAGACTTCTCGGGTGATGGCTAAAATAATTCATATCATAGGGTAATAAATCATACTAAGTCTATCCTTCACATGGTATGCCAAACGATGCGATTTTCCTTCCCTAGACAGCTGACACATCAATGCAATGTAACAAGAAAATTGAATTAGGAATAAAACATAATTAGCTGCACAGAAATCACAATTCAATACATCTGATGGAGCACTAAAGCTGAAGGGAATATAAAATCAAATATCATAATTAGTTTGCAAATAGAGCTTTAAAAATGACTTCTGCATAGTTCTCGAAAAGTTATATGAGACTCAGGAAACTCCCGTGTGCTGTAAGCCACTCAGGGTCACTTCAAAACAAGATGGGTGGCAAATAAATTTAATAAGTAAGTAAATAAAAAAATATAAATATATAAATATAAAATATAAATATATAAAAGTAGCATAAAATAGTATAAAAATAAAAATCTATCTAGGAGATTATTCCATAGCTTCCAGCAAAAGTTTCATTCCTTGAAACTTATAATCACACTCAATTATAATACCCATGTTCTCACAACTAAGATCTCTGGGCCCGCAATCTTTGAAGCATTGTGGAATTATCTTGCATGTGATTTTTTTTTTCAATTGATTCTCTTCTAGTGTGTTCTTTGTATACCTCTGAAAATGATGTGTAAGCTGTTTTGAAGGTTTTGTTGTTGTTATTTAAATTAAAATGCATTCTCCCTGTTAATGCTTACCTCTTTCCATACTGCAAAAGGGGACAAGACGTTAACTTCCGCAGACAGAATTTGGCATGCATCTTTTTCAAAGCTAGTTCTGCTGATAAAACTATTCCCACTCAATGGAACTGCACTTCCTAGTAATATCAAAGCAAGGTCAAGGTGGAGGGAACGAAGTAGAAGATTGCTAATTATTTTTTTTTATTATCTTGGGCAGAAGCAAGAGAGGGCTACATATAATTGCTTGTATAAAGGCAAAACCATAATGGGCAAAATTCACATTTGTTGTCTCCTGTTCTTATACCGCACCACACTTTTACCTTTAAACATTTCCTAATAGGAAGCTTCTCTGTTAAGTAACAATAATGTCAGTACCCCACTTTACATCTTAAGAAAACAGAACTCTTGGAATATTTCTTCCAACAGGCATCTTTATTAAGAGAAGATGGTTGCAGGCATTCTAGACAGGATCTGAGGGGCCAACCCCTACCATTCAAGGTTTTAAGTGTTCCCAAGCAGCCCCCACCCCACTGTCCTTTCAGCGACAATCCCAGGCGTTACATTTCCACCCTCTTTTCCTCACGTCCGGCAGAAGGGAGACTTCAGAGAGTAGTAGATGAAAGGTGATGGCCATATTGTTATGGTCAGTCCTCTTGGTGAGATCCACATTCAGTCCCTTTGAAGTTTTAATGAAGGAAGTGAGAGCCATAAAACCCCTTTGCTCATCCCCTTTCCCCTTTGTAGTATCCAGAGAGGACAGAAATGGGGTTTTCCATAGTCAATAACTAGAAATGAAATATAATTAGATTCTGACAATCACATTTATTTGGCTGTAAATACCTGTGAATTCAAGAACATTCTATACAATACTGTTTTGGTGGTTAGAGACCATTAACTGACAAAAGCTAATAGTTGTGATGGTGGAAAGGCTTCTCAAACTGAAATTTCTAATTTTATTTTGTGGTATTTAGCAATTATAAGCAAGAGTCTGGAATGTTTAAATCTCTCCTTCTTAAGGCATGGGCAACTGCTCTAATCTGTTGGAAGTTGCTTTTTTTCTAACTTTTATTTCAAGTGGGCCTTTTTAAAACCTCCAAAATTTTATTTCAGATTCTTCGCTCTGGAATGACAATGGAGAACAGCTTTTGGTCTTCTTCTGAGTGGTATCTTTTCATGTATTTCAAGAGTGCCCTCTTATTCCCACTCAGCCTTCTCTTCATCAAGCTAAAAAGGCCCAATTCCTCCTTCCTCTCTTCAAGTCATCTTGGAATCTACTGTAATTTGTCTGAATTCTTCACAAGAACGATGCCTAGTGAAGTCTACCCATTGTATAATAAAGTGGAAAACAGACTTCTTATGATTTGGAAACTGGACTTTACACTATGCAGCATAAAATGGAACTGACATTTTTTTTTTGCAGCCACAACATCCTGTTCAGCGCTATTTAGTTTGAATACATCTTTTCTTTTCTTTTTCTCCATTCCTCTCCCCTCCCTTCCCCTCCCATCAAATCTTCTCTTCTCTTCTCTCCCTCCTTCCCCCTTCTTTCTTTCTTTCTTTCTTTCTTTCTTTCTTTCTTTCTTTCTTTCTTTCTTTCTCTCTCTCTCTCTCTCTCTCTCTCTCTCTCTCTCTTTCTCTCTCTCTCTCTCTCTCCCTCTCCTTCCCTCCCTCCCTCCCTCCCTCCTGCCTATTAGAAATGTTCAATTGCTAGGGAAAATGGTTTCTCTCCTTGATTAGTTACCATCCATTGTTTCTTGCACTGCCCTCTGGTGCTTTGTAGAATAATTTGACCCCTTCTTCTTTGTGGCAACCACTCAAATATTGGAATACTGCTATCATGTCAACCCTATTTCTTCTTTTCTCTAGACTACCCAAACCCAAATCCTGAAGCCGTTCTTCATATGTTTTAGTCTGCAGGCCTTTGATCATCTTAGTTGCTCTTCTCTGAACTCTTTCCAAAGAGTTCAACTTCTTTTTTGTAGTGTGGTGACCAAGATTGGTTGCAGTATTCCAGGTGTGGTCTTACTAAGGTTTTATAAAGTGGTACTAATACTTCACGTGATCTTGATTCTATGCCTCTGTTTATACAACCCAGCATTGTATTAGCTTTTTTGGCTGCTGCTGCTGCACACTGTTGACTCATAGTCAAGTGATCATCCACTAGGACTCCAGTTACTATTTTTTGAGCTAGGTTTTGACTAATCTGTACTTAGGCTTTTGTTTTTTCCTGCCTCAGTGTAAAACTTTGCTTTTTTCCACATTAAAATTCATGTTATTGGACAGGGCCTATTGTTCACGTCTGTCAAGATCTTTTTGAATCCCAAGCTTGTCTTCTGGGGTATGGGCTATTCCTGCCAGCTTAGTGTCATCTGCAAATGTGACGAGCTCCCCTTCTATTCCATAATTATTTCATTGTAAGATGGCTTTCTAAGGTGACATCTCCTGAAATTCTGATGCAGAAAAGGGCAGAGTTTTGTTCCAAACATTGACCTCCAAGCACATTATTGTAATATGGGGATAATAATGCTTAGAAATTAGAATCCTTGAAATACTCGTTTTGACCTTAAAACATCAGCATAGCTTAATGGTAAATGCAGGCAATCATAAGATCAGGTTTCTTCTAAATTTGCTGTTTCAGAAGGCAAAAAAAAAAGGAATATAGTTTTTTTTAAAAAAAAATAATAATAACATATTTGTTCAAATACTCTTCAGATGTTTTAAATCATCTTATTTTAAAAAGATTTGTTTTTAAAAAAATGCTGGTTGATAATCCTTTCTTTACAGAATAGCTGATATGTGCAAACAACAGAAATGTGTTCGATTTATCTGCAAAGAACTCAAAACCTGGATTAAAAAGATCACTCAGATGTGTTATTAAGGGATTGAAAAAAATCCATAAAAATTGCAATGAAAACTTAGGACGAATTTAACTAACTGTTTAAAAGATCTGGGTTATAGAAAAGTTATAAAAAGGAATTTTATAAAAGGGGAATAGAAATTGTGGGGCAACCATTATTGGCTAATGAATAGAATGACCTGGCTAATGAATAGAAATAGACAAGCACATATCCACATACACATTAGCATAGCTAAGAAGCTTCTTAGATCAGTGGTTCTCAACCTCTCTAATGCCGTGACCCCATAATACAGTTCCCCGTGTTGTGGTGACCCCCAAATGGGTGTGGCCACCAATAAGAGGGAGTAGGACAGCTAGGGAAAAGGGAAAAAAATGGCGGACTGTGTTGTTTGGCGACCCCCGTGAAATGGTCGTTCGACCCCAAATGGGGTCCCAACCCACAGGTTGAGAACCACTGTCTTAGATGAAGGATTTGTTTCTGAATGAATATAAATATAAATACAATCAGGATATACCACCCAGCTGATTTTGGATAATCTCAGAAAATCTTTGCAGGCTCAGAAGGGCACGTGAACATGTATTTTGTATTTTGTTAACTAACATAGTTATTTTGTATTTTAATCTGATATATTTTCTCTCTTTTAAAATAAGGTTGGTTCTTTATAGATTGGAATGTAGGAAGACTTTTATCCTAGGGTTTTATGAATTGATTAGGTAGCTTGTAACATTCCTAAATTGAAAAGATAATTTACAGAATTATCTCCTGATAAGAAAAGTTTCTTAGTGTAAACCTACATGTGGTTATCTAAATTCAAATAAACTTGATGGTTAATTTACTGTGCAAGGAGGGGTTACCCTTAAAATGTCCAATCAACTTTCCTCTTTCATTTTTGTTTTTGTTGTGTTAATTTTAAAAAGGAATGAAACATTGGGGCTTGGGGTTTTCTCTCGTCTCCTTTTTCATAGAGAGATCCCATTTTATCAGGATACCCTAATAAACTGCTTAAATTTCATTTTTTGATGTGTACCATTGTGCCCAGCCCAATGTATGGCTGTGAAAGTTGGACCATAAGAAAGGCTGAGCGCCAAAGAATGGAGGCCTTTGAACTATGGTGCTGGAGAAGACTCCTGCGAGTCCTCTGGACTGCAAGGAGGTCAAACCAGTCAGTCCTAGAGGAAGTCAACTGTGACTGCTCTCTAGAAGGCCAGATCCTGAAATTGAAACTCAAATACTTTGGCCACCTAATGAGAAGGAAGGACTCACTGGAGAAGAGCCTAATGCTGGGAAAGATCGAGGGCAATAGAAGAAGGGGACGACAGAGAATGAGGTGGCTGGATGGAGTCACTGAAGCAGTAGGCGTGAGCTTAAATGGACTCCAGAAGATGGTAGAGGACAGGAAGACCTGGAGGAACGTTGTCCATGGGGTTGTGATGGGTCAGACACGACTTCACAATTAACAACAACAACAACAACATTGTGCCCAGTAAAAAAATGACAATAAAAGTTATCTTATCTTATCTTATCTTATCTTATCTTATCTTATCTTATCTTATCTTATCTTATCTTCTTTTAAATGATCTTCTGACTCGCTTGCTTATTGGGAAGATAAACTGAGGCAGAACCTAGGGCCAAATTTGGCTAACACTCCAACCTGGTTAATACAGGAAGTCTTCAGTTTATGATCAAAACTGGAAGTAGAATTTCTGTTACCAAGCAAAGAAGTTGTTAAGTAACTCATCCCCAAGTCTGCAACCTTTTTTTCCCCATAATGGCTAAGTGAATCACCACGTTAAATGAATCACCGGGGTCATTAAGTTGACCATTAACTTGCTCATTGGAAATCGGCTGGGAAAGTAGCAAAGGGTGATCGAATGATTCCAGGACACTGCAACCATTGTAAATATATGCCAGTTGCCAAGATCCTGAATTTTGATCACATCGCCATGGGGATACTGTGTGTCAACGCTGCTAACATCAGATGTTTTTGCTTTGACAACAGTTGGAGATGCAACCATTTTCTTCTTGTTTTACTCTTAGAGTTAGAGTTAGAGTGAGATGATACTGGGGGGGGGGAGGAATGTCCATGAGAGTTTAGCTAGACATAACAATACTGGACCTAGTGTGTGAACCAAGGTTATTGAAATAAGAGATGATAAGAATTAGCGGGCTGGAGAACTGGAGGGAAAACCTGCATTTCAAACTATGGGGAATGTGATTTATGACTGTTAATTGGAGGAGGGAATTGTGCTTTGATACTATGTGCTCAGGGGAGGGGAATCCAGTTTTTGGCTTCGATTATGTTAGTGCCAATGCTATGCTTCTCTAATAAAGATTCTTTAAGGTAAACAATGCCTCAAAGTTCTTTGAAGAGTTTCATCTGTCGGAACCATGGCACCATGACAGTCATATATGCGAGAACTAGTTGTAAGTTACTTTATCAGTGCTGTTGCAAATTCAACCAGTCACTAAACAAATGTCCTTGAATGGAAACTACTAATTCTATTACTACTATTAACAAATGCCAGAGCTATATAGGCTAAGCTATGAAGTCAATATAATATTCTAGCAAAAGCACATGCGAGAGAGAGAGAGAGAGAGAGAGAGAGAAGTTCCATATTGCTGGAATGACAAACAACACTGATATGTCATCAGATCACCAGGAGCTAAGCTCAGCTTGGAATAAACTTATTAATATATAATGTAGAGATGAATCTTGGCAGCAAAAATTAACTTGAACTGAAATAATTCTAATGGGAAATGTCTGTTGCATATAATAAGCAGTTCTGTTACATCTCATACTGCATTCTGCATTTGAAATTCTTCACATGAAGACTTTGCAAGGGAGAAGATACAGGGCACAGATGTGCTGAATGCATCCTATGGAGTAAATAAAGAAAATATTCAGGTTTGAGAGTGTTTTATGACACATAGACCCTAACTCAGAAGATTTGATCTGGTCAAGCAAGGATGCCTGAATTTCTAATTTTTACTTTGTTCCATGAGTGAGTTTTCCTTTTAAAGAAAAAGCTAAGTTTGATCCCATGAATAAACACATGTATGAATTGGGGCCTAGGAACTGAACTAAATAGTGATTCTGGTCAATCAGAATATTGCTGAAAGGGACCTTGGAGGTCTTCTAGTCCAGCCCCTGCTCAAGCAGGAGACCCTATATAATTTCAACCAAGTGGCTGTCCAGTCTCTTTTTAAAAACCTCCAGTGATGGCACACCCACAACATCTGAAGGCAGCTGTTCCACTGGTTAATTGTCCTCACTGTTAGGAAGTTTCTCCATAATTCCAGGTTGCTTCTCTCCTTGATTAGTTTCCATCCATTTTTTCTTGTCTTGCCTTCTGGTGCTTTGGAGAATAAGTTGACCTCCTCCTCTTTGTGGCAGCCCCTCAAATACTGGAATACTACTATCATGTCCACCCTAGTCCTTCTTTTCTCTAGACTGGTCATTCCCAAATCTGCCACAGTTCTTCATATGTTTTACTCTCCAGGTCTTTAATCATCTTAGTTGTTCTTCTCTGCACTTTCCCCAAAGATCTCAACATCTTTTTTTGCAATGCGGTGACCAAAACTGGATGCAGTATTTTAGGTGTGGCCTTACTAAGGCTTTATAAATCGGTACTAATACTTCACGTGATTTTGATTCTATGCCTCTGTTTATAAAACCAAGGATTGTATTTGCTTTTTTTGGCTGCTGCTATCTTTCCGGACTTGTCCCAGTCAGTAGCTACATCCATTTATCACAAAGAAAAAGTCATGTTTTACTTTGCCTACCAGTTGTGGAGTTGAGGAGCCCCACTAACAATTTCTGTGAACATTTACTCAAGGGGATAAAGGATCTACTGGAAATGATCTACTTTTTTGATATCTAGTGGTCCTCAAATGACAAACCATGGTGTCATCTTCCAAGATTTCAGTGCTTACATCATGATATTGTGAGCAAATTTATAAAGGGCAGAGGTTGCGTTAGAGTGTTGCAAAAGACGACACAAGGACATTGTTAGCATTTTTTCTTTTTACAGAGAATAGGGCAATATTCTTCATCATGGAGTGGATTGTGTCATGGGACTGGAATGAAGTTATATTTATTTATGTATTCATCTCATTGATAAAGCTGCCCAGCTCACAATGAATCTTAATTTATTGAAACTTATTTCATCTGAATCCTGCCTTTATTATTTTCACATGGACAGACTCAACCCTAATTTCATCTGGGAAGCTGTGAGCATCTTAGATGAAGTCCCCAAATGCGAGAGAATTCCCAGAAGCTTAGACAAATTGGCTATCGATGGACACATAGGCATAAACAACATCTACACACCATTCAAAAGAGACACCCAAAAACCTAAAAAAGACCCAAATATCCCTTTGCCAACAATCAACACCCACATGAGCAGAGATTAACACCAAGATTAACACTAGAGCAACAATCAAGAACTAAATAGTACCTCAAACATGGAACTACCAAGTTAGACAAACAATCAAGGGATTATCAAGAACATTCCCACCAACACTAGCAAACCCCACTCCCTTCTAGCACTGATAAAGTTACCTAGTTGGTGAACGAAATGTCTGCAAGAAAACAACCAAGCTCAGAGAGCACCAAGGATCCCATAGAGATTGATAGAGACGACCAACTTATTAAATGCCTTCATTTTAAAATAAATGCATGTACTTTTTGATATCCCAGCCCGAAGAAACAATGTTGATTGTAACTTTGGATATAAATGAATACAGTTATTTAATGGACAGTTGCCAAATCTAGATTTTTAAAGGTTTTTTTTTTTAAACAATCTTCTATAAAACATTTTGAGGAAAAGCCTACTCATCTTGTGCTAAATAGCAGCAATCTCACATGGCACCCGTCCCCATTTATAAGGACAGCTCTTTGCAGGAACCAAAAATAAGCTCATAATTAGATCTCAGACCTGCAAAGGGGGAAGAAATAAATAAATAAAAGAGGCCGTTTTAATTAACTTTTTAGCTTGCAACTGATTCAAACTGTGCCCAGTGCAATAAGACAAAATGCTGCATTCATAAGGTCATCTGCTGCTCGGAATATTTTAGCAATGTTCTAATCTTCAATTATCATAAAGCCAGAGAGGTTACAGTCAATATATTGGCAGAGGCATGTAACAGAATAAGAAATCACATTGGACCAAAAAAAATAATAAAAATGAATGTAATAAAAAATAATAAAATAAAATAAAATAAAATAAAATATAAAATTCTAAACCTAATCTCTCAGGAGATTTGAACTATGGATGCTGGAGAAGACTCCTGCGAGTCCCCTGGACTGCAAGGTGATCAAACCGGTCAGTCCTAGAGGAGATAAACCCTGACTGCTCTTTAGAAGGCCAGATCCTGAAGATGAAACTCAAGTACTTTGGCCACAAGACTGTCATGGAGGCTGTTATATGAGACACCATTGCTTAAACAATGCCCATCTCCTGTTCTCACTGACGTGGCCATTAAACAGATGTGTGGGTCAGTAAGTGGAGCTCAAAGAGTGTAAGTCAAGGGCTACTTGTATGCAGCCCATCTGAAGAACTTCTACCATTTAAACAAACGGGATTTCATAAAAAATGGAATTTCTGGCCGAAATTCTTCTGCTCCTTCCATTTTAGTTGCTGCCCTAAATCCACACAATTCCAGATTCATAGTTTATATTATGGCAGCTCTCTCAGTTGACTTTTCCTCAGCTGGAACAAAATATTTGGTATTTTGAAAATCTAACTACAATTAAAGTGGATTACACAACATACCTCATAAATATTTCACCTACGAATGATAAAAAATTTAAAGATGTCAATACAGGCCTGTTATTTCTTAAAAAATATCTTGAAGACTTAGCTTGCACTGAAAGTTTCTTCCTGGTGGCATTCTAATTTTCCACAGGGAGGGACTCACCAGCCACACACTCCCTGTCAGAGAGTGTTCAAGTGTGAATTTAATATCAGCATGACCTGAATTTTAAATGTGCAGAGCCAAGGAGCCAAGGAAAGTCTTTGCATAATCAGCTAAAACTTTTTTTTTTCATTTTCCCCCCAAACACCATTTCTAGGAGCAATGAACGATGGAACGTAAAATTAACACAATAGATCATACCATAGACCAGTGGTGGCGAACCTATGGCACGGGTGCCAGAGGCGGCACTCAGAGCCCTCTCTGTGGCCATTGCCCCAGTCCTAGGCCTTCAGCTGGGTTTTATAAAACCTTTTCACTTTAGGCCTCCACCACCGTGTGCACACACACACACAAAAAAAGTTCAATCAGTCACTTTCACCTTCTCGCGGGAATAAAAAAGATCTTGCAAAGTTGGAATTGATTGATTGAACTTTTTAGTCCCACCCAGTCTGCTGTTACCACTGCAGCCATGCCCACCCAATTGGCCACGCCCAGCCAATGGGCCATACCCAGCCAATGGGCCACACCCACCCGGCACTCGACGATGCATAAGTGGTTTTTGGGTTGCAGTTTGGACATTCAGTCTCTAAAAGGTTCGCCATCACTGCCATAGACCTATTTGCACTCTCAATCACTCTGGGCTGAATGCAGATTGAAATAGGATGCTTGTTACTTACCAAAATGCCAGATGCATTTCCTCCAGGAAATGCATCAGGTTCCACAAAGTATATTTATATCTACATGGAGAGAGAAGGGTGTACCAGTTGGTTATAAACCTCAAACACATTGAGATAATTAGAGTCCTTTTCTTTGAGTCTGTCCCAATAATGCTACCTGACTTTCCCCATTCATGTTGCCAGAGACGAAGTGATGCTGAGGAATTGTCCTGATTGCAATAAGGAACACTAACCACAATTTGCCAAAGGCAACCATTGAAGAAAAATGTGAATTTCGTGGTAACTATTTTATAGGCTCCTGTGCAATGTGGATTCAGCCCTCCCCCAATTATGATTTATAGTGCTCATGTATAAATAAAAATAAATTAAAGCCTACAAAATGGTGTGCTCATTTGCAAGCTCTGGGGAAGGAAGGGAGGGAGGGAAGAAGGGAGGAAGGGAGGACAAGGAAGAGAGGGAGGGAGGGAGGGAGGGAAGGAAGAAAGGAAGGAAGGAAGGAAGGAAGGAAGGAAGGAAGGAAGGAAGGAAGGAAGGAAGGAAGGAAGGAAGGAAGGAAAAGAATCCCTCCCCAAAATGCACATCTTTCTTCATAATGTATATAAATTGGGTTCTTGGCAGAGCGGAGATGCAGTGAATGGAATTAAATCAGCGCTTGCACATTATGCCACATATTGCCTGTTCAAATTTCTGCAAATGTAGCTTGCTGACAAAGAATCATTAATTCAAATGGATAATATATAGGCCCATATAATATAATATACATGTCCCATCTGTTAATGTCATTTGGATCTGTGGCAGAAGTTGCTTATGACTGTCAGAAAAGGAAAGATGGCAAAATCAAATCTGCATCCGAAGCCAGCTTCCAAATAGAACATATACAAAGATAATTTAATTAGCGTTTCCAAAAGGAAGACTTGATTTTTTTTACTCAGTCATTTTCAGTATTTCAGTATTTAACACTCACCCCCCTTATGTCTGTCTGTCCGTCTGGACGTCCATCCATCCATCCATCCATCCATCCATCCATCCATCTATTTATCTTACCTACCTACCTGCCTGCCTACCTACCTACCTACCTACCTACCTACCTACCACACTTAACGATATAAAAAAAGATGTTGAGTATAGAAACAGAGCAAAAAAAATAATTATTAGGGGACTGAAGGCTAGAACATATGGAGAATGGTTGCAGGAATTGGGTATATCTAGTCTAATGAAAAGGAGGACCAGGGGTGACAAGATAGCAGTGTTCCAGTATCTCAGGGGTTGCCACAAAGAAGAGGGAGTCAAGCTATTCTCCAAAGCACCTGAAGGTAAGAAAAGAAGCAATGGATAGAAACTAATCTAGGGGAGAACAACTCAGAAATAAGGAGAAATTTCCTGACAGAACAATTAACCAGTGGAACAACCTGCCTCCAGAATTTGTGGATGCTCCAACACTGGAAGGTTTTAAGAAGAGATTGAACAACTATTTGTCTGAAATAATATAAGGTTTCTGCTTGAGTAGAGGGTTGCATTAGAAGACCTCCAAGATTCTTTCCAACTCTGTTATTCATTTTCTTTCTTTCTTTCTTTTTCTTTCTTTCTTTCTTTCTTTCTTTCTTTCTTTCTTTCTTTCTTTCTTTCTTTCTTTCTCTCTCTCTCTCTCTCTCTCTCTTTCTTTCTTTCTCTACATCTATTTTTCATCTATCATCTAGCTATATCTATATCTGTCAATCTTTCTCTTTCTTTCCTTCTTTCTTTCTTTCTTTCTTTCTTTCTTTCTTTCCAGCCATAAATCTCTTTTACTTGTACCCGACTCTGTCTTTATGGCCATCATGAAGGTTTAGTTTGAGTAGTCATAATGAACCACGAGGAACATATTCTTTTACCCACCCACCCTCTCCCCCAAAGGTGCTTTTTCAAGAGGCAATCTTCTTTGAAGATGTTCTGCTTCTTATCCAAGAAGCTTCTTCAGCTCTGACGGGATGGTGGGGAAGGGAATTGAATTCTGTTCAATTTTGAACAGCCCTTTCTCAATTAGTGGGAGAGGGATATGGCATCATCTATCTCCAGTCTACAACACAGTCTTTCAGCCGTTCCAAGTTTGCACCACTCAGGTGACCTTGAGGACACAGATAAACCTCCAAGTGGCCTCAACGACTCTCTAAAAGAAGGCAAATGACCAGCTGTCTGCAAGGAGTATAAATCCTTCCATTTCCCCACCATCCAGGAAGTTTCTTGGATGAGAAGGGAAACATCTCCAAAGAAAAACAAGGACATCCAGTTGCCTCCTGAAAAAGCACCTTTGGGACAACCATGACCTGGAGAATCTCCATAGACACCTACCCTCTTGAGACTTTTTTTTCAATATTTTGACTATGTAACCCTGCAAACTAGTGGCAGCTTGGCGGTGCTTCCTAAACAAGGACTTCATCCTTGTTGCTTCTGACTGTTAGTTAAGCGGCAGAGCGGTAAAATGGCAAATGTTTTGAAAGACAGAAGACAATAGACAGACAGATGGGAGACTTACAAAGTGGTTTCTCAGCCACCTGCCAACTTCTAATTGAAGCTGGATAATTAATGTGACTCTAATGACAAGGCAAAATCAGTATGGATAGCATACTTCAAGAGGATAGGTATTCATGTCTTAAAAGGATAAAACTAAACACCTGTTCAATCCTAGCCTTCTAGTTTAATTCCTGGGGGATTAAGGAAAACCACAGAAGCCAACACGATTTCGCTTTTCCTTTGCAAGCTGAACACCTGAAGTAGACAGTTGGAACATTTGGAACATTGCAAATATTATAGGACGGGTACTGATTACAAACCTCAAGAATATAACGGAATAGAATAAGAGAATAATCTAATCAGCAAAACCCAAAATCATAATATCATTTTTTTTTCTACCACAAGCACAAAGTCCAGAAGCGGTTTCCAAGTAGAAACTGAGGGAAGTTAGCCCAGAGAAGGAAATATTAAAAGGGCAGAAAAATATATTTTTCCTCAAAAGGATTTTTTATAACCAAACCTGGCCCCAAATCTATCTCTCTGCCCCAAGCAAGAGCTAGCCCCATACAAATGCAGATGTAAAACCATCAGAGAGTTGAAGCCAGAGCACTCAAGAAGACGTAGAGAAGATCTGCATGCCCCACCCAAACTCTAGGAGTCATTAGCCCCATCACCTGGGAAGCAGGATATGATAATAGAATTAAACCACAGATATCAAGGCCTAGAGAAACACTCAGAAATAGCCTCAAGTTTCATGCCACAGGAACAGGAAACTATTCCAAACAAAAGGCTAGAGGGGGTATAAAAACCTACTGCCCATGTGCTCAACTCCTCTTTCCTCTCCTCTGTTCTTTCTTGCAAGGACCATCTTTCTGCTTCTTCAATAAACTGTAACCTTCTTCCCAAAGCAGTCGCCATGTTGCTTATTTATCCCCAGCTTGGATGAACCAGGATGAAGATTTACTTCTGACAAAACAAAAGCACTTATGTTCTTTTCTTTGATCAAAACCTTTAGCCATCTCTGCTAATTCCATCAGCTTCTGTCGCCGTTCATCCATGACAGGACTAAATATTATATTTGCACACTCGGATTTAACTGCAGTATCTTTTTTTCTGTCTTCCCATCTAGCAATTACCTAGTTGCAATTGACCACTTCCTGTTTTTAGTCAATTAATGCCTCAAGGTGGCCTACCCAGCGATTTTATAGCCTCCTTCTCTAACTCCTTTGAAAATCCCCCCTCCCAGCCTTTGCCAAAGAGAATGGACTGTAACAAGATTCTTTTTAAAGAATTAAATGCTGGAGGCATTGAAACATAAAAGACTGAGACATGCCTATGAAAACCACACAGAATTGCCTTTGAAAAAAGAACCTTAAGGCTCTTCCTTAGAGGTATTATCATCTTGTCACTGCGGCATCGAAGCAGTGAGGTATACACCCATGCATCCATGCACACAGCCCCACAAAAGGAATGTGCACCCAACACACTTCTAGGGAGTGCAATTAGAAGGATGTTCACTAACTATTGGTCTAGCAATTAAAAGAGAAAATTATTAGGGCCACCATAGTTCAGTTGCAAAAACTGAGAGGACTATAGAGATGTAGTGTTTTCTGATTTTTCCAGTAGCCTGTGAAATAGCAGTTAAAAAGATATTTATTAGTAGTGACATTATGTGGAGGAATTTAAGTGGCACATTGGTTTTATAAATAATTTTAATATATAAGGCTTTATGAGAAAGGCCAGTGTTCCTTCCTTCTTTCCTTCCTTCCTTCCTTCCTTCCTTCCTTCCTTCCTTCCTTCCTTCCTTCCTTCCTTCCTTCTTTCCTTCCTTCCTTCTTTCCTTCCTTCCTTCCTTCCTCTCACCAACCTTTGGGACATGTTAGGCCATGTTCAGCCTAAGAAATACACAGCCTTATTTACTGTTTCTGAGAGGTCAAATTATTTTGTTTCCTACTGTAGGAAGTCAGAGAATGAAATATTTGGGGGAATATTTAAAAAAAAAGAGGCAGGATAGAATATTTCCCAAAAAAGAGAAATGGAAAAAAAAAAATCTTAGGCAGAAATAGCCCCAGTCTCCCTTTGCTCAGGCAGAAATGCAGATTTGGCAATTCTTTCAAAAAGACTGGGGCCAATCTTTTCATAAACAAAATGCCTTCAGCCCCCACAGCTGATGGGATTAAGAATTTACAGTACATTCCCCCACCCAAATTCTAAGGACAGGACATGACCTTTAGGATATAATAGGATTAACCCACCACCATTAAAATAGCAAAAGGCACAAGGCTCACTACATTGCACAACCCCCTGGAGCAGTGGTTCTCAACCTTTTTAATGCCGCGACCCCCAACCAGTCGTAAGTCGAGGACTATTCAACCGGTCGTAAGTCGAGGACTACTCAACTGGTGCAGCACCGTTTGCAGAATGGGACTTTTGGCGGTCTCAGCAGGGCAGAGACAGCCTGAACAATTCCTATTGGCTTTTGAAAGCCAATAGAATTAGACTCTATTCAAGAGAGTCTATTCTATTAGCTTTCAAAAGCCAATAGAATAAAAGGGAGTAGCACAGCTAAGGAAAAGGGGGGAAAAATGGCAGACTGCATTGTTTGGTGACCCCCGTGAAATGGTTGTTTGACCCCAAATGGGGTCCCGATCCATAGGTTGAGAACTACTGCCCTGGAGCATCGCAATCAGAACCCTGTAAAGATCTGCCCACTCTCAGCTCCATTTGTCAGCTGCCCCAGAAGCAGTGGTGGGATTCAGTCAGTTTGCACCACTTCGGCAGAACCGGTAGCTAATTTTTTTGTTGCCCAGACCCAGAATGGACTTCTAGAAGCAGCATCCACATAGAGAACCGGTTGTTCACCTAGTTGAATCCTACCACAGCCCAGAACTACATGCTGTTGCTGGTTCTGCTCATCAATCAACAGGAACTTTTTTTTTCAAAAGCAGCCTCCATTTTATTCCCAGCTTGGAACTGGACCTGGTTTTTCTTTCAACACTACAAAAGTAACAATCTAACAGGGAAAGGTAGAAGCAGCCATAATTCTAGAAGAGTAATGTCATGTGAATTTTGACACTTTTTAAACTTCAATTCGAAACTGAACAAAAGGAACATATTGGAAAACAAAAGGTGTATAGAAGCACTGACTAATGATTCCCTAAGAAAGCCGAAAGCTTAGATCAGTTCCATCATCACACAGCTTTGTCACAACTTCAAAAGCAAAACAAAACAAAAAAATGCTGCATAAATCCTTCAACCACTTCAATTTTGCATAACAACACAAAATGATCCAGCAGTCTGAAATCCAAGATGATGAAAAAGAAATATATTGATTTTCAATAGTGCGGACTGGATAAGGGAACCATATTTCTCTTTTAATCTTCATCATCCATCCATCTTCCATACAAATCTATGCCACCACCAACTCTCATTTCTCCAAACTGTCAAAAAATCTAGCTCGCGTTCTTCAGATAAATGCACCTGGCAGATAGACAGTATTCATGAAACCTGCTGCGCTATGTTCCCCAAATCCTCTGAAAAAGAATTTTGAGCAGTCAACAGGGAATGAAAATTCTTTTTCAGTCCTCCTTTTGTTATTGCTAATCCCAAACTTTTCTCTCTCGAAACCAAAGTATCTTTGCATAATTTCATTTCTAGTTGATTAGCTCTCCTCTACTGAGACAAGGAAAAGAAGTCACAATGTAATGTCACAATGTAAAATTACTGGGTATACCTAATATAATATGTCACCAGCCTTGTTAGAAACTCTAAGATGGCTGTCAAGTTCCTTAAAGCAAGTCCTAATCAAGCAAGTGGGATTAGCACAGACCTCAATAAAACATTTTCAAGCAAGGATTAGGAGCAAAGGATAGACTCCACAAAAGCGTGTTAGGAATTTCCAGACCTCCCTTATTAATTATTTCAATAGAGCATGTCTCTTTGAACATTTTGAGTCTCTTCTTCCGGAGCTCTTTGCAAGCCAGATGGAGCTGGGGTTGGTCAGATAAACTAATGTGAAATTCTTCTCCTTTCTGCACAGTATTTAGCAACCATTCAGTTTTTTTTTCTTGGCCTTTTATCGTCTCTCCCAATCATCAGAATTGTTCTTGAAATTGTTCTTGAAATGTTCCACTATCTCAGGGGCTGCCTCAAAGAAGAGAGAATCAAGCTATTCTCCAAAGCACCTGAAGGCAGGACAAGAAGCAACTGATGGAAACTAATCAAGGAGAGAAGCAACCTGGAACTAAGGAGAAACTTCCTGACAATTAGAACAATTAACCGTGGAACAACCTGCCTCCAGAAGTGGTGAATGCTCCAACACTGGAAGTTTTTAAGAAGAGACTGGACAGCCATCTGTCCAAAATGGTATAAGGTTTCCTAAATGACCTCCAAGGTCCCTTCCAACTTTATTATTATTATTATTATTATTATTATTATTATTATTATTATTATGCTCACTTATGCTAAGTTCTATTGTGCAATACTTCCAGAAGAGAAGTTCTATTCCTGGGTTGAAGGAATCTTATCTGTGTGAATTCCACCAATGTATGATTCTATCTTTTCCCATGAGTTTCTTTGTCAGAGGAGATGAAGTATAATTTAGATAGTAAGTTATTTTTTTACATTCTCAATAAAAATAGGTATCTTTTGCAATAAAGCCGAATGCTTACATGTCTTTCTCTTGTTCAGTATATATGAGCATACAACAACTGTAACAATATGTAGGGATCGCCTTGGGAGATGGAGATAAGATGCCGCTTGGCCTGCAGCAGGAATGTGCTCATTTCAAAAGACACTCTCCCTAGTGTCTTGAGATATAAAGGTGACTTTCACACTTGCAAGCTTCTGTCGATATAAGCTTACAATAAAGTAGACTTAGTTCATCTGGGTGTGTTTCTTGTCTGCATGATCTTTCAGCATTCTGACAGCATCCAGTGCTTCAAGGAGATTAAGTAAGTAAGTAAGTAAGGGAGGGAGGGAGGAAGGAAGGAGAGAGAGAGAGAAAGGAGGGAGGGAGGGAAGGAGGGAGGGAGGGAGGGAGGGAGGAAGGAAGGAAGGAAGGAAGGAAGGAAGGAAGGAAGGAGAAATGGAGTGAGTGAGTAAGTGAGTGAGGAAGGAAGGAAGGAAGGAAGGAAGGAAGGAAGGAAGGAAGGAAGGAAGGAAGGAAGGAAGGAAGGAAGATTTTTGATTGATTTTTACACGCGGTTCTTGATAGAACGATAGGCAGATGGACAATTTATGGCCTGGAAGAATTAAGAGATTAAAGGGACAGATCCAACAGGAAATTGAGAGATCTACCGAAGCTCTTAAGGAGAGATCAGAGCTGTATCAGCACTGGTGAGAGAAGCTGAAATCTTTGAATAATGTATGATAATCATCCATAACAAATGCCTACTGCTCGATCCAGTGGAGTTAACCCTGGCAGAGCACAAATGTTTGTTTTCTCTTTTGGCTTGCTAAAGTTATTTTTTACAAGACCAAAAAAAAAAAAAAAAGTAAGAAAAGCAAGGGAAAGGATTATGTTATTTTACAGGTTCTATCATTATCAAACAACTCACAAAATGAATCAGAATGAACAGTCAATTTATTCTCGGCTCAAGTCTTCCAATTACAGTGAAACGGATTCAGTGCATAACAGACCATATATATATATACACATACATATATATACACACACATGGAATACACACACACACACACACACACACATATATATATGTGTGTGTGTGTGTGTGTGTGTGTGTGTGTGTGTATTCCATCTTAGAACAGCTATCATCCCTGGAAAATAAAACCCCTCATCCTAGAGGCAAAATTCTCCTTTCATTTTCTTTTTTTCAATCTTCTCTCCACATCTACACTATGTCCATTTCAAGCCCAAACACGTTAGCATTTTAAAGAGAACTCTCAATGTCATTTGAGATGGTCTTGCCCATTGGCAATTACTTGCTTTTTCTTTTAACTTACTCCTGCCTGGGCTATTGCTGAAGACTCCTTCTGTCCTTTGGCATTTCTAGCCGAGTAATGCAGAAAGATACAATTAGAAGATGGAATTAACATGAATTGGGACAAAATCAGGGAGACAATGGAAGAATGGGGGTGAGGGGCTGGCATGCTATGATCCATGGGGCCACGAAGAGTCAGAGATGACTTAGTGACTGAACAACAACAATAACGTATCAACAATAACGTATCAAGATTTTTAAAAGGAAGATAAAGTTCACCCTTCAATTATTCCTATTGGGTATCTTTGTGGATTTAAATGACAAAGAAACTACTTTAATGTTGAATTTATTAACTGCAGCAAGGTTATTAGTAGGCTCGTATTGGAAGAAGGACTCGTTGCCTACTTTAGAAGAATGGATATTTAAAGTTTCTAACTTTACAGAAATGGCAAAAATGTCTGCTTATTTGAAGGATCATACACAAGAAAGATATACTATTGTATGGAGAAGATGGATAGATTATATCCAGAAAAAATATGGGACTATAAAGTTTCATTTATTTTATGAGTAAATTTTATAGCAATTGTTGTAGAGATTTGTTTATATGTCTTAATTTAAGGGGAGTTAAAGGTTAAGTATGATGTTGTTGTTTTTTTCCTTTTTTTTCCTTTTTTTATTATTGTTAACCTTCTTATTAATAACCCTGTATTCTGCTCTGGGAAGCGAGGGGGGGGAGGGTTGAGGGTGGGTGGGTGAGTGGGTGGGTAATGATAATATAGTTATGGCAAATGCTTGGGCATTTCCCCTATGCTGCGTTCATGTGTGTGAGAGGGATGAGAGGGGAGGAAGGAGTAGGGAAGAAGTAGGATGGTTAGAGGAGATGGGGAGGGGAAGAGAGTAGGAGGGGAGGAGAGAAAAAGGAGGGAAGTAGGGAAGGTTTAGAGAGGGTGGACGCAGCCTGGGGGGCATGGGCAGGCGGTACCAATGGTTAATTGTATTTTGTATGAATAAATGGAAAATAAAAACTTTTTTAATTAAAAAAAACAATATAAGACCCTGATGCTGGGAAAACGGAGAAGGGGACATCAGTGGAGGAGATGTTTAGATGGTGTCATCAATGCAATGAACATGAATTTTGGCAAACTCTATGAGAAAAATGAAGGATGAGAGTCTGGTGTAATGTGTCCCATGGAGTCATGAAGAGTTGGACATAAGGGGGTAGATTTTAGATGTATTCGGAAGCGATGGTGCTTAGTGACTGAACAGCAACAAGAAGAACCATCGCTTCAGAATACATCTAAAATCTACCCCCTTATGTCAAGTTAAAGGACCTTTAGCAACATGAACGCCCTGTCTGAAAATCAGCCAAAACTGCTCAACAGACTTCATTGGATTTGCAGTCATCCTTCTCTGAAGCGGAAGGTCAGAGGGTAAAAGTGGTCAACAGGCATTCTGCACCAGGGGAAAGTGGCAGAGCTTTACTCAGGGGACTTCCTGAATAAAATAAAAGACTCTTCCTTGGAAAGGAGCTTCAGCTTGATTTTCAATACCCTCCTCAGTTTTGCCAAGAAAGGATTGGTACGATGGCAGTCATGAGCTTTTTGAGATGGGGGGGGAAAACCTACCTCAATCCTACCTCTTTGCAACTGTTTCGCAGTTCCGTGAATTCTTGCCAACATTTCTGCCTCGCTGCAAAACATGATCTTAATTCTGCAATTCCGTCCCCATCTACTTGAAAGCCAGCCTAGCTAAACTCAGCGATAATTACTTTTGAAAAAAAAAACCAGATGAAGCTGCAGGCTAAAGTTGCACATACACTATGCGAGCACGGTAAGACGTGGATGAAAATATTGGAACCTAAAAATAACTAACACACTTCCAGTGATTAAATTGTGCCTTATATTTTTTTTTTTAAAAAAAATAAAAAATTATTCCAACAAACTTTATCAAACGAGGCATGTAGCTACTGTGCAAACTATACAGCAGATCTAAAGTGAAAATAGAATTTTAACTAGAATGTAACATTTGTTCTTGTCCTTTGCCAAATCATGCCCAAGATTCATTATTTCCATTATGGAAAAAAGCACTCCCATGCCCATAAAGTACAATTTTCAGAAGACATAGAAATATTTCCAAGTGTCTTCTTTCAGTATATTCAACAGAATAATCAGATAATAAGAGCTGATTATAATATGACAATCCTTGTTGTTGTTAGTTGTGAAGTCGTGTCTGACCCATCGCGACCCCATGGACAACGTTCCTCCAGGCCTTTCTGTCCTCTACCATCTTCTGGAGTCCATGTAAGCTCACGCCTACTGCTTCAGTGACTCCATCCAGTCATCTCATTCTCTGTCGTCCCCTTCTTCTCTTGCCCTCCATCTTTCCCAGCATCAGGCTCTTCTCCAGTGAGTCCTTCCTTCTCATTAGGTGGCCAAAGCACTTGAGTTTCAATTTCAGGATCTGGCCTTCTAAAGAGCAGTCGGGGTTGATCTCCTCTAGGACTGACCGGTTTGATCACCTTGCAGTCCAGGGGACTCGCAGGAGTCTTCTCCAGCACCATAGTTCAAAGGCCTCAATTCTTTGCTGCTCAGCCTTTCTTATGATCCAACTTTCACAGCCATACATTGCAACTGGAAAAACCATGGCCTTGACTATATGCACTTTTGTTGGCAGAGTGATGTCTCTGCTTTTTAGTATGCTGCCTAGATTTGCCATAGCTTTCCTCCCCAGGAGCCAGTGTCTTTTAATTTCTTGGCTGCAGTCCCCATCTGTGGTGATTTTGGAGCCCAGGAAGATAAAATCTGTCACTAATGGGCAGCTAGGTAAATGTTTAAGTAAATAAATAATAATAATTGTACTTGGAACAGCTTACATCTTGCAACAATGCCTTTAACACCATCAAACAACATCAGCCTATCCCAGGTCCTTGAGTAGGACTCAACTGGAAGACAAAAATCCCAAATCCAGTCTAAACATCTGGCTGACTGTGAGACCAACAACAACAACAAGAATAGTTAATGAAGGAGGAAAATGGGTCTCAGAATTTCTATCAACAAATCCATTTTCTGAATCACAATTCTAAGCTCAAGCAGGAAAAATCTGTCTAGTACTGTCAAAAGTACTAGAAAAAGATTTTGAAAAAAAAAATAAAATTCTCATATTCAAAGGCTGGACACAAAGGGTTAGGGTTTAATCTTATTAATATAATAATACTGTATCTTGTTTCTGATGCCTGCTTTTAAGTAGTTAAGTCTAAGTAGTTAACTAGTTGAGTCTAAGCACGAATTTAAAAAGAACCAAAAGGAAAGCAAATTTTGATTTCGTTATGGCATCTTCAAAGCTACCTCCTATATCGCAATACTGATGGGAAATGGCTAAAACCCAAGTTCCTTTTCATTCAAGCAAATTTGTTTGTTTCAGTCACGTGAATAATATCCTGAACATTTCTGGCAATGTCTGTGAAATACTCACTGATGCATTTGTCAGCGCTGTGACAACTGAGAAACGGTGGCCATTTTACCTTTTGCTTTCATTCTGCTTTTTTTTTTCCTGTTGTTCGTTATTCTCAGATGGAGAAGGGGGAAATGGGGAAATGCTTGAGCTATTTCAGCTAGCCATAATATTGTGAGAGAATCAAGGTCAATGTTAGATAAAGTTTTGGTGGGTTGAAAAGCTGGGAGGAGAGGCTGCGTTTTGAAATAATTGGTGAATGTGATTTATGACGGCCTTTCTAGGATGGGAATTGCAACTTTGTATCAGGGGGGAGAGAACTTTAGTCTTGGGTTCAACTATGTAAGTGCCGATACTTTGTTTCCTAAATAAAATGTTCTTTGAGGAATAAACCTTTGCCTTGAAGTACTTTTAATTGGTTTCATCTGTGGCAACCGTGACAGCATTTGCTTAACTGAATTTTACTCACATGCTAGGGATTCAAAAATATTGCACATAAAAAAATTAAAATCCCTCTTTACTTGTTTTTTGGACTTAATTGAACAACATGCATCACCCTTTAACTGGCCCGAGAGCAAGTAGGCATAAGATAATGGAAATGAAACCACATGTAAGGCCAGCAGATGGTGGTAAGAACCTGGAGAAAACTGTCTCTTTGCTACCACCTAGAGGTGACTTGGATTCTGCAGCTCAGATGTAGTATATCTGTGCAAAAGAAGATTGTGTGGCCAAAGAGGCTGAAGTTTGCACAACTTCATTGGAGCCCAAAAAAGGAAGCACATCACTAGATTGAAGGCATAAAACTAATTAATTCAGTTCTTCTCTACTGTTTTTCGCAGGAATCCTGCAAGTCCCTTGGACTGCAGGGTGATCAAACCGGTCCGTCCTAGAGGAGATCAACCCTGACTGCTCTTTAAAAGGCCAGATCCTGAAGGTGAAACTCAAGCACTTTAGCCACCTAATGAGAAGGAAGGACTCACTGGAGAAGGACCTAATGCTGGGAAAGATGGAGGGCAAGAGAAGAAGGGGACGACAGAGAATGAGGTGGCTGGATGGAGTCACTGAAGCAGTAGGTGTGAGCTTAAATGGACTCCAGAAGATGGTAGAGGACAGGAAGGCCTGGAGGAACGTTGTCCATGGGGTGGTGATGGGTCAGACATGACTTCACAACTAACAACAACTATTGTTTCTCTATTTCCAACTACCTTTTGTTTAGATTGATGTGGGACTGTAACCTTATCATACTCCAGAGAGTCATAAAAAGGGGGGGGGAAGCAAAGGCACAATTCCATAGAAAATGCATGCATCAATAGGAGAATTGGGAAAAGAATCATCCAATGTCTCCCTTTTTTATTTTAATTTAGACCTGTGCACTCTTTGCAAATGATTTGGAAGAACTGCTTTGGGCTCAGGTGAAGATGTTTTATTAAAACAGACACTCTTTCTTCTAGCTTTGAGATGAATCTGAAAAAAACATACTGTGGATTTCAGAACCATCTTCATTAAATGAGTAGTGGGGCTGCATTAATAAATTGCAAAGGTGGAAGGGTTGAGAACACACCCAAGATGTCCCCAACTCTTTGGAAGTTTGCCCAGAAATATTTTAAATAAAATGATTGAGAAATTGGGTAATTTCAAAGTAGATGGGTGTCAAATTGCTTCCCACAGTTTTGTAGGTGGCTCGGGTTTAACTTTCACCCACAGTGTGCATTGTCACTTTATCATTGCAAATTAAATGCATAATCAGCCCCAGTCTACCTATTAATAGAAGATGGAGAAATCTTCTGCTAAAAATAGAGACCTACAAATATTAAAACTGACATGTCAAGCATGCAAAGGGTAGACTAAAAAAAAAAATTAATGATCCTGACATCTAAACATGGAAGAAAAAGTAAAAGAAATCAGCTGAATCTTTTTTTTTGCTTTAATAAACCAAATCTCTTAATTTCTATAATAAATATTTATTCATAGACTAGTCATATTCACTATATCTTTGGTTGTTGGTGGGTTGTTGTTTTTTTAGTTTTTTATTTTCTTTTTGTCAAAAGGAAAAGGAGAATTTTCTGCTGGCACAGAAAAAAAATGTTGATGTAAGGATGTAAAATGTATGCCCCATAAGCTCCATACATTTTGTGAGTTCCCCCCCCAAAAAATCTCCAGATATAGGATAGAGCCGAACTTATATTTGGTTTTAGAGATTGTTCTGAGTTGAAACACGATCTGTTAGATCAGTGGTTCTCAACCTTTGGGTCGGGACCCCATTTGGGGTCGAACGACCATTTCACGGGGGTCGCCAAACAACGCAGTCCGCCATTTTTTTCCCCTTTTCCTTAGCTGTGCTACTTCCTTTTATTCTATTGGCTTTTGAAAGCCAACAGAATAGACTCTCTTGAATAGAGTCTAATTCTATTGGCTTTCAAAAGCCAATAGGAATTGTCCAGGCTGTCTCTGCCCTGCTGAGCCCGCCAAAAGTCCCATTCTGCAAACGGTGCTGCACCAGTTGAGTAGTCCTCGACTTACAACTGGTTGGGGGTCACGGCATTAAAAAGGTTGAGAACCACTGTGTTAGATGCTCTTGGAAGAGGTTAAAACACAAGTAATGAAAGATCTTACCATACGTGAACCTATATCCCACTTAGCGTAGTCATGAAAAATGGGTCACCTATAACTTTAATCACCCCACATTCAAACTGATGCCAAGACCTAATTACCTAATTACGTAGAAGGCTCCTTTAATAAATTCTCTGAAATAACTGAGAATGTCTATGAAGATTCTCAGTCATCCAGGTGATGGTTGTCCCAAAGGTGCTTTTTCACGAGGCAACAGGACTTTCTTGTTTTTCTCTTTGAAGATGTTTCACTTCTCATCCAAGAAGCCTCTTCAGCTCTGACTGAATGGTGGGGAAGGGAAGGATTTATACTCCTTGCAGACAGCTGGTCATTTGCCTTCTTTTAGAGAGTTGTTGAGGCCACTGCAGACTCCAGTAACCATTTGTGCTTCAGTTTGAGATTCAGATAACACAGACTCATCCCCAACAGCCTGTGTCGCAGAAAACATCCTGCAGTCAAGAAAACTCCACACCCATTTCCACTGCTCAGGTGACTCTGAAGACACAGCTAAACCTCCCAATGGCTTCAACAACTCTCTGAAATAATGCAAATGACCAGCTGTCTGCAAAAAAATATCAATCCTTCCCTTCCCCACCATCGAGTCAGAGCTGAAGAAACTTCTTGGACAAGAAGGAATGGATGGAAACTAATCAAGGAGAGAAGCAACCTAGAACTAAGGAGAAACTTCCTGACAGTGAGAACAATTAACCAGTGGAATCACCTGCCTCCAGAAGCGGTGAATGCTTCCAACACTGGAAGTTTTTAAGAAGGGACTGGACAGCCATTTGTCTGAAATGGTATAGGGTTTCCTGCCTGAGCAGGAGGTTGGACTAGATGACCTCCAAGGTACCTTCCAACTTTACTATTACTATTATTATTATTATTATTATTATTATTATTATTATTATTAAAAACAAGAAAGTCCAGTTGCCTCCTGAAAAAGGACTTTTGGAATAACTGGGAACATTTCCTAAAAGGCCCGCCATGTTACTGGATGACATGGTTGGCTGAAATGAAACATCGATGGGCTTGTTTATTCCAACTGATGATTTTTTCATCTTTCTCTTGTATTTTTTTTTTAAAGATGGATTCTGCTCTTATAAAATATTAGTTTTCAACTTTTTGTGACAAGATTTATCCTTGGCAAACCTGATGAGATTCACTACGTGTCACTATATGTTATGGATGCAAGAAAATCTATTCATCTTGATGGGGAAAGATTAAAATGTGAGCATGTAGTTGATTTAATTCTCCCGTAGCAGTGCAGAAAGTGCCAAGAGGCTAAAGGCCATTCGCTTAATATCAGCTTCTGGTTACTAAATATCCATCACAGAAGTGTCAAATAGAAGGGACACTTGCTCTTCAAGCTTCTGAAAGTGATAAAAGCCTGTATTATCGTGTCACTGGCGTGGATAACGATGCTGAGTGTCAATTTATTTTCCGCTTTGGGCTACCAGTGGCTTCATTTGCTTTGATTATGAAACAAAGAAGAGCTTATATACGATAAAGAGCCGCACAACCTATTTCCAGAGAGGTCACAGACTGAAAACAGCCTTGAGAGATATTAGAGAACGTTCGTCTTCTCTACTAGAGAAGTATCATTTCCTTTCAACATTGCAAGGTTTCTGCAACATTTTGCCTGTGTTCTAATATGAAACTTCTTCTGGATTTTTTACACTTAAAATTTTATAATAGGTATTGGTAATGAGAGGGAGAAGAGGAGAGGAGAAGAAAGGCGAGGGGAAGGGGAGAAGATGAGAGAAGCCTTTAAGTATATGAAAGGCTGCTATGTAAAAGATAGTTCTATCTATCTATCTATCTATCTATCTATCTATCTATCTATCTATCTATCCAGTGTTTTTTTTCTAAAAAAAAAAAAAGGTGCCGGAACTCACACATGTCATACAACCCGCCTTGCCTACCCTACAATGTTCCATCCAAAAAAGATACCGGAACTCCATTCTGGGCGTTCTATGAGAAGAAAAAGACATCTCTCTCTCTCTCTCTCTCTCTCTCTCTCTCTCTCTCCATCCATCCATCCATCCACTCACCTACCTACCTACCTACCTACCCTATCTATCTATCTACCTACCTACTTACCTACCTATCTATCTATCCATCCATCCATCCATCCATCCATCCACTCACCCACCCACCCACCCACCCACCTACCTACCCTACCTACCATCCATCCACCCACCCACCCATCTACCTACCTACCCTATCTATCTACCTACTTATCTATCTATCTATCTATCTATCTATCTATCTATCTATCCATCCATCCATCCATCCATCCATCCACCCACCTACCTACCTACCTACCTACCTACCTACCATCCATCCATCCATCCATCCATCCATCCACCCACCCACCCACCCTATCTACCTATCTACCTACCCTACCTACCTACCTACCTACCTACCTACCTACCTACCTATCCATCTATCCATCCACCCACCCACCCACCTACCCTACCTACCTACCTACCTACCTACCTACCTACCTACCTACCTACCTACCTACCTATCTATCTATCCTCCCACCCACCCACCCACCCACCTACCTACTCTATCTATCTATCTATCTATCTATCTATCTATCTATCTATCTATCTATCTATCTATCTATCTATCTATCAGAATGCAAATAAAATCAATTCAAATATTAAATTAATCATTCAAATATTGAACAATATTTGTATTGTTGGCTAAGTGGTGGAAGCAAAGGGCAACTTAAATGAGTGTGCATTTGGAATCACATTTAGATATCTTTCTTGGTGGTACTTGTGAGTTTTAGATTCAAAAGCACTTACATTAGTTCATGCAAATATCCCTTCTTGGAGTAATTTTGGCTGATTCACAGAATCATGTAAATCATGTATAATCGTGTGGTTTTTTCCACAATATGTTACTTTGTTTTTAACATTTTTTCCCTTTCTTTCTAAGATACTAAAGCTAAGATAGACAACAATCTGTCACTGCATTTTGTCTGTCACATTGGTTTTACTTGACTAAGTAAATGACAAGGAATATTTTCACGTAGCCAGAAGTTCATCATCATAAACAGTTGCTGTTAATTATAAGGACATTGAATCAGTTGTCTTGGGGGGGGGGCACAGGTACAATCCATTTCTTAAATATCTTCAACTTCAATACCATCAAAGTGATAGACAGGACAGCCTGTTAAAAAGAATTAAAAGGGTCGTCCTCCAGTCCCATGCAGAATATTCCACTTGTGATGGAATATTCACAAACAAACAGAAATATGATCAGCAAAGCTTCCAGGATGTAAGACTCAGGGGAGAAGACTAGTTGACAATTGATTTTCACATTAGCTCAAGAGTCTCTTTTTAGTTGGGAAATTAAACTGATCCCCAGTGGCCCACTTCAAATTAAGAAACAAATGTGGAATGACAAGAGGAAAACGACAAGTCTTCTGAAATTTCAGATGTACATTCATGCAGTCGGATCTCTCTTTGTAATAGTTAGCATTCATATTAATATGACAGCAGGGAACAAAATGGGAGGAACAAGATAGAGAAAGTAAACTTGTCAACACTGTCAGGAAATGTAAAGAAAAGAATATAACCGCATTCTGTTGAACGATGAGTACAATAAATTGTCCAGTGGCCGAATGCACCACATTATGTGATGAGAGGGGCAATCACCATCTATTACCTAGATTCCTATAATAACTTGGCAAAAATTCAAATGAATTATGTCCAATTCATACATTGCCCAAATCTAGCAAAGATGTGAATCATCAAAAGCAACAGAAATACACGATGATAAATGCAAAGGAGATCATCTCTTCCAATGCCTGACCACTGCATGTACCTTCTACTATGGCATTCATGACAGATGGTCATTATCACAACTTATGACACAAAATTCCACAGCTCACTTGTGCATGCTGGTAAGAAGTGACATGGGGGCTTAGATGTGGAGCTCTCACAATAAAATTATTTTAAAGGATTTTTTTTAAAAAAAAAAAGTAGTGTCAACATATTATTGGTTTTCTAATACTAAAACCTGTATACACATATACAGAAAGAGCAGAAAGAGGTGGAATTATTATTCATATAAAGACCAAATTTACGTAAATGTAGTATTAAAGCAAGTGGTAGTACTAATATCTAGCAGCAAGTACCATTTTAGATATAATTGTAAGATATAACCTCTTCATAAACATTAATTTGTATCTATTGTCAGTAAAGGTTGAGGATTTTCAATAAAGGCTGAAGTGTAATAATGATCACTCGGGTATTCATTATTTATCTGCTCTTCAATCTGCACAAATGGAAAAGTCATTTATTCATTAAGTTATGTGAAACATGGAAAACGATAAGCCAACTGCTCTCTGAAGGCTCTGCCATCCCTTGAATGAATATTACTTTTTGTGCATCCTAAAAGTAAATATAAAATTGTGGATGTAGGAGTGTGGGAAAATTTAATTGAAGCCATTATGCACTGGAGAAGAGCCTAATGCTGGGAAAGATGGAGGGCAAGAGAAGAAGGTGACGACAGAGAATGAGGTGGCTGGATGGATTCACTGAAGCAGGAGATGTGAGCTTAAATGGACTCCAGAAGATGGCAGAGGACAGGAAGGCCTGGAGGAACGTTACCCATGGGGTCAGGATGGGTCAGACATGACTTCACAATTAACAACAACAACAACAAATGCAAGATATTCCAAAAAATAATGGTAATAAGGTAGATGCCCTGAAAAGCTCCACAGCTGTATAGCTTTTTCTTTAAAGCACAAATCGGAATGGGCTCTTCCATTGAGGCCTATCCACAGGCCACAATATATTTTCATCATCCTTGTACTATTGTATCAGGTGCACCAAATGAAAACTCTATATCCCCCCACTTTCTGATGTTTTCTTCGTTCTATGTGATGTATTTACAGAACAGCTTTGTCCTATTGCTTATGATGTCCTAGGCATGTTCTAAAAATATCAAAACAGTCAATACTGTATATGTCTGATTTCTCAGGCAGATACCAATTAATCTGTGCATAGCCATGGGCAACTGGTTGCAACAACAAAAGATGTCTATGGACATCAGTCATCTAGGTCATGATTTTTCAGGAGGCAGCTGGACTTTTTTGTTTCGCTTCTCATCCAAGGAGCTTCTTCAGCTCTGATTGGATGGTGGGGAATGAAAGGATTTATACTCCTTGCAGACAGCTGGCCATTTACATTCCTGTAGAGACTCGTTGAGGCCACCTGGAGGTTTATCTGTGTCCTCAGGGTTATCTGACTAGTGCAAATGGGTGTGGAGTCTTCTTGGAATGGCTGACAGGATTTGTGTTGTAGACTGGAGATAGATGATGTCGTATCCCCCCCTCTGTTGAGAGGGGGGCTGTTGAATTTTGACATAGATGGCCTCTTTGACCTGTCTTTCAAACCAGTGGTCCTCTCTGTCCAAAGTGTGGATTTTGTGAAACGTCTTCAAATAAAAAACAAGAAAGTCCAGTTGCCTCGTGAAAAAAAAAAGCACCTTTGGGACGACAACAACAAAAGTCAATAATAATAATAATAATAATAATAATAATAATAATAATAATAATAATACTGACTACAAGCAGCGGCATGACAAAGTAGCAACAATGGTGCATTGGAAGATCTGCAAAAAATATCATTTGCCTGTAAGCAAAAACTGGTGGGATCATAAAATAGAGAAAGTCATAGAAAATGATAAAATTAAACTGCTCTGGGACTTCAGAATTCAAACAGACAAGCACCTGCAACATAACACCCCAGACTTAACAATTGTCGATAAGAAAGACAAAAAAGTCTGGATAGTGGACGTGGCAGTGCCTGGAGATAGCAGAATAGAAGAGAAAGAACTGGAGAAGATAACAAAATACAAAGACCTACAAATAGAAATAGAAAGACTGTGGCAAAAGCAAGCAAGGGTAGTACCAATAGTCATAGGCTCCTTGGGTGCAATCCCAAAACAACTGGAGCACTACTTGAACACCACTGGCATTGACAAATTCGCTATTAGTCAATTGCAAAAGGCGGCCTTATTAGGAACTGCTTCCATCCTGCGACGATACCTGTAATACCATCAAACCTCCACATCTGCCTATCCCAGGTCCTGGGTAAGGACTCGATAGGTAGACAAAATGCCAAATCCAGTCTGAACATCTGGCTGACTGTGCGATGATCCATAATAATAATAATAATAATTGCACTGTTATATTCCCTACTGGCATCTCTTTGCATTCAATCAAAACCACAAAGAATTGTCTCTACATTCTGAAGTTAAAATCTCCTGATTAATAAGTGTAATTTTCTGTTTTTTTTTTTTTTTTTTTTTAAAAAAAGGACAGAAAGAAAGATAATTCTAAATTCCATCTACATACTACTGACAATAAGTCATGTATATCACAGTCTGCTGTAACAGATGATGGACAGTTTCTACCAACAACGCTTCGATTTGACTAATAATTTCATGCAATATGTTTTACATCTCTGCCAACCCGGCTTTTCCAGCTGCTGAATACAAATGAAGGGGAAAACAGCTTTTGCTGAGGTTTATAGCACATAATTAAAACTCTACGTCTCCTCGCTCTTCACAATGTAAACCCAACATAACACTAACCTTTTGTTTAAGGGGAAAAAAAGTGCACACGCACACAAAGAGAGACGCACAAAGAATGAATTTTCAACAAAACTGTTTGGTTAAAAATATTTCTTTTAGCAATCCTCATCAGGATTCCAATACAGATTCACAAAGGGAGGTAGAATTCACATATATTTTATAACTGAGAAGCCTGGCGAATATTGCTTCCTTGTTTTTAAGCATTTAAGATGGATATGCTAGTTCTCAACCTTTTTAATGCCACGACCCCAACTGGTCGTAAGTCGAGGACTACCCAACCGATCGTAAGTCGAGGACTTTCCCTGCCCGGGAGCACCATGCATGTGTGGTACCACCCCCTGCGCCGGCCGAGGCATAGCTGGCAAGTGGCAGAGACAGCACAGGCCAACCACCGGCTGGGCCACCAGCTGGCCCAGCCCAAGGGAAGTAAGGCACCCGCCGGGCCCCATGCGCACCAGCAACCCTTCCTGCGCCCGCCAGCCTCCCACCTCCCACCCCTGGCCCTCTTTTACTTACATTTTTAGTACTTGCTCAGCAGGGAGGGGTGGAAACTTCCAGACAGCTCGCCTTCACTGCAGACAACTTGCAGCACCATTTGCAGAATGGGACTTCTGGTGGGCTCAGCAGGGCAGAGACAGCCTGGACAATTCCTATTGGCTTTTGAAAGCCAATAGAATTAGATTCTATTCAAGAGAGTCTATTCTATTGGCTTTCGAAAGCCAATAGAATAAAAGGGAGTAGCACAGCTAAGGAAAAGGGGAAAAAAATGGCAGACTGCGTTGTTTGGCAACCCCCGTGAAATGGTTGTTCGATTCCAAATGGGGTCCCGACCCACAGGTTGAGAACCGCTGTGCTGGTTGAAAGAGTTTGATAGGTTAGCTAATCTCCTTCGCCCTTGACAGATGTGTTATAGAGCTCGGCATTCCTCATTTAAAATATGTTTATGCTTAACACTGTTGTTGAGCCATCCTTGGAAACAGAAAAGAGAACCAAATCTATTTGAATACAGGAAAACATATGTCCACAAAACAGAAGCCAATCCATCAAGAAAAGCTATGGAAGAATCCTTCAAGCAATACACCAATGCACACACACACACACACACACACAAATTAAATCCTTAGGCTTGGAGATGGTTGGTTAGGAGGGGGGTTATTGGCAAGTGTTCTGAGATGTACTTGTTGGAAGTAAATTGTAATAGACAAAGAGGAGTAAATTAAAAGAACCATGTCAGAAAGGAACTAGGCAGTTTCAGATGATGATGGTGCAAGGAGGATCAGCTGAAGCCTCCAGATACATTTTGTGGGAAATAGGGTGGAAAACCGGAGAAGATGGAAACAGAATTGAGCAAATGGGAACTGATGCAAAGAATGAAAATGCTTACAAGCACCCTTGTTTATACGTGTTACTAGGGGAAAAAAAATAACAGGAGTGTTTAATGCTTTTCAGTTTGACTAGGCATCTGATAAGCAGAAGCTACAGCTGTTGCCTATGATCGGGGTCCTCAACCTTAGCAACTCTAAGACTTGTGGACTTCAATGCCCAGAATTTTGGGAGTTGAAGTCCACAAGTCTTAAAAGTTGCCAAGGTCGAGGAACCTGGTCTAAAAGATGCGACAAATTCATGCATTTCGCTCCAATCTAGGAGCAGACGTCACATACTGTGTGTGTCAACGCTGAAAATATTGTATATTCTTGCTTTTGACAATATGCAGAACTGCCTGGTATTTATGGGGTTAATACAGAGCAGAAGGGGGGTTGGGGGTAAAGCCCGGGAAAGAAAGAGAAAGGAAACCTTTGACCTTCACACGAATTGGATAATGTGAGATATGATGGCTAATTTAGGGAGGGAACATGCTGATAATTTAACTGCTCAGAGGAAGAGAACTTAGATCCTAGCATCCCTCTGTTATGCATGTGCCGACATTTTGTAACAATCATTGACTTTTAGGGAAAAAAATGCCTGGAAGTTCTTTGAAGTGTTTCATTAGTTGGAACCATAACACCGTGAATGCTGTAAATTCAAAAAATGTTTGTGGCTGACAAAGAGTTAGTGGGAGTAGATAGATAGATAGATAGATAGATAGATAATATATGAAAGGCCTGAGCTTTTCCAAGAAATTAAAGAGAAGGAAAGTTATTTATTCCTACCTAACAGTTTAAATTTTTAACACATTTCTGTGAGTTTGGACAATTACATGACTCTTTAATTGAAGACTATGCAACGCGTTGAATAAGATCTCAAAGAGTGGTTAAGAGCAACAGGATAAATGACCTTGATCTTGGACCTTGCTTTCCACTGAAGGATCTATCTACTGCACAAACCAGAAAGATGGCTGAGAAAATATCTCCCATCCTGGACATAAACGGTTTCAGTGTCTGCTCTCAGGACCCCGCTATAGGGCATTGCATGCCAAAACAACTAGACACAAAGACAGTTCTCTCCCCAGGCCATCACTCTGCTGAATTTCTTAATTTCCACAGCACTGTCTTAGGCCTAAAGATATTTATTTACTTGTGTAGTAGACAAGTAATAGTATGGCTATTATCCTTCTCATCTTTCCTGCTGTCTTCTCCTATTGGTACCTTATGATTCATCACTTGTTGTTCATATCTTATGATGAATGATGAATGATGAATAATTAATTATTCATTAATGGTGATTAAGGATCGTAACTATGATTTATGGTCTCTGACCTATCGTTCTGTTGTTTGCACGTACACTGAGACCAATATCTTGTGTGTCCAATCACACTTGGGCCATAAAGAATTCTATTTGATTGAGGATTTCTAAAGGGCCTTGTTGTTGTTGTTAATTGCGAAGTCATGTCCGACCCATCGCGACCCCATGGACAACGCTCCTCCAGGTCTTCCTGTCCTCTACCATCTTCTGGAGTCCATTTAAATTCAAACCTACTGCTTCAGTGACTCCATCCAGCCATCTCATTTTCTGTCGTCCCCTTCTTCTATTGCCCTCAATCTTTCCCAGCATTAGGCTCTTCTCCAGTGAATCCTTCCTTCTCATTAGGTGGCCAAAGTACTTGAGTTTCAGCTTCAGGATCTGGCCTTCTAAAGAGCAGTCAGGGTTGATCACTTCTAGGACCGACCGGTTTGAACGCCTTGCAGTCCAAGGGACTCGCAGGAGTCTTCTCCAGCACCATAGTTCAAAGGCCTCAATTCTTAGGAGTACTGATAAAAAACATTGATATTTTGAGAAATAGAGAGATAACCACCAAAGCTAAATCTCAGAAGTCAGTTGTGACCCTGAAGGGCAGAGACTGGAGATATTTGAGATGTGTGGTTTTTATGATTTTCAAAGAGCAATCCAAGATTTAGAAAATATGGAAGGCTAAATTATATTACAAAAATATATACAGCAGATGGAAACATGTTACAGACAAACATGTGCCCTGAAGGATGCATGTATAATAGAATGCATATAATACAGAATGCATATAAAAAGACCGTTGTTGAAAAGTTAAATTAATTTAAGAGAAGGTAAAACATCTTTTGTTAGTTCTGTTCAAGCGCAAAATAAAGAAGAAAAATATAAACTCCCATAGATCTAGTTTTGGGTAAAATAGCATAGATTAAAATATAGATAAAGTGCAGCAAGGATTAACAATGAATCAATACGGTATGGGGATTTTGTGATTTTTTAAATAAAAAAATAACATAAGTTGTATTTCTAGAAGTCAATTGTAACTGGTGTACATAAGTAGATTTTTTAAAAAAAAATGACCAAGATTAATACCTGACTATACTCCATACGAACCTGGTATATACCAAAATAGCTAACATAGCTATTTATCTTTCTTTGTATTTTTATGTATGTTATGAGGTGACAAACATAACAGTTGGGGAAAGGAGTTAGATGTTTCAAAGTCTGAAGGGAGTTCACCAAATGGGCAGGCACTGAGAAAGAGAAATGAACAAGCTGTTATACACAGAACAATCAAATCAAAGTTAGCACAGAGAGAAACAGAACTCATAGTCCCTTGGGAAATAGGAGTAAACAAAAAAAAGTCTAAAACAGAACTGGGGTGTGGTTGAAATATCTAGAAAATAGAGATCTACTTTGAAGTGTAGTCCTGGGAATATTATTTGTCCCTAGGTAGCTGTTATGATGTACACACAAGAAAATCCTTTTTCTGGATTTTCCATTAACTGTATTTGTTGGTCAATTGAGTCCTCTGTCTTAATATGTGATTGTTCCACTTCTTCTGTTATCTTCTGCGTTGTTAGTTCTTTGGTTATAGTCAAAGTTTGGGTTTGTGTATCTAAGCTGGCATCTTGTTCTTTTATGTTAGATCTTATTTTATCACAAGCTGAAATAATGGTTTCATGTATTGCTTTCAACATGGAAAGGGTGTTTTCCTGGTCTTAATCCATATTCTTTTAATAATGTGTTAATTTGAGGACTTTAAAATCAGACATTAAAAATAATTTTATAACTAGGTATGGGACTTCTCTTTCATGTGTTTATAGATCGTCTTTATAGTAGAAGTCATTTATCAAGCAAGATTTTATAGTCCAAGGTATTTCATCATTTCATATAGTAACCAGTGTTCCTCAAATAAAGAGATAGGAAGACAATTCCCTACATATAACTCTGAAAGTTTACATTCATAGTTCAGGTAGGCCAGATATGCTGCCCAGATGTTCTCTTTACAGCTGAGTTTTTCACAGGTCAAAAGAATCTTATCTAAAGTTTGGGCTTCAAGCCAAGTCTCTTTTAGGAAATAACAAGTTGTAATAACAAACCTCACCACAAGATGTCACCGATGCCATTTAAAGTTTTTTAAGTCCAAAATTTTTATAATCCTTTTTCCAATTTTATTTCTTTTTGGTAGATAAAAACAAAAGTCTCTAATAAAAATAAGAAAAAATTTTCGTCCCCAAGTTTCAGGAACATATAAATCCAATTAGATTAAAGTTGTTCTTTTAGTGCTTTAATTCCCCTGGGTAGTCAATCGCCACTGTTCGTAGAGGATAGGATAGAAATTCCCTTCCCTCTTTCCTCATAGGAAAGGGCAGCTTTTACAGGAAAAGAAAATACTTGGATAAAGAGAAGATCGGATCTCACCCAGTTTCATCTGCGTTGCTTTCAAAGTGCTTGGTGGTGAGTTTGACTTCGGCTGTCTGCAGCCTAGTGACAGGCCATATTACTATGGTCAGTCTTTCCTCCACTGATTTGGAGGGCTGCCCCGGATGGAGCGGAAGGGCTGCCGACTTCCTGCGATCAAGTGTGGGTCCCCTCCTTGCTCGTCACCCCTACAGGGTGACTTTCGACCCTTTCCAGAGTCCCCCAGCAGAACAAAACTGAACGCAGAAGACGGAGCTTGCCTTCCAGCATCCATGGCGGCTGTGATGGCAAACCAGAAGTCTAGGCTGATTACTCTCCTACTCCTCGTACCCCTGGAACACTTCTGATATATTCTCGCACCCCTTGCAAAAATTTGAAACAATGGCAATGAATTATGCATATACACTATAATTTTGAAAACCCAAGTTTTTGCACCCCCTGGAATATCGCCTTGCACCCTGGTTGGGAACCCCTGTCCTACACCATCACTGCTTTTGGACCCTCCTTCAAATTAGATCAAACTTCAGATTTTTTTTTTTTTTGCTTGTTTTGCTTTTCAGAGGTTGGAAAGGGTGTCTTAACCTATCCATTCCAATATTTAAAAAGCGCACAGCCCCACCCCTTTCCAAAAGGCATGTCTTTGTGTGGCTGCTGGTACACCATGCAAATCTAGGTGGGAGTCCTCATGCTTCAGAAGAGTAGAATGGGATTTATTATATTAGGGAGAAAATTTTAGAAGGATTGAACACCCAGGCATACAGACCTCCCTTGCCTACGCACAGGTGCGCACACAAGGCCCCAGAATGTCGGCCTCGTGAAAAATGTGTTTGAAAACATCTATTTAAATACCAGAGTCATTAATTCAAATAGCTTTCGTGCCTCCAAGAACCTTTAATCATATAAATGTACTAATTTATTCTACAAAAATTATATGCAGCCCATAGAAAATGTGTTATAGAGTTTATTTTTAATGGTCCACACACATAAACAGATACCGAAGTAATATATGTAAAGACATAAAAATTAATAACTTGCACTTCAAGAAGAAAAATAAGGGGGAAACCTTTTTTTTGGTCCAGCTTGCAGTGTTTTTCTTCCTCCCTTCTCTGTTTTGTTTGCTGATTAATTTTTCATGGACCTTAAATTTTTCTTGACAACAACAGCCAAAACCTGCAACTCACCTTCATTTATGTCGGAGCTCACAATGCTTTTGGCATATGATTAAACAATGCAGTCACTGGCAAAGGAACTATGGAAAGGTACTCGCTATAAATCAGGAAGCGGATTCAGCCTATGGTTCTCCTATTGGTAGGCTGAAGACAGGGTCTTTAATGGAGCTGAAAAGGATGAGAGAGGCACTTTTGCTCACGGCATGCACTTTTTCAGACCCATTAGCAATTATGTCGCCTGCGTTTTGCACTTGGAGTCATCTGGCAGTGCTCAAAAAGAAGTGAACACAGCTCCCTCAGGCACTGATTGATTTCCAGACTCCTGGTCTAGTCTTGCCTGGGAATTCTTTGATGGGAACTGTTGCCCAGAAGGTTCACACAAGATAACAAGGAGGAACAACAGAGAAAATCAAGGATGAAGGTTAAAAAAAAATGGCCTGAATAAATCTTAGCCTCATAAAGGAAGGCAGGTTGGTGAGTTCATTTGCAAGGTTGGTGGGTCAATGTTTGAAGAAGCGTCTTTGTATTTCAGGGAAGTCTATTGCCTATTTCAGATTCTCAGAGGTTATTATAAGGAGGAGGAGGAGGAGGAGGAGGAGGAGGAGGAGGAGGAGGAGGAGGAGGAGGAAAAGGAGAATGAGAAGGAGGAGAAGGAGGAGAAGGAGAAGGAGAAGAAGGAGGAGGAGGGGGAGGAGGAGGAGGAGGAGGAGGAGGAGAAGAAGAAGAAGAAGAAGAAGAAGAAGAAGAAGAAGAAGAAGAAGAAGAAGAAGAAGAAGAAGAAGATTAAAGAAACAATCTAAATTTATTGCACAAGTATATTAAAAATTAAGGATTTCCCCTCATTGTGTAGTGAAACAGAAATTCCCTAGGAGTAAGCAAAGTGAAAAAGAGGGGAGCTATTTTCCTTTGAATTAACATGACTCCTCTTATAGCAACAACATCAAAAAAGAGGAGGAGGAGGAGGAGGAGGAGGAGAAAAAGGAAGAAGAAGAAGAAGAAGAAGAAGAAGAAGAAGAAGAAGAAGAAGAAGAAGAAGAAGAAGAAGAAGAAGAAGAAGAAGAAGAAGAAGAAGACACAACTACTCCCCAGCAAATACGAAATTTCATAAAAGGAGTTATTAATGCTTAGAGACTGAGATTTTCTGGTAGCAGTTTGATGTCACCTCTCCAGGAACTCAGAACTGCTGAAATTATGCTATAGATTCTGCCTTAAAGGAGATAAGTGGAGGTCTCTTTGTAATGAGGTCCCTGAAGCAAGTTCCACTCCTTAACAATTCTCATTGGGAACATTATTTTGCCTAAGCCAGAGACAATGCTCTGAAATGGATATTTCCCTTACAGAAATTCCACACATTTTGTTAATAGAGTATTTGCATCAAATGCAATTCATGGTTTATCAAACCCAAAGACTTTTTTTTCTTTTTTTTTTTAAAAAAAAACAATTTTGCTTTTGTGCACATAAGTTGCCTATATATAAAAAAAGTCCTTCTCCTTTCACTTTGATGGGCCCGTCCGCCTTCCTAAATATTTTTATTTATTTATTTTTGCAGCAACATAGCAAAGTCTGTCTTATTTCAGTATTTCGCAAACACACTCTTGCAAAGATTGATTTCTTCGTTTCCTAGGTGATAACAATTTCAGCGTCCCTCAAATGTGTTTTTTTTTTTCCCCCTGGGCATGTTATCTAGAGATCTTTTCTCTGTTTGTAAGAGGAGTTGCAATATCTTCTCAGTTGAGGTAAAATGTGGAAACCTCTTTTGGAGGGATCTTTGTAATATTTCCTTTTTAGGCTAGATCCAGGTCATGTGGCGCGTTCCGGCTTCCAGCTTTATCATGGGAAAATCCATTCCAAATGGAATGGAATCGGCTGTTGAGTTTTAATGTTATGCATCTTTGTCAAACTGTGTAAAAGGTTAATTAAAGCCTACATCTTTATGAGCTACAGTTCCTGGAACAATGGGTGTTTGAGAGCATAAAGCAGTAAGATCTTATCCCAGAACTGTCTTGATCACTCCTCTCTTTTGGAAAGAAATTGATTCCAAAAGGCAGCACGCCCAGCCTGTTATCTTTTTTTTAAATTGTTTTACATTTCTTTAAAAAGAAGCTAAGGAACAGTCCTATCTGGTCTATGGAGGGTTTTCCTTTGTGTGTATAAGAGAGAAAGAGAGAAGTAGATGATTAGATTGTGTTTTTGGTATATTTTCTTATGGTTTTTTTGGTTGCTTGGGAAAACCTTCCTTCCTTCCTTCCTTTCTTCCACCCTTCCTTTCTTCCACCCTTCCTCCTTTTCTCCCTCCCTCCCTTCCTCCATCCTCCCTCCCTCCCTCCCTCCCTCCCTTCCTTCCTTCCTCCCTCCCTCCCTCTCTCCCTTCCTTCCTCCTTTCTTCCCTCCCTCCCTTCCTCCCTCCCTCCCTTCCTCCCTCCCTCCCTTCCTTCTATCCTTCCTTCCACCCTTCCTTCCACCCTTCCCCTTTTCCTCCCTTCCTCCTTCCCTTCCTCCCTCCTTCCTTCCATCCTTCCTTTCTCCCTCCCTCCCTCCATTCTTTCCTTCCGCCCTCCCTCTCTCCCTTCCATCCTTCCAACTGGTTGAGAGAAATACCTATTTAGCTAGAGCTCCACTGAAATGACAACTATGTATTGATAAATAATTATTTCCAGGGCAACTGGCCTTTAAAGAGAAAATCTAAGCAACATAGTGGAGCCAAGTATTGAACTACACCAGTTGAAGACTGGATATTGCCTGGATTTTCCCACATTCAATTTAACCTCATATGATGAAATGATGCATGGGATACATTTTGATCAATGAACCAGTTAAACCCACACAGATGAGTTCAATGCCTAGTGAGTCTTTGATGAAGGACATGCACTTTTATTAGAAATTTACTGGAATATTTTTTTTTTATTTAAGAAGAAAATACAAGACTTCTAATGATCTCGTGTGCCTTCACCACCATTTTCTCAAAATCATATTCATAAGTAAGTTCCTCAAATGGGAGCTGCATAGCTTATTATGATGGCCATTCCAGTGGAAAACAAGTCTTGGATGAATTGGGAGTCAGAAGAAGATCAGTCAGTCCCAGTCAGGGGCTTAGTAAATAGTGTGTGTGTGTGTGTGTGTGTGTGTGTGTGTGTGTGTGTGTGTTCATTAATAGTTAAGTAGAAATGAATAATTAGACAAGAAGAGTGAAGACATTCTTTGGGAGAGTCAATGGAGGAGGAAAGAAGACAAATGGTGCCAAGAACATCATTGGTATGATGACAATACGTCTGATATTATTCTGGGTACTATTAAGGGGTGAAGTAGGAGGATCCACTTGGACCATCTGTGAACTTCCATTTTCTTTTTGTCTGGAGTAAGTATCAACACTGAAGTGGAAGTTCAAATACTTTGACTACCAGATGAGAAGAGAGAAGTCCTTGGAGAAGACTCTGATGATGTTGGGAAAGATGGAAAGTGAAAAGAGAAGGAAATGGCAGAGGAGCAGTTGTGAATTCTACCCGCAAAGTCAGCTATCGCTTTCCCCCTTTTTTTTTGTATAGATTTTATTAGTTTTTATGGGGTTAGGAATAAGGAAGGTTTGGGGTTAGGATTAAGGATAGGGTTAGGATTAAGGTTAGGTTGGGTTGGGGTTTTTCCAAGTAACATTCTCAATATTTAGCAAACAGCATAATGTCTGGGTTCATGTATTTAACAAACAATAATAGAAAATAGTTAATTATCATAAGCAATATATTAATTAATCACTCAATCTTGCCAATATGTATTCAGAATTACATATCACGTTCCTTTCTCTCAAATTTGTCTTTCTAGCCCTTGATAGAAATTATCCCATGTTCTAAAGTACACTGAGTCTTCTCTCTCTTTTATCTTTAAAGTCAATCCATCCATTACTGCACACTCTTCAGCTGGTAAGTTTCCATTTTTCCAATGTTGGGCAAATACAATTCTTGCTGCCGTTAGTACGTGTAGTATTATCGCTTTCCTTGAGGAGAGGAGAGGAATAGGCAACTATGAATACCCCACTAAGTAAAAAATTGCCTTATTCTAAGAAGTAGGGACAAGGAGAACTTTTAAAATTGCTTTTACTTAGTTATCCATCATGCATGAGGAGCAACAGGCTTCGCACTTTATCTAAAATTCATGAAATCCGGTGTCAAGGAACGCGCTGCATACATCAATACTGTCGCACGCAGTAGATCTTGGCTGAGAGTGATCCCATGCTGTTACTGAGTGACTCACCAGCTTAAATTTCCCTGCTTAGCTGAATAAAGTGGTTGAGTCCTGACTGAACCACTTTAGGTAATTGATACTACTTTAAGAATAATCAAAGTAAGTCTACGTGGAATTACACAGAAACACAAATTGCTGTAAGCACTCTTTCCAAGGGAGCACAGCCAGTGGTGGGATTCAAGTAGGTGAACAGCCGGCTCTCTGTGTGGATGCTGCTTCCGGAAGTCCATTCTGGGCCTGGGCGATAAAAAATTAGCTACCGGTTCTGCCAAACTGGTGCGAACTGACTGAATCTCACCACTGAGCACAACTGAAAAAAAGATTTTCTTATTTAAAAGCCATGAATTTGTTTTGAATTTTTTTTGTTAGTAAAGCAAGTATTTTTTTAGTGAATCCTTTATAGCTTGCATTTTAAAAAAACAACAACAACACCCTAACACCATAACATTGAGTTAGATGCTGTATTTATGTTGCTATGTAAATGTTACAGCTTGAGTAATGATAAATATTTGGAGCCAATTTGATGCCGTGGGTAAGGCGCCAGGCTAGAAGCCAGAAAAATATTGTGTATTTCAGTCTCATCTTAAGCCAGCGGGGTGATTTTGGGATCAGTCACTTTCTCAGCCCTGAGAAGATGTCAATGGCAAGTCAAGAAAACTGCAGGGCTAATCCAAACAATTGCTACAGTAGGAGTCAAGACTGACTCCAAGGCATTATTTACTGGTCAGAATCCTGCAGGCAACGGTATACCCCTATGACATAGTATGGAAGTCAAAGTATGGACTTTGAAGAAGCTGGATAGAAAGAGCATTAATGCCTATGAAACTTAATGTTGGAGAAAATATTGGAGACTGCTATGGGCAGCCAAGGAAACAAATGGATCTTTGGACCATCAAACCAGATTTGTGTCATTGGGCACAAATGGGAAGGGATAAATTATCCTACTTTGGACGTACTGTATGAAGACCTATTGGGGAAGGATCCAATATTGGGAAAGAAAAAGAAGAGGATGACCATCAGCAGGGTGGAATAATTTAATTAGAGCAGGAATGGGCACATCACTGTAAGCTCTGGAGGACAAGGTTAGTGACAGTTCATCATGGCTGCCTGCAGCAGCAGCCAAAAAAGCTAATACAATCCTGGGTTGTATAAACAGAGGTATAGAATCAAGATCACATGAAATATTAGTACGCTTTATAAAACCCTAGTAAGGCTATACTTGGAATACTGCAACTAATTTTGGTCACCATACTACAAAAAAGGATGTTGAGACTTTGGAAAAAGTTCAGAGAAGAGCAACTAAGATGATCCAAGGCCTGGAGACTAAAACATATGAAGAATGGCTGGACTAGAAGACCTCCAAGGTCCCTTCCAGCTCTATTCTATTCCATTCCATTCTACTCCACTCCATTCCATTCTATATGATCAACTCCAACTTGAAGACAGAAATACACACACACATACACAGAGAGAGACCAATACAGACACTCATACAGCCATCAAGTAGGTGCTGATGGACAAATTCATATATGATATGTGCTATTAAATATTATATTGAACCTTCATTTATGTTGGCTTCACAATTTAACAAGGATTCAGATGCAGAGAAAAGCAATCAGAAGGAAGTTGGGGGTAAAGAAATAAGTGCTATGAAGAAAGATTGAAATAATTGGGTTGTTTTTGTTTTGTTTTTTTACTTTTGAGAAAAGACAACTGAGCTGACTAGCATTTTTCAAATATTTGAAAAGATGTCCTGCAGGAAAAGGTCAATACTTCCCTGTCATTCTAGTATTAATGGATTTAATGTACAGGAACGCAGATTCCAAATTCCAAAGAAAATAACATCCTACAATAAGAACAGTTTGACATGGAACTTGTTAGAAGAAGTAGTTTGGCTGTGAAACCAGTTCTCCAGAAGAGTCGTGGGCTTCCTTCACTGGATATGTTCAAAGTGAAACTACCCCAATCTGTTGACGATGCTTAATTTGGATTTCTATATAGGGAGCACCTAAAACGGACAATTTTAGGACTCTATGTAAGAAGAAGCAGTTGCAGATGATGCTTTACCCAGCGCAATGTCATCACATCTTAAAGATTCTTGAGTAAATACTTAGATGAATCTGTAAACTCCAAAAATAATCATCTACTTTTCCCTACTTTTCCATCCTCCTTAGTGTGTGCTACCTACTCTGTCATATGCTGGTGAAACATGGACACTAACCTCACAATTTTCGCAAAAGCTATGAGTGCTGCAAAGAGCCATGGAAAGAGACATGCTCGGCATCACAAGACAAGATAGAAAGACCTGCACATGGATGAGAGAACAAACAAAAGTATACGATGCCATCAAGAGAGTCAAAGAATGGAAATGGAAACAGGCTGGTCACATAGCAAGAAGAACTGAGGGCACGTGGACCAAGGCAGTCATAGAATGGATCCCGCTTGATAAAAGACATCCACGGAAGAGACCTAAAACAAGATGGAGCGACGACATCAACAAGTATTGCAGACCTGATTGACAAAAGAAAGCTCAAGACCTTATTGTATGGAAACATGTGAAAGAGGGCTTCATCCTGCAGTGGATAGACAATTAGAATAGAACAGAAATAGAAATAGAAATAGAAATAGAATAGAATAGAATAGAATAGAATAGAATAGAATAGAATAGAATTAGAATTAGAATTAGAATTAGAATTAGAATTAGAATTAGGAATAGAATGGAATGGAATGGAATAGAATAGAATAGAATAGAATAGAATAGAATAGAATAGAATAGAATAGAATAGAATAGAATAGAATAGAATTAGAATTAGAATTAGAATTAGAATTAGGAATGGAATAGACTAGACTAGACTAGACTAGACTAGACTAGAATAGAATAGAATAGAATAGAATAGAATAGAATTAGGAATAGAATGGAATGGAATGGAATAGAATAGAATAGAATAGAATAGAATAGAATAGAATAGAATAGAATAGAATAGAATAGAATTAGAATTAGAATTAGAATTAGAATTAGAATTAGAATTAGGAATGGAATGGAATGGAATGAATAGAATAGAATAGAATAGAATAGAATAGAATAGAATAGAATAGAATAGAATAGAATAGAATAGAATAGAATAGAATAGAATTAGAATTAGAATTAGAATTAGAATTAGGAATGGAATGGAATGGAATGGAATGGAATAGAATAGAATAGAATAGAATAGAATAGAATAGAATAGAATAGAATAGAATAGAATAGAATAGAATAGAATAGAATAGAAGCTGGAAGGGACCTTGGAGGTGTTTTAGTCCAGCCCACTGCTCAAGCAGGAGGACCTATACCATCTCAGACAAGTGACTGTATAGCCTCTTCTTAAAAAATCTCCAGTGATGGAGCGCCCACGATTTCTGGAGGCAAGCTGTTCCACTGGTTAATTGTTCTCACTCTTAGGAAGTTTCTCCTTAATTCCAAGTTGCTTCTCTCTTTGATCAGTTTCCAACCATTATTCCTTGTCCTGCCCTCTGGTGCTTTGGAGAATAATTTGACCCCCCCCCTCTTCTTGGTGGCAGCCCCTCAAATATTGGAATACTGCTATCATGTCACTCCTATTTCTTCTTTTCTTTAGACTAGCCAAACCCAAGTCCCACAGCCATTCTTCGTATGTTTTAGTCTCCATCCTTGGATCATCTTAGTTGCTCTTCTCTGATTTTTTTTCCAAACTCTCAACATCTTCCACCTTTTTCTAGCTCACGAAGGAGTAGGTTGTGGTCTACTTTATCGGAGGCCTTACTGCAATCTAAGTATACCGCATCCACAACATTTCGCTGGTCTATTAGTTTAGTCACTTTAACAAAGAATGGCTAGGATGATGATGACAACTTTTTTTTTTAACATAATGGACATGATTTTTTAAAAATCTCCCTCAAACTTGAAAATGGAATATATCTAACACAGGTGTCTAGTATAAACCAATTGGTCAAGAAAATGGCAAATATTTTAACATGACCTCTTAAACTTATAGTTTGGTGGATGTACCTGCACAGGTTACATGGTTTGGATTTACTGCACAGGTTTCATATCTTTTACCCCTGTTGCTCTCTTCTGCAGCATTGAATGAAGTCCTGAAGATGTTACCTAGTAGGATAATGAAATGTCTATAAGAAAATAACCAAGTTCAGAGAGTACCAAGGACCCCCCAAACAACAAGATATTGGTCTAAAATCCATAGATGGTTGGAAAAGATGATGAAACTACAAATAGAATTTAAACCAGAATTGTTTTTGTTAGGAATATTAAGACCTAATTATGAGAATGACTACTTGATATTGCATGTTTTAACTGCTGCAAGGATAGTATTTGCCCAATTTCGGAAAAATGAGAATCTACCATCTGACCAGATTATTATTACCAAAATTTTAGAGTGTGCAGAAATGGATAGACTAATATTAGAAATGAAAGAAAAAGATGATTCAATTTATTTTAGAACTTGGGAAAATTTTTTATCAATGGTTAGAGACACGTTAGAACCTGAAGGATTCAATATTTTAGAGTAGATGACTGATTTTTAATCGAGTTCTAACTAACATTTTGATGATACGATTACTTTTCCTGATTTACTGATTTTCATTTGTTACTTTTGATTGTTAGGACTTTTTTGGAGATTTTATTAGTAGTGTTTACTTAATAGATCAGCATATTTGTTTACTAATCGTTTTTAATATGTTACAGTTTAAGCTTTGTTAAAAATGGTTGAATATGATATTTACTCATTATTATGATCCGGACGGTTGCTTGTTTGTTGAAATATGTGATTGTACCTATCCTTATTTTATCCTAATTCCTTATTTCCTTCCCCTCCCCTTTTCCTTTTACCCCTCCCTTTACCATACCTGTATGGTTCCTATTTTTCCTCACCTCTATAAATTTAATAAAATTTTGTTAAAAAAAAAAGAAAATAACCAATTTCAGAGAGTACCAAGGATCCCACAAACAACAAGCGGTGTCAGGAATTTGCTAGAGTTCAAGGCAGGTTCAACTTACAAGCAGGCTTACCCAAATGTTTCTGTTTTGCCTGATACATCTATGGAGATTCTCAATCATCCACGTCATGGTTGTCCCAAAGGTATTTTTCGAAAAAAACAATAGATGTTCTTGGTGTTTTCTTTGAAAACATTTCACTTGTCATCCAAGAAGCTTCTTCAGTGAGAAGCAAAATGTTTTCAAAGAAAACACCAACAAAGTCAGACGGATTTAGAACCTTTTTCTGCCCAAGGATGTCAATGCCACTCAGTCCATCCCTTAAATGCCCTTATTGTTATCATGAAACAATGAGGTTGTTAGGATGTCAATAAATCTGAAAGCAGACACTGCTTTGGAGCATTATCTTCTGAAGCGGTGTCTGGCCACTGGTCTCAGAGATTACAAAGAGAGATGCAACTTCAAGTCTTTTTCTAAGATTGAGAGTTATTTTAACACAAACTGCAGATAATGTGCCTTTTTTTTATTTCCAAACCTATTCAGCACATTCTTTTCTTTTCTTTTATCATAGGCAGATCAATATCTCACTGATACATGTTCTGCCCAAAAAGCTGTAATGTATTCTTCCTCCACTCGGTAATAATAACTGATTTAACACTCCTAGCCTGAATGCTATGGCAACACAACAAGTGATTTATGAAATAAAGGGGGCCATTGCTCAAAATAAGCTTTGACTTGATGGGCATCTGAAAGAGTTTTTAGCTAGGGGAAAAAAGTGTTCCTTTGGTTTCCTGGCGAGAATATCGTGCAGAATTTAGAAGTGTCTCAGAATTACAGCGAAGGCTGCATGTTATTCCATTCGCTTGTAAAGTCTCCTTGGAGTCACGTTTAATTTGGGGGTGATATCATGAACTGGTTCAAGTAGTTTTCAGGCAGTGATAGCAAAGCAATGGAAGTATGGAGATTGACTTACTGAACAATGTTCCTGAAATGTGTTTCCAAAAACACAGTACAATCAAACAAGGGACAGCAAAGGGATACAAACAACGAAAACAAGTACCGGATTTTCTACTCTGCAAAAATTCATTTACATACTAACATCCCAGTGTGAAAGTTGAAAACTGCCATGCCTCCGTTGGAGCTTGAATCTGCGGAGGAAAATGAACTGGAACAATGGGAGGACGCTATGGAGGCTGAGGGAGAGGGGTTTGTGGTTTCAGAGGAATGTGGGGAGGAGCAGGCCGAGGCAGGCCAGGGCCCTTCAGGATGGGGACAGGATGAACAGGAGAGGCAAAGTTCAGGCGATGAGCAAGGGCCACCCCCACCTGATCCTAGAGCACAGAGAGTGGAGAAAAGGAGGGAACAACGCAGGCAGGCTCAGCTACTTGGGAGGAGAGCGTCCGCCCTTCTCCACAAGGCACACCTGGAGACTGAGATTGAAGGAGACGCTGTGGGGAGGCGCATTTGTCGGGAACAAACACTGATTCTTGGAGTGTTGTGTATTGTTGCTGATCTCTTTTTCTGTGACTTCTGCTTGGAAACCTGGAAACTCGAACTATTGGATTGACTGACCGCATTACTTGTATGTTTAAAGACCTTGGACTTTATTTCGGATTCTCTCTTTTGAAAACTGCTCAGGCAAGCTAGGATTCAAACAGACTTTTAAGTTTATGTTTTCTTCCTTGTTATCTCTATGACCTTGAGTACTTTCTTATGCTAATCAGACTGTATTTGAACCTACTTTCAGCCAGAGTCAGCTGAAGGTGTGTGTGTGTGTGTATTCTTTTGTTGGAGGCTTGCCAGCAAACGTGGGAGCATTTGGGGAAAATTTGGAGCAATAAAAGAACTGTTTGAATTGCCAGCTGTGCTGTGCCCTGGGTCATCACAAAAACTGTTGCTCCCATGCTCTCTGCTGTGTGCCCACCACTGCAGCTGAGTGAAATGTCTATTCATGTCTGAACGTGAGGATAAGCAGATCTTGAAAAAGAAAGAAAGAGAGAGCATTGAGATAGTGCCATTCATTCTGATTAGAATCAGTATTGATCCCTTTTCTCATGTTTAGGTTTTGAAGTGTCACAAACATTTTGGTGTCCAACATGCATAACACAAAGTACAGTATTTCAAGTCAGCATGGTGGAAACAGGGGATCTAAGAGAAATTCCATGTATACACGTATTTTTGCTTTCTCCTTTTTAATCTTTACATCTTAAACTTCAAACCTCTCCTTTCCCACCCAGCAGCTTTTGACTCCCAAGATACATACAAGCAAAAATCTGTTGATGTATTGTTAAAATAAGTTCCATCTTTTTTTTTTTTTAAAAAAGAAACAATTCTAGTGTGAATTTTTTGAGGGGGAGAGAAGGAGAGAGATAACAAAGACAGTAATGAAGAGCTAAACAAAATAGAGAGCGTATGCAATGCACAGACAGGAAACTTGGGACTATAAGAAGAACTAAAGTTCAGACAAAGCTGCAGCTATGAAAAGATGCTTAGAACAAAAGCTTTTTCAGATATATTCCTTTAAAAAAGTGCAAGAGAAAAGAATCAGAACTCCAGAAGCTATTCTTAGATGATAATCTGCAACATGGACAGGTACCAAATCCAATATTTGGATTTATCTACATTTCAAATTCATCACCTTCAAAATCAGAATAGTCTTTTAGAAATATGGATTGGGCTTTACTATGGTATTCGCTTCCATTCAGGGATGGGTGTGGTGTTGACCATAGTTTTTGATACTCATCCTTAGCTTAAATTCAGTGGTAACCTTAGTCCCAGTAGAGAGTAAGGGAGAGGATCTTGTGATGACCCAGGGCCCCGGACGGAGGCAAAGCACTTAGCTGGTCAGAATAATTGTCTTTGTAAGCATTGCCAATGTTCACCCAACAGCCCCCACTTATGCTGGCACAAGCTCAATAAAACAGTCAACGGAGTTAAACAGTTCTTTAAAGTAAAACAGATAACAAACAAAGTATGATCTTTTTCCACGCCCAGCTTGCCTGTAACCTACAAACTGCAAAACTGAGGACAGCAAGGAGAACTCAGCAGGAAACAAACTTGATCCAAAATACAAAGAGTCCAGGTACAAGAGCTCACATCACAAGAGTTCATGTTTGTTCCCAGCAAATGCCCCGCCCCACAGCGTCTCCTTAAATACCTACTCCCCAGGTGTGCCTTGTGGAGTGGGGCGTGACGCTCTCCTCCCGAGCAAGTGAGCCTGCCTCCGTTGTTCCCTCCTCCTCTCTGCTCTCCTTGCTCTGGGATCTGGTGGGGAGGGGCCTTGCTCCTCCCCTGAGCTCTGCCTTCCCTGTTCCAAAGTTGAAGGGCCCTGGCCTGCTTCAGCCTGTTCCCTCCCCACAGTCCTCGGAAGCCACAGACACCCCCTCCTGGGCCTCCACAGGGAACTCCATGTCATCCTCAGAGTCAGGCTCGGACGAAGGCATGACAGATCTTGACATAAATATGCACAAACCATTAGCCAAGCAAAGATAGGTGGTTGAGTGAAACATAAAGAATGTCCAGGGAATAAGATAATGTTTAATGTTTGGACGTGGCTCAGGAAATGCATCCCTAATTCACTGTGGTGTAAGAAGGATTATGTACCACACAATCAGACTTAAAAGATTCTTCTATTATAGTGGGGTGTATATGTGTCCAATCTTGGCAACTAGAAGACTTGTGGACTTCAAGTCCCAGAATTCCCCAGCCAGAATCTCAAGAAACTGGATTTCCAATCTTTCTGTAGAGTTTGGTGTACCTAGTGAAGCTAGCACTCACCAAACATTACACAGGGCAAATCATTCACAACTAATTAATGGTATATGCATGATATTTTTACATCTCTGGTTTATTTGTCTGTATTATATTACTTCATTCTTTTTCCTTCAGTATCACTTTTGCACTTGCTTATATATTTTCTCCAAAGTGTATGTATGTAGACATGTCTCTACATATGTGTAGGCCAGCGTCTCAATGAAGACAACAGGGCAAAATGTTATGCATAAATTCATCAACCTAAATTTTCTCAGCAACTATCAAGTGATTTTTGCACTCGTGAGAAAAGGTTTTCAGAAAGCAACTTTTTCTCAAAAGTGAAACAGCTGCTAGGATTTATAAAAGTCCTACTAGAAGCATTTCCCAGAATTATCAAGTGTCACACGTTTTGTTTTTTTAAAAAAGAATTAAATTTCCAAAGATAGTTTGAATACCCGCTTAAACTCAAAGAAACTACATTCAAAAGTTTCAAATGAAAGCCCGCTCCATCCTTCTCTGATTCCATTATCTCAGAATTTCTGGTGTTAATATTCCTTTCAATGTTTCCTAACAGATCTATAATTTTCAAACTAAGGACTTTCTTCTTCACATCTGGCAGCAAAGCCACTGTTGACCCATCAGATTTTTGTCTATGGAGATTCTCAGTCATCCAGGTCATGGTTGACCCAAAGGTGCTGGACTTTGTTTTTTTCCTTGAAGATGTTTCGCTTCGAAACGAAACAAGTTCAAGGAAAAATGAAGTTCAGTTGCCTTTGGGAAAAAAAGCACCTTTGGGACCAACAGGTTTTTATTTATATTTCCAAATAAAACCTGTAAGTTGGAGAGCGTTCTTTTTTTCAAATGCTTCCCTTTTTGTCCTTTTGTTGTTGTTAGTTGCGAAGTCGTGTCTGACCCATCACGACCCCATGGACAATGTTCCTTGAGGCCTTCCTGTTCTCTACCATCTTCTGGAGTCCATTTAAGTTCAGGCCTACTCCATCTAGCCACCTCATTCTTTGTCGTCCCCTTCTTCTCTTGCCCTCCATCTTTCCCAGCATTAGGCTCTTCTCAGTGAGTCCTTCCTTCTCATGAGGTGGCCAAAGTACTTGAGTTTCAACTTCAGGATCTGGCCTTCTAAAGAGCAGTCAGGGTTGATTTCCTCTAAGACTGACCGGTTTGATCGCCTTGCAGTCCAGGGGACTCGCAGGAGTCTTCTCCAGCACCGTAGTTCAAAGGCCTCAATTCTTTGGCACTCAGCCTTTCTTATGGTCCAACTTTCACAGCCATACATTGCAACTGGGAAAACCATGTCCTTAAGATTGTCCATGATGTCTTCTGCCAATCGAATGGAAACTTTCCCTTAGTAATAGTAGTAAAATAGTAGTAAAGTTGGAAGGGACCTTGGAGGTCATCTAGTCCAACCCCCTGCTCGGGCAGGAAACCCTACACCATTTCGGACAAGTGGCTGTCCAGTCTCTTCTTAAAAACTTCCAGTGTTGGAGCATTTACTGCTTCTGGAGGCAAGCTGTTCCACTGATTAATTGTTCTCACTGTCAGGAAGTTTCTCCTTAGTTCTAGGTTGCTTCTCTCCTTGATTAGTTTCCACCCGTTGCTTCTTGTCCTGCCTTCAGGTGCTTTGGAAAATAGCTTAAGTCCCTCTTCTTTATGGCAGCCCCTGAGATATTGGAATACTGCTATCATGTCCCCCCTTGTCCTTCTCTTCGTTAAACTAGACATACCCAATTCTAGCAACCGTTCCTTATATGTTTTAGCCTCCAGTCCCCTAATCCCTTGTAGTGCCAACATATTGCTTGTTGCTTACAAGTGCCTGTTCCTAAAATTACTACAGAGCACAACCACACAACTGAGTCATGTTCAAAGACATCTTTCTGTTGCCTGAACAAAGTTGAAAAATGTGTCGAAAACTGTCCCCAATTTGCAACACTCATAGAAACACCAAATTTTTCACAGGTGAACACGCTTTGGGGATTATGGACTATCCCAATTTTCTCGACTCAAATGATAAATCTTCCTTCTTATAATCGTTATATATTCCAAGCACTTTGACAAATCCTTTTCTTAGGAATGCACATAAATTTAAATCCTCAAGGTCCCCTTTTGAGGTTATTAATTTGGGTGACTACTTGGAATAAGTAACAAAAAAAATAGGTTCTGAATATTATTCCTCCTGTCTTAAGGGCATTACGAGTCAATTTAACTGTCCAAATGAGTTATACCTGGAATTAAAACTTCTACGCATTCTGCCCCACTTTTAAGATGCTTGTATCTTTAAGATAAATCTCCAGCAGGCAAATTTTACCTTCCTTGGCAGTTCATAACACACACGTGGTTGTTTGTGTAAGCTCCACTGCATGCAAAAATAGGAGAGGATTCAACAAATTAAAATGTTTAGTAAACAAAGTTGTCCAAAGGGAAATCATTAGCAAAAGCAGATTCTCTGAAGATGCTCACGGGGAAGTAAAATTACTTCATTACATAAACTACTAGACACAGTGCAAATTGTCCAACACCTGTTTAGGATAGGAAAAAGCTGGTTCTGTCCCACCTGCAGCCCATCCCACCCCCACCCGCCAGCAAAACCTTGAGCTGCTTGTTCATCATACACATTAAATTGGTTTTTAATGCTTGTATATTATGTCTGACTACATGTAAGTGGACAATCATATGAACAAACACAAGGAATGCCTGGGGAACTCCACGTTTTGAACTCTGACAAAGGAACATGATCCACACCTCCCAGATGGAGTAGATTAAAACATTGAAATACATGGAGTTTTAGACCTCATCCAGATCCACAACAGGAGTTCTCATATTGTTAAAAAAAAAACATTTTCTGTCAGTATGCATTTTGTGAGACGATGCACCAGTGCAACCACATAGAAAAATGTGGGTTAGAGTAAAGGAGGGGAGAAGGAAGTAGGAAGGTTGGAGGAGAAGAGAAGTGGGGAGGTGAAGGAAAGAGAAGAGGAGAGGAAGAAGAGGGAAGTAGGGAAGAGAAGAAAGGGAGAAAGAAGGTAGAGAAGGAGGAGTGCGGATACAGTGAAAGGGGAAATGGGCGAGCAACACCAAGAGTCATATGTATGTACTGTATTTATTTCATTTTATCAAAAGTATCTTATATATGAATGTAAAAACAATGTATGTTAACATCTGATAAATATCACGGTATATGTATGGGGGAGAGTTTGGAAAAATAAAAAATTATTTTTTTAAAAAAGAAAAAATGTGGGTTAGACAGCGTCATCACCAGATGGATTTGTAGCTGGCTGAGCGGCTGTACTCAGTGTGGGGTCTTCAGTGGAACTGCATCTACATGGAGGGAAGTGTATAGTGGGGTGCTCCAGGGCTCTGTTCTGGGCCCAGTGCTCTTCAACATCTTCATCAACAATTTGGATGAAGGGATAGATGGGGAACTCATCAAATGTGCAGATGACACCAAGCTGGCAGGAATAGCCAACACTCCAGAAGACAGGCATACGATATAGGAGAAGCTGGACAGACTGGGCTCTATCTAACAAAACTCAAGGGTTGTAGGGCAGATTGACCAGTCAAAATAAATCCCCAAATTGGGTAATGGGAAACCGTTTCTGAACTATGAAGTTACATATAGATCCAGCACTTCCACATCATAACCAGGAGTCAAAAACAATTGTAAAAAGCTTTTTTTTTTATTTACTTTTACATTAACAAAAGAAGTCTCTGGAAACAACCCTTGGTGTCTATGCTTGACATAAAAAGAGGGTGGAATGGAGACAGGTAAAATTGATGTGGCTTGAAAACAAACTAAATACCGGTGTGTGTGTGTGTGTGTGTGTGTGTGTGGTATCTTATCACTGAAGCAGCTCATATGCATTATTTGTATGCATATGGGAAGTGAAGAGAGAGAGAGAGAGAGAGAGAGAGAGAGAGAGAGAGAGAGAGAGAGAGAGAGAGAGAGAGAGAGAGAAGCAAACATAAATATAAACCAGTTTTTTTTTTAAAAAAAAATAGGTCATTATTAGAATCCTGTAACATTTAATACCATTTCCCCTATTCACATATCCTCTTTCCCTCGTATCTTCCCAAGGTGTACTGCTTCAGAAATTCACAGTCAGCAGTGCAATGATGCATAATTCTGCATCATTACACAGTCTGACAGACAGATGCTTGTACATCCCACGCTAATGGCATCCCAGTCAAAATAACAGCACCAGCGTTTTCTTCCTGGAAAGATCAACTCAGTCAGCCAGGCGTTTCTAGCAAAAATTTGCAGAAATCCAGTTCTTTTTAGTGACCATTTCCATGAAGAGTGTGTGCATTGCTCCATGATAATGTTTCTTCTTAGCAAAGCCAGCAGGTCTGAGTACAAAAGTCTGAACAGCCACTAGATGTCAGCAGAAGCAAAAACCCTACAAAATTCTAACTCTTCACACCATCTAGTGACCATCGAATTTCTGCAGCCCAGCTTTCTATGTGCATGAAAATATTGAGTGAGACCATTTCTAGATGGAGGATGCGGTAGTGTCCATCATGCATAAACGAGGAGGTAGAGATACTGAATCAGAACTTGTGATGGCGATGGATTAAATGGGAGTCAATAAACTGAACATCCATCTAAATAAGAAGTGGCTCTCGGTGAGAAGAGGATTTAATATGTCTCTTGAGCAGGTTTGCTAGTATTTCCTTACTTAGAAATTGAAGACCTTACTCAGCCACAAAACCTGAACAAGATATTTAGATGAGTGTGACAGCCAGATGGGAATACATACGTTCAGTCTTGTGAGGTCAGTTACACTGTCAGATCCTCTTTGTTGTATGTGCCTTTGATAAGTAAATATTTTCAAAGTAAAACTTCTAGCGCTATTTGTGTGGCTGACAATCCTTCAATCTCGCACTGATTACATATAAATAGCGAACTTCTAGAGAACCTCTAGAGAAAGTCAGAATTGTTTTTCAGAGCTTTCTCTAATCTCTGGGTAAGCATGTATACACAGCACATGGGGAAGATCTTTCTAGCATCCAAGCATGGAACATGATATTTATTTGTAACACAGGCAGAATCCAAATGATACCATACAGAGATTGAAACAGCTGGACAATATTCTTCTGTTTCAGACCAAAGCAGATCATTTATAAAGCTTGATTGGGACAGAAAATACACCACAAATAGAGTGAAGTAATTCCACACTGCCCAGAAAGATGACTGTCAATGCTGCTAACATCGGATGTTTTTGCTTTGACAACAGATGGAGATGCAACCATTTTCTTCTTATGTTTTACTCTTAGAGTTAGAGTTAGATGATGCTGGGGGGAGGAATGTGCATGAGTTTAGTTAGACATAACAATACAGGACCTAGTGTGTGAAACAAGGTTATTGAAATAAGAGATGATAGGAATTGGCGGGCTGGAGAACTGGAGGGAAAGCCTGCATTTCAAACTAATTGAAGAATGTGATTTATGACCGTAAATTGGAGGAGGGAATTATGCTTTGATACTATGTGTTCAGGGGAGGGGAATCCAGCTTTTGGCTTCGATTATGTTAGTGCCGACGCTATGCTTCTCAAATAAAGATTCTTTAAGGTAAACAATGCCTCGAAGTTCTTTTCAAAGAGTTTCATCTTGTCAGAACCATGACAATCACATTTCATAAATTCACAATAATTTGGTTATCTTTCCCTAGAAAGTCTAAAATGATAGCAGTTGCAAATCTCTCCCTAAAGATAGGGAAAGTATGCTAATAGGACTTTTTTTAAAAAAAATCTGATTAACCAGAATTTGGGATATGAATTTCATCTCACAAAAGAGAGCTGTAAGAAGATGTGAGATAACAGAATACTGAATTGCAAATAATACATCTCCTATACTCTATCTGACAAATATTTCTCATGTTCAGTTCAAGGGCAGGGTAGGGATTTTAAGTCAGAATAAAGATAATCTGATACATTCAAGTTGCTTCCAATATCTTAGCTTCTTTAAAAATAAAATAAAAACAGGTGAAAGTAATAAAATAATAAGGCACACATAATCACGGGTAAGATTATGTGCATTTTCCTGTGTGCGTTTTACAAATGTATGGTGTACATTTTTCACATTTTATACAAATTTCACTTCAACCCTTGCATGTATAAGTGACTGCTTTGGCCCAAATTCATCATACAGAAGTATGAGTTGGATAAGTAAAATCAAAGCATATTGAATGCCGTGGGAATAGGCCCTCAAGAAGCGTGTGGCAAAGTCAGAAGATATCAAGAATCGAAGGACATTACACGAAAGTGGATTGAGCATAAAAAGAAGTGAGCAGCAGGAATGTGTTTTGAAGTGATTGGAGTATACAGAGAAATTGAATGAGCATTGAATCACAAAAGACATAAAAAAGGAGATTGAGAGGAAAGGAAAGAGCAAGGAAGGTATAGTTGGGTGGGGCTGGTATGACTAAGAAAAAGAAAGGGGCAGGGTGAGGAATTGAAAACAGCTCTTCAACATCTTCATCAACGATTTGGATGAGAGGATAGATGGAGAAATCATCAAATTTGCAGACAACACCAAGCTGGCAGGAATAGCCCAAACTCCAGAGGACAGGCTTAGGATACAGGAGGACCTGGACAGACTTGAACACTGGGCACTATCTAACAAAATGAAATTCAGTGGTGAAAAAAGTAAGGTCCTACTTTTAGGCAAGAAAAACCAAATGTATAGGTATAGTATAGGGGGTACCTTGCTCATTAGTAGTAACTGTGAGAAGGATCTCGGAGTCCTAGTGGACAATCATTTAAATATGAGCCAGCAGTGTGCTGCAGCTGCCAAAAAAGCCAACACAGTGCTAGACTGTATTAACAGAGGGATAGAATCAAGATCACGTGAAGTATTAATACCACTCTTCAATTCCTTGGTAAGGCCACACTTGGAATACTGCATCCAGTTTTGGTCACCACGATATAAAAAAGATGTTGAGACTCTACAAAGAGTACAGAGAAGAGCAACAAAGATGATTAGGGGACTAGAGGTTAAAACATATAATGAATGGTTGCTGGAATGGTTGCTCCATCTGCAGGATGGAGTATTCCCCCTTGGGACCCAATTGGTAGAGCAAGATTTTAAGGCTCTTATGGAGTTTTTATTTCCTCTGAATATATACATTTCAAAATGCATTATTTTTGTGTGCCAGCTGAGAGCTGGACTGCCAGATTCAGCGAAAGTATGGATTTCAGCACTCCTGCGCTGCTGACTCTGCTATAACTTCTCCAAAGTGCAATTCATCATAACGTTGGATAAAAATTCCGAGGGAATGAATTTCTCATTAGTAACAGTCAGAAATATCTACCTGTGGCATGGAAGACAAATTAACCGGAATAGAAACTTTGAGAAATTGATGGTAGCAAGCTTTGTCCTTGAAATGCTAATCTGTGCAGAAGCATCAAAGAAAATCCAGTGTTTTCTTCATATAAGGTTTTTTTTTTAACACTGCATCAGTGAAAATAAAAACATTGCATGCAAATATATCCCTTCCTTCTTTTATACTTAACCCTCATTGTCTGTCACTAAATCTAATTAGTTTCCCTTTGATGGCCTGTCTTGTCTTAATATCCAAAGTAGAGTCTTTCTGAATTGCCTCATTATTTTCATCTCAATGCATAATAAAATATAGAATGTTATACTATTTATATGCAGGTGAAAGTAGCTGTGATTATAAACAATAAACAACATTTAAGGTATGCAGGTCACGTTTGTCAATAGTCAAAGGAAGGATTTATTATTATTATTTATTTATTTTAGCTTATGAAACTGAAGACCGTGAGTTGTTTCAAAAAGTAAATTTCTAGACCTTTCTGAACATTATTCAGAAAATTAAATCAGAGCTGATTATACAACTTTTCATCTCTTTTTCAAGCATGCAGAAGACGGAGTTGGAAAAACAAAGGCAAAGCTACTATATATTATTACCGTTTTGAATCTAATTTCCGAATCAAAGTTAAGCAGCTTAAGCAGAGTGCTTGGGAAACAGAACACAGATTTTAAATCGCTTTGTTCCGTCTATTGCTAATATTTCATCTTGACTTACAAATGCAAGTTTAAGTTGCTTATTGAACTTGCGAAGAAGCCAAGTGCTGTTTTGATTTAGTTCTTTGGTCTTGCTTAAATAAGGGTGGGAGGGCATTGTTGAATCGTTTCTGTAAAAAGAAATAATTTCATGAAACAGATCTTCCTTTAAACTGGTTAAACACACCCTTTTCTGAATATTTATCCGGATTAATCTCCAAATTCCACAGAACATTTGAATAGACATTAAACATTTGGCCAATATTTGGCTTTATATCTGTCCATCTGGCATGTCCCATTTACATGCCTTCTGATATATATCTGGTATGTAATTATAACATTTATGTTGTTGTTGTTAATTGTGAAGTCGTATATGACCCATTGCGACCCCATGGACAACGTTCCTCCAGGCCTTCCTGTCCTCTACCATTTTCTAGAGTCCATTTAAGTTCACAGCTACTGCTTCAGTGACTCCATCCAGCCATCTCATTCTCTGTTGTCCCTTTCTTCTATTGCCCTCAATCTTTCCCAGCATTAGGCCCTTCTCCAGTGAGTCCTTCCTTCTCATTAGGTGGCCAAAGGACTTGAGTTTCAACTTCAGGATCTGGCCTTCTAAAGAGCAGTCGGGGTTGATCTCTTCTAGGACTGACCAGTCTGAATGTCTTGCAGTCCAAGGGACTCGCAGGAGTCTTCTCCAGCACCAGAGTTCAAAGGCCTCAATTCTTTGGTGCTCAGCCTTTCTTATGGTCCAACTTTCACAGCCATACATTGCAACTGGGAAAACTATGGTCTGGACTATACGCACTTTTGTTGGCAGGGTGATGTCTCTGCTTTATAACATTTATATCCCTATCTTATTTTAAGTACATGCCTGAAGGTTAGTTAGTGTAAATCATGGTGGCATAGGCTACTTCTAAGCCTTCTCCATAGGCTAGACAATTACGATTCAAGGTCATCTAGTAAATGTTACCATGCAGAGTTCTCTGGATAGGAGGGGACCAGCAACAATTTAACTGCCTCCTATTAGCTGTTATTGATGCTGCTGCCCATTGATTATCTATTTTTGGCCTATGACCCCAAAACTGGATGTGACAAAGATGAGAAAGAACAACTTTGGATGAAACTACAAGATTGTATGTGGTTACATGTCCACAAGAAGATTTATTTCTTTTTTGCAAAAACCTAAACAGTCGTGATAGACTGGTTAGGTTGCTCTACTGAGGCCACACTTGGAATATTGCATCCAGTTCTGGTTGCCACGATACAAAAAAGATGTTGAGACTCTAGAAAGAATACAGAGAAGAGCATCAAAGATGATTAGGGGATTGGAGGCTAAAGCATATAAGGAACGGTTGCTGGAATTGGGTATGTCTAGTTTAATAAAGAGAAGGACCAGGGGGGACATGATAGCAGTGTTCCAATATCTCAGGGGCTGCCACAAAGAAGAGGGAGTCAAGCTATTCTCCAAAGCACCTGAAGGCAGGACAAGAAGCAACGGATAGGAACTAATCAAGGAGAGAAGCAACCTAGAAATAAGGAGAAACTTCCTGACCATTAGAACAGTTAAACAGTGGAACAACCTGCCTCCAGAAGCGGTGAATGCTCCAACCCTGGAAGTTTTTAAGAAGAGACTGGACAGCCATTTGTTTGAAATGGTACTATAGGGTTTCCTGTCTGAGCAGGGGGTTGGACTCGATGACCTCCAAGATCCCTTCCAACTTTATTATTATTATGTGCCAGAAGGCGACAATTGTCCCTGCAGCTATGGACCCAGTTCATGAAATGATGGTGGATAGCAAGTCCAGGACTTTTCCCAAACCAATGACCTCATCATCACCAACATATTTTTTTTTCATAAACCATATCAGCCAAGTGACACATGCCAGCAGCAACCACAACAGCCAGATTGGTTTTGTCCTCCTGTGATGATGTGACTTCCTCGCTATCCTGGGCATAAAAATTGTTCCATCCACTTGGCCCGCCCAGCAAGGTAAGATGCTCATTGCCGATATGAAGATCAACAAACACGCAAACAGGGGCCATAGCACAAAGGAGGTGTCAACGCTACAAATATTGTATATTCTTGCTTTTGACAATATGCAGAATTGTCTGGTAAATATGGGGTTAATAAAGAGCAGAGGGGGCATTGGGGGTAAAGCCCAGGAAAGAAAGAGGAAGAAAACATTTGACCTTCACACTAATTGGATAGTGTGAGATATGACGGCTAATTTAGGGAGGGAACACGCTGATAATTCAACTGCTCAGAGGAAGAGAACTTAGATCCTAGCATCCCTCCGTTGTGCCTGTGCCAACATTTTGTAACAATAAAAGACTTTTAGGAAAATAAATGCCTGGAAGTTCTTTGGGATGTTTCATTAGCTGGAACCACATCAGGAGGTGGAGAAAATCAAGTGATGGAAGCTTCTTTTTTTTTTAGTTTGACACATTTCGCTGCTTATCCAAATAGCTTCTTCAGTCTGAGCAAGGTGGTTGGGGGGGGGTCCTCATATATGTTCTCCAGATCGTTTCATTTCTCACCAAATCTGAATAGGCTCATGAATAGGTAAATAGGAGACAGTTGTTAAGAGATGTGGCACCTAGATCCTTTTCTTAAGTGGGTCATAAAAGAAAAGAAAAGAAGTCCCATTGCCATGACTCAACATCTAGACAACGACGGAGAATCTTCATTGACAGTTGGGCTACTTGGTTTTCTTAGAGAGATCCAATGATTTTCAAGGGGAATTTAGAAAAAAAAAAAAACAAATTGCATTCAAGTAGAATGTTCAATTTTATAGAACTAAACAACTTGGCATCGCCCATAGAAGACTTCTGCTTTTTTAAAATAATAATAATAATAATAATAATAATAATAATAATAATAATAATAATAATAATAATAATAATCAGCAGAGATAAATCAGAGAGGACAGTATGAAGTTCCATTAGTCCAAGTCAGCGTTCTTGAAGGTTTCCTTAACACAACTTTTCTACCTTTTTGAAATAATTCTTGTAACAATCACATCTTTCAGTGTGTGCTGTATGCTTGTCTGACATAATACAATTTAATAGTACAAAACAGCAGCTAATAGTAGGATGTTAAGCTTGATGTCTTAGCTATTTCAGCTTGTCTCAAGGTGTTAAATGAGAATAGTTCTTAAAATGTGACACTTAAAGCAATTTCAGTTCCCACCTAACTCCATATCAGCTATATTGGTGCAATTGTGCTGTGCATCATTAGTTTCTCCCTTTGACATAAATACAAACTAATGGCAACATCATTTTGAGTAAAATCTATATTAAGCCTCTCTTTTTTTGCTGATTCTTGACACTTGCATTGTTTTCCATTTCAGACCTTTAAAAAAGTATTTAGTTGGGAAATCATGTACGGGTTTCAGGTAGATAACAGGCAATGTGCTAGTTCACGTGGGCCATAATTCATGACATAGAAATCTGTGATGTTGGTTTAAATAAGCCAGGATGATTTAATTGGCTGAGTACCCCGGAGTTTGATGTTGGCTTAAAAAATCCTGATCCGTTTGATTACATTCAACCATGATCTTGGTCTTACAGGAGATAAGGGTAATCTTTCTTTGAGAGTTGGTGAAGTCCATGTGACCGTGTGAACTGCTCATTCAGATCTTTGCTTATTAAACTGTAAACCCTGGTTAACCTAGTTTGGCATTTTATAAATACAGGCCCTCGGGTTAGCCAAGGTGGCGCAGCAGTTAGAGTGCAGTACTGCAGGCCACTTTAGCTGACTGTGTTCAGCAGGTCAGTGGTTCAAATCTCACCGGCTCAAGGTTGACTCAGCCTTCCATCCTTCCGGGTTAGGTAAAATGAGGACCCAGATTGTTGGGGGCAATGTAAATATATATATATATACATTGCTTACTGGTGTACACCGCTTAGAGAGTGCTTGCACTTAAAGCGGTATATAAGTCTCATAAATAAATAAATAAATCTTCCATACCTTCCATAGCCCTATCTTCCATAATCAAGAAAAGATTGGACAATCGTTTGTCCAGGATGCTATAAACACTCCTGCCTTGGACAGGGTATGGACTAAAACAGGGGTCCCCAACCCCGGGTCTGTGGACTGGTACCGGGTCATGGCATGCCAGCAACCGGTCCACACAGACAAACAAAGCCCCATACACAAGATGCAGGCAGCATACAAAACCATGCACCCTCTGGTCCACGGAAAAAGCCCTCTCCATGGAACCAGTCCCTGGTGCCCAAAAGATTGAGGGCCTCTGGAGTAGAAGACATCCAAGGTCCCTCCAGACCAGTGGTTCTCAACCTGTGGGTTGGGACCCCATTTGGGGTCGAACGACCATTCCACGGGGGTCGCCAAACAAAGCTGTCCACCATTTTCCCCCCCTTTTCCTTAGCTGTGCTACTCCTTTTTATTCTATTGGCTTTTGAAAGCCAATAGAATAGACTCTCTTGAATAGAGTCTAATTCTATTGGCTTTCAGAAGCCAATAGGAATTGTCCAGGCTGTCTCTGCCCTACTGAGCCTGCTAAAAGTCCCATTCTGCAAACGGTGCTGCACCAGTTGAGTAGTCCTCGACTTACGACCGGTTGGGGGTCGCGGCATTAAAAAGGTTGAGAACCACTGCTCCAGACTTTTGATTCTATGAACTTCTTGCCATATTTTCCCTCTAATCATAACACATCAGAATACAGCTTTGTCCAGAGAATTAAATGCATCTCAACTTCACTGTGGTCCAGCTCTAACTATACTTGCAAGAACCCTATGCGTATTCTTAGCAAAAAATAGCCTATTGTTTATGCCAATTGATAACCAATATTTAACCCTTAGAAAAAAGGTCCACGTGAACAAACTAGAAGTTTGAGAGGAAACTGAAGTGTAACAACCTTGAAAACACAGCAAATAAAAGGAAATTCACGGTTGATATTTATCCTTGCTGGCAGTTAGTCAATAGAATCCATACTTTTATTAATAATAGAAGCCGCACCAAGTCCTTGCTAATCGATCATGTTTACTGACCAAATGCATAATAACATTATTCATTTTTTTATTTAATCATTTCCTACACACACAGCACCCCCTACCTGTATTTCTTTCTCTCTGATGAAAACGGTTGGAGGGATCTGCCTAAAATCAGAAAATTGTTTCTCTTTTCAAGCAAGATGAAAAGTGCCACACATCAGCTTTTTTTAAATATAGCTTTAAAAACATTTATCTTATATAAAGGTCCATCAGAGACCCCTCTTACAATCCTTTAGGGGAAAAAAATGAAACTTTGGCTGGTATTCCATGGCTAATTTTATTATCTTTTATTTGAACTCCTGGCAGATCAGTACAGGTAATACAGATCAACTTATGACTCTACTTGAGCTCAAAGTTTCTGTTGCTAAGCAATAGAGCTGCTAAGTGAATTCTGCCCCATTTTACAACTTTTCCTGCCTTCATTTGTTAAGTGAGTCACTGCAGTTGTTAAGTTAGTAACAGGGTTGTTAAGTGAAACTGGCTTCCCCATTGACTTTGCTTGTGAAAAAGTCACAAAAGGGGATCCCAGGACCCTGCAACCATCATAAATACGAGTCATTTTCCAAGTGTCCAATATTTGGTCATGTGACCCGAGGGATGCTGCAATGGTTGTATGTGTGGAAAATGGTCGTAAATCACTTTTTCAGTGCCGTTGTAACTTTGGTCACTCAATGGATTGTTGTAAGTTGAGGATTACCTGAATTTCTTTATTCAAGTATGCAGTTATGGCACAATTTATGTTTATTGTTCACAGATTGCAATGGACCATAAGAAAAGCTGAGCGCCAAAGAATGGAGGCCTTTGAACTATGGTGCTGGAGAAGATTCCTGTGCGTCCCCTGGACTGAAGGCGATCAAACCAGTCAGTCCTAGAGGAGGTCAACTGTGACTGCTCTCCAGAAGGCCAGATCCTGAAGTTGAAACTCAAGTACTTTGGCCACCTAATGAGAAGGAAGGACTCACTGGAGAAGAGCCTGATGCTGGGGAAGATGGAGGGCAATAGAAGAAAGGGACGACAGAGAATGAGGTGGCTGGATGGAATTACTGAAGCAGTAGGCGTAAGCTTAAATGGACTCCAGAAGATGGTAGAGGACAGGAAGGCCTGGAGGAATGTTGTCCATGGGGTCGCGATGAGTCGGACATGACTTCGCAACTAAGAACAACAATTCACAGATCTTTTTAAATGCAAACTTTTATCACAAATATGTGCCTTGTTCCTGACATACTAGCTTTATTCAGGTGTTCAAAATGTAATCACATTTCATGACCAATTTAAACTAGGTGCAACCTGCTAGAAATCTGCAGCTAAACATCTGAATTTTCAGTTGGAAATCAAGTGATCTGACCTAGCATCCCTAAACATGAATGATCTTAGAGGGTTGAAATACCGGTCAACTGTATATCCGCCAAAGAACAAGTAATCTGCCCATATCTATTTCATATCCTGCCAATCCTATTTCTGAGGATACCTCCATCTGCATCTGAGATCTCAATGTGTCCGATAATTATGAGTTTGAAAATTACCCGAGATTCACAGCCATCCATTTGATGCATTCAGTCAAGTTGAATTATTGTCTATTTGAATCCTCGTGTCATGATTCCGACAGATGAAACTCTTCAAAAGAACTTTGAGGCATTGTTTACCTTAAAGGATCTTTTATTCAAGTAGCATAATATCAGCACTTACATAATCAAAGCTGAAAACTGAATTCCCCTCCCCTGAGCACATAGTCTCAAAGCACAATTCCCTCCCCCAATTAACAATCATAAACCACATTCCCCAGTTAGCATGAAGCACAGGCTTCCTCTCCATCTCTTAGCCTGCTAATTCTTTATCAGTTCTGGGTTCAATAACCTTGATTCTCAAGCTAAGTTTAGTGTTGTTATGTCTAGCTGGATTCATTCACATCCCCCCTTCTTTTCCTGAAAGGAAAAAGATGGCTACATTTCCATCTATTGTCAATGCAGAACATCCGACATTAGCAGCGTTGACACCTCAATTTGATTCAAGCTTCCACAAAAATCCTTCTTATGGCCAGTTCAATTCGTAAACACGGAACGCGATCCCAGACATCAAACCCAATTGGGCTTTGGATTGTAGAAGCGACTGGATTCAATTGCTTTTATACCGAAACTCTTCAATTTAAAGGTGGATTTGAGCAAATCACCTTGGAATGAATTTTGCAAGGAAAGCTTGTTACAATCTTAGTGTGCATCACTCTCAGCTGGGCCATCAACCTGACTCCCACAACTCTCCTTAAATGAAATGCCAGGAGAAACCAAGAAGCTTTGGAGGCAAAATTCTCTTTGAAGGCCACCGAAGTAGTACCTATTTATCTACTTGCATCTGCATGCTTTTATCTCTACAATTTTAAAGCATACACTAACATTTCCTTCATGCTCATTATTCCACGTGTTGTATCATTCCTGACATCCTACTTTTGGCAGGCTCCATCCAATTTCCCCCGATCTGTCGATCCTCTATAAATCCATAGGGAATCTGTTTGCTTCCTCAATAAAAAAGACTTCTCGATCCTCCTTGCATGGTGGAGGAGAGCATGATTTTTAGTTAGTTGACCACTTTATAGTCAATCATACTTTGTACGTCTATGCTGACATACAGATGTTCCAAGCATTTTTGGGATTCAAAGCCTAATACTAAAATTCAACACCTACGATCTTTTTGACATTAGACAACTAAAGGTAAAGATTTCCCCTGTCCAGTTGTATCCAACTCATCTCCATTTCTTAACTGAGGGAGACAGCATTGTCCAAAGACATTTCTCTGGTCATGACTATATGCTGAGGTGCATGAAACGCTGTTATCTTCCCACCAAAGTAATACCTATTTATCTACTTGCATCTGCATGCTTTTGAACTGCTGGGTGGGCAGGAGCTGGGGCAGGTAATGGAAGCCCACCCCATTGTACAGCATCCACACTTCTTTAACTGCTGAGCCATCATGCTCCCCACCCCCAGTAAAACAACTAGAGAGATCAATTCATCTGAAATCAGTCTGGTCATTTAGCTTTTTAGACCACAATGAGATCTTGCTGATAAAAACAAACCCTACTTGCATTCCAGTTCATCTCCTTTATATGAGCCAACTTGGGGCCCTAAGATCCCTGGTCTTAGAAATTAATAATAATAATAATAATAATAATAATAATAGTTGGAAGGGACCTCGGAAGTCATCTAGTCCAACCCCCTACTCAGGCAGGTAACCCTATACCATTTTGGACAAATGGCTGTCCAGTCTCTTCTTCAAAACTTCCAGTGTGGGAGTATTCATCGCTTCTGGAGGCAGGTTGTTCCACTGGTTAATTGTTCTAACTGTCAGGAAGTTTCTCCTAGATTGCTTCTCTCCTTGGTTAGTTTCCATCCATTGCTTCTTGTCCCCCCTTCGGGCGCTTTGGAGAATAGCTTGACTCTCTCTTCTTTGGGGCAGCCCCTGAGATATTGGAACATTGCTATTATGTCCCCCCTCATCCTTCTCTTCATTAAACTAGACATACCCAATTCCAGCAACCGTTCCTTATATGTTTTAGCCTCCAGTCTCCTAATATTCTTTGTTTCTCTTCTCTGTACTCTTTCTAGAGTCTCAGCATCTTTTTTACATTGTGTTGACCAAAATTGGATGCAGTATTCCAAGTGTGGCCTTTCCAAGGCATTGATTGACAGTCTTCAATCATACTTACACACAAAGGAATTCTACAGCTATGGGAACATTGCTTTCTCTTTTGTTTGTTCGCCATGCAAAATGATCTCTCATACACAAACAAACCATTGCTCAGAAACAGCCTGCTGATTGCTAGCAGAAGCATTTCCCTATTTATCTAGAAAAGTTTTAAGATATGACAATAACCTCAGCAAGTTATTGTCATAAATCTACCAACTGGGATGATTCAGAGTAATTACTTTAATAAGGATGTTGTAAGGGGAAAGTAAATAGGGAGAGCAGTGAGTGAGCCATGAAGCATATGTGATTGAAAGGAAAAACAAAAGCAACTCAATACAAAGACAGTGACTATTCTAAGATTGTTGGATTTGAGGATTGGCAAATACTTTCTGGAGTGCTACGGAATATAAATGGGAAGTGTTTATGTGCTCAGAAGCCCTTCCTTACTCCAAATATTTAAACCTGGCTCTAGAATTCGGAAGTGTGCCTTAAAAATGACTCGTCAAAGGAAACCATAAAATGAGAAAAAGTCACATCATCTAACAAGGTGTCTTCTCAATCTTGTTAACTTTTAAGCTGTGTGGACTTCAACTCCCAGAATTCCCCTCCTCTGCACCTCTTGATGTTGAGAACCTTGGGAAATAATGATCTAATGGATGCAGGCCAATTGAAGAGAAAGGAATATATTTTGAGAAGACTTTGACTTAAGCAGAATAAGTAAATCAACAATTCAAATAACCTAAGGAAGTACCTATTGCCAATCACTCACAATCGCTTTGGTGAGGTGGGCAGGGTAGAAATTTAATAAATAAACAAAAAACAAATAAACAAAAATAAATTAGGGCCACATTCTGCCACGGCCATCAGGGGCCATAATGCATTTGCTTTGGTAACAGAGCCAATTAACAGCCATCTGTCTGTCTTTGACTGTTAGCATCCAGATCTAGACAGATTCATTTCCCTTTTTATGCAAGAGGATGAAAGCAATTTAGCGCCACACAGTGATAAATATGGCAACTGGGATCTAACGCATTGCTTGCTAAAGCGACTGAACCAAACAGCCTGAGGTATGGAGTTTGCAAAGAAGTTATTGGAGATTTATGGCCTGCTCGCTCAATTAGTATAGGGACAAGATGAATCTGGGCACTGGGCTTAATGCAGACCTAAAGCGAGCATGGGAGCCATTTTGAAGCAATTTAGTTAAGAACCCAAAGAACAGTCATCTCATCTTTTGCTACTCGCTTATGAGGGTTCCTGGGAGGCTGATGTGAAATTAGTCCCCAAATTCAAAATCCTAAAGTTAGCGCCTTGTAAAGGGGACTTTACAACTAAAGAATTCATGAATTAAAAAAACAAACAAACATGCATGGGCATTAAATAATGGCAGAATGCAAACACTTCGAAGGAAGAACTAAAATAATGATAATAATAATAATAATCCTAACTGGGGATAACTTTGTCAACTTTCAGATGAAAAAAAATCTAGTAAAACATAAGCTGGGCAGAAAAATAAATATTTCTGAGACTGGATGGAGCAGTAATCTGAAGAAATGATGTGACTATTTTTTTTTTCATTCTAGGCTTATCTCATTTACATTCAGAGAGTTTAGGCATAAACCCAGTTTATGAACACAACTTATACATGTGCGAAAATTTCTGTAACAAAAATCAAAGCCCTTTACAGAACAATGTGTGAACTACAGCACATCTGATAACTACAGACCAAAACTTGTGATTTTTCTGAATCTAAATACCCTCCAAACGATAAAATAATAGCATCCCTTGAATATAGGAAACCCCCATTTGATAACACAAAATGTTAATATGTTTATGCCATTGGGTAGCATTCTTGCATACAAATCTTGCTTCTGCAGGACGACATGGACCCTATCCATCAATCCCTCAATCCTAAACTCAGTGATTTTTTTTCAAACATTAATTCTATTAAACAATAGCTCGGGAAACTTAGGTAGAGCATCTGAGGGCCCTTTATCAATATTCTTTTTTTCCCCACCCCCACACATAAAGGGAAGTAAAAAAAATAAATAAATCACCTAGCAATAAAACTCTGAAAAGAACTTCCACCTCGGAATCAATTTCCGATAATACATTGTCATGTTTTGGGGAAATAATCAGTTTAATGAGAAACACAGTTCCCATCCACAGTATCTATTGGGTACCATCAGCTATTTTTACTGACAAATTATCACAAGCTTCAGACACAGAATCTAATTGGGTTTCCTTCTCGCTGTCTTTTTTTTTTTTAAATGATATTTTAAGCTAGGCATATTTATTTTGCTTGCTTTAATCTGGGCATGGCTGGGTATATGAATGTTGCTGTGATTTATAAAAACACAGTGATGATCAATCTTTCATATATACATATATATATAAAGTCTTACCTGCAGTGTTTGTGAGATCCTGTTAGGGTTTCAATGACAAAGCATTCGCCATCATGAAGGCAGTATGCAAGATCCTTATCTTTGCATGGCTTAAAGTGCTCAGATTGTTCAATGGAATACGTTGTGGTATCTGGAAATGGAGGAAAAACACATTTTAATACAATAGATATTATTCCCATTGACCATCAGCTTTTACTTTAAAAAGACTCAGCTAGGAGGGTTGAGCTGAAAGAGAAATTACAGCGTTCATTAGCTCTAGACTTCAAAATAATTACTTGGAGATACTGCTAAACCAATTTTGGTCACTATATCACAAAAAAGATGTTGAGAGTTTGGGAAAAATTCAGAGAAGAGCAACTAAGACGATCCAAGGCTTGGAGACTAAAACATATGAAGAACAGCTGCAGGACTTGGGTTTGGCTAGTCCAGGGGTAGGCAACCTTGGCTCTTTTATGACTCATGGACTTCAACTCCCAGAATTCCTGAGCCAGCATGGCTCAGCTTCGAAACCTCTCCCTTTCCCCTCAGCATGGTTGGCTCAGAAATTCTGGGAGTTGAAGTCCATGAGTCATAAAAGAGCCAAGATTGCCTACCCCTGGGCTAGTCTAAAGAAAAGAAGAAATAGGGGTGACATGATAGCAGTATTCCAGTATTTGAGGAGCTGCCACAAGGCGAAGAGGAGGTCAAATTATTCTCCAAAGCACCAGAGGGCAGGACAAGAAACAATGGTTGGAAACTGATCAAAGAGAGAAGCAACCAAGAACTAAGGAGAAACTTCCTGACTGTTAGAGCAATTAACCAGCTTATTTTCCAAAGCATCAGAAGACAAGACAAGAAACAATGGTTGGAAACTGATCAAAGAGAGAAGCAACCTGGAATTAAGGAGAAACTTCCTGACAGTGAGGACAATCAACCAGTGGAACAGCTTGCCTCCAGAAATTGTGGGTGCTCCATCACTGGAGATTTTTAAGAAGAGACTGGACAGTCACTTGTCTGAGGTGGTATAGGTTCTCCTGCTTCAGCAGGGGGATGGGCTAGAAGACCTCCAAGGTCCCTTCCAGCTCTATTCTATTCTAAGATGCATTGTTATTAAGGACATGACCTCAGGTCTATGGAGAGAAATAGGAGATTCTAATTTTCTCTGATCATGGTTTCTAGTACAGGCTCCAGGATGTTTCTTGAAGCTTTGTAGAACACAGAACAATAGAGTTGGAAGGGATGTTGGAGGTCATCTAGTCTAACCCCCTGCTCAAGCAGGAGACCCTATACCATTCCAGACAAATGGCTAGCCAGTCTCTCCTTAAGAACCTCCACAGATGGAGCACCCATACCTTCCGGAGGTAAGCCATTTCACTGGTTAATTATTCTCACTAGTTATCATTTTCATTGTGTAGCTAAGAAACAGAAAGTCTTGGGAGATGCCTTCAGCCATTGGTTCGGAAAGCATGATGGGGAAGTGGAACATGAGAAGCTTGCGTCTATGAAAGTCAGAGTACTCAGTTGGTCCTGCCTACTCTCACCAGTTTGAATCTCTCTGAAGTTGCACACTGAGTAAGATGCCAGGGACTGGACTGGCCCTTTCACATTTAATGCGTGAGCTGTTACAATCACCATCTCCTCCTTTTCATCTCTGTCAATCAGAATGTGAATTTTCCATCTAGAATCGTGAAATATAAGACAACTTGTGAGTGTTCCCTATAATTGGAAGGAATTTTATTGGATGTCAGCTGTATAATAATTAAGTCTGTATTGATTTCTAAGGCAGCAGAGATGTCAGCTTTTGAAACACAGTAGGGACTGATGCCAAATCCTAGATATATGCTTAAAATGAGTCATCAAGAGTCTAACTGTTTCCATCTCATCTTCACCTTTTAATTTTATATTTATAGTTTCTATCTGGCTGGCAATTGTCATGGATTTCATTATTTCCTGGTTGGAGAGACCCTTCTTTTCTCTAAGTATTGCTGAATCATTATTACTTCCATATTCCCCAAATTCCAAGTAATTATTTCCATTGAAATATTAAAATGCTGGGTTTCTCCTTGTTTCCATTCCCGCCAATAAAAAGTACATTATATTTGAAGATATTAGGATAATATATAGATATTATAGGATAAGATAGATAGATAGATAGATAGATAGATAGATAGATAGATAGATAGATAGATAGATAGATAGATAGATAGATAGATAGATAGATAGATAGAGATGGATGAATGGGTGGATGGGTGGATGGATGGACAGATGAACAGACTGACAGATAGATGATAGATGATAGATAGATACACACAGAGAGAGAGATACAGAGATAGAAAGAGACAGAGATAGAGAGAGATAGAGATAGAAATAGAGATAGAGATATTAGGATAAAAGATACATGTAGATATTAGGATAAAAGGATTTCTTAAGGTAGTCCAAATAAACCTGTATTCCTCACACAACAGTCATAAATGTTTCAGCTTTCTGCTACTTAGCAATAAATATCACATTACCTTACCTTCACACAATTCTCATCTTGAATAGCTAAAACATATATATCCAATATTGTAACCCATAAAGGAAATAGACTCATAGATGTGGAAGAAAGATAATGGTGGACTGCAAGCAAAGGAACCCATCCAGTTTTTGTCACCACAGTGTAACAATCCAGAATCTAAGTCAAATGCTCAAGCTTCTTTATTTCTGTTTATATTAAAAATAAAAAAGCCAAGCCTATTTGCTCCCTCTACATCTTGCCGTTCTAGTTCAGTTTCTCGCATTCCATTATCTCCTAAATAGCTTGCCCTAATTAGATTCTAGGACATTAGCAAGTATTGAAGGAAAAGTCTTCATCATGATTCAGTCCAAGCCGGGAATAAACAACATGGTGACTGCTTTAGAAAGAAGGTTGCATTTTATTGAAGAGGCGAGCCAGACAGAAAGATGGCTCTGGAAGAAAAGAGAGAGAGCACATGTAGGGAGTGGGTTTTGTTTGGAGTTGTTTCCTGTTCCTATTTGAGGCTTTGTATTTCCTGTGTCATGTATTCTGACTTGTGTCCCTTTGACATATGTGGATTAATCCTATTATGTCCTGTCTTAGAGTTTGCATGGGGTATGTAGATTTTAGGTTTCTTTGTCTTCTTAATTTTCTAGCTGGGGGCCTCCAACCATGCTGGATTATTTACATCTGCATTTCTACAGAGCTGGTTTCTGCTTAGGGGAGGGAGACTTGGGGTTGTTAAGAAAAAAACCGGGCATGCTTTTCCGCCTCTTTAAGATCCTTTGAGGAAATATATTTTTCTGCCCTTTTAATATTTCCTTCTCTGGGGGGGGGGGGTGACTTCCCACACAAGTATATCAGAGGTATTGTGTAATAATACACAAAGCAAGAATATTTGGTTCATCTTAGCTGAAGCAACAAGCTTTCACAATTGGAACAGAATGAAAATAAAAAGAAAATAAAAGAACATTATTTTCTTTGAACTTTCTTATTCTAGTTTTTATAGCATCCCAAAATCATCAGTAGGCTTGATCGCCATTCTCTATTAAATCAATGCTATTCATTAGTTTTCCTTTATCCAATCACCATTGAGCTAAATGTTGATACATCACCTTTTAATGTTTAAGCAAATCTTTTACACCACTGCATAAATAATATACAGTACAATGGTGTTCCTGTTCAATTAGATTACATTTCCTCCAATAGCTTTTTTTTTTTGACAGATACTCTACGAGTAGAAAAGAATAAATATTGTACTCAGGGTTGAAATGTGGGATCTTCGCTGCTCTCTGAGCTTGGTGTTTTTCTTGCAGACATTTTATTATCAAACATCAGCGCACCAATAATGTTACCCAGTTTGGTAACAAAACGTCTGCAGGAAAACCACCAAGCTCAGAGAGCACCAAGGACCTCACAGATATTCTACAGCAGTGGTTCTCAACCTTTTTAATGCTGCGACCCCCCAACCGGTCATAAGTTGAGGACTACTCAACCAGTCGTAAGTCGAGGACTACTCAACCGGTGCAGCACTGTTTGCAGAATGGGACTTTTGGCGGGCTCAGCAGGGCAGAGACAGCCTGGACAATTCCTATTGGCTTTTGAAAGCCAATAGAATTAGACTCTATTCAAGAGAGTCTATTTTATTGGCTTTCAAAAGCCAATAGAATAAAAGGGAGTAGCACAGCTAAGGAAAAGGGGGAAAAAATGGCAGACTGCGTTGTTTGGCGACCCCCGTGAAATGGTCGTTCGACCCCAAATGGGGTCCCGACCACAGGTTGAGAACCACTGTTCTACAGAATTGCTTGAGAAAAGGAAGGGATGGAAAGCCAGCTCTTAGGTATAGGAAATTATTTCAAATTTTGGAAGTGCTACTATTTTGTGAGATGAGCAAGGATTAGGAAAGTCTCTAGAACTCCTTCAAATATAACACAGTGAATTACTGTTCTACAGACCATCGACTTGACATCCATTGGAGATCAGCAAAAGATTCAGGTTAAAGTGCAATAAAAAAAATATTTATTAAGAAATTAAAATTGCCAGCACCTTATTCTAAACTACATTTCATAAAGTGGAAAAAGGCAGAGGAACAAATGAACGGGAAACTCATTGGGACCGTCTTCCTTTATTCTTTTATGAGTCCTCGGAATCAGCTTTTCGCTATTCCTGGAGATGAATATGGCTGGATATAATTTCTTTTCTCTGTTTAAATGTGCTCAGAGTAGATTTGAGCTAATCAACTAAATAAAAGTAGGAACAAAAGTAGAATGATTGGGTATTTCGTGAATAATGCTCATCCTCAAATTACCTTCAGTTACTTGGGAGAAAAAAAAAATCCAACAATTATGGCTTCTTCCGAGTTTTAGTATTTAATTCTTAACATTATAGCATGTGGTGTTGTTCCTATAGTACTTATTAGGAAGAAAATGTGAACGAATCAATAAAGCGAATCTGGGTAATCCTTGTATGATCACAATGCAGCCCCAAATTTCCTCTGCTAAACAAGACCGTTGTTAAGCAAATCATGCCTCATTTTATGACCACCGCAGTAGTTAAGTTAGTAACATGGTTGTTAGCCTGGCTTTCCCTTTGATTTTGGTCACAAAAGGGGAATCATGTGACCCCAGAACACTGCCACTGTCATAAATATGAGTCAGTTGACAAATCTGAATTTTGATCATGTGATCAAAATTTGTTTCCTTTCCACAAAGTATTTAATTAAACCCTGGCTTTCATACTGACTTATTTATGTTTTTAATTTATATAGTGGGTTTTTTTGTCTTTTAGGATTGTAAGCTGCCCAGAGTTACCCTAAGGCAGTGTTTCTCAACCTTGACAATTTTAAGGCATGTGGACTTCAACTCCCAGAATTCCACAGCCAGCGTTGCTGGCTGTGGAATTCTGGGAGTTGAAGTCCACATGTCTTAAAATTGTCAAGGTTGAGAAACACTGCCCTAAGGTAAGATGGGCGGCCTGCAAATTTTGCAAATAAATTTTACAAATAATTAAGTGAACCAACCAACTCCTTGAGTCTGAGCCAATTCCACTTGTGTGGTTGCTAGCTAGTATTGGATATTCCACTTTTTTTAATGAACATCCCACTGCTGCCACCACATTGTCATGGGTTCTTTTTATACATCCTCTTCATGATCTGTTTTCCTTGTTCTTTGTGGGAGGAGGGGGCTTCGTGGTATCTGAAGTAGAACATCCAGATTCAGTCACAGTTTTGTTCCATACAGCAGGGGTCCCCAATCCCTGATCCATGGACTGGTACCGGGCTATGGCATGCCAGCTATTGGGCCACACAAAGAAGCAAAGCCCCATCTGTGGGACGGAGATTAGTTTCCATACATTGCTTCTTATTCTACCTTCAGGTGCTTTGGAAAATAAGTTGACCCCCCCCCTTCTTTGTGGCCGGCCCTCAAATATTGGAACATGTCACCCCTAGCCTCCCCTTTCTGTCTGTGCTTTAACCACCAGACCAAACTGGCTTTAACTGACTTCAAACATCAATAGGAATCCAAGCTACATTTATCACTATTAAATTCCAATTTTCCCCCCTATAGTTGAGGTGCAAAGATTCACAGCCCTGTACTAACACTATAAAATATTAGAATATAATATGAGAACTGATCCCTGAGAATGAATGACCGACATATCTCCATTATTCAGCCCGCAAACATTAATCCTGATTTTCAGTACCCCTTTCAATATGAAACAAACATTAAAGGGAAAAAAATTGTGCAAACAAAGAGGGCATATAATGTGAATAGCAAAGCCAAACCAAAGAGAGAGAAAAAAGGACATGTCTGAAAATATGACTAGGTATTAGCACTTCGCATTTACCACCAGAGATGCGAATGTATCAGCTTATCGCTGAATACAAATGACAACATTTTTAGCAGCAGCGAAATGTGGGCAATTTCCTCTTATATTTAATTAAGCTCAAAAATGACCCAAATCCATAGAAGGGAATTGAAGATGTGTCTACTCTTTCTCCACCACTCTCTCTCGCCGCTCTCTGCACCACCTTCTGTCTGAAGCAGGGATGCTTCCAAACCAGACTGTGATGCTGTATGATAGGATGCTCTCGATTGTTCCCCCTGTAGAAAGTGGTTAGGACAGGGGAAGGAAGATGTGCTTTTCTCCTGGGACGCAGAAAATGCAGGCGCTGCATGATAGGCAGAAGACATTGCGAATAACAACTCTTTTTTTGCCTGATTCTTTCAGAAAAGTGCATTTAGCAACTTCCATTTTTGTTTTCAACCTATTTTTGGTTATAATGATGGATTCACTTTTAAAACTGTTCTTTGTTCTTTTTTTGTTGGGCTTTTTTTTTGGCATTGATGTGTAATCTTCTGTTTAGTTGTTAGCTGTTGCCTGAGAGATACAGATTGGTTTTAAAATATTATTAGAGATACTTTGAAAGCTGTCTAGGGAAATCTTTATTTTGACAAGCTGTATGTAAGGCTTTCAGTAAATGAAGGGACATATTCTGGGAAAGTCATTTCATTGCAGCAGTGCTCCTATTGATATTCTGCATTTCCTCATAGATCTTCTTACCTCCCATAATTTTAACCCATTACTCTGTATAATTTCATCTCAAATATATCATTCCATGATTTCCAAGTAGTCAAAATAGAAATGAAACATACCTAAACCTTCCTAAATATCTTTCTTACTTATTTCTTCAGCCTATGTGTATATATATATATATATATATATATATATATATATATATATATATATATATATATATATATATTGGTTGTTTGGGGGTTTTTTCTCCCCGCGTAAAATTGGAGTGTATTGGCCACGTTTTCGAACGAGTCCCATTTCGTCCCTCTTCAGGCTGGTGTTTTCAGCTTCGTGCTTCTCGATTGCTCCTCGAAGCACGAAGCTGAAAACACCAGCCTGAAGATGACGAATGGGACTTTGTCGAAACGTCGCCAAGACACTTCCAATTTTACGTGGGAGAAAACCCAAACAACCAAAGACCTACATACAAACACTCGCGAAAACCTCAGAAAACATATATATCCAACACATACTTCATCTATAATGGACAAAAATACAAACAAACAGAAGGAGCACCCATGGGATCACCCCTCTCACCTGTCATTGCCAACCTCTACATGGAACACTTTGAAACCCAAGCTCTAGAAAAATTGGATCACAAACCCAAACTCTGGCTCAGATATGTAGACGACACCTTCATAATCTGGCCACATGGGAAAGAAAAACTGGACAACTTCCTCACACACCTCAACAGCCTACACCCCAAAATACAGTTCAGCATGAAAACAGAAGCTAACAACCAACTTCCCTTCCTGGATGTCTTAGTCTACAAGAAATCCAATGGCTCCCTAGGACACACCATCTACCAGAAGAAAACACACACAAACCGCTATCTGCATGCTCTCTCACACCAACCACCCAGCACAGTATCACTCTGTAGCCAAGACACTCATCTCCAACAAACCTTAGCTGACGAACAACACCTAAAACCCGAACTACACACTCTCACCAATGTACTAACATCAAATTGATTCCATAGAAATAAGATTACAAAACTAATCCAAAAAGAAACCCCCACCAAAATCCAAGACAAAGAACAAGAAAACGGCAAAGCCCTCCTCCCATACATAAAAGGCACCACAGACAGAATCAGTAAGATCCTTCATAAACACAACATCAAAACAGCATTCTGCACAAACAGAAAAATATACACCATCCTTAGAAACACCAAAGATAAAATTGAATTAGAAAATCAAGGAGTATACGAAATCCCATGCACCACTTGTCCCACCACATACATCGGACAAACCAACAGAAGAATAAGTGCACGCATTGAAGAACATAGAACTCAGTCAAAAAAGAGGAACCAACATCTTCCCTGGTCCAACACCTTAAAGCCACAGGACATTAAATTGACTTTAAAAATACCAGAACCATTGCAAAAAGTGAACATTTTAATAACAGAATAATCAGAGAAGCCATCGAGATAGAAAAACGCCCACACAGCATGAACAAGCGAGATGATACCTCCCGCCTACCAGCCATTTGGAAACCCGCCCTTAGTGACAAACGACTCCCTAACACAAAAAATGATACCAGACCCACACTCACAAAAACCACACAGGATGTCACCACCACACATCCACGCAAAAAGCAAACCCAAAGCCACACCGATGATGAGGCACGACCACAAACCAGAAGCCAGACCAGAGCTGCATCATTAGCCACTTTAAAGCCCTCCAATACATACACGAAGCAAACTGACACCCTCCATGAAAATGAGGCACGACCACAAACGCGAAGCCAAAAAATAGCAAGGCAACCCAAAATCTTAAACCCCTCTGCAACTCAGACTAACCTGAGCACAACCACACATAACACTCCCCCAGCCAATCAGAGCACAGCCAGCCCCTAAACCATTAGAACACACTCCACCAATCAGAAAACACAGCAAGGTGGCTCCCATCCAATCAGTTCATACTCACTGGCAGTTAAAGGAAGAAACAGCTAAAAAACCACAACATTGCGGGGCTAAGCAAGAAGCTAAAAACACCAGCCATGAAGATGACGGAATGTGACTTCGTCCGAAAACGTTGCCAAGGACACTTCCATTTTACGCGTTTTAGAAAACCGAACAACCAAAAGACATATAGATATATATATATATATATATATATATATATATAGGTTTTCTGAGGTTTTCGCGGGTATTTGTATGTAGGTCTTTGGTTGTTCGGGTTTTCTCCCACGTAAAATTGGAAGTGTCTTGGCGACGTTTCGACGAAGTCCCATTCGTCATCTTCAGGCTGGTGCTTTCAGCTTCGTGCCTCGAGCAGCAATGTGTGGTCTTAGCTGTTTCTTCCTTTTAACTGCCAGTGGGGGTATGAACTGATTGGGTGGGAGCTTGCTGTGTTCTGATTGGGTGGAGGTGTGTTCTGATTGGTTAGGGGCGTGGCTGTGCTCTGATTGGCTGGGGGGTTGGCTGTGCTCTGATTGGCTGGGGGGTTGGCTGTGCTCTGATTGGCTGGGGGAGGGTTCTGTTTGGTTGTGCTCAGGTTAGTCTGAGTTGCAGAGGGATTCAAGATTTTGGGCTGCCCTGCCATTCCTTGGCTTCGTGTTCGTGGTCGTGCTTCCTCTTCATGGAGGGTGTCAGTTTGCTTCATGTAGGGATTGGGGGGGTTTAAAGTGGCTAATGATGCAGCTGTGGTCTGGCTTCTGGTTTGTGGTCGTGCCTCGTCATCGGTGTGGCTTTGGGTTTGTTTTTTGCGTGGATGTGTGGTGGTGACCTCCTGTGTGGTTTTTGTGAGTGTGGGTCTGGTATCAGTTTTTGTGTTAGGGAGTCGTTTGTCAATAAGGGCGGGTTTCCAAATGGCTGGTAGGCGGGAGGTATCATCTCGCTTGTTCATGCTGTGTGGGCGTTTTTCTATCTCGATGGCTTCTCTGATTATTCTGTTATTAAAATGTTCACTTTTGGCAATGGTTCGGGTATTTTTAAAGTCAATTTCATGTCCTGTAGCTTTAAGGTGTTGGACCAGGGAAGATGTTGGTTCCTCTTTTTTGACTGAGTTCGTATGTTCTTCAATGCGTGCACTTATTCTTCTGGTGGTTTGTCCGATGTATGTGGTGGGACAAGTGGTGCATGGGATTTCGTATACTCCTTGATTTTCTAATTCAATTTTATCTTTGGGGTTTCTAAGGATGGTGGATAGTTTTCTGTTTGTGCAGAATGCTGTTTTGATGTTGTGTTTATGGAGGATCTTACTGATTCTGTCTGTGGTGCCTTTTATGTATGGGAGGAGGGCTTTGCCGTTTTCTTGTTCTTTGTCTTGGATTTTAGTGGGGGTTTCTTTCGGATTAGGTTTTGTAATTATTTTATTTACTATGGAATCCATGGAGGTTAGGAACATTGGTTGAGAGTGTGTAGTTCGGGATTTAGGTGTGTTCGTCAGCTAGCGTTTTGTTCTGGGGGGAAAAGGGGGGACATTGGGGGGGAAGGTGGGGGTTCTGTCTTTTTGGGGCTACAGAGTGGATCTGTGCTGGGTGGTGGTGTGAGAGAGCGTGCAGATAGCGGTTTGTGTGTGTTTTCTTCTGGTAGATGGTGTGTCCTAGGGAGCCATTGGATTTCTTGTAGACTAAGACATCCAGGAAGGGAAGTTGGTTATTAGCTTCTGTTTCCGTGGTGAACTGTATTTTGGGGTGTAGGCTGTTGAGGTGTATGAGGAAGTTGTCCAGTTTTTCTTTTCCATGTGGCCAGATTATGAAGGTGTTGTCTACGTATCTGACTCAGAGTTTGGGTTTGTGATCAGATTTTTCTAGAGCTTGGGTTTCAAAGTGTTCCATGTAGAGGTTTGCAATGACAGGTGAGAGGGGTGATCCCATGGGTGCTCCTTCTATTTGTTTGTATTTTTGTCCATTATAGATGAAGTATGTGTTGGATAGGCAGTGGTTGGTCAGATCTAAGATGTGTTTGGGGGGTTATATTTGTTTTGGATAGCTGTCAAGGCTTCTTTGATAGGCACTTGGGTGAAGAGGGATATGACATCGAAGCTCACGAGTAGGTTGCTGGGCTGTAAGTTTTGTTTCTTTATGATCTCTATAAACTGGAATGAGTTTTTTACATGTGAGGTAATGGATTCTGCATAGGGCTGTAGTTGTTTGGCGAGAAATTTGGCTAGACACTTCCAATTTTACGTGGGAGAAAACCCGAACAACCAAAGACCTACATATATATATATATATATATATATACATTGCTTACTGGTGTACACCGCTTAGAGAGTGCTTGCACTTAAAGCGGTATATAAGTCTCATAAATAAATAAATAAACAAATAAACAAATAAACAAACAAACAAACAAATAAATAAATAAATAAACATTGCTTACTGGTGTATACCGCTTAGAGAGTGCTTGCACTTAAAGCAGTATATAAGTCTCATAAATAAATAAATATGCTAAGATGCACATATTATATGATTAGCATATGATTATATGCTAATGATTATATGCTAAGAATGCTGTTACCTTCCCACCCAAGTAATACCTATTAATCTACTCACATTTGCATGCTTTCAAACTACTCGGTGGGCAGGAACTGCGGTAAGGATGGGAGCTCACCCTTTTGCATGGTGCTCAGGTCTCAAACACTTAGCTTTCCAGCTGACAAGCTCAACCTCTTTACCACTGAGCCATCATGCTCCTTGAGCTACATAGCATATAAGCGTTGTTTGAGCACAGTCCTCAGGATTGTCTGGGACACTACACATCCTCTTCACAACCTGTTTTCCTTGTTATCTTCTGGGAGGAGGCTTCGTGGAATCTGAAGCAGAACATCCAGATTCAATCACAGTTTGGTTCCCTACAGTATTAATCCTGTGAATTCTCAAGTTTCCTCTTTCCACTATGTATTCAAGATGGACAGTGATTATTTATATGTATTTATATGTAAGGATGTAAGTATATATGTATGTTGTATATAGCATGTTTATATGTGTTATGCACGCGTACACCTTTGAGAGCAAGAAACAGAATTTCATTTTTAATGTGTGCCAGTGTGCCCACAGTAAAAAAATGATAATAAAGATTATCTTATCAGCTCAGCTCAGCTTGTCTGTCTGTCTGTCTGTCTATCTATCTACTATCCATCCATCCATCCATCCATCACCTTGTGGTATTCCAAGTTACATTAGCAATGGAAAAAATGACTTATGACCATTTTTCACACTTACGACCATTGGAGCAACCCCACGGTCACATGATCAAAATTTGGACACTTGACAACTGGTTCATTATAGTAATTGCAGTGTCCTGGGGTCATGTGATCATCTTTTGTGATAAGCAAAATCAATAGGGAAGCCAGATTCACTTAACAACCATGTTACTAACTTAACAACTGGCAATGATTCTGTGCTGACAGTAAAAAAATGACAACAAAGGTTATCTTACTGAGGAGATGTGCTTAAATAAGGCAGTTTCTGGGCATTCTCAAGGCTTTGGGGAGCTTACAAGGGCCTTAGAAAGAGTCAGCAGCAGCCTCTGCTGGGTACACCACATCATCAGTAGGATGAAGAAGACAGCAAAGGTCAGCTAGGGTGATGGGGGCAGGGGTGACAAAAATAGGCAACAGAGTGCCAGGTGGTCTACAGGCCAGAGATGGGAGAAGATACATGGGTGGGAGGACTTGAATCAGAGGCAAGTGCAGGACTACCAGAATTGCTGTTGTTAAATTGTGCAGTCATATGATGTTTTGTCTAATGACTGCTTCACATAGCCAAAAAAAAAAAAAAAAACCTTCCAGTTCCAATTAGGGACTTTAAGCAAGGACTACCTGTAATGTTTGATTCATTTCAGATATTGATCAAATTATCTTCTTACTTCCCATGTATTTATTTATTAGCGGCTTTTTATCCCACCTTTTTGTCTGTCTGTCTGCCTGCCTGCCTGCCTGCCTGCCTGTCTCTGTCTGTCTGTCTGTCTGCCTGCCTGCCTGTCTCTGTCTGTCTGTCTGTCTAACTATCTATCTATCTATCTATCTATCTATCTATCTATCTATCTATCTATCTATCATCTATCTATCTATCATCTATCTATCTCTGTCTCTGTCTCTGTCTCTCTCTCTCTCTCTTCTGTCTATCTATCTATCTATCTATCTATCTCTATATGTATATCTATATCTACATCATCTATCATCTTCTATCTCAAGGCAGCAAACATACATAATACTCCTTCTTCCATAATACCCTGCCTCCCCATAATCTACTCTGTCTCCCCATTCTAGGGAGTTGGGTATATATTACTGGGAAAAGACAGTCCTTCGTTTAATGTGGCCCTAACCCATGGAGTGACAACCAGCATCTTGAATTGGACGTGCAAGTACGTATATCCCAGGTACTGTTTACTTCCTGTGGGTTTTCTTCAACCTCCTGCCTTCATAACTCCTTTTCACATAATAACCCAATCCCTCCACTCCTGTTTCCCTGTAGTTGCATTTTAGCTGCATAGTGACCATATATTGTGTCTGCTGCTTATCTCTATGTTGGTCACTGCTGGATTTCACTGTTTATTACTGTGTGCTTTCACTCATTTAAATGTGTTTCTGTGGTTCCCTTGCTTGTTTGTTTGAATATTTGTTTTTATAAAACTCCTAGTGAGCTGCCTTCCAGGCCAAAGGAAGTAGGACATTAATAAATTAGGGGAACATTAATTGGAGTATTAACTGGGACTAATTGATCAAATTCAAGTTGTTTGCAAAGAACTGTTGCAGTACAACAAGTATTTCATCCTGGAACTGATGTGGAATGTGAATAGAATCTGCTATTTAATTTTCCACCATCTCATTTGCTGAGGTAGCAAGAGCATCTACCGCTGTTCAATGTTCCCTCAAGAGTCATAACGGGGGAAAGGTAGAGAAGCACATTGACAAATATAATTTTTCACCGGCTTTCCTACTTCCAGAGGAAGTTCAGTTTGTAGCAAACTATTTATATGGTATTGTTGTTTTTTCTTGGCTCCTTTTTTCCAGAGAGAAATTAGGATAAAGGAAGTGATGGTTTCGGATAATTCAGGGCATCAGACTATTTGTGACAGTACCCAAATTGTTTTGTTTTGTTTTTTTCTGAGACAGTCCTTTGAATCAGTGTTGACTCCCTGGCAACTGCCTGGATTAATATAATAATAATAAAGTTGGAAGGGACCTTGGAGGTCATCAAGTCCAACCCCCTGCTCAAGTAGGAAACCCTATAGCATTTCAGACAAATGGCTGTCCAGTCTCTTCTTAAAAACTTCCAGTGTTGGAGCATTCACCGCTTCTAGAGGCAGGTTGTTCCACTGGTTAATTGTTCTAACTGTCAGGAAGTTTCTCCTTAGTTCTAGGTTGCTTCTCTCCTTGATTAGGTTCCATCCGTTGCTTCTTGTCCTGCCTTCAGGGCCTTGGAAAATAGCTTGACTCCGTCTTCTTTGTGGCACCCCCTGAGATACTGGAAGACTGCTCTCATGCCCCCCCCCCCAAGGATTAGTCCTTGCAGTTTTCTTGGCAAGGTTTTTTTTTTTTTCAGAAATGCCTGCTTCCTACAGCTCAGAGAGAGGGACTGGCCCAAATTTACTCAGCTAGCTTTTACTTAGCTAGCTTTTAAGGCAGGACTAGAACTCCCAGTCTCCTGCTGATTGGCTCAAACTCATCCAATTGGCTTTCATGCCTAAGGTGGGACTAGAATTCATATTTTCCCCAGTTTCTTGCCTGATACTTAACCACTACACCAAACTGGCTCTTTACTGTTCTTAACCATCTCATTAGGTCCAACAGAAAGGACAGACTTGCGCTCCTGCCTGTCAGAAGATGTCATTCGGAGGGTCCTAGGAAGTTGGGCTTTTTGTTTCAGGATCTATTTTCTGGAATACTGTGTATCCCCACCACCACCAAATTCTCATTGACCCAAACCCTACTGACATTTCAAAATGTCTTTAAAACATGGCTGCTTTCCCAGACTTGGTGGTCAGGAGATTAATTGGGCCTGTGAAATTGATGTTCCATTTGCTGACAATTGTTGTTGTCTTCAGTTGCCATTGGGCGTACTTATTATTGTTTAGCTGCATTTGAATTTTTAATGTTATTTACCTACATTGCTGTTATAGGATGAGCAGCCATCTAAATTGATTAAACAAATAATTATAATTGAAAGGGTCAGAAGCAAGTAGTATTAAATGTTTAAAATAAAGAGTTAGGCCATTGCTTGTCGATAAGAGTAATGGCTGACTGACCAAAAGTTGAAATAAAATATTTTTGCAGGCATGTATCACATATGAATGATAAGAAGGTTCAGGGCAATCATGTTTACAATATTTTGGATTCTTTTGAAAGAGATCATTGGACACTGTAGGGCAGGGGTAGGCAACCTTGGCTCTTTTATGACTCGTGGACTTCAACTCCCAGAATCCCAGCATGGTTGGCTCAGGAATTCTGGGAATTGAAGTCCACAAGTCATAAAAGAGCCAAGGTTGCCTACCTCTGCAGTGTAGGGCATTGCTGTGCTCTAAGGTTATTTAAACATATGCAGCATATGTCCAGCTAGATGGCAGCATCTAACTAACCTTGGCTAATCCTGAAATAAGTAAAACAGGGCTGGATATGGTTAGGATTTAGAGGAGACATCACAAGTAAAATCCAGGGTGGGGTTTAGACTGGGAAGGTGAAAGAATCTTTTAAGGTGGCAAATAACTACATAACCTTGCATTCACCAGCAGGCTCAGTTGGAAGGAGATATACCTTATACAGAAATACAAGGTTGAGTATAACAGGATCACAGCATTTATGTATGGCAATTTCTTGGTTTGGATCAGATCACCACAGAAAACAGCTGAATTACCCGCTTTCTCCATACTGCCGTAATGTACTGCTACAGATCACTAAAAATAGTAATATCCACATGTGTGCAATAACAGTGAAATCACCATTTGCAATGGGTCTTGGATGCAATGCACTACCCAGTCTTTTACACACTTCCATAGAATAAGGAAGCTTTTGAGTTAACTCCAGCAGTTCTCCAATCTTTTACTAGTGTTGCTACTGTAGTTCTTTTGATGCTCCTTGTAAGGGGATATGGCTGAGAAGAATACCAAATAGGCTGCAGGATAAAATTTATAGTATAAAGAACTTTCTAGGTTTCAGCATAGACTGACTAAAAATAACAGCTAGGCTTACTTCTCTCCTTAGTCTAGGACAGTGTTTCTCAACTTTGACAATTTTAAGGCATGTGGACTTCAACTCCCAGAATTCCACAGCCAGCAATGCTGGCTGTGGAATTCTAGGAATTGAAGTCCACATGCCTTAAAATTGTCAAGGTTAAGAAACACTGGTCTAGGATCACAAAAATGAGAATCATCCTCTACTGTGCTACTTTTCATGACATGGGCAAGATCTAGCCAAAGCATCAAAGTCTTCTTCTTGAGGGTCACTGTAGGATAATCATGGTTCATGACTGAACCTTTGCCTGATCATAAATATCATTGCCTAAGGGCAGAGTGGTACCCGTGAACAGTTTTAATCGTCGGGAAGTAGAGACATGGGCATCTTTGTGTGAGTCATATCTCTTCCTGAAATTTAATCATAGATCCTCCTTCCTTTAAGACTGAAAGAGACTATGGTCTTTCTGTTTTTTCCGAAGCACGTAAAATCAATGCAACGTGGACCAATCTATACTTACTGATGGACTTCATAAGCCATCATGGATTAGTTGTTGTTGTTAGTTGCGAAGTTGTGTCCGACCCATCGCGACACCATGGACAACATTCCTCCAGGCCTTCCTGTCCTCTACCATATTCTGGGGTCCATTTAAGCTCACGCCTACTGCTTCAGTGACTCCCTCCAGCCACGTCATTCGCTGTCGTCCCATTCTTCTATTGCCCTCCATCTTTCCCAGCATTAGGCTCTTCTCCAGTGAGTCCTTCCTTCTCATTAGGTGTCGAAAGTACTTGAGTTTCAACTTTAGGATCTGCCCTTCTAAAGAGCAGTCAGGGTTGATCTCCTCTAGGACTGACCAGTTTGATAGCCTTAAATCAGTAAACTTGAGTAATGATGGGTTCTTTTCCAATATTTTGACAAGCGTGGCAGAACCCCATGAAATAGATAGATAGATAGATAGATAGATAGATAGATAGATAGATAGATAGATAGATAGATAGATAACCTTTATTGTCATTTTTTACTGTGGGCACAATGGCACACATTACAAATGAAATTTAGTTGCTTGCTCTCAAAGTGTAAACATACATAACACAGATTTAAACATACTATATACAGGGTGTATAAAGCTACACCCTTTCATATAAGTAACATATAAATATTAATCACTGTCCATCTTGAATACATAACAGAAGGAGGAAGCTTGAGAGTTCACAAGGTTGATACTGTATTAAATACTGAAATACCATGAACATTCAAAAATGTTCAGGTAATGGTTGTCCCAAATGTGCTTTTTTCAAAAGGCAACTGGACTTCTTAGATGAGAAGCAAAACATCTTCAAGGAAAAACAAAGTCCAGTTACCTCTGGGATTCAAAAATGAATTTTGTTAAGATCGTTAGTATTAGTTGCAAAGAATACATATTTGCATGTGCATATTTAACACTCTAATTTACCAATCTGCTACCCTTTTTTTGCCTTTCCTTGTTTATTTCTGTTTCAATAGAACTTTGTTATATCTATTTTCCGTTAGAAAATGCCCCCATATTTTTTAAACCATAGTATAAAATACAAAATATAAATACAAACAAAGATTAGAGGGAAAAACGGGAGAAGGAAAAGAGGGAAAGTGTGTAATAAGGCAGGGATCCTCAACCCCCAGTCCATGTGTAGACAGCACACAAAACCCCACACCCTCTGGTCTGCACAAAAATCTCTCTCCATGGAACCAGTCCCTGGTGCCCAAAAGGTTGGGGACCTCTGTCATAAGGGACAGAAGAAGAAGTACTATTAACTTCCAACTTTTTCAGCCTAATTGAATAAAACTTATAAAATACAGCCTCACCTTTTTACTATTACATATTTAATACATGCTAGCCATTTCTAAAAGAACAAATCTGTCTACTCAGTAGGTCCCAAAGTCAGAATTTCATTTTTTTTTCTGTCTCAAGCACAAAGTCAAGAAGCAGTGTCCAAGTATAAAAAAAAATGCCCAATTTTTGACCAATTCAATATATGCAAATTCTTCGTTGTTATCTCTACACAGTTCTCTTTGCCCTCTGGACTGAGAGCACAGTACCTCTTTTATCTTTATAAAACAGAATAACATAGTAAACATTCAGTTATTAAAAGCACTGAAATACTTATTACCAATACCATAAACAACAATTAAATAATATTAATATTAACAATATTACTACTATAAAATATTACTAATATTACTACTATAAAAGCTGATACAAACCAAACTTAAAGAACTTAAAGAATAAAAAGTACAAGAAAAAGGAAAGCGAAAATAAAGAATATAATAAAGAAAAAGAAAAGAAATATAGAAATAGATTACTTCCAATCCTCATCATGAGTATAAACAAGGCTAATAATTCTTCACCCCATAAGGTTATAGATACATATCTTTACATTCCATATCCCATCACTTATCTGTAAGCAAATCCATAAAAGATTCAACTTTTCTGCAAAGGAGATGGAGAAGAAGAAGAAAGAGGAGGAGGAGATTATATTATAGCTAAGAGTAGAATAGAATAGAACAAAACAGAATAGAATAGGCTATCTGAGGTGGACTGGGCAGTCAGAATCATAGAATAAGAGAAAACAGAGTTAGAAGGGACCTTGGAGGTCTTCTAGTCTAACCCACTGCTCAGGCAGGAAACCCTATACCATTTCAGACAAATGTCCAATCTCTTCTTAAAAACTTCAAATCCAGCCTAGCACTGTGTTGGCTTTTTTGGCAGCTACAGCACACTGCTGGCTCATATTTAAGTGATTGTTCATTAGGACTCCAAGATCCCTCTCACAGTTACTACTACTGAGTGAGGTACCACCTATATTGTACCTATGGATTTGGTTTTTCTTGCCTAAATGTAGAAACTTACTGTTTTCACCATTGAATTTCATTTTGTTAGATAGTGCCCAATATTCAAGTCTGACAAGATCCTTTGTATATTAAGCCTATCCCTTCACTGAAGATCGGTACACTCCTTCTATCTGGGATGGTCATCCTCTTCCACCAAGCGCGCAGCTTTGGGAAGGATGCACATGGAGAGGTGAGAGAGGAAGGGGACACCCGCCTAGCCAACCAGATCAGCTAAATCAACCCTGGTGCTCAGTGGGGTGACAGATGTCCCAGCCAGATCGCCCTCACATCCTAGTAAGCCTATCTTCTGGAGTGTTATATGTGGAAAGAGTCTAGTTGCCTTTTGAAAAAGCATCTTTGGGGTTTTTGCTCACAGTTTTGATGGAGGATTTTGAGAAGCTACTGGGTCCTCTTCAGCTGCTATCCTGTTTTTGTAGTGGTCAAGCAGATGATTTTATGCAGCCTACAAGATAATTATGAAGCCAAGAACACTTTTTGTTGTTTGTTTTTATTTTGAGTGGCATGGTTCCTTTTTCAGTGTAGTCAACCATTTGTTATGTATAAAAAGCCATCCTCTTGTGCCAACAAATTGCTGAAAATATGAAACTTGGAAACACTTGTGTATAATCTCTTCTAAATCTCTTCTGTTCTAATTTCACTAAGTGACCCTCTAATTCCAATGAAAAAGAACTGAAAGAAAGAAACTAGTCTCTATTAAGAGGCCAACTCTATCAAACAAGATTCTGCCAAGAAATTCTTGATTTGTTGACAACCATTTCCTTCAGAGAACACGAGAAGGTGCAAGAGGAAAGTCAAGGACATAACAGAATAACAGAAGTAGCAGAAATACTGGACGAAAGTGCGATGTTAGAATAGTTGAATTTGTATCTTGAGCTTCAGACAAGAAAAAAAGAAAGAAAAGAAACAGATTTAAAGAATTTCATGGCAGATGGAAGATTCCATATGAACATGGCCTAACCAAAAGAAACAAGGTATAATGGAATAGCAGAGTTGGAAGGGACATTGGAAATTATCTAATCCAACCTCCTGCTCAAGCAGAAAACCCTACGCCCATTCAGATAAATAGTTGTCCAATCTCTTCTTAAAAACTCCAGTGTTGAGCACTCACAACTTCTGAAGGCAAATTGTGACACTGATTAATTATTCTGTCAGGAAATTTCTCATTAGATTTAGGTTGCTTCTCTCCTTGATTAGTTTCCATCCATTGCTTCTTGTCCTGCCTTCAGGTGCTTTGGAAAACAGGTTGACCCCCTCTTCTTTGTGGCAGCCCCTTAGATATTGGAACACTGCTATTATGACACCCCTAGTCCTTCTTTTCAATATAGTCATAATCACAAGAAATCAACAGTCAGTTTGATAGAGTAATTAAAGCACTCTATTGTGAATTCTAGGCCTGCCTTAGGCATGAAAGCCATCTGGATGACTTTGGCCAATCAGCAGCAGTCCTGTCTTAGCCAAGAAAGTCGGCTGGGTGACTCAGAACTGGTCTCTCTCTTAGCCCAATTCACCTCACAAGGTTGTTACTGTTGTGAGGAAGAAAAGGAGGAGGAAGGAGTATTCTGTCAGTTTGCCTCCTTGAGTTTAAAAGATTAAAGATGGGAGAAAAATCTCGTAAATAAATACATAAATTCCAGTTAACAAAATATTAGACAACACTGGAAGACTGGGGTGAGTGTTGTGGTTGTTGGCTGCCAGCAGAGCTAGCAGCAGAGTCAGATGAGGAGGGGGAGGGGGAGCCTGTGTCAACTTTGGAGCCTTTGGAGGGCTCTGATGAGGAACCAGAATCAGAGGCGGGACCGTCTGTCCATGCTAAGGTGGAAAGGCAGCTGTCTTCAGGGCCTGGACTGAGTGAGGGGGAGGAACAGATGGGGCCCATTCCAGATGTGCATATGTGTAGTAGGAGAGGAGAGGAGATCAATGGCAGGCAATAAGCCGGCTCTCAGGGAAAAGAAAATGTAGATGCTAGCCAGACTCTGCCTGGCTGGGAAATAAATAGTAAGGGTTTGGGAGTGGTCTGTTGTCACAGACAATCATTTGTTTTCCAGGGTACATCAACCAAGTTGGGTCCCTTTGCCAGAACCAGGTTTGTTGGGACTACTTGCTCTGTATTTGAGGTGCCAACTGAGTTTCCCTGATGGGAACTGAAAGACAGTGAATTTGCCTCAGCTGGTGTGAACAGGGATGTTTCTGTTTGGCTTAATCCTTGAAAGACTTGTTATCTGGAGTTCTCATGTGAACAGAGATGGTTCTTGCCCTGTTTCAGAAGGGGAAAAGACTTTTCTTTGGGATTACTTGCTTTGGTTTTGTCTCCCCGACATGAACAAAGATTGTTCCTGCCTCATTAAATAAAAGGAGTTTTTATTTATGAGTAAATGGGTTCTCATTATTTGCAAAGGCTGGGTCAGAACAGTAAGAAAGGTTGAAAGAACACCAAAAACATCAAGGAAGAGTAGGTACATGTAGAGTAGGACTGTATTCTGCATTTATTCCCATAATACAGGTAGTCCTCGACTTACAACCACAATTGAGCCCAACATTTCTGTTGCTAAGTGAGAGGCACTTGTTAATTGAGTTTTGCCCCATTTTACCACTTTCCTTGGCACAGTTGTTAAGTGAATCACTGCAGTTGTTAAATTAAGGACATGATTGTTAAGTGGCTCTGTGTTCCCCATTGACTTTGCTTGTCAGAAGGTTGAAACCATCATAAATATGAATCAAATGACCACAGGGATACTGCAATGGTCGTAAGTGTGAAAAACAGTCATAAGTAACTTTTTCAATGCCGTTGTAAATTTGAACAGTCACTAAATGAACTGTTATAAGTCAAGGACTTCCTGCACTTTCTTAGACTAATGTAATAAATAATCCTAATGAAATGAAGCCATACTTGGAATACTGCATCCAGTTTTGGTCACCACGATGTAAAAAAGATGTCTAGAAAGAGTACAGAGAAGAGCAACAATGATGATTAGGGGACTGGAGGCCAAAGCATATAAGGAACGGCTGCTGGAATTGGGTATGTCTAGTTTAACAAAGAGAAGGACGAGGGGAGACACGATAGCAGTGTTCCAGGGGCTGCTACAAAGAAGAAGGAGTCAAGCTGAAGGCAGGACAAGAAGCAATGGATGGAAACTAAACAAGGAGAGAAGCAACCTAGAACTAAGGAGAAACTTCCTGACAGTTAGAACAATTAACCAGTGGAACAACCTGTCTCCAGAAGCTGTGAATACTCCAACACTGGAAGTTTTTAAGAGACTGGGAAGCCATTTGTCTGAAATGGTATAGGGTTTCTTGCCTGAGCAGGGGGTTGGACTAGATGACCTCCAAGATCCCTTCCAACATTATTATTATTATTATTATTATTATTATTATTATTATTATTACTGTTGTTGTTGTTGTTTCAGTTCTACAAAACAGAGAAATCAAAATGGGATTGCCATTTTCAGAGACAGCTTTTTATGCCTGATATTCCTAATACCGTCCTGAAACGATTCCAAGAAGCATTTCTCTCTGTGTGTGTGTCTCTTTCTGTGGAGAACATAACAATGAAAGGATACCGAAAGTAAAATTGGCTTCTCATTTTTCAAAGAGCTTCGTCATCCAACTTATACATTCCCCCTTCCCCCACCTATGTGAAGGCTTTTTTTTTTTTTTTTTTTTGCTTTGCTCTCCTCTGCCTGGTGCTCATTTGTTGCAATTACACCAGAAATGTTCATAAGGAGAGTAATTATTCACTTAAAACATCAACTGGTTTCTGTGATATTTGACAAATGTTGGATGCTGTTACAATCGCTCTATTCTCTATTGGAGAACAGCGCCAGCAGCTACTGATTGGGACTTTGCTCTCACAGTTCCAGAGCTCTTGATATTGTAAGGATACATCAAGCATAAAAATGATCTGTCCTCTTGCTAGAGGCCATTTTCACCTCATTTGAAATTTAAGCGAAAAATATACGGCTTTCATTTCTACTCATTTGCTCATGAAACAAATGATAGAACAGCATGGAAAAATGCATCTGAAAGCCAGAAGTAACTCTGTCTCCATCCAAGATTTGGAGGCCTCACACACAAGGACAGGTTTCTCAGTCTGAGGCAGAATGTGACATCATGAAAACCATTTCATTTAAAAAAAAATAATATGTCTGGTTCACACGTTTATGGAAATCAATCAGAAGGGTTGTCAAGCATGACAGAAATTGTAAATATGAGAAGCAATGGAATGAAATGTTTGAGATGCTGAACTTGGACTAAGGAAACTCGGCTTGAAGTCTTCATTTGACCTCCAAGCTTCCTCTCTCTCTCTCTCTCTCTCTCTCTCCTTCATAGCTCATGTTATTACTTTAGGAAAGCCTTCATGTATGATGTAGAGGTGTCCCCAAGGATCAAGGGGGTGCAAATGACAAAAGCATCATGATACTCTGTCCCAAAACTTTACCACTTTATAATGTCTTGGTAAGACCACACTTGAAATATGGCATCCGGTTTTGGTTGCCATGATATAAAAAAGATGTTGAGAGTCTAGAAAGAGTGCAGAGAAGAGCAATAAAGATGATTAGGGGATTGGATGCTAAAACATATGAAGAACAGTTGCAGGAATTGGATAGTTTAAGGAAAAGAAGGACAAGGTGTGACATGATAGCAGTGTTTCAATATCTGAGGTACTGTCACAAAGAAGAGAGGGTCAACCTATTCTCCAAAACACAAGAAGCAATGGATGGAAACTATTCAGAGAGAGAAGCAACCTGGAACTAAGGAGAAATTTCTGGACAGTGAGAAAATAAACCAGTGGAACAATTTGCCTTCAGAATGCTCCTTCACTGGAGGTTTTTAAGAAGAAATTGGACAGCCATTTGTCTAGAATGATATAGAGTCTCCTACCTGAGAAGGGGGTTGGACTAGAAGATGACCCTTACAACTCTGTTATTCTGTTAACCATGTTCTATCCAAATCCCCAAATATTCCAGTCATCACTAAGCATCATGACTTCCATCCTTCCAAACCCCAAACCTTTTGAACATGAATTATTATGTCACATAAACATGTGAAAGGGCCAGAACTTGCATTGTGATGATGCTTTTATTAGAGCGATTACATCTTATGGATTCTTTGGTGTGTTGTTTCAATGCTCAACAGTAAGTCTGGATATAACCCATATGTAAATAAATGGAAGAAAGTTCACTGACGCCTACCCAGAACTGAGAAAACAGAGTAGCTTTCAGTGTGTTAAGAAAAATAAATATTCTAAGAGGCATAGAATTATTCCATTCCTTCCTTCCTTCCTTCCTTCCTTCCTTCCTTCCTTCCTTCCTTCCTTCCTTCCTTCCTTCCTTCTTTCCTTCCTTCTTTCCTTCCTTCTTCTCTTCCTTCTTTCTTCCCTTCCTTCCTCCCTCCCTCCCTTCCTTCCTTCCTTCCTTCTTTTATACACACATACACACACACACAAACACACACACACACACACTGCTTAGTATGCAGTTCAGTTTTTCCTTTTCCATAATTAACCATTACACTCTGGCTGAATGATTAATTACATTAACACACATTAGACTAGACTAAAATAGGATAAGAATGTAGTGCAGAATGTCATGGAAACCATTGTCTTAGCAAGTCATAAGAACTGGGCCATCCCCTCTTGCCTAAAAGGGTTCATTTGAGCTCAATGTATCATATGAATACGGCCACTGTGTTTTCTTTAACCATTAAGTGTATTATGTGAACTTCACCTATCTATTTCCTTACCCAACAAAGTCTGTATTATCAGCTGGGTTATAAATAGTTATGGAGAAAATCTATCTGTTTGGCTGCTAAGAATCAACAAAGACTTGATGGCACATAATCAATCAATATATATAGAGGGAAAAGGATGCCAGGATATAGGAAAAGTTATGTATTACAAGTAACGAATGTGGGTGAAGAGAGATACTTTGTTTTCTGAAACAGTTCTTGGATTATAGTGTGCAATTCTGCCTTTAATAGTTGATAAAGTCCTGTTGATAAGAGAATTACAACAATTCTTCCTAAGGATTTATTTTTTTCAGTCCATTTAATCATCTCTGATTCTCAGAGATGGCTTGGACAAGCCTCTGCTTTTTTTTTTTTTTTTTGCAACTTTTTCAGAGGTTCTTTGCTATTGCTAGTTTAATGAAAAGAAGTACTAGGGATAACATGATAGCAGTGTTCTGATATCTAAGTGGCTGCCACAAAGAAGAGGGGGTCAGCCTGTTCTCCAAAGCACTGAAGGCAGCACTGAAGAAGCAATGGGTGGAAACTAATCAAGGAGAGAAGCAACCTGAAACTAAGGAGAAATTTCCTAACAGTTAGAACAATTACATAGTGTAATGACTTGCCTGCATAAGTTGTACTCCAATATTGGAGGTTTTAAAGAAGAGATTGAACAACCATTTGTCTGAAATGGTATAGAATTTCCTGCCTGAGCAAGAGGTTAGAGCAGTGGTGGGATTCAGCCAGTTCGCACCACTTCAGCAGAACCGGTAGCTAATTTTTTGTTGCCCAGGCCCAGAATGGACTTCCAGAAGTGGCTTCCACACAGAGAACGAGTTGTTCACATATTTGAATCCCACCACTGGATTAGACTAGAACATCTGAAAGGTTTCCTCCAGCTGTGTTATTCTGTTATTGGCTCCTTCCTAATTGTGAGAGAAAGTGACTGACCCAAAGTCACCCATCTGGCTTCATGACTAAAGTAGAACTAGGACTCGTGATCTCCAGCTTGATGCCTTAACCAATATAAGCTAAATTGGTGCCTTGTGCCCAAAGGAAGCTATTGATTTGAGGGAAGCAGATTGAGGTTGTATTCAGCAGCAGGAACAACATGAAAGAACCTGCTGTCCTGGTGAAGAAGATCTTGTCTTGGTTGATTGTCTATTTCTTGTTTTATTCTATGTTTAATGGCTGGAGGATCAACCAAAACGCTCAGGATAAAGCTCTAATGAGCAAAGCACTTCCTTCAATAAGCATTCATGGTTTTCTTCACCAGCCTTCTTAGGTCACTAGCTAATTGCTGGTCTTCCTGAGCTATTCGGCTGTATTTGCATTATAAGCAGAAATCCTTGGAGCTTTGCAACAGCAATCATTTTCCTCTTCTTCTAAATTAACCCTCAGTAGAGCCATAGTCTCTGCACATTTTACATTAATTTCCATAACAGAACAATCGGGCTCGTAGTTGGCATACAGTTAGTCTCATCAAGAGTACTTCAAATCACATATAACGAGAAATTACAAAAAAGCTTTGAAATGTGAAGGCATCTGATGAGAACTTGTGGGTGAGAAATGCAGTTCTTGGTTAGTCCTACTTACACATGTAAACAGGGGTTTGTCCTTTAGACTTTTGGCAAAACTTTATTGTAATGTATGGTGAGTATCTGGTAGAAATAGCTTAGATGTTTTGCTATCTGAGGTGGACTGGGCAGTCAGAATCATAGAATAAGAAAATAACAGAATTGGAAGGGACCTTGGAGGTCTTCTAGTCCAATCCCCTGCTCAAACCGGAAACCCTATACCATTTCAGACAAATGGTTGTCCAATCTTTTTTTGAAAACCTCAAGTGTTGGAGAACCTATAACTTCTTGAAGCAAATTGTTCCACTGATTAATTGTTCTCACTGTCAGGAAATTTCTCCTTAGTTCTAGGTTGCTTTTCTCCTTGATTAGTTTCCATCCATTGTTTCTTGTCCTGCCTTCAGGTGCTCTGGAGAATTGGTTGCCCCTCATCTTTGTGGCAGCCCTTTAGATACAGGTAGTCCTTGACTTACAACAGTTCATTTAGTGATGGTTCAAAGTTACAACGGCACTGAAAAAAGTGCCTTATGACTGTTTTTCACACTTATGACCGTTGCAGCATCCCCATGGTCATGTGATCAAATTTCAGATGCTTGGCAACTGACTCCTATTAATGACAGTTGCAGTGTCCCAGAGGCATGCGATCATCTTTTGCAACCTTCTGACAATCATACTCAATGGGGGAGTCACTTAACAACCATGTTACTAACTTAACTTCAGTGATTCATTTAACAACTGTGGTAAAAAAAAGGTCATAAAATCGGGCAAAATGTACTTAACAAATGGCTCACTTAACAACATAAATTTTGAGCTCAATTGGGGTTGTAAGTCAAGGACTACTTGTATTGGAACACTGCTATCATGTCACCCCCAGTCCTTCTTTTCACTAGACAAGACATACCAAATTCCTGCAACCATTCTTCATATGTTTTATCCTCCAATTCCTTAATTGTCTCAGTTGCTCTTCTCTGTACTCTTTCTAGAGTTTCAACATCTTTTTATGTTGTGTTGACCAAAACTGGATCCAATATTCCAAGTCTGGACCCTTAAAAAAGCCCTCTGGACCCCAGATTAGTGAGAGTCATTGACTGAATCTTCATTCCTAAAAGGTTTTGCGTAGTTCAAGTTAAAGAAAATGGTTCTATTTAGCAGTCTTTTTTGGAATTTTTGGAATGGAGTTAATACTAAAACACTGTGTTTCAATGAAGCTATTCCGTCGCTGGCATTTTGACGTGAATGTTATGTAGCTGTTGTGCTGGTTGTCTGTCCATCTTCCTGTCTATCCATTTGTGCAGTTTTATTAAACTGAATGACATTCCCTTTTCCACCTTCATGAGATCTTCAGCTGTCCTCAAGAAAGCATAAGAGCAGTAGAAATAAAATGAATTCTCCCCAGAATACTGGTTTGTATGAATCTCAGTAATGGTTAGGGGTGAAAGTGAGGACATGGACAGGGAAAGTGAGGACATGGACAGGGAATATATTTCACAATAATAAAACAAAGTCTTCTTGACTTGAGCTGAACCCATCTTGATGAAGGATAAGTCAATTTAATTGTTCCGGCAGCAATATGGAAATTGTTGCCATTAACTTTCATTTTGCCTTTGTTTTTGATTGTCCATTCTGGTCTGCAACCTTTGGATTGTATGGTAGTCTCCCTTCCAAATATTAACACTGGACATGAATCTGTTTAGCCTCCAAAACTGGGCAGGTTCTGCCAGATGCTGCCACTTTCTGAGTCATTTCAGCTTTATCTTTACAGCAGCAACAGCTTTCTTTAAAAATGCAAACTTTTATTCCTGTGCTTTTTGGGATGGAAATAAGGACAGGAGTGTTTCTGGTGAGAATAGAATTCTAAATTTGCTGACCTTTTGCGAGTACCTTTTTTAAAAAAAAATCCTTTGGGTTTAAGTATCCATATTTCTCCATCCCTTTCTGTCTGTCTATCAACTATCTATCTATCTATCTATCTATCTATCTATCTATCTATCTATCTATCTATCTATCTATCCATCCATCCATCCATCCATCCATCCATCCATCCATCTATCACCTTGTAGTATTCCAAGTTACAATAGCATTGGGAAAAGTGACTTATGACCATTTTTTACACTTACGACCATTGCATTTGGACAGTTGACAACTGGTTCATTGTGGTGATTGCAGTGTCCTGGGATCATGTGATCATCTTTTGTAATAAGCAAAATCAAAGGGGAAGCCAGATTCACTTAACAACCATGTTACTAACTTAACAACTGGCAGTGATTCACTTAACAACTGTGGCAAGAAAGGTCATAAAATGGAACTCATTTAACAAATACCTTATTTAGCAACAGAAATGTTGGGCTTGCTTGTGGTTATAAGTCAAGGACTACCTGTCACATGGCTACCCCTGGAGTGAATAGAAAGCATAGATTTTTAAAGGAAATTAGCCTTGAAAAACCTGCCCAACACTGAGAAAAGTTATCTTTATTTCTAATCTTTGACAAAATACTTAACTTCTTTTATACTGAATATAGTTCTGGCTGTTCTTTTTTTTTCCCTGTCAGCTGTACTGATACTTTTTTCTTCTTAGTAGCCTTTTGTGTTTCCTTCTTGAAGACTATTGCCAATATAAAATGAAATGTTATTTTTTTTGTGTGTGTGTGAAATGAGGATTGCTAGAACTCTTTAAAAGCTCATCACGGTGCCATTTGTTATTTTTTTATTTCCCACAATGTCTCTTTCAAAGGAGCATTTTAGAGGCGATGAAGGCCTCTATGAATGGATATCATCTCTCACAATTACCTAACCCTGACCCCAACCCTGAAAATAATGTGCATCAGAAAAGGCCATTGGGGAAAATAGAAAAATCTTAGGCACAAAGTCACAGTCAAAAAATCGGCACCTTCAAAAGTGTTTGCAGAATCTTATACATTTGATACCTTTCTATCTGGTGCATCTACCAGAGGACTAGTGAAAACAAAAGGACACAACATCTTTTTGCCATCCTTCCTCTTACTTGATTTAGACATTGGCTGAAATCTTTATAAATTTCAAGGAAGGTAGGAAGGAAGGAAGGAAGGAAGGAAGGAAGGAAGGAAGGAAGGAAGGAAGGAAGGAAGGAAGGAAGGAAGGAAGGAAGGAAGGAAAGAGCATATTTAAAGGTTTCATTAATGAAATTGTGAAGAAAAAAAACTTGGGAATTATCCTGAAATGCTTGAGTATAGGTAAACTAGTTGTGCGGATTATCTCTGAATCTCAAACAAGGAACTAAACTAAATAACTATAATCTTGGCTATTAACCATTCTTAACAGATTGACATGGGAAAGAGCTTTCAATAAGAAGAACTTTAATAGAAGAACCAAAAAATAAGCCTATGTATGTATGTATATATGTATGTATGTGTGTGTGTGTATGTATGTATGTAAGTATGATGTACATGCACACATAAACACACAAAAAAAATCTAATTCTATATAATACATCATTTGCAATTACCTGCCTACTTCAGTATCTGCGGTTTGGGAAATGAGAAGCCAGGGATGTCAATCGTAAAAAAAAATATTTGCTGCTGATTTTTTGTTTATATTTTCTTTCTCAATCTTCTGCCTTTTTTTAGCAACACATGTTTTCTTAAAGACATACAATATATACAGTCAAAATGCAATGCCAGAGGAACAGGTTTTTGCTCAAATAGTATCATTCATTTAACTATCATCTTTCCTTAAAATATACTCCAGGGAGGGGATGGGCAATTCATTTCCCCAAGGGGTACATGAGAAATTGGAACTGTCATGGGGAGTGGAACCAATAGGGCTGTAAAGGTGCATAGACATGCACACAGAGACATATGTAAATTGAAAAAAAGTAATCACCTTTAAAATAAAAGCAATCCATGTGGGCTAGACAAGTACAACCAAAGAGCCAAATATGGCATGGGGGTTGTAAAATGCCGAGTCCTGCATCTATGGAGATATTCATTCATTCAGGTCATGGCATCTAGATTTTGTTTTTCCTTTTGAAAAACAACTGGACTTTGTTTTTCCTTGAAGACATTTCGCTTCTCATCCAAGAAGCTTCTTCAGTTCTGACTGAATGGTGGAGGATGGAATATAAATCCTTCCATCCTCCACCATTTAGTCAGAACAGAAGAAGCTTCTTGGATGAGAAGCAAAATGTCTTGAAGGAAAAACAAAGTCCAATTGTCTTTTGAAAGAGCACCTTCAAAACTCAACAAAACAGTTTTGGGAGACAGGGTAGGCTTACTTAATATCCTCAAGCAAGACTGGTGACTTCATAGAAGTGTCCACATAGATTTGTTGACAGTAATATACTGTAGAACTGATGTGTCACTGCCTTCATCCAGTTTTGATAACAATTGGCTGTTGCCTTTGAGAATATGATTATTTCCTTCAGTAAGATTTTCTCTGCTTCTTCTTCTGAAATTGAAGTTTATTTACCTTCAATAGTGGGAAGAAAATATGTTCAAAAGGTTCATGTTTACTAGTTAAATTTGTGAGATTAGCTTGTCCAGATCACCAGTGGACAGAGAAACAGGTTAAATCTAGAATCAAGGGTTATGGTGAAGAATAACAACTCAGACTTCTGCTATTCGTCATCCAAAATCTAGTTATTCTTTTTTGACAAGAGCATATTTCTCTTTTATTCTTTTTACAAAGGGGAAAATCAGATATTCAGCATTGAATGTAAATTCAAAAACACATTGGGGGGAAAATCTGATGGCAGTGTAGGGAGAACAATTGAAAGAGAAACATAAATAACAAATGTACCAGGCTAATCATGCTGAGAAGAAAATGGAGCTAAGAAATCTTCACCCAGATGCTTGCCAGTTTGCCTTAATGGTTGGCACTGATGATCTTTTTGCATTGTATTGCCAAGGGGGATGTAAAGAAGGCACAGGGAAGAAATTGATTCCATTAGTGTTTGAATGTAAACTCTTATCCTTTGAACTTTTGAAATCAATGTTCCAACAAAAATTTAGTCATTATCCTATGTTTGCAATTTTTTTCTAAATTTTACAATGCAGTTCACCATTTTTTAAAAAGAAAAATACATATTAAGGAACTGTACAAACTTATTAATAATAATATCCCAAAACATATGATACATGATATTACATTATAGTACCGCATTGCATTGCATTACATTACATTATATTTTTGATTGCAACAACTGTAATATTAGGCAAAATTGCAAACACAGCCATATATAATTAGAGAAATGTGCTCCAAATTATGAAAACTTTTAATTAAAAATTATTAAAAGTTCTCAAGTTCAACAAATTGAACGTGGTCTATTTGCAAATGAACTTTATAGATTTCCTTTACAAGGAAATTGGGAGCATTATCAACAGATAACAGATTTGGTTATCCTTAATGTAAGGTTTTCTGAGGTTAGAAGAAATAGTTCTCATGAATATTGTCTCATATGAATTAAATTTGCACTCGGGTTGTATGTATGTATGTATGTATGTATGTATGTATGTATGTATGTATGTATTAGAAATTCAGAGAGACCATGAAGCTAATTTGGACTCATCCTTTTTTGAGAAAAATTCATATGAATGGACTGAAATATCTGTATTTAAGGTGTGAACAGATGCTGTTTGAACTCAGCATTCCTTTCTAAACTAATTAGGACTTTCTTGATTGGAATGACCATTTGAAACTGACTCGGACAAGATACAATCAACTCATTGCAAAGGCATAGGCAAATTTTAACCTAGAACTAAGGAGAAACTTCCTGACAGTGAGAACAATTACGGTAATCAGTGGAACAGCCTGCCTCCAGAAGCGGTGAATCCTCCAACACTGGAAGTTTTTAAGAAGAGACTGGAAGCCATTTGTCTGAAATGATGTAGGGTTTCCTGCCTGAGCAGGGGGTTGGACTAGATGACCTCCAAGGTCCCTTCCAACTTTACTACTACTACTAACACTGGTTTTCTGTCTTTTTGATATGGGGGAAAAAACAGTCACCAAATTAAACTGGAATTGGCTTGCTGCATGGATAGATTAGCACATGTTAAATAGTTAAAAATGGATATGCTGAAGGGAAAGGGCAATTGCTATGACTCTTAAAGACCATTAGTTAGCAATCATAGGAGGTCCAATCCAAGTTTGCTTTGATGAAGTAATTCAGGCCATGGAGATGAATTGATGTTTTTGGTTAAAGCAGAGGTGTCTAACCTTGGCAACTTTAAGACTAGTAGACTTCAGTTCCCAGAATGCATTTCTCACCACCAACTTTTCCAAATTAGATCCCAATCTTCACAAATCATATTTTGCCGCATACAGGAGCTTCTCAGAAGCGCTCCCAGTACTAGAATGAAACTATTAACATGTTGATCTATAAATGGCTTTACAGCTATGGCTAAAACCTAATGAAACACAGCATCTAAAGAGTCCTCTATTTTAGATTAAAATTGAAAGCCAGTTTTGAAACTAAGAGCAGTTTCCAAACAGCACAATTCTTCTTAGATAGAAGTATAGTTATGCTTTGATGTAGCAGCTAGAATGAGCCCATTAAAAGTGAAACTATGAGCAAATATTTGACCTCCTCATTAAAATTTGCTAGGCTGTCACTTCCAGATCCCTGTGACTTTTAATAGCCAACAAAGGCAATAACTCATTAAGAAACGCAGGGAAACATAATAAATCTTATTTTCCTAGGTGCTGTATCGGATAAGTCACAAAACAGCAGCAGTGAAATTGATAAGATATTCAAAAGGACACACTATTGGGTCAAATTATTTATTGTCTGAAGTCTGTTCATTTGCTTGTGATTTATATGGAGTTTATTAGAATGTTTCCTTATTTATTTATTGGATTACTATGATGTCAGAGTGTATAGATTTCCAAGCATTGAGTTATGGTGCATTATAAATTGAGGTCCATAGCAATGACAAGTAGATGATTGTACAGGGGGTTGAATTCTCCTTCTTATTTCTTTTGTTCCCCTGTTAGATGTTGCACTTACTTTAGAAGGCCTTCTGGTGTTACATTTGGTCCACCTGGTAATTATTCAATGAACAAATGAAATTGCTAAAATAACCTATATTAAAAGAGGGAAAAGGTTTTGGGGAGAAGTGTGAAAGTTTTGCAATTCTGAGAATGAGAAACCAGGTTCCGTGAAGAGATATTGATGTTGCTGCCATGTTTAGTTTTGATAAGATTTAGGAGTGATATGGTCACTCTTTAAATACCTGAAAGGATGTGACTTAAAAATGAGTCTATCTAGAGTTCCCAATCTTTCAGGGTTGGCAGCCCAAAGTGGGAGGAAGGGGGAAAGAAGGGATTTTTTGGGGGGGGTATGCATACATGTGTGCCCACACAAACCCATTGCTTGTGTGAGTGGAGGCGTGAGTGCTAGCATGAGTGGGATTGCGTGCACCCGTGATTCTCATGGTGATGCGAATACCTGCAATGCTCACGTGAGTGGGAGCACGAATGCCACTGATGATCATGGTGATGCTCAAATAAGTGGGGCCACAAATGCCCAAGACACTTGCATGAGTAGGGCTGTGCATGCACGCACATGTGAGCAACGGCCAGCCACTCATGCGACCCAGAGGTCAATAGGCCATGGCCCGGTAGTAGGCCATGGCCCACAGGTTGGGGACTCCGATCAAGAATACAGGTCATGAAAGAATAGATTCCAATTCAAAAGGGAAATCAATTACCCAGAAAAAAAAAAGCTAGCCTTTCCTTCACTGAAGATGTTGAGAAGAAGTCAGACATACATCCATTTGTTCAGGAAAATAGGAAAAGGCTTGTTCAATAGCACAGCCATGAAACAATGAAAGATCATCCCAATCAGTAAGCTAATTGTTGAGGCTAATTGAACAGTCTCTTTAATTCAGCCCAGGTGTGTCTAATCTTGACAACTTTAAGACTTCTCTTTAAAGCAGGGATGTCAAACTCGTAATGTCACGTGACGTGTTGCGACATATCGTGACTTTTTCCCCATTGCTGGCAATGGGGTGGGCATGGTTTTGGTGTGATGCATTCGGCCTGTGGGCTGGCAGTTTCACACCCTTGTCTTAAAGCATGGCTGACTCGAGAGTAATGGGAGTTGAAGTCCACAAGTCTTAAAGTTACCAAGGTTGGACACCCCTGCTTTAACCAAAAACATCAGTTCATCTCCATGGCCTGAATTACTTCATCAAAGCAAATCTGGGTTAGAGGCCTGGTAACTGATAATCTCTAAGAGTCATGCAATAGCATTTCCTTTTTTTCTCTTCAACATATCCATTTTTAACTATTTAGTGTGTGCTAATCTATCTATGCAGTAAGCCCAAACAACTGCAATCTATATCAAAAAAGCTCTTTGATGCACCAGCTGGTGCCATTTCTTGGCTTCTGAACCAACAAGTTGTGACATCATCACTAAAATTGAGCAGTTCCACCCATTGTGCTAAAATTTATCAGATAAACCATAAAATGCTAACCCACCAGTTAAATCATGGAAATGGCTGAGCATTATGGATAACCCTTCAACTCCTTCAACAAAGAATAAATGAAAAATATAGCATAATAGGATGTCTGCTCAGCATCTCTTGCCTAAATTCACCGAAGGAAAAAAAGGACCATAAAAATTCAATAATATTTTTAAAAAGAAATACTGAGGGAAAAAAGTCAACTGGACCATTCTGCTTTCTTAGCTACCATCCATTGGTAGTCATTGTTTTAAAACAGATGGATACAGGAAGAGCAACTACATCAATACATTAAGTGGTAAAGCCCACTTTGAGTTGGAGTCTGTCAACTACATGGACAGGTCCATGTAGGGTTTGTTTGGCAATGGCACCAACATTGTTGCCATTGTCTTCTTCTGGACATCTCAATTTAATACATAGCATGGGATCACCCAGTAGCCCCCCATCAAATATGAATGAATTCTATGCATTAGCCCTGCTGAAAATCAGTTCCTTTGGGTTATCTCTGATCTGTATCAAATTGACCACTATCATTACTCATCATTCACTGTAATTAAAAAACTGTATTTAGCTTTAAGAACAGAGACCAACATTAGCTTTTATCCTTTTTTCTCTATCTCATTTTCTTTCCACGTCATGGCTTTTAACGTGCAAATCTGATTATATGCAAGCTTGTCTGAAAGCATTTTTGGCTGAAGAGCAGGATAAAAATGCTGTAATATATAATTTTATTAAACTGAGAAATGCTTTAATTGAAAGTTGAAAAGAAAATCCATAGCTCCTTCAAATAATGTTCAACAAGCTGGTTTGGTCATGGTGATCTGACATTAGTAATTGGAAGCCATCAGACATGGGAACTCTTTTGCTTTTCTTTGGTTTTAACTTCTCAACTTCTTGAAAGTTATTATTACATTTAAATGTCTATGGAGATTCTCAGTCATCCAGGTCATAGTTACCCCAAAGATGCTTTTTTCATGAGGCAACTGGATTTTCATGTTTTCCTTTGAAGACATTTCACTCCTTATCCAAGAAGCTACTTCAGCTCTGACTGGATGGTGGGGACTGGATTATTAAAATTAAAGTGGGCATGAGTCCTCTCTGATACAAGTCAGTGTCTTCAATTCCTCAGCCAGCAAAGTTGAAGTCCATAAGTCTTAAAGTTGCCAATGTTGAGGACTCCTGACCTAAAAGCTTCTCTTCTTTTCAACTAACCTGCTTTAAATGGTGTCAGAAGTAACAAGAATCTGGCTTATGTGACGGATTGTTGACAAGATGTTGATTTTATTGCCTTAGAAGGTAGGAACTTACAAATAGCATGTCATAAAACAGGATACCCAAATGCCACTCAATCACCTGGTTCCATTATGAAAGAAACACTGGTTTTTTTTTGATATGACTGTCACTTTCAAAGGTCAGTGTAAATCAAGAAGCTGATCTTGTCATATTCAAGATTCTGCTAAGTCCAGAGAGTTACTGTAATGACATAACAAAGCTGAATATTGCAGAAATGTACACCTGTCTTTAACGAAGAGAAGGACGAGGGGGGACATGATAGCAGTGTTCCAATATCTCAGGGGCTGCCACAAAGAAGAGGGAGTCAAGCTATTTTCCAAAGCTCCTGAAGGCAGGACAAGAAGCAATGGATGGAAACTAATCAAGGAGAGAAGCAACCTAGAACTAAGGAGAAACTTCCTGACAGTTAGAACAATTAACCAGTGGAACAACCTGCCTCCAGAAGTGGTGAATGCTCCAACAGTGGAAGTTTTTAAGAAGAAACTGGACAGCCATTTGTCCAAAATGGTATAGGGTTTCCTGCCTGAGCAGGGGGTTGGACTAGATGACCTCCAAGGTCCCTTCCAACTTTATCATTATTGTTATTATTATTAAATCATCTCTGAGTTCAGCTTTTAGTGAAGTGATGGACATTTGCATGTACCGTATATTCCGGCGTATAAGACGACTTTTGAGAGCGATGAAACAGCCTCCGAACTCGGGGGTCGTCTTATACGCCGAGTCATAACGTTTATTTATTTATTTATTTATTATTTCCGGCGTATAAGATGACGTTCTAGGCATGCAACTCGGTGTCGATCATCTTATACGCCGGAAATGACGTTATTTCCGGCGTATAAGATGATCGACACCGAGTCGCATGCCTAGAAAGTCATCTTATACGCCGGAAATGACGTCATTTCCGGCGTATAAGATGATTGACGCCGAGTCGCATGCCTAGAAAGTCGTCTTATATGCGACTCGGCGTCGATCGTCTTGCGACCCGGCGTCGAACTCGGGGGTCGTCTTATACGCCGGGTCGCCTAATACGCCGGCATATACGGTAGTCTTTCTTAGCAACAATACAGAACTGGATAGCCTCTGCCTGTTTATAGTTTTTTTTTTTTTAATTTCCCAATCTAGCATGCAGCTCTGAGAAGACATGGTGTTTTCTCACCCTGGTACTAACTGTGCTTAGCTTTTTAAGATCAGCCTAAGTTGACCAGATCTTCTTATGAGTAGGCTAGGTGTCCAAAATCATACATTTCTATTTGTGTCTGATTAATACAATCAAAATATGGGAAGGAGAGATCCTGTCTCTCCTATGGCAAAAGTCTACTTTGGCAAATCACAGCATGTTGATGTGAAGCAATTCTGGATGGATTTCCTCTGCAATCTTGCCTCTGAACTGAATCTATTGCATTAGTCTATTTATTTACTTTTTTAAAAAAAACAATTTCATGAATTAAATGAGGTTGTAAATATCATTTTCAAATGAACAAACAAGGGATTTTTTTTGTCAAAGTTAGCCATGTTTTTTACTGCATCTTTCAAATCCTCCTTTAACAAGATGATTAAGCAGGATGATTAAGGGCCTGGAGACAAAAACATATAAAGAATGGTTGCAGGAATTGGGTGTAGCCAGTCTAGAGAAAAGAAGGACTAGGGGTGACATGATAGCAGTATTCCAGTATATGAGGGTATATTCCACAAATAAGAGGGGGTCAACTTATTTTCCAAAGCACCAGAAGGCAAGACAAGAAACAATGGATGGGAACTAATCAAGGAGAGAAACAACTTGGAATTAGGGAGAAGCTTCTAACAGTAAGATGACCAATTGTCCTCCTTTAGGGAGGACAGTCCTTCTTTTGTAAGTTCTGTCCTCTCTTGAAAAGTGTCCTCCTACATGTCCTCCTTTTCGATATTTGAAGATTAATCTGTAAATCTCCATATTCGATCGATGCCGATCCGATCCGTTGCGTGTGATGTGACGTATTTGTATTTGACATGACGATTCGTCAAGCTCGGTACAGTGCGGCGAGACGTGATTATGAGATGCATGCGCTCCACACAGGAGAATTGTTTTGAGAGAGTGTGTCGTGCGCAAGAGTGCGCCGCATGCAAGTGGCTTTGTTTACTTCTTACCAAAACATGACACGGCACACACGCATGCATTAGACTCACTTTTTTTTTCCTTCAATTTATTTGTGTCCTCCTTCTCATTGTAAAAAAGTTGGTCACAGTGATGATAATTAACCTGTGAAACAGCTTTCCTTCAGACGTTGTAGGTGCTTCATCACTGGAAGTTTTTAATAAAAGACTGGACAACCACCTATCTGAAATGGTATAGGGCAGTGGTGGGATTCAAATATGTGAACAGTTCTCTATGTGAATGCCATTTCTGGAAGTCCATTCTGGGCCTGGGCAACAAAAATTTAGCTATTGGTTCTGCCGAACTGGTGCAAACTGGCTGAATCCCACCACTGGTATAGGGTCTCCTGCTTGAGCAGGGGGTTGGATTAGAAGACCTCCAAGGTCCCTTCCAGATCTATTCTGATTGATTGATTGATTGATTGAATTCTGTAAGGGCTATTATGCACAGTGTGTAAACAAAATTCCTACTCTTTGCTGCTGTTTAATAGTCTACTGGATGTTTGCAGCCTCACTACAGAAGCCCTTGTTCTGTTTTTTAGAGGTGTGGAAATATCACCACTAAAATTACTATTTAATTTCCCTGTAATTTCCAAATACATCTTGTTGATTTTACTCACAGCCTACATCTCCCCCCCCCCATTTGAATATAGGCTCTTTAATTTTATCAGTCACGGCAAATGGCAGATAAATAATAATTATGCACGCAGCAATTCTATTCCATTCTTGGAATTTATTTTGAATTCCTAAATATGGCTGGAAAAAATCATGGGATTTACCTTTGCCACCAAAGCTAATTTTTTTTCCTCTTAGAGTGATTCAAGGGAGCAGTTGCCCTGTGCAAAATAACTAATATTAAGCAGAACCTCTCGCTGTCTCCCTTTGCTGTGGTGATCCACAGAGGCAAAGAGATAGAATATTGATATTCAGGCCAATTTTGCTTTGCACTTGAAAGAGAATTTGAGCTCCTTTGCTGAGCTCAGCACTTTGAAAGTTCACATTGAAGGAAAAAGACCTTTTCCTGATGTCTAACACCATCAGCAATTACAGATAAAGAAGTAACTGTCTGAATTAGTTAGATAGGGTGGATGTATAATGTATGGAGGTAATTCCAGAGCGAGGGAAATTATGCAAGCTTTCAGAATTCAGAGAAATATTCTGTAGCATCTGAATGCTGACCAATGATTACCAGGTTCTCTACCCACAATATTGGTTATTGTGTTCCTCATGTCCACAATACCAAGGAGAGCTGTTTCTATAAATAACAGAATAACGGAGTTGGAAGGGACCTTGGAGGCCTTCTAGTCCAACCCCCTGCTCATGCAGGAAAGCCCTATAACATTTCAGAGGAATGGTTGTCCAATCTCTTCTTAAAAACCTCCAGTGTTGGAGCACCCACAGCTTCTGAGGGCAAGTTGTTCCACTGATTAATTGTTGTAACTGTTAGGAAAATTTTCCTTAGTTCTAGGTTGCTTCTCTCCTTGATTGGTTTCCATCCATTGCTTCTTGTCCTTCCTTCAGGTGCTTTGGAGAATAGGTTGACCCCCTCTTCTTTGTGGCAGTGTCTTAGATATTGGAACACTGCTATCATGTCACTGCTATCATGTCCTTCTTTTCATTAAACTAGACATACCCAGTTCCTACAACTGTTCTTCATATGTTTTAACCTTCAGTCCCCTAATCATCTTTGTTGCTCTTCTTTACACTCCTTCTAGAGTCTCAACATTTGTTTTATATCATGATGACCAAAACTAAATGCAATATTCCAAGTGTGGTCTTACCAATATAATGTGATACTAACACTTCACATGATCTTGATTCTATCCCTCTGTAAATGCAGCCTATGACTATGTTGGGTTTTTTTTTTGTTTGTTTTGTTTTTTGTGCAGGTGTAGCACACTGTTCCTGTAGGAATATTTTTGTACTCCTGCAGGAATGGAAAAATATTCCTGTAGAAAATTTCCTGTAGAAATATTCCTGTAGGAAATAAACAGCACTATATGTCGGTGGATGGACTCTGAAGATGCATTGCTATTTGTGGATCATTATGCAGTGTCAAAACTGGAAACTGTTTCTACTAACTGGAAGTCCTATTCTCAAATTATCAGATGTTCAAATGAATTGTGGCTCCTGGCTACTAAGGAACTATATTCTGCATTCAGTGAGAAGCAACTTTGTCTTTATTCAAATAATGAAACACAATAACTAGTAATCTCAGAATTGTGTTTTCAGATAAACATATTAAACCTTAGGATGAGTCTATATGCCCTTGGAAAGGGAAATGCAACAACAATTACACTCCTCATTTTCATCCTCATCTTCATCCTTAATCTTGACTTTTTGATGCCTTGAAATAAGATTATCTTATTTCATTGCTATTGTTACCATTATTTATTCATCAAAAAATAATACAGTATAAAGAGCAAACAGGATGTGATTCTTTTTGCTTATTCTTAGTCAGTGGTGGGTTTCAGCCAGTTCGCACCACTTCGGCAGAACTGGTACCTAATTTTTCCTTGCCCAGGCCAAGAATGGACTTCAGGAAGTGGTATCCACACAGAGAACCGGTTGTTCACATGTTTGATTCCCACCACTGTTCTTAGTACTGTGTTATTGCTTGATGAATGATTATTAATAACAACAGCAGCGCGGCAGTAATTGTCTTATCTCCAGGTAGCAACAAGTCAAGGCAATGGGCTTCCATAGAAGCCAATTTATTAGAATATTGAATCCAGGGAGTGTCCAGAACTAGTTCAGTAATGGAGAACAGGCTGGGGGGGGGGGTGTCAGTGGTAAAAAAGGCAATTTGGAAATTCTGATAACTCCCATGAGATGTCACCTTCTCCTTAGGAGGAACTATGGCATCAAACCCCATTGTAAGTCATTCTACCAGAAGCATTCATTCTAAATTGCATCTTTTGTCCTAATGTCCTAGTACGAACAGCAAGCAAAGTAGTCCTTTTTGCTCTACTTCCTTCTGACTAGAAGACTGTTAGTCTTAGGTGTCTCCCTTTCAGTCTGTTTCCTCCAAAAAGAGAAAAGTGGTTCCTCCTCCTCCTCCTCCTCCTCCTCCTCCTCCTCCTCCTCCTCCTCCTCCTCCTCCTCCTCCTCTTCCTTCTTCTTCTTCTTCTTCCTCCTACTCCTACTCCTCCTCCTCCTCCTCCTCCTCCTCCTCCTCCTCCTCCTCCTCCTCCTCCTCTCCCTTTCTCCCCAGTGAATTTTGCTGTCTGGAAAGAGAAGATATAAGCATGTCTCTCTTTTATCACATGAGCAAAGTAAATTATTCCTTTGATGAGGGATTTTATTCTTGTTCAAGTTCTATATCCAGGGAACTTTGATTGCAAATACATTTGAGATATGTTTTGGCTAGAGAAGATATTATAAACTGATATTATTGACACTATGTATAACATTAGAAACATGTGATGAAGATGTTCATATTTAATTGTATAGGTATTCATAGCAGTAAGAATTATACTTGCATAGTGGGGGGGGGAATGATTATTATTTGAAGAAGAGAAGATCAGGGAAATACTGGATGGTGTAGTATTGGATATTTTGAGTGAAAGTTAATATATACCACTGAATTATAAAGGAACCCAGACACCGAGTTGATTATTAAGTACTTATGATTGTAAAACTTGAAATTAATAAAATATTTACAAAAAAATAAAAATAAACAAGCCTATAAAGCCACTATGATGAGTGCACAAAAGTGATCGATGAGATTGACTGTCAAGCTCCAAGCAGTGCTGCCTAACCAAGGATGCTAAGAAAAATGATCTAGATTGCGGAATGTTGGTGACTTAGAAGAGCCATGGTGGCACAGTGGTGAGAATGCAGTATTGCAGGCTAATTCTGCTGACTGCCAGGAGTTCGATCCTAACTGGCTCAAGTTTGGCTCAGCCTTCTATCTTTCTGAGATTGGTAAAATGAGGATCCAGATTGTTGGATAAACTGCTTAGAGAGGGCTGTAAAGCACTATGAAGTGATATATAAATCTGCTATTGCTGTGATTAATACAAAAATTGCAAACTTCATTTATGAATGACCACATGAAGGTGAGATCTTTGTGAGTTATTAGAATTTATTTCTCATCAATAGCTTGACAGACTTGCTGAGGATGATAAGGCTGAAATGTCTACCTGTTTCATATCTTCCATATTTGGAACAATTCTCTCTTTTTTCCCCCTGGATTCTGAGAACATCCCCCCCCCCAAAAGACCATTCTACGAGTGGGACTCACAATCTTTCAGGGGAACTCCTGAACTTCTTTATGAACTTTGAAGAATTGAAAGTAAAATTATAAATTGTGGTGGCTTATTAAGTATTCATGCCGGTATATAGCTTAATCCTAATTTATAATTCAGTTTGGATCTAATTTACTATATCTTGCACAATTTCCTTTACAGATAACTTTTAGTGTACAACATAAATAATAAATCTGTTCTCATGATTCTGGATTGTATTAATAGGATTTGATATAAAACTTGCATTCTCCATCATTTAAATATCACCACATCAATTTGTTTTATATGAGCTCTCCTTCCCTGGTACATGTTCTCACTCATTCCCTTCCCCCACATGCAAATTTTAATTTTAAAAACTGCCTGACATTGTCTGTTATTGTCCTAAATATACATTCATTTACAATAAGCCTGCATTGCATTATAATTCATGAAAGGTAAAGGGAACCCATGTGGTCATCTACTTCATTCCCATAGTACTACAGAATTTAGGGTCCTTGGTGCTCTTTCAGCCTGGTTGTTTTCTTGCAGACATTTCCTTACCAAACTAGGTAACATCATCAGTGCAGTGTAGTTTGGTAATGAAACGTCTCCAAGGAAACAACCAAATTCGGAGAGCACCAAGGATGCAATAGGTCAACCCTGAACTATAAATACTCTCCTCTATCGCTACTATAGAATTTATTTTATATTTCTTTTCCTGTAGTGTATCTCTTTGTATTTGTGATAAAGATATAGATTGTGTCCTTGCTGTTCTATTTTCTTTTATGCCTCTCTCAATCACTCTGGAAACTGCTTAGCTGCTCGTAATTTCCAATTTGAAAGAACTATGGTGGAACAAAAAAAATCCTACTCAACTCTTTCCTTGAAGTTTTCAAAAACCTCAGGAAGCCAAGTAGGGTGTAAAGCACTAGGGGGATAATAGCCAAGATGGCAGCCATGATCATACAATCAAAGCCCTCCTTTATAAAAAAAAAAAAAAAGTCATGTCTTGCATAGTTATGGTTCCCATCTTGACTTACCCTTCTGGATGCTCTAGGACAGAGGTCCACAACCTTTGGGACACCAGGGACCGGTTCCATGGAGAGAGGTTTTTCCGTGGACTGAGGCGGCCTGGTTCTGTGTGCTGCCTGCATCTCACGGATGGGTCTTTCCTGGTTTGTGAGGACCGGTTGCTGGCATGCTGCAGCCCAGTACTGGTCCACAGACCAGGGGTTGGGGATCCCTGCTTTAGGAGAAATGATTGTGAAAAGAAAGATACTGTATCTCACTGTCCACTTCATCATTAATGTTTCCATGGTTCACCCATAAAATTTACAGAAATTTTTGTCATTGGGTTAGGAGGAAGAAATGTTACCTTTTCCATCAAGTTTAACTATAGTATAAAAAAAATGCAGAAGAATTTTCAGCCTAGTACAATTCTACAGTCTACATCTTTATCACAAATACACAACGATACACCACAGGAAATTAATACAAAATAAAGTCTATAGTACCGATAGAAAAGAATATCTGTAACTCAGGGTTAAATTGTGGCGTCCTTGGTGCTCTGAGCTTGGTTGTTTTCTTGGAGATGTTTCATTGCCCAAATTATACTGCACTGATGATATTACTTAGTTTCCCAATGAAATATCTGTAAGAAAACAATCAAGCTCAAAAGAATACCAACAACATTCAAATCTACTCTAAACTTCTTGCCTGTTTATTGAAATGTCCATGCCAAATTTGTATTCAAATCAGTTCCACATCAAAATGAAAGTTCTCCATCTATTTTTCCTGCTCACCAATATCTGGATCCTAGGCTGGGGGTTGTTGATCTTGGTCTTTGAATAATTGGGTTCATACATTACAGTAGGGCATAGCTTATTTTAACTGTGGCTTATTGAATATCTTATAGTAACCTAGTTGAATACTTAATCATAAAGCTCGTTTTCAAAGGGTGCCCCTGCACCTTAATTTGTGAGAAAACATCTAGCTTTACTGTGGATAAATTAGACTTTTATTTTAACTCACAATCTAGATTAAGCATCATAAAGGAACCAGTGAAAAGTACAGATCTTCGGTGACAAAATACATATTTGAGAAGAAAAAAATATGCAAGAAACAAACTGTGACTCGAGAAGAGTGAAAGTGTTATTACAGAAGTAGAAAAATGGCTGTCCTGGGGGCATAAGAGATCTTTAAAAACATTGTGTTCTCTCAAATTAAATGAAAAAGCAAAGCAGTGGGGGGGGGATAGATAATTAACAAGGAGACTATGGGGGCTCCGAAAGAATCTAAATTGGAGATATAAGTGAATGCAACAAGAGCTGATGAGGTGTTTAAAAGATAATATCTTTGTACTTTCATTTTTTCACCCTTTACTATACAATGAACAGGTATTTTTAATGTTTTAAACCTGCTTTTACCTCAGAGCTCTGGTGCGTTACTCAATCTTGTTTGTGCCAGCATTGAATACACAGCATTGTGACATATTTCTTTTGTTCTAACTCCTTACATATCGATTGTATGCACTTCTTGAGTGCTTTTTCTTAAAAGAAACTCTGCCTAAGGCACCATAGAAACTGAAAAACAAAACCATCAGAACTGATAAATAAGTAGAATAGAAACATCTTCAAAGCAGAGAAAAGAAAAAGTGGTTGGACTAGCCACTAAAAAACCTGGATAAATGAAGTAACTTTGTATTTAACATTGGCGAGATTTCCTCTGGAGCAATGTTCCCCAATGTAGCCCTTTCTGACTATAAATAATAGAAGTTGTAATCTAGTATATATCTAGAGAGAAACATGCTGAGAATATTCTGGAATTGGGAAGCTGTAAAAGAAAATTGCTTCTTGCAATCTTGCTATATCACACCCAAGATTGAGATCAAATGGAAGTCTTAGGTTAATAGATCTTAACAGCCTTTGACAACAGATATAGTCTTGGGCATATCTAATTTCATGAACAAAAATGTACAGAGCACAGCCCAGCCATAAATTATTACAATGTGGAAGAAATAATAAGATATTGGTATCAGTCTTTCATCACAATTCTATTGATTTCGGGCATTAAGCTCTTTGACAGTGCTGTATCAGGAAACAGGAATGAGCAAAAGCATACATTCAAAGAATAGAAGATTCCAGAAAATTCTAGAACTTTCTGTTTTTCCACGGGACCAAATACCCATCAGGCAGTTTTCCAGATTCCAATCTCAAACTGAAAAGCAATTTCTATACTGAAACTCCACACTTCTGAAAGAATGTTCTATTACTGAAGGATTCTATTTTCCATAGTTCCAGAGAAAAAAATTCATTCCTAAAAGGTTAATGTTACCTACAGCACAAAAATCTGCTCATAAGTTATAATTCAGAAAAGTAACTGTTTGTCTGAATGTTTATAGTCGAGTTATGATAACCTTCATAGGGAAACAAAATTATTAATTTTAATGCTGATTAGAAAAGCCTTTTGGACTTTTTGTGTAAAACAGAAAAAATGAAATTATAAAATATGAGTTTGATAATTAGGAAAAAATGTAGATAATTTTAAAAAATGAAATTATGCTGTAATCTTAGAGGAACAAGTCAATTTAAATTTATACTTATAACTGCGGTAAAAGGAAACTAGAAATCATTTTTTTATATTTTTTATATTTTATATTATATTTTTATATTTATATTTTCCATGTGGTTTTTACTTTTTCTCTCTTTCTATATGTGTTTTTCCTCATCCTAATTATTAGTTTCTGTTAGGATTAGGGTTAGGGTTAGGGTTAGAATAGGAGTTCTAGCAATAATTTCAAAATCTCATTGTCACACTTATGTTGGTATTTAAGAACATAGATTATATGGCATAGCTAAAATCAGGGTCCAAAGGCCAATTATAAAATATTTTATACATACATTATATTTAATGAAATTTATGTAAGAAATAGCACATGAATCTTTGTATACTTTATGTTTTTATGTCAATATGTATGTGAATAGACAAGTAGATGAGAGAGAGAGAGAGAGAGAGAGAGAGAGAGAGAGAGAGAGAGAGAGAGAGAGAGAGAGAGAAACAGACAGACATACATTATAGTGTGAAAGAGTACATATGCACACACAATATATACCCAAACAGATATACATACACAGGCACAAACATAAACACACACATACAGTACATTGTCTGGAAACTATGACTACCATTCTTTATGCTAATGTCTCAGTTGTTTAAACCTAAGAAACAATGTTTAGATATATGTCAGGATTTTTGTAGCCTCCATAGAATATTTAATGCTCGGTGATTTAACTAAGTATTGATTGTTTGATGGTTATTACTCCAGAACTAGTGTATAATTGAGACCTCTATCATGGTTTATAGCTCTGTGCAATACTCTTGTCATTGGGTTGCATTTGTTTTTAATCCAAGCTTGTCTGAATGTCAGCATGCCTTGCATGCTGGTGATTTATTGGGGAAAAATGAGGCACTTGATTTTTCCAGTAAGCAAGACTTCCCTTTCTGTAAATAAATACACGAAGCTAGCTATAAACTGAAAAACAGGAAGATACCTTCTGATATACAGGTACTGTAGTCCTTGACTTATGATAACAATTGACATCAGAATTTCTGTTGCTAAGCAGGACAGTTGTTAAGTGAGTCACACCTAATTTTAGGACCTTTTTGCCAAGATTGTTAAGTGAATCATTGCAATAACCTTGTAAAAGAGATTTCTTTGCCCGAGGATGGATTTGAAGTTGGGTATCTCCAAAATTTGTTCAATATCATAACTACAACAGCTGGACTTTGATTTCATCAACTAGTTTTTATCAGGGTTAGTTCAATGACCCAAATAATATTTGAATGGGAATGCCAGACCTATGCACTAGACTAGGAAATTATATATGTGTATGTGTATATATACACATATATAAACACACACACACACCGACACACACATATGTATGTATGTATGTATGTATGTGTATATATATATGTGTGTGGTGTGTGTGTGTGTGTGTGTGTGTGTGTGTGTGTGTCTCAATTAGGTAGTTGAGGGTTATTTTATTATTACTACTAGCTAGTTGAGGGTTATTTTATTATTACTAAGGACTTTTGGACTGATTTTTTTCTCCTAAAACATGAGATTAATATGGAAAGCTAGAGCAAAAGATTTATAAATAATCACATTTGAATCTGATTAAGTCTAAAAATAGCCCAAGCTATTCATCATCTCTATCCACATTCAAATAAAAGATAGCTGAAGAAACAGAAAGCTCTAGTAGCAACCTTAGCATTGAATGAATGTAAAGATTTTTTTTCTTTCCTCCAGTTTTTACAATTTATTTCCATCCTATTTATGAAGAAACTGGAGAATATTTTCATATGAAAGACAGAATGAAGCAAACAGGGTACAAGTTGGAAGTAATTGTGCCTCTAGTCTATGATGTGTTATTTTAAAAAGGTGGGAGGTGGGGAGAGAACCACAGAAAATGGATGGAAAAAGACTGACAATATTAATGTTGACCCAACACTCACAACATGGGTTGAATATATGGTGAATTAACCCCAGATTTTTAAGATTTACGGAAAGCTTTTATAGAGAAAAAAACATTACTTTTTCTATTTGCTTTAAAAAGAAAGTCTCAAAGTTTTTTCCATTCCCTTTATGAAGAACTTCATAATTCTATGTATATACAGTTATGCATATGTCGTTTTTACCTAGACCTCTGCAAGAATTTGAAATCTTAAAGACCAGCTCCATCAACGTCAGTACTTTTCTCCCTCATGGATTTGAGGTTAAACTCATAGCATACTAAGCTAACAGAAGAGAATATCTGTAGCTCACAGTTGAATTGTGGAGTGCTTGATGCACTCTGAGCTTGGTTGTTTGCTTGCAGATGTTTCATTACTCAACTAGGTAACATCATCAGTGCTATTGAGCACGGGGTTTATTCCCTGTCTAATATATACAATAGCTTGGCCTGCCAAAAACTACTGAGAAGGAAACAAAAATATCAGAACACAGCAAGCAATTCCAACACTGGCAGGGCAAGCTGTCACCTAATAGGGTAATGAAAAGTCTGCAAAGCAAATAAACAAACTCACATGCATAGAACAATTTTATATCATCCTATTGCTTTTAGACACCAACCCTGCTACAACATTTAATGTTGTCAGGTTCTGTGCAGCAACACTCAAATTGATTTGATCGTGGCCTGTGCTACAAACTAGATTTAGTGAGCACCTAGTCAACTATGTTAAAGAGTTCTGCAACTGGATAGATATACTCTAGTTTTCTGTTATGCTCCCTTACACCCATTGAATGCTCCAACCCCTTCTTTTAGATTTTTGTTCTTCACATACAGGTAGTCCTTGACTTACAACAATACATTTAGTGACCGTTCAAAGTTACAAGGGCACTGAAAAAAGTGACCTTTGACATTTTTTATACTTATGACTTTTGCAACATCCCCATGGTCACGTGATTGAATTTCAGATGCTTGGCAACTGATTCATATTTATGACGGTTGCAGTGTCCCAGGGTTGTGTGATCACCTTTTGCAACCTTCTGACAGCGAAGTCAATGGGGAAGCCCAATTCACTTAGCAACCGTATTACTAACTTATCAACTGCAGTGATTCACTTAACAACTGTGGCAAGAAATGTCATAAAATGAGGCAAAACTCACATAACAAACATCTCACTGAACAATAGAAATTTTGTGATCGTTAAGTCGAGGACTACCTGTGTACTTTTAGTTTTTAATTCATATATCTTTTATATTCTCTAGCTTCTCATAATTTGATTTTTATCTTTACCCTTGATGTGTCCTCTATGCCTTTTAATGATTGCTTCTGGTATTTCCCTCTGCTTGTCTATAATCATTACATTCTTGATTCTGATGATTACTTTTTATGGTTACTGCTGGAACCCAGCAAATGTGTGCAGCAAATCTACCATCTCAGTATGACAGAATAACAGAATAAACAAATAAGAGAGTTGGAAGGGGTCTTGGTGGTTTTCTAGTCCAACCCCGTGCTCAGTCAGGAAACCCTATACCATTTCAGACAAGTGGTTGTCAATCTCTTCTTAAAAACCTCCAGTGTTGGAGCAACCATAACTTCTGAAGGCAAGCTGTTCCACTGATTAATTGTTCTAACTGTCAGGAAATTTCTCCTTAGTTCTAGGTTGTTTCTCTCTGATTAGTTTCCACCCATTGCTTCTTGTCCTGCCTTCAGTTGCTTTGGACTCCCTCTTCTTTGTGGCAGCCCCTGAGATATTGGAAGATTGCTATCATGTCTGCCTAGTTCTTCTTTTCATTAAACTGGATATAACCAATTCTAGTAACTGTTCTTTATAGTATTAAGAGGTCTAAGCCTTTTAAATGGAGGGCAGTGTTAAATGAAAACAAGTACCACATTTACACATCATATAAATATAACCATGCTCTGAATATTCCTGACATTGTTCTATCTTTCTATTTTTTTCTAATAATTCTGTCCAAGTAATGGTGCTATAAGCCATACACTGAGGTACAGGATGGAGCAAATGTAGCATAAAAATAAGAATTTTATGTCCCATGGAAGTCTTCTTGGCCTTTCACTAACACAAATAAGTCAAATTAAGCATATCTGCTTGCGTCTATGAATCTTCTCTTACCACACACTTTCCCACCCCAAAAGTGCAGAATTTCCAGATTGCTCCATTAATCATCTTGCTTGAGAATATTTTATTTGAAAATACTGGGAGAGCTAACACATGGAAAAAATAGTTTGACCTACCCAAATATTCAAGGTCCATTCTGAAAATTAAAATGATTCCCTGGATCATCTCCCATATCCATATCTGACAAATATACAGTCTTTGACTTTTAATTTTCAGACAAGAAAATAGTAATAACAATAGCACTTAGAGTGCTTTACAGCCCTCTCTAAGTGGTTTACAGAGTTAGCATATTGCCCCCAACAATCTGGATCCTCAATTTACTAACCTCAGAAGGATAGAAGGCTGAGTCAACCTTGAGCCAGCCAGGATCGAACTGCTGGCAACTGCCAGTCATCAGAATTATTCTGCAATACGGCATTCTAACCACTGTGCCACCATGGCTCCTAAATAAATCTAAGATAAAGATAGCTATTAGAGCAATGTAGCTAATAAGTGGACCCTGCCATAGTACAAGGATAACGCTAGGAAGAAGAACAATGTAGCTAATCAGCATATATTAAAACACAATTTTCTTCCTGAAGTAATATTTTCTTAAGGATGCAACCTTTCTATGGGACCCTGGTTGTGCAGTGGTTAAAGTGCAGTATTGCAGCCTAATTCTGCTGACAGCCAGCAGTTCGATCCTGATTGGGCTTAAGGTTGACTCAGCTTTCCATCCTCCCAAGGTCAGTAAAATGAGGACCCAGATTATTGGGGGCAATATGCTGAAATTGTAAACTGCCCAGAGAGAGCTGTAAAGCAGTTTGGGGCGGTATATAAGTTTAAATGCTAAATGCTATTAATATGATCAGGAATCAGAGTTAATTTTTCTGTGGAGTAATGTGCTGAGACCCATAAAGAGTGTAATTACAAGGTGCTGAAATCACAAAATATTTAGTTAAAATACAGAGTGAGCAAAGAAAGTGGTTTTCATTGTCCATGTAAAATATCTATTCTTCTTTCTGGGCTACAGAAAGGTCTGTTTTGTTTGTACCTCATACATTAATTTAATGCTCTGCAAATTTTTTATTCTCCTTTCTATTCAAAAATAAGAAAACGTCCACAAATCTTTTTTTTTCTTTTTCTTTTGGGCACCTGTGACACCAATATACAGCAGCAAGCTGTGGAGAAAGGACTGTGTGAAAACGTTTTCTTTTGTTGGAAAGAGATGACTCTGACTTGAACTATTCCCAATAGCAATCAAAATGCCCTATATTTCTAAAAACAGGAGAAAAAAACTTTTGTGGTTGCTAGTAATGCAACTGAAGAAACTCCATAGTAGTACACAGCCATAAAACATAAAAAGATGACCTTTTATCAACTAAAGATGATAAATAAGGTAGTTCCCATCCTTTCTAAAGGAAAAAAGCATCTGGCTTGGTGGCTCATGAACTGGAAATCTGAAGACTAAATTGTTGCAATACACTCAGTAAAACACTTAATTCAGATTAATTGTTACATACTGCGGCATCTTACAATCATTATGATACTAAGTTACCAACAACTTTTTGGGAGTATAAACAGAATAACAGCGTTGGAAGAGACTTTGGAGGTCTTCTAGTCCAACCCCCTGCTCAGACAGGAAACTCTATACCATTTCAGACAATCTCTGAAACCTCCAGTGTTGGAGCACCCATGACCACAGAAGGCAAACTATTCCATTGATTAATTGTTCTCACTGTCAGGAAATTTCTCCGTAGTTCTAGGTTGATTAGTTTCCCTCCATTGCTTCTTGTCTTTTCTTCTGGTACTTTGGAGAATAGATTGACTCCCTCTTCTTTGTGGCAGCCCCCTAGATATTAGAATATTGCTATCATGTCGCCCCAGTCCTTCTTTTCATTAAATTAGACATACCCAATTCCTGCAACCATTTTTTATATTTTTTGGCCTCCAGTCCCCTAATCATCTTTGCTGCTTTTCTCTGTGCTCATTCTAGAGTCTCAACATCAAAAGACTGAAACAGCATGAATAAGCCTACAGATATGCTGAAATCATGCACAGGCAAAATTATTAACAAAACCCAGTGAGGATAGGAAAGTAATAATTATAACTATCAACAGGCCATGTAAGGTGACAAAGCCTCAGTTGGTGGACAAGCAAAGAAACCTAGTCAGAAGCAAAAGGCTCTCCATAATCTTCTTGAGGCAAATTCTAGCCCATTGAAACAAATGGGCTAGAACACAGGTCAGCAACCTGCGGCTCCGGAGCCGCATGCGGCTCTTTGAGCCTTCCCCTGTGGCTCCCAGCCTCCTCTGCCTTTGCAGAGAGAGACAGAGACAGAGAGAGGCAATTGCACTTCCCTGCTTCTCTCTCTCTGGTGTGTGTGTGTCTGGGTGTGTGTGTGTGTGTGTTGTGTGTGTGTGTGTGTGTGTGTGTGTGTATGTGTATGTGTAAAAGAGAATGCACTCACAGTGTTCTCCGAGGAGCTGAAAAGCTTTCTGGGCGGAGCTCCTCCCTTTGCTGCGTCTCTGAAGGAAGCAGGAAGCAGGAAGGGCAGGAGAGAGCTAGCTAGCCCAGCTAGGCTGACTCAGGAATTCTGGGAGTTGAAGTCCATGAGTCATAAAAGAGACGAGGTTGCCTACCCCGGAGGTTGTTGGACAACAGCTTGAAGCTTGCCAGGTGAGCAGCAGATAGGAGGGGGGGGAGAAAGAGAGAGAGAGGGAGAGAGAGAGAGTGGGGGAAGAGGAGTGGCAGACCAAGGGCAGATAGAGAGGGAGGGAGAGAGAGACCCTTTTGACATCTAAAATGAAGATAACACTGCATATATCCTTTTTTTACCTGTGTGTGTATGTAATTTTATTCTCTTAAAGCATTCTCTTGGTGATCATTGTTTTAATAGTATGGGTATTCCCAAGAGTCATATTTTTACTTTTATTTTTAATGTGTATGTGTGTGTGTGTGTGTATACACACACACACATATACACATACACACACATACACATACACACCTATAATAAAGGTAAAAAAGGATATATGCAGTGTTATCTTCATTTTAGATATCAAAAGGGTTTTGAGGCTCCCAGTGTTTTGTTTTTGGTGGGAAACGGGTCCAAGTGGCTCTTTGAGTGTTTTGGGTTGCCTACCCCTGGGCTAGAAACATTTCAAATTATTGTGAGGATTTTTACAGTTTCATATCTAATAATAAGACATTGTGGCAACAGTGTGAACTGGGCTTGGCCATTTCTCCATCCCACTAAAAAACAACACCCAAGTCATCTTGATTGCCCTGCTTTACTAGAAATCAAATCAGTTAAATAAAGTTATATCCTTTTTTCTGGATCCACAAAGATGGCAGGGCCTTTGAAGAAGTCCAAAAATTGCAGCTGGCCCAAAATGAAGTAGCAGAAGAAATGACTGGTCTGTCTAAAATGGTATAGAGTCTCCTGCTTGAGCAGGGGGTTGGACTAGAAGACCTCCAAGGCTCCTTTCAATTCTATTATTCAATGTTATGGAACAAATGGCTTAGAACTTGAAGTAAGTGTCCACCTTATTAGAATTCAGAAACTAAAATGTGAAGATTATTAGTTTGGTACAGAGAAGTGATGAAGAATCTCTACCGTCCATCTTTTGGGCCTCATTTCATCCATATAGTCATTTTCTTAAACAACTTTCTTAAACAACTTAAACAACTTGGGATTGTAAACAGTTAGTAAATAAATGCTAGACAATCACTAATTCAATGTTTTACTAATTCAATATTTTCCAGATTGTGTGATTCTGATTCTTTTATGGACTGAACAATTTTTTTTTGTCTTCTTGGTCTTTCCTAATTGCGAATTAGATTTATTCAGATAGTCAAGTCCTTGAGATAAGAAGAATATTATTCAAACTCTTCAAAACTTCATATAAAAACATTTGGACTGGCTTTTTTCAAAGCACTCTGATCATTTGGAAAGACACTTAGTCATATTTTTTTCAAAGCCTGGAATTGAAGAAGTAAAATTTATAATGTATAATATACTTGTTGCAGACTGAGCCTAGAGAAAGTATGAATGTCAATAAGGCCTTTATTTAAGGCACTTTGAAAATTATTTTCAGCTTGAAATCTGAAATGCACAGAGACTTGGGTTTCCTAAATTTGAGTAAACCCACCCTTTTTTGCAATCCTTTCACTTGCTGCCAAGTTGTGGATAAACTGACAACTGAAAATGGGAGTTAATGAGAAAGCAACAAATTGGGACAAGATTAGCCATGCAGAAAATTGGTAAAGCCCCAATACTTAAACAGATTTTTTTAAAAAATTTTATTAGGAACTCAGTTCTATTTGATATAAGTTAATTCTGTCCAGAAAATTGAAGACCATATTTCACCAATCATAAACATTCATTTCTCAGTGATACAATTAGCTTTATTACTTTCTTTAAGCCACCAAATCTCAGAAAAAGCTAACAAAATAAAACTAGATGAGGATGTTTGAGTTAATGAGGATTTTTTTGGAACCAAAGATAATTACCTCTTATAAAACTGAAATTCCCAGCTGAGGTATCTGAAGATATAAAATATGTCAAAATAGTGGCCACATCTGTGTGATTGAACCCCACCCCATTTCTGAATGCATGTAAAAAGAGGGCAGGATTTATGTGGTGGTGACCCTCCATTTTTAGGGGGGGGATGCCTACAATCCTAGAAATTTTGACTTTTGCACAGGTTCTTCTCCAGATCACATTAGCTACTACTTTCTCTGTAGATTCTCAGTCATCCAGGATGTGGTTGTCCCACAGGTGCTTTTTTGCAAAAGGCAACTTGATTATTTGTTGTTGTTGTTGTTGTTCTTCCTTGAAGACTTTTAGCTTCTCATCCAAGAAACTCATCAAGCAGAAACTGAAAAGGCTTCTTGAATGAGAAGCAAAACATCTTCAAGGAAAAAAATAGAAAGTCCAGTTGCCTTTTTTTTTTTTAAAAAAAAAGGCATCTTTGGGACATTACATGCTACTGTTAAAGTCTCTGCACTGCCTTCTGTCTGAAGCAGTGATACTTCCAAACCAGACTGTGATGCTGTATGACAGGATGCTCTCGATCATCCCCCTGTAGAAAGTGGTTAGGGGAAGGAAGATGTGCTTTTCTCATGCAACACAGAAAATGCAGGCACTGCTGTGCCCGCTTCACCAGTTTCTCCCTGTTGAGCGACCAACTCAGCCTACTCGTTAGCTGCACACCCAGGAATTTGATGCTGGTAATCATCTCCACAGGTGAATCATTAATGCACAGAGAAGTGTGGCTGTGGCTGCCTTTTCTGAAATCAACAATGATCTCTTTGGTTTTTCTAGCATTTAAAACTAGGCTGTTTTCCTTGCACCAGTTCACCAACCCCTCAATCTCCTTGAGGTAAGCTTCCTCCTTGTCATCCTGAATAAGGCCCACTACTGTTGTATCATCTGCGAACTTCACAATATGGTTGGTCACAAACCTGGCACAACAGTCATGAGTCAACAGGGTGAACAGCAGCAGACTTAAGACGCAGCCCTGAGGAGAACCTGTGCTCAAGAAAATGGTATTAGAGGTATTTGTTCCAACTCGCACATATTGGGGCCTGTTGGTAAGAAAATCAAGAATCCAGTTGCACAGAGGAGTGTTTAAGCCTAAAAGGCCCAGTTTGTCTACTAGATGCTGGGGAATGATTATGTTAAACACTGAACTGAAGTCGACAAACAGCAAACGCACATGAGTATTTCTTTCCTCTAAGTGCTTCAGGCTCAGATGGAGAACAGAAGAAATAGCGTTCTCTGTAGAGTGATTTGGTCGGTAGGCAAACAGTAGTGTCCTTTATCAGCTTCTCAAAGCATTTCATGATGGTGGATGTCAGTGCAACTGGACGGTAATCATTGAGGCCTGTAATTGTGGACTTTTTTGGCACTGGCAAGATGATGGCCGTCTTAAAAACACAAAGGGATCACTGCATGCTGCAATGAGAGGTTGAAAATATCTGTGAGAACACAAGCCAGTTCCTCTGTGCATTCCCTGAGGACACGTCCAGGGATGTTATCTGGGCCTGCTGCTTTCTGAATGTTAACTGTCTGCAGTGTTTTCCAGACAGAGGTGACATCAAAACTTGACACTTGCTCATCAGGATGAGGCACAGCTTTCCTGGCAGGAATGCTATCTGATGCCTCAAATCTATCAAAAAATGCATTCAGTTTGTTTAGGAAGTCTATGTCAAGCATCTATGCTTTCATTTCTGTTTGGAATGAAGAATGTTATCTCTCATTACAGCTGTTCAATGATTCACTTCAGCATTATTTAATTACATTAATTACTTAATGTTAGAATCGAATACTCCAAAGTAATTTTACCTGGTCAATCACTGCAGTATACTTTGATTCTTTCCTAGCAAATGAATTTAGTATGAAAAATTAACACAGAAAAACCAAAAGGACTAGAGGTGACATAATAACAATATTCCAGTATTTGAGTGGCTGCCACAAAGAAGAGAGGGTTAACTTGCTCATCAGGATGGGGCACAGCTGAAAGCACCAGAAAGCAAGAGAAGAAAGAATGGATGGAAACTAATCAAGGAGAGAAGCAACCTGGAATTAAGGAGAAACTTTCTAACAGTGAGGACAATTAATCAGTGGAACAGCTTGTCTTCAGAAGCTGTGGGTGCTTCAACACTGGAGGTTTTAAAGAAGAGACTGGACAGTCACTTATCTGAAATGATATATGGTCTCCTGCTTGAGCAGGGGGTTGGACTAGAAGACCTCCAAAATCCCTTCTAGCTATATTCTGATTGACTGAAAAAAAAACCCAGTATCAGAACCCAGATTACTATGCATGCAAGTATAAAAATCATTGTAGGATATAGATGTTTTTAATCAGGTCTAAAAGAACTGATTAAAGGTCTGAAAAAATGAAGCCGCTTTATTAATCAAATATGAATGTAGTGGTGAAGTTTTTTCTAAACCATCTTGGAGTCAGAGAGAGAACAGACAGCTATGGATCTCTAGTCTTTGAGTATAAACATCTTAGAATGTGATCCTATTATACTTAATAGGATTGATTTCTGAGTATGTATCTATTAACTTCACTATTATTTTCAAACATGTCTGAAAATTTATTCTCACCTATTTTCAAACCTTACAAAAGAAGGATAGATAATCCATTTTTGAGTGCAGACAATGGCTACATTCCAAATTAAACCTTTCACCTTCCATCACATTCAACTTTCTTTGAAGTATTGAAGCCCAGATTCATTTTGGAATAAATCTGCATAGGAAAAAAAAATCCTCTTTTTTAACTAGTTAATTAAATCAGATTGTTGAATCTTCTTTGGTTTTGATCCTCCCAGCCAGTGAGGGTGGGATTCAAACTTAACTGTACTAGTAAGCTTTTCAGGTTTATTGGTTAGACTAATAAAATGCTTTTACCTAAATGTGTCCTTCCTGCACCTGAGGTCAGGGATGCAGTGGAGGTGGGTGTTGTCAAGAAAACCAGTGTCTGAAACTGTGCAAATGAAGCCTTGTCCCTTTTTATGTCTGTAGCTTCAACTGCATGGACACTGAAATGAACTTTGAATCCAGTCATCATCACCATCATAGTCATCATCCTGTTTTTTTCCCTCGGGCCATCACTCTTATGAACAACTAATTCCCACAGTACTTTCTTATATGTAAGGATATTTACCCTCGTAGTATGGCTGTATTACTATTATCTTTCTCATCTTTTCTACTACCTTCCTCAGTTGGTATCTTATGATTATGTTACTATGTTGGTTGTATGTGCAATGAGAGATTATGCACTAGAGACAAATTCCAATCACACTTGGCCAAATGAAGTCTTCTCTTCTCTTCCCTTCCCTTCCCTTCCCTTCCTTTCCCCTCCCCTTCCCTCCCCTCCCCTCCCCTCCCCTCTCCTCCGCATTCTATTCTATTCTATTCTATTCTATTCTATTCTATTCTATTCTATTCTATTCTATTCTATTCTACTGATGGCTTGCAAAGAGGCTATGAAACTGAAGACCTCAATTTTCCTCCAACAGTGGGGCTGGGTTGTCCTTGGATCCTGGTATGCATGTTTCATTTCTATGTTGTTAGATAGTATTGTAACAGCTGTAAGGCAAGGCAAAATTAAACAGAATTAAGGATCCGACAGTCCTATCTAACACCGTAGAAACAAACATGCTTTGATGCAGATCAGTTATATGTACAGTATGTATATATGTTTAGATACATACATATTAGTAATACTGGCATGCAATAATTTATATATATTTAGCATGCAATTATTAGTGATAGTAGCATGCAATTATAAAGCACACACACATTATTGTTATTATTATTATTATTACTAGTAATAATTATTCTTATTTTAGCATATGATGAGAACATGACACAAGAGAAGTAAACATAACATAACTTGGTAGTACATGTAGTCCTCAACTTATAACCATAATAGAGACCAAAATTTCTGTTGCTAAGTGAGGCAGTTGTTGAATGAGCTTTGCCCCATTTTGCAATCTTTCTTGCCACAGTTGTTAAGTGAATCACTGCAGTTGTTAAGTTAGTAACACGGCTGTTAAGTAAATCTGGCCTCCCCATTGACTTTGCTTGTCAGAATGTCACAAAAGGTGATCACATGATTCCAGGACACTGCAACCGTCATAAGTACATGCCAGTTGCCAAACATCTGAATTTTGATCACGTGACCACAGGGATGCAGCAGCGATCATAAGTGTGAAAAATGGTCATCAGTCACTTTTTTCAGTGCTATTGTACCTTTGAATGGTCACTAAACAAGCTGTTGTAAGTCAAGGACTACCTGTACATATTATTGCATTTCTTTCCTTCACAACCTTACATGTGTATAAATGGAGGCAGCCATCTGCTTTTCAAAGGTCCAGTTTTACACTAGAGTTTTATCAACTTTGTGCCAAGCAAGCGGAAAGTAATTGACTATTCAAAGTTGCAGATATTTTATTTTTAAAGGAAGAGAAGTGTATAAAGTTTCAGAGATCACATTGTTTTTTCTATGAGACAAAACGGTTGGAAAATGCACATAGAAGGTAACATTAAATATGCATATATGAAAAATGTGCAAAGTGTTTGTTGATGTATTTAAAATTTATTTGGTCACCCAACTCAAACAGTATGATTCTGGGTGGCATATGAAGGACAAAGAAAAGAAAACAGTGCTAAACAACCCCAAACGTGGTTTCTTAAAAGGCAACTGTATTTTCTTTTCCTTTGAAGACATTTTGCTTCTCATCTAGGAAGCTTCTTCACTTCTGACTAGAGAACTAAACTGAACTGAAATAAAGAAGCTTCTTGGATGAGAAGTGAAATTTCTTCAAGGAAAAACGAAGTCAGTTGGCTTTTGAAAAAGCACCTTTGGGATAACAATGACCTGGATGACTGACAATCTCCACAGACAATGCTAAACAATCATATCATTAAAGGCTAATAAAGGAGAAAGGATGAACGTGACTGACTCCAATTCATATATCATTCGGTAAGTGGGAAGGAAACAATTTAACAATTTAACTGAGATGAGATGACATAGATGTGGAATAGATATAGAACAGACTAAAACTAAAATAGGCTTATTTACTGAGATCTACCAATTTACAGGACTATACAAAGAGAATTAGATAACTCCATACAAGATGAAGCTTTGAATATCTACAGGTCACAGTGACAAAGCATTAGCTGTCCTTGTAATATCTTCCAGAATCAGCTGCTAAGACTCATGTATACATCTTGTTTGTCAGTTTCCCTTCAGCACTTAGTTAGCTAATACGGAACCAGAGAAATGGACTGGATAGATTCAACACAACAGTTCTTGATATCTAATGTGGCAATTGTATAATTTGTTTTGGGAATTATTAAAGAGACTTTGGTATTTAACCAAATAGATTGAGAATGAACAGAAGAAGCAAATTGCAACTGCCTAGAATTACCTCTTATACAAAATGTTCATAAATCAAAGGGTTGTTTTTTTCAAACTGGCAGATTATGAAAAGTCTAATTATTCTCTATAATCAGCAAAGCATTATTGGAATAGCAAAGTTCTATTCCATTTTCTTCCAAGTTATCTTGAATAAGTACAATGAATATTAATTAGCACTTTCTTCTGAACAGATCTCTTTGGAATAGCAATACAAAGGGCATTGAATAGTTGAATTTAATGATAGGTATTTAGTTGGATTAATTAATTTTAGTGACTGAGATACATATTTTTTAGGATGGGGGGTTAATCAGTGCGTAGTAATAATTATAACTCACTTTCCAGATGACCAGCACGTAGTTTTGAAATTCTGGGTAAATTCCATCAATCAACATTTTTATACTTTTCTATTAAAATTATGGGCTACCATAATTAGATGCTTTGCTTTCTGTAAATGAAAAGGCATCTATGCAAATTTCACATTAAAAAACTGTAAGCCAAAATAAATCTTTGGATTTTCTCTAAACAAAGCACAGTGTCCTTATAAACAGAATATCTGTCAGAATAAAGTTCTTCCTATAATGAATTTTTGGTGCATTTTTTTCCTGTCTTTAATAATCCCATTATAATTTTTAATATTCTTTAAGATGCAAAAGTAACGTTTTATAGCTGAGGAGAAATACCATTATCTGAGCCCTGAAAGTTGAAAAAAATGAAATGTCATCCATATCACAATTGCTGAGCCATTTTTTAAAATAATAATTACCACATGGGAAGGACCCAAAATGCACATGCTGTTTCTAAAAAGAAAAACGATACTTCCTGAACAGCGGAATAGTGATGAATGTGTAACATGTTTGAAAAATCAAAAGGTATTATGACAATATACTGTATGTCAAATAAATTAAATCTGTTGCTATAAGGAATGGGTAAAGCAATAAAATCTTGTGGGAGATGCTATGAAACAACCTAAACAATGTTTAGGGAGATATAAAGGTACAAGCATTTTCTTTGCCCTTCATAAATCTCTCTCTCTCTCTCTCTCTCTCTCTCTCTCTCTCTCTCTATATATATATATATATATATATATATATATATATATATATATATATATATATTACCTTGAATGTGCACCCTGTCAGCCCAAATATGGGAAAAAGAAATCTTCTTTCTTTTCTTTTCTTTTGCCTGTATCAGCTCAATCTAGAGCCATCCACAAGCAGCAGTCGCCAACTGCGACATCATTTTACATTTTTAGGTTGCTAACAAAGAATAAAGAGAGAACTGGTATAGCTATTTCGAGTTCCTTTAACTCTCTTCAGCCAGACTTACTCTTCTGAGATTCGAACCTGGGCTATCTGCATGTTAGGCAGTTGTTATAACCTCTAAGCCACAGGCTCTCTCTCACTTTGTCAGCTGTCGGGAGAGAGACAGGGGGAGGAGATTTTACCTTGAATGTGCACCCTGTCAGCCCAAATATGGGAGAAAGAAATCTTCTTTCTTTTCTTTTCTTTTGCCTGTATCAGCTCAATCTAGAGCCATCCACAAGCAGCAGTTGCCAACTGCGACATCATTTTACATTTTTAGGTTGCTAACAAAGAATAAAGAGAGAACTGGTATAGCTATTTCGAGTTCCATTAACTCTCTTCAGCCATGTAAAATTAAGAGTATCTTGGTGACGTTTCGACGAGGTCCCACTCGTTATCTTCAGGCTGGGGTTTTTGGCTTTGTGCTTGTGCGAGCAAAGTGTGATCGGAGCTGCCGTCTCTCTATAAATATTGGTGGGGGTTGGTGGAGTGCTGGCTTAGTTGCTGTAGGTGGGTTGGTTGGCTGTGTAGGAGTTATTGTTTGTGGATTGTTCGGCTGTTTCATAAAATCCTGATTAGCTGAGGTGCTGGCTGTGTGCCCATTAGTCTTTTGTGTTGTAACGACCTGGGTAATGGGCTGTGTGGTGACATTCTGAGATCGAGTGTAGTGATATCCTGAGTTCTGTGTTGCAACATCCTGGATGGTTGGCTGTGTTGTAACATCCTGAGCTTTAGCGTTGTAACCTCCCGAGTTCTGTGATGTGATGTCCGGAGCAGAAGGCTGTGATGTAACATACCGGGCTTTGGTTTGGCTCCGGGTTTGCAGTCTAGCTCTGTGTTCATGGCGTGTGTCCGTTTGCTTTGTGTGGGGGTCAGAGAGAGGTGCAGCAGCTGGTGATGTCATTGTGGTTTGGCTTCTGGATGATGGTTGCATTTCATCTGAAGGATGGGTTTGGTCTTGGGTTTGGGTCTGGTGAGGGTGAATGGTGGTTGCGTACTGTGTTGTTCTGGGTCCAGAATCAGTTTTCATGGCTAGGACTCATTTGTTGATTAGGGTTAGAACAACACAATACCCCACTATCATTCACCCTCACCAGACCCAAACCCAAGCCCAAACCCATCCCTCAGACGAAATGCAACCACCATACAGAAGCTAAACCATGATGACATTACCAGCTGCTGCACCTCCCTCCGACCCCCACACAAAGCAAATGGACACCAGACAGTCTCCAGAACTAAATGCCTAGCCAACAAAGACCACCTGAAAACTGAATTACACACTCTCACAAACGTATTAATCTCCAACGGATTCCAAAGAAATACTATTACCAACCTAATCCAAAGGGAAACACCCCCCAAGAACCAAGACATAGAACAGTACAACGACATTGCCCTCCTCCCCTACATCAAAGGCACCACAGATAAATTCAGCAAAATTCTCCACAAACACAATATCAAGACAGCCTTCGGCACCAACCAAAAAATAGCCAACATCTTAAGAAACCCCAAAGACATGATCCAGCTAGAAAACCAAGGAGTCTATGAAATACCATGCAAAATCTGCCCAGCCACATACATTGGACAAACTAATAAGAGAATGAATGCACGCATCGCAGAACACAAGAACGTAGTCAAAAAAGAAGAAAAAACTTCCTCCCCCTTCCAGCACCTTAAAGCTACAGGACATGAAATTGATTTTGAAGGAACCAAATTAATCTCCAAAACTGAACACCACAACAAGAGAATAATTATGGAAGCCATCGAAATAGAAAAACACCCCCACAACATGAATAAACATGATGATACCTCCCACCTACCAGACATCTGGAAACTAGCCCTAATCAACAAATGAGTCCTAGCCATGAAAACTGACACCCCCAGCAATATATAGAGAGAGACGGCAGCTTCAACCACACTTTGCTCGCACAAGCACGAAGCCGAAGACCCCAGCCTGAAGATGACAAGTGGGACCTCATCGAAACGTTGCCAAGATACTCTCAATCTTACACGGGAAAAGACCCGCATATATATTTAGAAAGTAAGATAGAATTGTTTTGTTAAATCCTCTAAATATGCAAAAGTATGAATCTTAAAAGAAGCCACTGGGGCCATTTTCTCTCACATGTTGGATTATTGCCTGTTACAAGGTGACAGACAATCATTGAGGAAACAGAGCAACAAATACTCTTTTTAATACTTTTTTGATCACTGAAAGTATGCCACTGAAACAAATTAATTAAACATGATGTTTAAAGCCTTCTCACTAGTTTGTCTCATCTCCCAGCTCCAATTGGCTTAGTGAAATGGAGGATACTCTACAATCAATTTCTAATGGAGTAAGCATTCTGTAATCGGAGAGGATATTAGAAAAAGAAAACATTCATTTGTCATTTTTTTAATCAAGTCCAAATAGAAATACAGCCCAATTTAATAATGTTGTAATCAAGCTAAAGACCATGTAGTGAAGGCAATCAGCGACTAACTTGTGAGAACATTGAATCAAGTAGGATGTTCCCTTCACGTTTCATGAGGACAAATAGTTGGGATATCATGATAAAAAAAAATGTGCAATTGTCTAACAGTAGCCTTCTTTTTTCTGTAATGAATTTTGGTCAGTCAGGAGGATCACAAAGAACAGACCATAGCTTTCTATCCTAGAGAACTGACCATCTGTATTATACATGTTTTGAAGGTTCCAAAGTCTGCAAGAACTATTTGACCCACAAAGGCTGCAAAAGCCATGGAAGCTAAAGTCCAATAGATCGGAAGGGTTGTGGTGTTGGAAAGAGTCATCTTTTATGCTTTTACAGACCAATCTCCAATTAATTAGTCAAGATCAGAACCACTCTCGACAGGTTGAAACTCTTCTTGTAGAAAAAGTACACTAAAAAGAGAGATCAATAGGTCTTTATTTATTCCATGCTCCAAAGAATACTATAGCAGCATTTACCTCTGCATGGACAAGTTTAAGGGGGGGGGGAGGAAGACAGATGTTCTACTGATTCCAATGAAATGAAACCTGATTGCCAGACTAATTGTGCTTCTCCAAATATTTAGAGAGTGACCATCTGGAAAGTCAGTAACAATTAGATATTGTTTAGTAATAGCATGCTAGAAGTCAAGTGTCTGTCCAGATTTGGAACTTGAGCACAGATTTACCATGCACAATTTTATAACAAATATTATTGCTTGTAAATGCAGAGATGTATTTCTAGTGATGAAGCACAATATAAACTTCTGTGATAACTGAACAATATATATCTAAAGGGGAGGGAGAATTACATAGCATTTGACTTGTGGCAGCCCTGTCTATGATTCCCCAAATCTCATTGCTAAAAGGCACACATACATAGGGAAACTGGACCTGGAAGTCTAGGATTGGGAAGTTTAAAATAAATTCAAATTATAGCAGTGTTCCAGTATCTAAGGGGCTGCCTCAAAGAAGAGAAGGTCAACCTATTCTCCAAAGCACCTGAAGGCAGAACAAGAAGCAATAGATGGAAAATAATCAAAACCAACCTAGACAATTAGAACAATTCATTAGTAGAATGACTTGCCTCCAGAAATGGTGGATGGTCCAATACTGGAGATTTTTAAAAAGAGATTGGACAGCCATGTGTTTGAAATGTTAAAGTCTTCTGCTTGAGGTTAGAGACCTCCAGTGTCCCTCCCAACTCTGCTGTATTCAAATCAAGTACTGTATATCTGTATTGTTACAAAAAACAATAAATATTAATGTAGACATCAGGAGTTGAGATTAACTTGTGTGTGTTTTTGACTAAATTAATGTTTGGTATTCTCATAGCTTTGGATCCATTGTTAGAATATTTCTTTGCAACTCTATTCTGTTTCTCTTTTATCTTTCTACCCTGTGAGTCCACAGCACATATATATATATATATATATATATATATATATATATATATATATATATATATATCCATTGCATTTTGTCTACTGAAATTAATTTCATAAATTAAGTGCTTTGGCTGGAATAATAAGCATTGATTCATCTGATTTTTTAAAAAATATGTTGAATACAGTTCTTGCAATTTATTAAACTTACAGCAAAGTTCACTCCAAAGACCCTGCCAATGGGTCTTCATAGAGAAGTATTTTCACCTCAATCAACTAATTAAATATATATCTAGTGGTACCAATTTTATCTGTCTGTCTGTATCTATCTATGTATCTATCTATGTATCTATCTTTATATCTGTCTGTCTGTTCGTCCATCTGTCCATCTGTCTTTCTGTTCATCCACTATCCATCTATCTATCCATCCATCCATCTATCTATCTATCTATCTATCTATCTATCTATCTATCTATCTATTATCAAATTTGTATGCTACCTATCTTGTCAAAGATGACTCTAGGTGGATTACAGACATTGAATAAAATGCAGTGTAGAAGATTAAAACAATAAATAAAGACCTTAAATTTAAAAAAAATCAATTAAAATAAAACCAAACAGGATGGAGAGGAAGGGATCAAAGTAGACACAGAGAGGTGTTCTCTAATCCATCAGCCACCTCCATTGTGCTACACCTCCATTGGGGCCTTGGGCTAGTTGGCATAGCCATGTCTTTAAGTCCTTTTGGGCTGAGTACCCTTTTTCTTACTGTCTTTCAGGTAGCCAAGAATCCAAGACATATTTCTTTATTTTACCCATAGCCAAGCAAATAATTATTTTCTATCTCATCCTGTATCCACTCAAAGTAATTGATCTTTTACAGTCTTAACCTGAAGCCTGTAACTGCTCTAGGGACCAGATACCCATTACACGGCTTGTTTGTGAACTCTATACAGTCTCCAATATCTGCTTAGTGTTCATTGAATAAAGGTCCACCTCCATAATCATTCTAAGCACTTTTTCTGGGCATATTTTTCGGCTGAGGTTTTAAAGTACTGTTTCCTCCTTCTGTCAGTCTGAGCAGGATTGTCCATTTTCCCTGGAGCTCTCCTACCTTCCTTCCTTGGAAGTTAAGCCTACATTCATAGCTACTGTACATCATAGAAAACCAGCTGGTGATTTCCTTGACCTGCCTATTTTCTTTCTTTAATTAAGCCCAGTGGTACACTTTTCATCATTTCTAATTACTTGAGTTAAAAACCTTTTCTCTCAAGTGAATGGAAAAATTATGAAACAGTACACCCCTTGATTTACTTTTGATAAAGAATTTCAGGGGAAAACTAGATAGCTACTGGAAAGAAAAATAGTTTCTTTTCTTTCTTTCTTTCTTTCTTTCTTTCTTTCTTTCTTTCTTTCTTTCTTTCCTTCCTTTTCTTTCTTTCTCTCCCTTCCTTCCTTCCTTCTTTCCTTCTTTCCTTCCTTCTTTCCTTCCTTCACTTACTTACTTACTTAGAGAAACACTGCTGTACTTTGAACTGACAACCTTCTCTATCCTAGATAAAGGTTGCATCTACTATGCTAGTTCAGCACCACAATCCCACATTAAATTTAACTTAATGTTTATATAGACTATGATTCATTTATTAGGTGCCATCAAGTAATTTTCAACTCCTAGAGACCACATAGGTAGATCTTCTCATGAAAAGTCATATAGACTATAAATACATATTTAAAGGCAAATATATACCTACATACATATGCAGCACACTGTACACCTTCCCACAGGAAGCAATGTGATTTGCAATTGTTTCATTTATTTATAGCTCACATTTATAGACCGCCCAACTAAAAATTACTCTGGTGACATGCAATTAAAAAGCCATTCAATACAATATATATGTAAAAGTGGAAGGCAATAAACCAGGGGCTAAAATAATAAGCAACTGTGTAGGAGTTCCAGAAGCTCATGCTCATAAGCAAGAACCAGGAGAAAAGGCCAGGATTTTAACAGCCATACAGATTATTATTATTAGTGTATGGCATTGTTATAGTAGCCAGGAGCCTACAATGCAAGTGCAGAGTAGTAGTTTGGCTTGCCAAAGTACCAGCCCTGTTGCAGGACACGCTTGCACACTTCCTGAGGTGTGCCACAGGAGGTCAAGCTGACCACACCAAAGAGAATGATGAGTGGCTCTTCCTGCAATGTCAGCCAAGGCCCCCTCCCTTCCCAGAGCTGCCTTGCAAACAGGCACTGGGAACTGGGAAGGTTCAGAGTCATCAGGAATCCGACTGCATGCACAGAGCACCAACTCATCTCCCCACCAAAGTGGTACTTGCATAGAACATGCTTTCAAACTATTAGATGGACAGAAGCCGGTGCATAAGCTCTCAATGTACATATAAAAAACAAAGTAATATAATCGTAATAATGATACTAATAAGAGAAGGTAGTAGAAAAGATGGTAAGGATAATAGTAATACAGCTATACTGCAAGGATAAATATCCTTGGATATTTATGGGAATTGTTCAGCAGGGTGATGGCACAAGGAAAAAAAAACTGCCTCTGTATGCCAAGGGAAAAATGAGGGGAGCTTGATACTCTCTGAGCTTAGTTGTTTTCTTGCAGACGTTTCGTTACTCAAACTAGGTAACATCATCAGTGCTAGTGACTCTCAGTGATTCTGGGCAGCTTGCAAAGATAAATATCTCATATAAAAAACAATAAAAAGCAATAACCACCCTGGTCAAATAAGCCATTTGATGGACTCCATCCCACTCTGGGTTTCTCAGAACCATTGGCAGAACTAGGTCTGCAGGGCCTTGCAACAGACCAGTGTTTCTCAACCTTGACAATTTTAAGGCATGTGGACTTCAACTCCCAGAATTCCACAGCCAGCATTGCTGGCTGTGGAATTCTGGGAGTTGAAGTCCGCATGCCTTAAAATTGTCAAGGTTGAGAAACACTGCAATAGAGTGTCAAAGTGGGAGCCAATCTTATTTCTGCAGAGATGATGTTCCATGGGAAGGAAGCCACCACAGAGAAGGCCCTTCTTCTTGGTCACACTAGATAGACCACTTTAGTAGAGGGGACCCACAGCATTTCTTGGCACGAGTTCCCAACTTTTGACCAAGTAAAAATGTGGACGTGGCTACTTGAAAAAAACAACAACAAAGCAACAGAAATGGAGAAAAGAAAAGAGCAGTGAGGAAAGTAATCGATTAATTTTAATTTAAAATAAAGTAGATTACCCAAAGTGGATGGATTGATAGAACTGAAATTCAAAGCTTCTAAGGGGCACCAGGCTACATAATCCTAGCTTATGGCATGGAATTTAGAAGCATCCTTGAGTTTTTTCTTTTTTCTTTTTCTCATAGCAAACTTGAAATATGCAGCTCCTTCTCCCATAGCACAGCAAAAGAACTTTAAATAGCAATACTATACCAACTGTTCATGAGGTTTAAATTCCAGTGCAGATGTTGCCATATGGGAAAGGGGGAAGGTTTACAAAATACTGCCTACATTTTTACATTTCCTCCCAAGCATTAATTTCCTCAATCTGCTGTTACTTAAACAATCCTTTTTTTTTTCAGAAATATACCAACACTGCACGATCAAAGCCAGAGATCACACAGTGAATGCAACGATATCATTACTGTCATGTATCCAATCAGATTTGATTATGTGACAATTGGGCAGAGAAGAAGAAACCTCTCAGTATAATTGGGAAGAGGGAATGTATCCCCTCACTCAGATAATGAGGCTGTCTTGATATATTATCCACTGATGAGTGGCACTACAATTCTTCCAATGTGTAGTTAAAGGTGCAGCTGAATATGCCATTGCAAACAGTTCTAAACAGGAATTCTATTCTATTCTATTCTATTCTATTCTATTCTATTCTATTCTATTCCATTCCATTCCACTCCACTCCACTCCACTCCACTCCACTCCACTCCACTCCACTCCACTCCACTCCACTCTACTCTACTCTACTCTATTCTATTCTATTCTATTCTATTCTATTCTATTCTATTCTATTCCATTCCATTCTATTTATTCTACTCTATTTTATTCTATTCCTATCCTATTCTGTTCTATTCTATTTACTCTACTCTACTCTACTCTACTCTACTCTACTCTACTCTATTCTTTAAGAGTTGAAGTCTGGTTTTGGTTGGGAATCATGATTGCTATTTTCTTTTTAAAATTCTGGCGTCATGAAACAAATTCTGTTTAGATTCCCGATCATGAAATTTAGCCCATATATTTGTTTTTTCTCTAGAAAAATTTAAGCAAGGAAGGGCATGGTTTACATTTGGATGGGGCAATCTCTGCAAACTCTAAGACTTTAAACTAGACTGGAAGTTTTGGGAGGAAAGAAAACATTCCATAGCAGTGTTCCAATATCTCAGGGGTTGCCACAAAGAGGAAGGGGATCAGCCTATTCTCCAAAGCGCCTGAAGGCAGGACAAGAAGCAATGGGTAGAAACTGATCAAGGAGAGAGCCAAACTAGAAATAAGAAGAAATTTCTTGACAGTGAGAACAATTAACCAGTGGAATAATTTGCCTTCAAAAGTTATGGGTGCTCCATCTCTGGAGACTAGACAGCCACTTGTTTGAAATGGTAAAGGGTCTCCTGCTTGAGGAGGGGGTGGACTAAAAGACCTCCAAGGTTCCTTCCAACTCTGTTATTCTGTTCTGTTCTCTGGTCTATATTGTTGTCAAGAAAATAACATGAATTTGAGTTTGACTCAGAAGAGACTATCTATCTCTCTATTTAAGATACATGGAAGATGGAAATGGAAATATTTTCACAGGTCCTGTTGGTGAGCTGCAGAGAAGACAGCGTGAGAGAATTTTATAACTTTTCTAGTTGTTACACTGTTCATGAAACAACCATGTTGGCAGGCTGGGAAAAGGAAAACCCTTTCTCCTCCCATGAAAAGTGTTTTATTTTAAAGTGCTTACTGATTAGGAAGAATTAAGGACCTGCTTACATCCTTCACAGACATTTCCAGCACTGTTGAAAATCACCTTTACTTGATGACTGCACTGCTTTCCTAAAAAAAATAAAAAAATAAAAATGTGCACAAAGAGCTAAAGGAGAAAGATGGAATTGCTTAAATCAGTAGTTCTCTACCTATGGTCCCTGAACCCTGGTGGGAGGGGGGGGTTGTGTTGTCTTCACAGGAGGTCCTTGAAGGCTTGATGCAGTCTAGTGCTTTAAATCTTGAGTTAAGTCTTAGTGGTCTGTGGCCATGGCCTGTGGCCACAAAAGATACTTAAAGGGGGTCTGTGGTGAACAAAAAGTTGAGAACCACTGGCTTAAATACTATACAAACTTACCACATTGTTATTTTATTCCCAATCATCACTGGTTTTTCTCCCAAAATGGTTAGGAAAAGAAAAAAAATCAGTTTTGGGAAGAAGATTACTCTTATTCAAGTCACCGTTATTTAATGTTTGGTGTATTGGTATATTCAGTAGCACTGGGTATAAATGAGCATTGGAGTATTCTCCAATGAGTTTTGTAGGCAAAATAGCTGGATGATATCATTATACATCTCCAGAAAAGATTCCAGAATTTTTCTTGGGCTTATTTGTCTCTTAGTGTTACAATAGTTCCATTAGTAGGGGGGAAAAAAACTTTCATAATACCTTCTTTTTGAGTTTAATAGAAGTGCAAGAAGCTTAAGATTTATTGATGAAGTAGCCAAGAAGTGTGTCCCAAAGGTGTCTTTTCAAAAGGAACTGGACTTTGTTTTTCCTTGATGATGTTTCACTTCGCATCCACAAAGCTTATTCAGTGAAGAACTGAAGAAGCTTCTTTGATGAGAAGCGAAACTTCTTCAAAGAAAAACCAACAAAGTCCAGTTGCCTCTTGAAAAAGCACCATTGGGACAACCATGATCTGGATGACTGAGAATCTTCATTGACACCAAGAAGTGTGTGTGTGTGTGTGTGTGTGTGTGTGTGTTCTGCCTTTTACCATACAGTACTATTATATCTCCTGACATGGGGATGTACCCCTTGGTTTTCTCATTACTAAGTGTATAGACATCATACTTCAACCTTGAGGATTTCGTTGAAATTCCCTTTCTCTCCAAAATAAATGTTTATGTCAATTTTTCAGAAAGTTGGTAAAACAAACTGAAGATGAATTTCTCTGCCCTGTGACCAGGTCTGTTCTCTGGCCCAGTTGATTTCAAGAAAAAAAAAGTTGTATGATATGAAAGACAAGTAGAAGCATCCTGTAGGAATTTTGTCTTGTCAGTTTCTTATCAGTGTAAATTAGACCCCAGCTGATTAAATGTGTTTCTCTTAAATAAACAGCTTTATAGTTTTTGAGGGCTGTAGGGACATTTATGATGTTCATTGCATTAAGGATTTTAAAAAGAAGTAACTGGCAAAGATGGGAAGTCTAAGGCTTACAAATCATGATTAAACTAAAAAAATCTGCAAAATGTGTTTTCTCGTCCTTCCTTCCTTCCTTCCTTCCTTCCTTCCTTCCTTCCTTCCTTCAAATGTGGGGAGATTTTCCACAGCTGTTAAAAATGCACAACAACCATTTTCTCAGATGCCATAGCAACTAGATAGATAGGAATCTAATTTCCCCCACCCTGAATGAGGCATAACATGTATCTGTTTTTTCTCCAAGTTGTTTTTAAATGCAAGTTGGAAACAAGCTGAAAGTTAAACTTTTTCCAACTGTGATTTTTTTCCCTCTAGTTATGAATAATCTATAGAGTGTTTTACAGGTAAGAACAGCTTCCAAACTTCCTTTGGAGTTCCATATAATGCATGAACCCCAGGAGGGCTTAGATAGCTGGAGAGAGATGATGTAACAGAAAAGATGGACTTTCATTCATAGTCTTTGGCTTGTCAACAGAAACAGAAGGTGGTTGTTATTCAGATCTCAGCAAGAAGCAGCCCTTGGCTGATCTTGTCTGGGCTGAGAAGGTAAGCAAGGATGGCCTGGTTAGTACTTGAAATGAGAAACCTACAGGGTAAACAGAAACGTGGGCTAGACTGGGAAGTCAACAGCTGTCTTGAATACAGAATACTTCTGTATTCGTGCCCAGAAAAAACGATATGGCCCTTCCTTGTAATCAACAGGAGTTGAGTTCAAGATAAAAGAAAGTACCTTTATCTCCCAGGATTCAGAAATGAAAGTCAGAAGCATTGCAATAGTGGTCATTTTATCTTACAGATAAGCGTAGCAACATACATTCACTTCCTGCAGGTTCTGTCAGATTCGTTCTTATTTAGCAAGAAGTCCTACATTGTACAACATTCAGAACTGTTGTCTTTTTTTAGAAGAACCTTTATCAGAAATGAAATAGAAATTAGCTATACTATCTTTTGAAGGCTAAAAGGCTTTTATATATATAGTTTTAAGGTAAACAAGGGTTTAAGACCTAATTGGACTTTGATTTATGGCAATCTGGTGGTCCAATCCTTGTTTTTTCCCTTAGTATAATCTTATAGATCTGGTGTGTTAGGCAGGGTACTTGAAGTCAAGGAGATAAGACTGTAAAAAGACCATTATTGCCTTTTGAAATGGGTTGATTTATTAGTGTAGAACTCCATTGCAGCATATGTGACAGGGAATGGCTTGTCATTATTGGCATGCCTCTTTCTTCAAGAGTTAAATAAGTGTGTGCATTCTGTGAGTCAGTCTTGATTCAGTTTCCTTGATTAGATATTCAGAAGCGCTTTACCATTTCTTCTTCCTAGGGTTGAGCGAAAGTGATTGACCTAAAGTTACCCAGCCAGCTCTGCAGATAAGGAGGGACTATAATTCAGTCTCCTGGTTTCTAGGCTGGTGCCTGAATCACTATATTAAACTTCCTCTCAATTCAAGTATAATCAACAGAAGGGTAGAATCAAGATCACATTGTTAGTACCATTTTATAATGCTTTGGTAAAACCAAGCTTGGAATATTGCATCCAGTATTTGTTGATTTGTTGCCAAAATGATTAGGGGACCGTACGCTAAAACATGTGATGAATGGTTGCAGGAATTGGGCTTGTCTAGTCTGATGAAAAGGACTAGTGGTGACAAATAGCAGTCTTCCAAAATTTGACAGGTTGCCACAAAGAAGAGGGGGCCAAACTATTTTCCAAAGCACCTGAAGGCAGGACAAGAAGCAATGGATAGAAACTAATCAAGGAGAGAACCAACCTAGAACTAAGGAGAAATTTTGCCAACAGTTAGAACAATTAATAAGTGGAACAACTTGCCTTCAGAAGTTGTGGGTGCTCCATCACTAGATGTTTTTAAGAAGAGATTGGACAAGGTGTTCTGCTTGAGCAGGCGGCTGGACTAGAAGACCTTCAAGTTACTTCCAAATTTGTTATTCTATTATTCTATATTTAAAATGCACATATTCCAAAAAATTGCAGCCAAAGCTGTATTTACTAGTTCAAGACACATGTAATAACATATTACTATTGGCCAAATGTTTGTTTTGCATCTATAGAACAAATTCCTTGTTATTATTTGCAGAAGATTTGTTGGAATGGGATATTAGGTGTAAATATTCGGCTCTTATATCCCCAAAGGGGGGAGGGTTGTGTTGTTTCATTGCTTGTTGCCATTTTTTGTTGTTGTTTTGCTACTAGGAAGTAATGACTTTGTCACGTAGATTCTTTGTGGACTCAGTTTTCCATAAACAGCTTATTACTCATTAGAGGATGTGGAATTACATTTCTGAAATCATTGAAGTTCTGGAAACAAACAACAACTGGCAAGACAAAGTTCTAGAGAGAGAAAAAATCAGGACAAGTATTTAAGCATTCTCTATGCGTGAATATCTATGTGCCAAATCTTAGGTCAAAAAGCAAGCCAAATTAGCTTAAATAAATGTGAAGCAGAGAAATGATTTTGCTTCTGTAAATTCACTGTTTAGCAATAGTAGAATAAGGAGTAGCAGATAAAATAACAACAGATCAGAGGAAGGGAAATACATCATGAAAAGAAGACACAGTGTGATCTAAAATGTGTCTAGGCTGATTTGCATGTCTAAGTTCAAACTAAAAAGTAATGTTTAGACTTCAGAACTGAAGTTAGTCCTTGACACAGGACTGCAATGGATCCTACCATTACAATCTTATGTCCTGATGGTTGTAAAATGGGTTGGTTACAGGACCGATCAAATTTTATGCCCTTTTTTGTGGTGGTTGTTAATCAAACAAAGTGGTTACAAAACCCATTACTTGCCATGGTGCAGTTTGGCAAAAACTATTGTAAAATAGGATAAGATGAGCAGCATGGTGACCTAGAGGTGAAGATGCTCATCTCTCACTTGGAAGGTTGAGGATTCAATCCTAGACAGTGACAGATATTTCTCTATTAGGCTACAAAGAGAAAATATTTGCTTCAAACTCTGCATAGACATCAGGAAGGACATCCGGACATTAAATGCTCACTCCATTCAGTCACCCTAATTCCACCCTGAAGCAAGGGGTTACAGGTCATAAAAAGACAAAAAAAATGTAAAATAGGACAAGATGGACAACACATACATCCAATAGAACAATAAATAAAATGTGTTTACATGACTGCGGGATGCTGCAATGAACCTAGGTGCATCCTTGTTGCCGAGCACTCAAAATGTGATCAGGTGACTACAGACTGTCAGAACTTCAGAACCAGGTTCTCAACTCCCTCTTTTAAAATAGGTTGTAACTTCAAACCATCACTAAGTGACTGGTTGTAAGTTGAGAACTACCTGTAGTATACATTTTGTCACAGTGGGGAAAACGGAGCCCAGGTAATCTGCTGTCTTCAGGTTCCCCTCTTCCTCCTCCATTTTGCATTTGCAACCTTTCAAACAACAGACCACTTTAACTCACAGAGCTATTTTCAGTAATCCTGACAGGTCAATCAGCTCAGAAATAGCAAAGGGCTTCTGGCTTAGCATCATTCTCTAGTGGTTACTCAATACCAATAGTCCTCAATTTACAAGAATTCATTTGGTGACCATTTGAGGTTACAACAGCACTGGAAAAACAAGTGACTTATGGCCGTTTTTCATACTTAGGTTCCTTGCAGCATCCCCATGATCACGTGGTCAAAATTCAGATGCTTGGCAAATTGTTCACGTTTATGATGGTTGCTGTGTTCCCAGGGTCATGTGATCACATTTTGCGACCTTCTGACCAGCAAAATCAATGAGGAAGCCAGATCCATTTAATAATTGTGTTACTAACTTAACAACTGCAGTGATTCACTTAACAACTGTGGCAAGAATGGTCATAAAATGTGGCAAAACTTAACACATGTCTCACTTAGCAACAGAATTTTTGGGCTCAATTGTGGTAATAAGTTGAAGACTGCCTGTATCTGCAGCAAAGTCCCACATGGATACTAGAATGATTGTGTATATGGTTGATATAGTTGTCCATTGCATAAAAGAGTCTCTGGGTGGGTTTCCAAGATTGGAAATAAACAAGCCCCCAAACCTCCCTGGTCCCCAAGGATAAATGATTCACTATTAACCATCCATAACAGCAAAGCTCCTCTCCTTCCTAACCCAATTACCCGGAGGATACAGCCAGTTCTGTAGATTCAGCAAAAGCTTTTAGGATTTTCTGACTGTCACTGGCTAGGAAACAGACATTTCCTCCTCCGGGATGAGTTGACATTCCAAAATGATCTTCTGTCCCAAATCAGAATGAGATGCCAGAACATCTCATGTTTGCATAGCATGACATATTTAAGAATAAAAATCAGCTAAGCCCTCTCAGGCATGTTACTCAAGTGACCCTACTATCTTCTGAGCCACAGTAAAAAGCACTGCTGTTTGAACATCTGATGAACCAAATAACCTGGATATATCATATTCTTTTATGATGGATGGATGGGTAGACAGAACTATAAAATACTCTCTCTCTCTCTCTCTTTCTCTCTCCCTCCCTCCCTCCCTCCCTCCCTCTATCCTTCCCTCCCTCTTTCCTTCCTTCCCTCCTCCCTCCCTCCCTCCCTTCCTTCCTCCCTCCCTCCCTCCCTCCCTCCCTTTCAAGATGGACAATATTTAATATTTATTTGCTATGTATATGTAAGGATGTGGGTCTATACATATGTTGTTCATACTATGTTTAGGTGTGTGTCATGTATGTGTTTCACTTTGAGAGCAGGCAACTAAATTTCATTTTTAATAAAAGCAAGCTATTCCATTGGTTGATTGTCCTCACCATTAGGAAATTTCTCCTTAGTTCTAGGTTGCTTCATTCCTTGATTATTTTCCATCCATTGTTTCTTGTCTTGCCTTTTGACTTTCTGCACCCTGACATTATCTACTGAAAAAGCGTGATTTGCATGCAAATCTAATATTGTGGGACTGCTATGGGTTGAAAATTAACTTTACAAAGCGACCCTATGCCAAGGTAAACCAGCATTGTCTTGACTGATAGATGCCTGTTCTGTTAAATGGAGTTTCCTCTTAGGGACACACATAACTGCCCATGCTACTGTGTTTTGCACTAGCAGAATCTTCCAGATACTCTTCAAAGGCAGCCCCATGCAGAGTGCATTACAATAGTCCATATGGAAGGTGAGTAACTGTGAGCACAACCTCATGATCCAGGACGAAGCACCCCTGGCACATAACACAAAGTTGTACAACGGCCCTCCTGGCCAGTTTCTGAATAGTTTGCATTGTTTTACGCAATTTGCATAATTCTGCATTAACTTGAGAGTTTTTCAGAGTGAAAGTCCATGGATGCTTACAAATGTTTTTCATCTGTTGATTTTTTAAAAAAAAAAATCAGAGTTATAGCTGCTTTGAGCTGGGCATTGAGACAGACACTTTTTTTTAGAGTCGCTGGGTTTTTCTTTTTCTTTCTTTCCTTTCTTCTCTGCACTGACATCCCACGTTGAGGAATGTCACTTCAGATTGTGTCACTCTCCCTGAACTGCGTCCTGTAGCATAGCATAACTGATGCAGGCTGACATCACCTGCTAGCCTAGGATTTGTCAGCTAAAAAAAAAGAAGAGGTTAATTTGCTTTCTCAAAAATATATGAGCTAAAAAATTGTTATTTGTGGAAGTAGATGATCTTTGACCGATCATCATTAAATATGTATATCCTGATTAAATGAGCTGAATTCTAGTTTAAATGACATGCATTTTGTCTCTTAATATACCCCTGACATTTTTTTTTAATCCATAAAACAAGAAACATAAAAATCCTTTGCTTTTTTCCCACCGTGCTATTTAGGGTTTCTGGAACCCTAAACCCTCTCTCATATGAGAAGAGACTCTCATAGTCATCTTACTATGGTGGTAATACAAGTTGGAGAAAGAGATCTACACTTTATCTCAAACTCTCCACTGCTACAGTAAGATTAAATTCTCTCTCCATAATTTAATGTCTTAATTTCCCTAAAGCCCAAGATGAAAAGAAAGAAGATAATCATTCTCTGATGTTTTTGCAAACAATCTGACTCACACACAAGGCAATATGATATAGTTGTGAAGAGGAGAGGAAGTTTGTCTGTTGTATGAGAAGGTATGATTGCATGCATCTAAAAGGGAAGGACCAGGTATTACATAATTATGGTCTCATCTAAGAAGGCTCCTCACCTGAGAAAGAGGATCAAAGTGTTCTTCCTTTATTAATCCCTTCTACATCAGGTGAGCTATTACCTGGGATAGGTTATGAACCAGAGACATCATTGTTAACCCACATCCTTCTGTCCAAGATCCATTCGCCACCATTTCTGGGGCTGAAGGAACTGGTTACATTTACTTATTCCCTTGCCTTCATAAGTAGGCTACTGTAATGCACTCCAGATAGGCCTTGAAGACCATGGATGAAGACCACCTGTAAACTGCAATTAGCACATGATTAGCATCCTTTACATTAGCCAGGACAACTCATTCTTGCAAGACCTGAAGCCAGTTTGTCTCTGCACAGTTCAAGGTGTCAGGGATCATCTCTAAGGTCCTACATGGGTAAGGGATTGCTGTCTTTGAGATTACCTATTCCAAATGTCCACTCAAGGCATACCTGTTCAGAGTCCATACTCCATGTGTGGTACAAGAGGGGACTTGGAGGAAAGCATCCGCCACACTATCTCCTCTTCTGTGGAAAGTCTTCATCCTGGACAAAACAACCACCCCCTTACTCCTATCATTCTGGAAATATTTAGAAACACAACTTTTTCCAGGTGGATTTGGGAAAAGATGCAAGATTGGGAAAAGTACCTGAATGAAGATGAATATTGCTGTTTGGTATTATAAGATGGTCTGATTTTTAATACAAGGTTATTTTGAAGTGATGTTGGCAGTATTATGTATGGGTAATCTACAGTTAAATTCACAGGATAAGACTGGTGAAAACTTAATAAAATTCTAACCAAGAACCTAAAAATTATAAAATTTAGCATCTAAAAATATAAGCAGTTCCAAGCAGAGTGGTTTTTTTTTTAAATTAGGATGTTCGGATCTGATAAAATCAGTATTTACAAATATTACTAAAATACTTTACATATCACTCCAGGCGCTCCAGTCACAATTAGTACAACAATAGATTTCAGTATTCAACTTCAATCTCAAGTCCCGATTGTAATGTTTTCCAATTGTTTTTTTTCCTGAATTTTAGTGTCAATGAATCAGACTTCCTTTATTTCAATAATCATTATATCAAACATGTTATGAACAAGACGCCTATCTGTATGGATCTTAATGTCCCACAAGAGATTAATCTGCTCATTTCCCAGAGCCTTTTTCAAATTGATGGTTCCAATAGTTTTTACTATATTCAAATCCAAACTTCTGGCAAAGTTGCCAGTGAATAATTCTGGCAGCTTGGTCATGATGTTGCTTGTCAGTTTGTGAAATTTTGATGCAGCCACTAATTAATTGATCCATAGTTTCATCGTTGTTAGCATAATAGTTCTATCTGGTCAGTCATAGCTGCCAATTCTTTAGCGAGTGTTGGTCTCTATATGCATCGAGTTCTTCCAAGAACCTAGGATGTATCGGCATAGTATATATGTAGATCGAAAAAGTAAGGCCTTTTGCAACTGACAGATGGAAATTTAGGGAATGTGCAGATTTTATAAGTGCCACACCAGATTTTTTGTTATGGCATCTATCGTGCCAATAACGACAGAGACTAGCGTTCTATGCTGTAATCTTTCAACTTTGATTTTCAGATTTTGATCTTTGTGACCTTCTCCAATTCTTTGTCCTCTATTCTACTATTGTCTGGTATTGTCACATCCATTATCCATTTTTATTTCTTCTCAAGCACAATTAAATCTGATGTGTTATGAGACAAAACTTTATCAGACTGTATTCAGAAATGCCACAATATTTTAGCCTGCTCATTTTTGACTACTTATTCAACTATATGTTCCCAACAATTTGTCATTACTGACACATAATAATTTTTAAAGATGTTCCAGTGAATCATTTTGGAAACTGTTTTGGTTTTTTTATAATCAATTTGTATAATCCTCTGCCTCTTTGCACAATCTGCAGTTTGAATCATTTGATGATTTTTTTCCCCCAATTCTGGCCTTAGAATAGAATAGAGCTGGAAAGGACCTTGGAGGTCTTCTAGTCCAATCCCTTGCTCATGCAGGAGAACCTATACTATCTCAGACAAGTGACTGTCTAGTCTCTTCTTAAAAAATCTCCAGTGATGGAGCGCCCACGATTTCTGGAGGCAAACTGTTCCACTGGTTAATTGTCCTCACTGTTAGGAACTTTCTCCTTAATTCCAGGTTGCTTCTCTCTTTGATCAGTTGCTATCCATTGTTTCTTATCCTGCCCTCTGGTGCTTTGGAGAATAATTTGATCCCTCTTCTTTGTGGCAGCCTCTCAAATACTGGAACACTGCTATCATGTCACCCCTATTTCTTCTTTTCTTTAGACTAGCCAAACCCAAGTCCTGCAGCTGTTCTTCATATGTTTTAGTCTCCAGGACTTTGATCATCTTAGTTGCTCTTCTCTGAAATTTTTCCAAACTCTCAACATCTCTTTTGTGATATGGTGACCAAAATTGGCTGCAGTATTCCAAGTGTGGTCTTACTAGGGTTTTATAAAGCGATACTAATATTTTGCGTGATCTTGATTCTATGCCTCTGTTTATACAACCCAGGATTGTATTAGCTTTTTTGGCTGCTGCTGCACACTGTGGTTCATGGTTAAGTGATCATGCACTAGGACTCCAAGGTCCTTCTCACAGTTACTGTTTTTAAGCCAGGTCTTGCCCAATCTGTACTTGTACCTTTGATTTTTCCTGCCTAAATGTAAAACTTTGTTTTTCTCCACATTGAAATTCATTTTGTTGGATAGTTCCTATTGTTCAAGTCTGTCAAGATCTTTTTGGATCCTTAGTTTGTCTTCTGGTATGTTGGCTACTCCTGCCAGTTTGGTGTCATCTGCAAATTTGATGAGTTTCCCTTCAATTTCCTTATCTAAGTCATTGATGAAGATATTGAAGAGTACTGGGCCTAAGACGGAACCTTGTGGTACCCCCGCTGCTTACTTCTCTCCATGTGGATGTAATGCCATTGAGGACTACTCATTGAGTATGGTTTGCCATCTAGTGGTGATGTTGTCTATTCCAACTTTTTCTAGCTTACCAAGGAGTAGGTTGTGGTCTACTTTATCAAATGCCTTACTGAAGTTTAAGTATACTACGTCCACAGTATTTCACTGGTCTATTAGTTTAGTCACTTTGTCGAAGAATGAAATAAGATTGGTTTGGCGTGATCTTTTTTAACAAACCCATGCTGGCTACTTGATTGTATTACTTCAGATAGTTTGCTCTTACGAAGCCAAAACCAACCCTTTGTTGTTGTTGTTGTTTTCCAATATTCCAGTTATGAGCTACTGCCAGATTTTATCTTTATCCACTGTCCCCTTGATGTTTTATAGGAATTGACCATATAATGTTTTTTTTTAACCAGCATTCTGCACTTGATTTGTCATTGTCATTATTTCATGATAATAATGTTTGCATAGTCAGCCAGATCTTCGGACTGGATTTGGCATTTTTATGCACCTATCGAGTCCTTCCCAAGAACCTGGGATAGGCAGATACTGATGTTTGATGATGTTAGAGGTATCATCACAGGATGTAAGCTGTTCCAAATAAAGCTGTCTTTTGCAACTGATGGATGGTAAATTTGTCAATACTGGTGGTGTTCAAATGGTGTTCCAGTTGTTTTGGGATTGCACCCAATGCACCTATTGCTATTAGTATTACCTTTGCTTTCTTTTGTCACAGTCATTTTATTTCTATTTGCAAGCCTTTGTATTTTGTTATCCTTTCCAGTTCTTCCTCTTCTATTCTGCTGTGGCCAGGTACCACCATGTCCACTATCCAATCTTTTTTGTCTTTTTTATCAGCAATTGGAAAGTCTGGGGTGTTATGTGCAGTGCCCATCTGTTTGAATTCTAAAGTCCCAAAGCACTTTAGCTTCTTCATTGTCTATGACTTTCTCTATTTTAGGGTCCCACCAGTTCTTGCTTGCAAGTAAATGGTATTTCTTGCAGATCTTTCAAGGCATCATTGTTGCGCCTTTGTCATGCAGTTGTTTGTAGTCAGTCTGTGTGATCTTCTTGCAGCAGCTAACCAGGTGGTCCATTGCTTCTTCAGCTTATTATTATAATTATTATTATTACTGAATAATTTTAAGTTATTGTAATGTCGTGCCTTATAGTCTTGAAGTCAAAATTGTAGTAAATCCTGTCAGGAGCCTCTCAAAACAATGCTCTATGCACTATTATGGTTAAAATACCTATGAATTTAATTATGACAAAAATAAAAAATGAGGATAGCATCATTTCAGCATATATGTATTTATTTATTCCTGCTTACCTTTCTCTTCCTATTTATTTATAAAAGTTATTTATTTATAAGATTTATTAGTAAATAGGAAGTGTGCAGGAGACAGAAAGAAATCAAGTGCCCCAGGGCTCTGTTCTGGTCCCAGTGCTCTTCAACATCTTCATCAACGATCTGGACGAGGGGATAGATGGGAAACTCATAACATTTGCAGACGACACCAAGCTGGCAGGAATAGCCAACACTCCAGAAGACAGGTTTAGGATACAGGAGGATCTGGACAGACTTGAACACTGGGTGCTATCTAACAAAATGAAATTCAAAAGTAAGGTTCTACATTTAGGCAAGAAAAAAACAAATGTACAGATATAGTATAGGGGGTACCTTGCTCAATAGTAGTAACTGTGAGAGGGATCTCGGAGTCCTAGTGGATAATCATTTAAATATGAGCCAGCAGTGTGCTGCAGCTGCCAAAAAAGCCAACACAGTGCTAGGCTGCATTAACAGAGAGATAGAATCAAGATCACGTGAAGTATTAATACTACTCTACAATGCCTTGATAAGGCCACACTTAGAATACTGCATCCAGTTTTGGTCACCACGATGTAAAAAAGATGGTGAGACTTTAGAAAGAGTACAGAGAAGAGCAACAAAATGATTAGGGGACTGGAGGCTAAAACATATAAGGAAAGGTTGATGGAATTGGGTATGTCTAGTTTAATGAAGAGAAGGACGAGGGGGGACACGATAGCAGTGTTCCAATATCTCAGGGGCTGCCACAGAGAAGAGGGAGTCAAGCTATTTTCCAAAGCACCTGAAGGCAGGACAAGAAGCAACGGATGGAAACTAATCAAGAAGAGAAACAACCTAGAACTAAGGAGAAACTTCCTGACAGTTAGAACAATTAACCAGTGGAACAACCTACCTCCAGAAGTGGTGAATGCTCCAACACTGGAAGTTTTTAAGAATAAACTGGACAGTCATTTGTCCGAAATAGTATAGGGTTACCTGCCTGAGCAGGGGGTTGGACGTGATGACCTCCAAGGTCCCTTCCAACTTTATTATTATTATTATTATTATTATTATTATTATTATTATTATACTTTTGTTTTACAGAGTTTCAAACGTTTCCCTCAGCAAATGAATCTCAAACAACTCATCCAGTTGTGCTAAAATAGACACACGCTAATATTTCTTTGTTCTACAAAATAGGCTTTAATGTGAACATCAGAGACAGTAGACAGCTTGATAAAATATCTAGCCTGCATAATGCTATTAAAATTGCTATGATGGAGCAAAACAGGATTTCATGTCAAGCCAAATTGTCCTGAAATGCAAAAATTATTTCATGAATACTATTACTATAGAGAGGAAAATTGTGAGCTTTCAGAAACTTATGCTACATCAGCATTCTTATTCTTCCCTATTTAATAATAATAACAAATATAATTTTGCAACTAAGGAACGCAGGGCTTCCTGGTCCAATATACCCAGGAATACAGTATAGATCTATTATTGGAGTTAGGGAGCTATTAGACAACAAACTAGGAAATATAAGATCAGAGTCATCACCCTATCATTTTTCATCACCATTTGGAGAAACTGGACAGTGAATTTCCGTAGTTTGATGGCCCAGAGCAAAAAAGACTGGAAGAACATGTACTTTTCTTGAATGATGGTCTTTTAACCATCACATTCAAGTCTTGCAGAAAAGAATGGAAATAAATTCAAATACAGAATGAAAGAATAATTAAGTGAATATCATCTTAGGCCTGGAAAAGCAGAAGGGGTGAGAAAGAAACTCAAGGTAACCTTTCCTTAATTCTCCTTGGTATACAAAGACCAGAAGAAACTCTGTTAGGTTTTTCAAAAATCCGTTATTATTCCCCTCTCCCCTTCTCCCTCTCCCTCTCCCTTTGTAATGGCTTAACTGGCTTTCATTTTGAAAGAGTTGTCTAGCTATTTATTTATTTACATTGACTGTGTTTATATGTGGCCTTTTGACAAAGAGGTCAAAGTCACACACATAGGGAATATCCCTCATTTTATTCATGACAGCAACCTGTTGAAGTAGGTTGGGTTGAGACAAAAATGAGACCGGCTCAAAGTCAGTCAATGAGTCCTGTGGTGGACAGGGACCTGACCACTGCTCTTTCGTTGAGATCAGAAAATTGAAGAAAATGTGACAGCAATCTTTGGAATGCCTCAAGGAAGGATGACAAGTTATAGATATCTCTCTCTCTCTCTCTCTCTCTCTCTCTCTCTCTCTCTCTCTCTCTCTCTCTCTCTCTCTCTGTGTGTGTGTGTGTGTGTGTGTGTGTGTGTGAGAGAGAGAGAGAGAGAGAGAGAGAGAGAGAGAGAGAGAGAGAGAGAGAGATTCTGTTCATGACTCTTCCATTCCACATGTTTCACATACATTGAACATTACATATACTTATGAAAGAAAGCAAATAGACGTGTCCCTGGATAATGTTGCAGGATCCAATCTGGGCTGGTCACCAGGACTAGAGGTTTTGATTTCTGAGCTTTTGGACTCAGGGAACTTCTCTGTGATCTTGATCTCTATATTTCTAGCATCATGATGAGAGGATCTCCTATTTTAAGGAGTAAACATTCCTCAGCTTTTTACCACTTTGGAGAATGTGACTTTAGGAGTCATCTACAAACTTTCCAAAGAATTACGACATGTTGGGACTGATATTTTTTCCTCCCACATAGCTCAGCTTTTGCTGGCTTATTATTTAAAGTAAAACATTTCTTCACCTGGGAAAATACAGTCTGGATAGACCCTGGAGCCATAGGTTTATTAGTTTTCAGAACATTCCCACTGCATGATTTTATTTTACTTTATTTTTAAAAGAAGAACACAGTTCAGCAACTGGCAACAAATGCAATTGATTTTTAAAAATCTACATCTATCCGCTTAGGCAACATTTGGAGTTAGTATTTGAACAGGGGAAATGCCACTGGGGTTTGAATACTATTTCTGTCATTTTGCCACAGCTTGGAAGCAGCCGCATCCAAAAACAGGACAAATTTAGGAGAACGTATATTCAATAAATCTCCCAGGTACTTTGCCATGCAGAATAGTGTATAAAGTTGATATCTGAATGATTTCAGTTGGCTCATGTCACATCTCACAAAAAAGTAATTTGCTTTCATTACCTTTTATATCAGCTTATTTACTGCATTTTTAAAGAATTCTTGAAGAATCTTAGTCATGTGGAGAATGGATAGATGATAGATGGAGATAGGTAGATAGATAGATAGATAGATAGATAGATAGATAGATAGATAGATGGATGGATGGATGGATGGATGGATGGATGGATGGATGGATGGATGGATAGGTGGGTGTTTGGGTGGGTGGGTGGATATGTAGGTAGATAGATAGATAGATAGATAGATAGATAGATAGATAGATAGATAGATAGATAGATAGATAGATAGATAGATAGATGAGAAAGTGATTAGAGCCATAGAAAGTTAATAATTACAGTGGAGGAAAGGATGTTTTTTGTTAGCATTTACATTGCTATCTTTCTGCAATCTTAGAAACACTGAACAGTAAAAATATAAAGCAAATAACTCAGCTCTTTCATTTTAAAGAAAGAAATATTTTAGAAATGGTCTCTCTCTGTGTGTGTCTTTTTCTGTTGTTATATCACAGAAGGCCAGAATACCATAGAAAGCTGCTTTGATCATTTCTACAGGGAATTCCCAACAGATTTTTTTGTTTCACTTGTAACTTGAAATAGACACTGTGGTTCATTCTAGCCCAAACAAATCTAAAAAGAAGTCATGGTTTAATACATGGGAGAATAGTGGGGTAAAAAGAGTGGAGTGATGCAAAGAGAATGGGCAAAAGGGATTTGTAATGTCCCCTTTTATTGCATCCTTTGTGAATTCAATAATGAAAAGTTGTTCGTAAGATAGAGTGGTATATAATGGAGGTAACTGACTTGGGATGTTGATAGAAAAGTACTGTATATGTGTAACTCTCTGAGCTTGGTTCTTTCCTTGCAGCCATTTCATTACCCAACTAAGTAACATCATCAGTGCTAGAAGGAGGAAGGGAGTAAAGTATAGGAAACCTCACTCGCTTTTAGTACTTATGATATTATGTAATTGGATAATGAAACCTCGGGGGGGGGAACAAGGACACCACAAATTTGGATGTGTCTTTGAAGAGTGTAAAATATCTTTCAGATCATAAATCTCCCACCTAAAATATCCCATTACAACCTCAGAGCAGATCTAAAAAATGTTCTGCATTTGGATGGCTTCAAACGTACAGCTTTTTGCATACCTCTAAGAGTCTAAGTGCATTATTCACATTATCCATCCAAAAGATATTACCCGATTTCTACAATGTTTTATTGTACGACATTTTAGATGCAAACTAATCAAGAAGAGAACCAACCTAAAACTAAGTAAAAATTTCCCATCTGTTAGAACAATAAATCAATGGAATGGCTTGCTTCCAGAAGATGTGGGTCTTCTATCACTGGGGCTTTTAAGGTCAGTGTTAAAAACACTTGAGGTTTTTAAGAAGAGGTTGGACAGCCATTTGCCTGAAAATGGTATAAGGTTTTCTGTTTGAGCAGGGGGTTGGACTAGAAGACCTCCAAGGTCCCTTCCAACTCTGTTATTCTGATATAGTTTTAATTTCCCAAGCACTTTAATCATTTAATTGCTCAACTCAATGTGTTCACTTTTTTAAAAATATAGCCTTTCAGAAACTATTTTTTAATTTGTTTAATTATTTCAATGCTTTGGAGGTAAATTGATTTTTTCCATATTCTTTCATTGTTGTCAGATTTTATGATTTTAGGATTCTGGAAAGCTGGTTTGTTTGTTTTCCTTTAATGTTTAAAAAAAATATTCACTAATAATTTTTAAAAGAAGAAGAAAAAGTGAATGAATAAGGGAAAGGAGAAAAAAAATACAGAAATATAATATCAGTAAGTAGACAAAGGAATGACCAAGATAGTGCCATTAATGCTCAGCATTTCATGGGAAATTAAACATAAAAACAAAACACATTAATCATATGAGAAAGGATTTGAATCTCTAACCTGATTGTCAAAACACTTTTTGACAGATTATGAAAAACTGCTAATATTATAAATATGAGTTTCTAACTTTCCCTTTGTTGTACTCTGACTGGAGTATAATATTTAGGAAGATCTGAAGACTTTATGTGTTTCTGAGACCTGGTTTTGAAAGGCACCATACACAAAAATGATTAGGGGACTGGAGGCTAAAACATGCTGGAATTGGGTATGTCTAGTTTAACGAAGAGAAGGACGAGGGGGGACATGATAGCAGTCTTCCAATATCTCAGGGGCTGCCACAAAGAAGAGGGAATCAAGCTATTCTCCAAAGCTCCTGAAGGCAGGACAAGTAGCCACGGGTGGAAACTAATCAAGGAGAGAAGCACCCTAAAACTAAGGAGAAACTTCCTGACAGTTAGAACAATTAACCAGTGGAACAACCTGCCTCCAGAAGCGGTGAATGCTCCAACACTGGAAGTTTTTAAGAAGAAACTGGACAGCCATTTGTCCAAAATGGCATAGGGTTTCCTGCCTGAGCAGGGGGTTGGACTAGATGACCTCCAAGGTCCCTTCCAACTATTATTATTATTATTATTATTATTATTATTATTATTATTGATCATCGCACAGTCAGCCAGATGTTCAGACTGGATTTGGCATTTTGTCTACCTATCGAGTCCTTACCCAGGACCTGGGATAGGCAGATGTGGATGTTTGATGGTATTACAGATATCGTCGCAGGATGGAAGCAGTTCCTAATAAGGCCGCCTTTTGCAATTGACTAATAGCGAATTTGTCAATGCCAATGGTGTTCAAGTGGTGCTCCAGTTGTTTTGGGATTGCACCCAAGGAGCCTATTACTATTGGTACTACCCTTGCTTGCTTTTGCCACAGTCTTTCTATTTCTATTTGTAGGTCTTTGTATTTTGTTATCTTCTCCAGTTCTTTCTCTTCTATTCTGCTGTCTCCAGGCACTGCCACGTCCACTATCCAGACTTTTTTGTCTTTCTTATCGACAATTGTTAAGTCTGGGGTGTTATGTTGCAGGTGCTTGTCTGTTTGAATTCTGAAGTCCCAGAGCAGTTTAATTTTATCATTTTCTATGACTTTCTCTATTTTATGATCCCACCAGTTTTTGCTTACAGGCAAATGATATTTTTTGCAGATCTTCCAATGCACCATTGTTGCTACTTTGTCATGCCGCTGCTTGTAATCAGTCTGTGCAATCTTCTTGCAACAGCTTACCAAGTGGTCCACTGTTTCTTCAGCTTCTTTGCATAGGCGGCACTTACTGTCTGTTGCTGTCTTCTCAATTTTGACTTTGTATGCATTTGTCCTTAAGGCTTGGTCTTGTGCAGCCAGAATTAGTCCCTCGGTCTCTTTCTTCAATTTTCCTGCTCTTAGCCATTGCCAGGTCTTGTTATTATCTGCTTTCCCAGCTATTTTTTTTAATGTATTGGCCATGTAGTGCTTTGTCTTCCCATGCCTCTATTCTGTTCTTCATTTGGTCTTTCTTGTAGGCCAGTTTGGTCTCTCCAGTAGTTAGTAAGCCTTCCTGATATACTAATTTCAGTGCATCTTCATCATTGTTCTTCAGATATTCTTCCAAAGCCATTTTTTCTTCTTCAACCATCTGATGTACTTGTAGCATTCCACGCCCACCTATTTGCCTTGGTAGATAAAGTCTATCAATGTCACTGCGTGGATGAAGGGCATGATTCATTGTCATTATTTTTCTGGTCTGCCTATCCATTGCTTTTAGTTCTGCTTGAGTCCAGTCCACTATTCCAGCTGTGTACCTAATGACTGGGATTGCCCAGGTGTTGATTGCCTTTATGGTATTTCCTCCATTGAGTTTGGATTTTAAGATCTTCTTCACTCTCTTGATGTATTCACCTCTAATCTTTTTCTTGACTTCAGTGTGCTTGATGTTGTCAGCTTGAAGGATACCCAAGTATTTGTAGTACTCTTCCTCATCCAGACTCTTAATGTTATTTTCGTGGGGCATCTTGATTCCTTCAGTTTTCACTATTTTTCCTTGTTTGATAGTAAGTGTGGCACATTTGTCCAAGCCAAACTCCATTACAATATCTTGGCTATATATACGGACAGTGTTGAGCAGCGATTCTATTTCAGATGATGTTTTTCCATACAGCTTCAGATCATCCATATAAAGGAGGTGGGATAGTCTGGCAGATGTTTTTGATGTTTGATAGCCATGTCCTGAGTTATTCAGTATTGTTGACAGAGGAAACAGTGCAATAACAAATAGTAATGGTGATAATGAATCTCCTTGAAATATTCCTCTCTTGATATTAACCTCTCCCAGCCTCTCACCATTGATCTGCAACTGTGTCTTCCATTGTGCCATCGATCTTTGCACAAATTTTCTGATGTTTCTACTGACTCCTGTTATTTCTAGGCACTTGATTATCCAATCATGTGGCAGAGAGTCAAATGCCTTTTTGTAGTCAATCCATGCCACATTCAGGTTGGTCTTCCTTCTCTTGCAGTTTTCCAAGATCATTTTGTCTATTAGGAGTTGATCTTTTGTTCCTCTGCTATTGGGGCGGTTTCCTTTCTGCTCAGGTGGAAAGAGATTGTTTTCAACTAGATGCTGTTGCACTGCATCAGCTACTACACCAGTTAGTAATTTGAAAGTTGTTGGTAAGCAGGTAATTGGCCTGTAGTTGCCTGGTGTTGCCCCTTTTGCTGGATTTTTCATTATTAGGTAGGTTTTCCCAGTTGTTAGCCACTTTTCAATTTCTCCTCCTTGTAGTATATTGTTGAACTGCTTGGCAATGAGTGGGTGTATAACAGTTAGATGTTTCAACCAAAACCCATGCAGTTCATCTTCACCTGGTGCTGACCAATTTTTGATTTTCTTTGCTCTTTTTTCTACCATTTTTGTTGTTATTACTAGTTCTTTCATTTCAACTTCTGTTTTATTTGCATCCACCTCTTTTAACCAAGCCGCATCCTTGTTGTATTTCTTTGGGTTATCCCATATCTGCTTCCAGAACTGCACTGTTTCTTCCTTGTCAGGTACTGACTGATTCCTTGCAGTTTCTCCATTGATGGATTGGTAGAAACGTTTCTGATTGGATTGAAATTGGAGGTTCTGCCTATAGTTTGCAATTCGAGCTTCATATCTACTGATTTTCCTGGCTATAGCTGTTATTTGTTGCTTTATTATTTCCAGTGCTTCCTTGATCTTCCTTGTTTCTAAGTGGTATTTCTTGATTAGGTATTCTTTGGTCTTCTTGTTCTTCAGCTTCTTTTCTTTCATCTGTTCTAGCTTGCTTGCATGTGATCTTAACTTGCTGATCTTATTTTCTAGTCTAACCTTCCATTTTTCTGGTGCACTGTTTGTTTGTTTTTCTTTTTTGTTGATTTTGCATCCCAGGTATTCTGTTATAACTGCAGCTGTGCTGTACATTAGTTGGTTTGTTTCTTGCAGTGAATTGGTGCTTATACTTGATATTGCAGTATTTGCATCTTTTAATGCTTGTGCTAGCTGTTTCTTTGGAACAAGCTTCAATGCAGGCAGCCTTATTCTGTTGTTTTTGTGCTGTTCTAGATGCTCAGTTATTCTTTGTTTCAATTCTTTTATTTCTTTAGTTAGAGGGTTTTGTTCTTCCTGAGGAAGAGGTGCCTGGTTTCCAAATGAGAACAGTTGTATATCTCTGCTGGATTCCTTCACTGCCAACTCCCCCTGGTTTGCCTCTACATTCTGAATTACTTCTGGTAAGGCTTTGATTTCTTTGCCCTGGGTAAACCTTTGCAGTTCGTCCAATTCTGTTTCTGTGAATACTTTATTTCGTGTTATAAATCGGCGTTGATCTGCTAGTCTCTGTTCTGTTATTTCTGATTCTGGATGTTGTTCTTTCCAGAACTGGTGCATTCGTTTTAGATATCCTCTTCTTGTTGGACTTGATCTGTAGTAACAGATCATTATTTCTTTGTTTTCCATCACTGTGTATCTGCGATGGGTAAACACCTTTTCTTCCAGTAGTTCTGCAGCTGCTGGCCCTGGTTGCTCAGCCAACAGTCCTGAGTCCTGTAACCCATTTTTCACCAGATATCCAGGAACTCCGATATCTAGCGCGGACCTTGTTAACCCGGGCGACGTCCGAGCCGGTATGGCATTCTGCAATTTACGTCTCACCATATTTTTTATGGGAGAGACACTCTTTGTCTGACTCCTCTGATGAGACCTGTCCAGTATGGTTGAACCTCTGGCATAGCTCTCATCTTCCTCAGAGTACACAAGCCCCACAACCACGTCAAGGTAGTGTCTCACTGGGGGATTATTATTATTATTATTATTATTATTATTATTATTATTATTATTATTATTATTATTATTATTACTTACATCTACATATCTACAAGGATACCTTGTGAATTACTAGTTCAGTAGTGGGTCTATCGTTCTATCCTTCTGGGAAGCTTTTTTCCCCCTCTTTTTTTCCTCCTAGATTTCCTTGGTCTCCTATCAAAGTGCTAACCGGACATGATCATGCTTAGTTTGTATAACTGTGTGTGTAAGACAGTGTAGTACACAAACTGCAAACTAAGACTTCTTCATGGTTGCAGTTTCTGAAAGACATGGATGGGAAAGGTTTTCCTGGCAGGAGAATGAAATTATGGGAATTACTGTATTCTTGACTAATTTTCAGTAGCTTTGTAAATAAAATATAAATAAAACTAAATTAGCTGTAGTAATAGTAGTAGCAGTGTTAATTTTATCCTGCTTTATTTTGTTTTTCCTTTCAGAAGAGTCACTCCTCCTCCCCCAAAATAATCAGTTAAAACAATTAACAACGAAGCCACATATCATAACCAGAAAGTTGTTAAAAAAGGCAGAAGAAGGTAATATTTTTAAAGCAGTTGTGTTATATCATACAACCCAATTGATTAAAACAAGCATTTTTAAAAATAACAATAAAGCAATTGAAATCAAGTTCATTTTGAAAAAAATAAGCTGGATCTGGACCAATTTTTAAAGATCGCTCTTTGAAAGAGTTGGCCGTCTTGCACAGAGAGAGTAAATAAATGCCTAAATAAATAGATCTTCAGAGAAGCAAATTCGCATGAGTTTAATGAGCTTTATTACATAAGCTTTTTTGTTTTGCACAATACCTTATTATCGGTGGACAAAAAAATAATCAATTTGAATTTATTTAATCATATAAAAATGTCAGGCTCCTGAAGACATGAAGGAGTGAGGGGATTTCACACTGACTCAAAATAAAAATGTAATAATAGTTTTACTGGTGACTTTCTTACCATCTCCTCATCCAGATCATTAACTAAAAATAGATAGACCTCGAATTACAATTATTCATTTAGGGACCGTTCGAAGTTACAACAGCACTGAAAAAAAGGGACCTATGACTGTTTTTCACACTCACAACCAATGCAGTATCCCCATGTTCACAGAATCAAAATTAAGACATTTGGCAACTGACTCGTACTTATGACGGTTGCAGTGTCCCAGGCTCATGTGATCACCTTTTGTGATTTTCTGATAAGCAAAGTCAATGGGAAAATCAGATTCACTTAGCACTTGTGTTACTAACTTAAGAACTGCAGTGATTCACTTAACAACTGTGGCAAGAAAAGTTGTAAAATGGAGCAGAACTCACTTAACAAATGTCTCACTTGGGCTCAATTGTGGTCGTAAGTTGAGGACTACCTTTACACACAGGCCAAGATGAGGAAGGAAAATAAGGCATTTGTCCAGCCTTCAAGTAAAACAAAACTATTCTTATAGCGTATTTCCATTGGCCCCGCCAGATAAAGTTTGCATACTTCCCCTCTAAAAATAACCTAGATATAAAAATGGATTGCATTACCTCAGTGCATTTTGAATCCATTCTTTTATGTGGAATGCCATCAGTGCCAACTCTCAGGCATACTATAAATAACACAGTGTCGGTTTCTTGCTCAGCATTTTGCATGGCCAACTACAAAGAGCAGATCAATACCTGATTAAATATTTTTTTAAAAGAAAAAAGAAAAGAAAAAGATTGCTCTGACTGTTGGTATAGGAGCAGTGGGAACAGGGACAACTGAACCCTCAGTAGTACTTTTATTAGAATGTAACAAAACGGTGCAGAGAATGAGTAGAAATAATTACGGGGCTGAAGATGGGGAAACAGAAATTCAAAAATTAGGCTGGAAGTTCTAGCCCTGTGCTTTGTAGTCAATTTCAAGAGGAGGTCAATCTCCAAAGCACCTGAGGGCAGTGGTGGTGAACCTATGACACGGGTGCCAGAGGGAGCACTCAGAGCCCTCTCTGTGGGCACGCATGTCGTCACCCCAGTCCTAGGCCTTCAGCTGGGTTTTATAAAACCTTTTCGCTTTAGGCCTCCGCCGCCATGTGCCCCCCCCCCAAAAAAGGTTCAATCAGTCAATTTCAACTTCTCACAGGGAAAAAAAGTTCTTGCAAAATTGGAATTGATTGATTGAACTTTTTAGTCCCACCCAGTCTGTCGTTACCACTGCAGCTATGCCCACCCAACTGGCCATGCCCAGCCAATGGGCCACACCCACCCGGCACTCAATAATGCATAAGTGAGTTTTGGGTTGCAGTTTGGGCACTCAGTCTCTAAAAGGTTCGCCATCACTGCCTTAGGGCAAAGAAGTAACAGGTGGAAGACCCTTAAAGAAAGATAGATGCAGATAGTATAATGCTTAGTTTGGCAAGATTTTGTCTATCACAGCAGCCCCCAACATTTTGGGCACCAGGGACTGGTTCTGTGGAGAGAGGTTTTTTCCCACGGAGTGGAGGGTATGTATTTTTGCGGGTAGCCTGCATCTTGCTTATGGGTGGATGGGGCTTTGCTTGTTTGTGTAGACCAGTTTCTGGCACGTTGCCAATCCATGACAAGGGTTTGGGGATCCCTGGTCTATAGGAATAGACACAATAAAAGAACTCAGTTTGGAAGAATCACCACGTGTCATTCTTGGTTTGGGGGCCTAATAATAATTGAGTCTATCCAACTTGCAGGTCTAGCACAACTCACCATGGCCATCTTATCATGCACTTTCTTGCCACAGCTGGCTCACCCCAGTGCAGGACAATTTGCCATGGGACAACTCAGACCAGGTCACTTCAATATGGGATAACTCCATGTGAGGTAATTGTACTATTATCTGCCACTGTTTCTTTGACATTATTATAATTTTTGTCATTCACATTTCATATTGTCCCTCCTTTAGCATCCTTTCTTTAATGATTCTGTTCCACCATTTATTTGATATTATCCCTTGTCGAGTTTGCCATGATGAGCTGGCTGCAGAGAGAGAGAGCCATGACAAGACAGTCACAGTGAATTGTCCCATTCTGGCAACTTGCTGCTGGTTGCTGTCTTGTTCTCTTTTCTTCAGTCTTTCCCTGCATTACAGTCTTCAACAGAGAGCTAGGTCTAGGTCGGGGTAGGCAACCTTGGCTCTTTTATGACTCGTGGACTTCAACTCCCAGAATTCCTGAGCCAGCATGGCTCAGCTTGGAAACCTCTCCCTTTTCCCTCAGCATGGCTGGCTCAGGAATTCTGGGAGTTGAAGTCCACGAGTCATAAAAGAGCCAAGGTGGCCTACCTCTGGTTTAGGTGTACAAAGTGGATAATTTGAGCCTGGTCATTTGTGTATCAAATGAGGACTTGGGATTGATTTGTTCAATGATCCATTGTTTGGTACTTTTGGTATTCTCAGGAATCTTCTCCAACATCAAAATTCAAAGGTATCAATACTTTTTCTATCCTGCTTCTCCAAGTCCACTCCTTTGAAGGAATACTATAGCTTGCATCATTCTGATCTATTTTGTATTGTATCATAGTTTGTTAAACATTTTCTCTAAAACTTCATTAATATCATTAATAAAATAATGAGGAATAGAGGGCCTAGGAGTGAACTTTGTAGCATGCCACTCAATAACTCAGAGGCTGAAGGAACCATGAATAAGCACATCTTCTGACATGAAATACATGTTGTGTGTATCTTTTTTTTTCACATCCAAAAAGGGTTGACATTTTTAATCACCTTCAGAAGCTACCTGTTAACTATCTTAAAGCTATTGAAGACCCCCAGAAAGACAAGTTTGAAAAGTCATAGTCTGAGTTTGTCACAGCAAGGTTAAATAAAATTTCGATCTAAGAAAGTTATTTTTTTAATAATTTTTTATTGGGTACAGAAGAAAAAAAGATTAAAAACATTGAACATGATAAATCGTCTTTGACATACATCTCCATCTTGTCAGTCCATATTGTACATTAATTACATATGGTATATCTATATACAACTGTACATTTCTAGTCTCTGTATTAACTTATATCTTTGCTATTGACCCCCATTTTTCCCCTCCATCTATAAAATTTATTCCAGATTCAATAAAATTCTATTTCTTCCTGATTTTTTAATCTTTTAGTTATCCTTTCTAGTTCTGCACAATACATAATTTTCTTTATTAGTGCTTCCCCACTCGGTACTTCCATTGCTTTCTACTTTGGAGCAAATGGTATCCTTGCCACCGTTACCACGTGAATGATTAAATATGTGTCACCTTTATTTACATTTTTCCCTAGTATTCCTAATAGTAATGTCTCAGGTTTGTATTGAGTATTTTACCTAGTCATTTCTATTGCCCATTCCGAGACCATAAGCCAATACACCTGTGCTTCTCTACACGTCCACCATACATGAAAAAATGTGCCCTTTTCTTTTTTGCACTTCCAGCGATCTAAGAAAGTTATAAATGGATTAAATGTCCAGATAAATTGGGAATACTGACTTACAAGATTTTGGAATTATCTATAAATTATCTATACAAAAAATACCAAATAGTTTCTCATGGGAAACAGACTTATTTTTGCATTCCTGGTTATTGTAGTCATAACAAATTTGCTTTATGGTTTTAGAAACTGGACATTAGAGGAGAATAAGGATTCTAAACAGAAGGGGACTATATAAACTAATATAAACTAATCCTTGATATACATTAATACTGGGACTTACAGAATGACACAGAATGTTACAATATTAGAAACATTAAAGGAGATCTTTGAAGAATGGAACCAGAAATGAATAAGTACAATATGAACACTGTCAATGATGTTATCTGTTTCTGTGATTAAACTACGCCCAAAAGATATTAATGAAGGAACAATAGAAGTGGAACAAATTTTATATGATAAGGCAGAGAAAGTACTGAAATTGAAACTACAAATGATATGCCAAAAATGATTTGGAAAGTGATGTTTTACTGAATGTACGAGAGAAACTGATTGAAGTTTTAAAAAATTAAAATGAAAATACAAATGATAGACCAAGACAATAATCTGGAAAATGTTTTCTTATTGGTTCTACAGAACAGGCTTGTTAAAATCTTGAAGAAATCTGTGCAATGGGATAAAGAAGAATTGAAGAAAAATCAAATCCTATGGCAATATTATAAATCAAATATGAATTAAAGATTAAGTCTGTTAATAGAGGGAAAATAAAGTTTATTTGATCGAGGCTTAAAGAATACTTTTTTTTTTTTTTGCAAAATTCTGAACAACCCTTATGAATCTTCTGCTGACACCAGGATTGAAAATTTTATGTTTCGTGGACTTACTTATAAAGGATGGGATGGGATTGGATGGAGAAATATTTGTTTGTAATCTTATAGGGGTGTATATACACACACACACACACACACAAACACACTTTTTCTGCATTGTATTCTTTGTTTTCTTTTTTCTTCCACTTTTTCTTTTTTATTCTCTTCTCTTTCTCCGAGTTTATTTTGTATTAGTGTTTTTATTATTGTAATCAAAATTTCCATCCATTGTTTCTTGCCTTCTGGTGCTTTGGAAAATAAGTCCTCCCTGTGACATTTATTTACCTCTGCTGCTTTATCAGGTGCAAGGACAAGATACTCTGAGCCATTGTGAAGTCCAGCAGTATAGAAATATGGATCATGAGCACATATGCATTTCATGCCCAAGAATTTCATCCAAACTCACTTCTCTTTAAATGAAATATCCAAATACCCATTCTCTTTCACTGCATTGAATAAATGGAACCTGGTCAGAGGATACGCAGCTCCAATCCAATTGTAGAAAATTGTGTTTCTCTGGAAGCAGAATGATCAAATTATGTTATTAGAAGGTAACCAAGAAAAGTGACTGGAAGTAGGCCTCTAACCCAATCCCAATACATTCTGTGCTATAAAATCCTTTTATTATATTTTTTTTCCACTGCATGGTACATACATGTGGGAATTCTTTATATGAAGCAGCTCAATTCATCGGCAGCTGCTGTGCAGAATAGATTGGTATAATTTCATTGCCTTTATTGTAATTGGGAGAAGGATTTAAAAGGGTCAAATCCCTTTTGAGTATCACCAATATGCTTGACTAACAGATCTTTTTTTTCTTTTTCCATAATGCCAAAAGAAAAAAGAAAAAAAACTCCAAGTTTATGACAGTTTGTTCCTGCCGACCTGAGGCCCAAATAACAAGAATGGAGTTGGAAGGGAATTTTGAGGTCTTCTAGTCCAACCCCCTGTTTAGGCAGGAAACCCTTTCCAGACAAATGGTTGTCCAGTCTCTTCTTAAAAACTTCCAGTGTTGGAGCACTCACAGGTTCTCGAGGCAGGTTGTTCCACTGATTAATTGTTCTCACTGTCAGGAAATTTTTCCTTAGTTCTAGGTTGCTTCTCTCCTTGATTAGTTTCCATCCGTTGCTCCTTGTCCTGCCTTCAGGCGCTTTGGTGAATAGCTTGACTCCCTCTTCTTTGGGGCAGCCCCTGAGATATTGGAAGACTGCTATCATATCACCCTTTGTCCTTCTATTCATTAAACTAGATAAACCCAATTCCAGCAACTGTTCTTTATATGTTTCAGCCTCCAGTCCCATAATCATCTTTCTTGCTCTTCTCTGCACACTTTCTAGAGTCTCAACATCTTTTTTACATCGTGGTGACCAAAACTGGATGCAGTATTCCAAGTGTGGCCTTACCAAGGTATCATAAAGTGGTACTAGCACTTCTCGTGATCTTGATTCTATCCCTCTGTTAATGCAGCCTAGGACTGTGTTGTTGTTTTTTGGCAGCTTCATAATCACAGCAGATGGCCAAATTCCATCATCCTTGCCCAACAGATTTCCTCCAATGTTTATTTCTTATCTCGCATTGAGAATGTGGTTTTGACCTGAAAAGAAAAATGCAACAAAAAATGTATTGGCAAGAACTTGCAAAATTTATAGTTGGGAATTAGAAGATTTACATGGAGAATTATCATCATTATTATAATAGCCACAGGTCTTGCTCAGCAGCAAATGTTCTGTTAACATTTTGGATCTTTCAATGAAAAATGCAGTTATGGCCCTTAAATCAATGGTAAGAATTGCCGCTAAAATAAATTCTGCATGCAAGAGTTGAGAATATCAAAAGCAACCAAGATGAGATCATATAATGGAAGTCCTGCCTCTTTTAATACATCTGATTTAAACCACTGCTCCTGAACAAGACTTTGTAGATAATACAGACTTTAGTATATTTTAATATACACTAAAATTACTTTATATGTTTTGCTGTGTTGTTAGCCTTACACAGCAATTCATGAATTTCTGTCAGGCACAAAGAATCAGGACCATAGGTTAAGTTGCAGTTCACAAACATTTATTATCAAAAAATCTATCCACAAGAAACTAGTCAACTAACAATCGGTGCTAAATTAGGACTAGATAAAGGTCAACAGAATTCAAGGGGGACTTGGATATCTTGTGGCAATGTAAGGAGTCTAAACCAATGATGCATTTAACTCCGCCCTCCAGCTCTGCCTGCTCTTCTCCTACAATTTCTTTCTTACTGCCCATTAAGATGTGATATCGGAGCCATTGAACTATATTTTTCAAAGATCCTGGAACACAGGGGAACTACCAGAGGACTGGAAAAGAGCTGATGTAGTTCCCATCCTCAAAAAAGGAAAAAAAATGGATCCAGGAAATTACAGACCTATCAGCCTGACCTCAATACCTGGGAAGATCCTGGAAAAGATAATCAAACAACGAATAAACGAACACCTAGAGGCAAACAAAGTCATTACTAAAAGCCAACATGGGTTTGTCAAAAATAGATCATGCCAGACAAATCTTATTGCATTCTTTGACCAAGTGACAAAATTAGAGGATCAGAGGAATGCTGTGGACATAATTTACTTGGACTTCAGTAAGGCATTTGATAAAGTAGATCACAACCTACTACTTGACAAGATAGAAAAATGTGGGGTAGACAGAACCACCACCAGATGGATCCGTAGATGGCTGACCGGCCGTACTCAGCGAGTGGTCCTCAATGGAACTGCATCTATATGGAGGGAAGTGTGTAGTGGGGTGCCCCAGGGCTCTGTTCTGGGCCCAGTACTCTTCAACATCTTCATCAACGATTTGGATGAAGGGATAGATGGGGAACTCATCAAATTTGCAGATGACACCAAGCTGGCAGGAATAGACAACACTCCAGAAGACAGGCTTCAGATACAGAAGGATCTGGACAGACTTGAACACTGGGCACTAACTAACAAAATGAAATTCAATGGTGGAAAAAGCAAGGTTCTACATTTAGGCAAGAAAAACCAAATGCACAAGTACAGCATAGGTGGCACCACGCTCAATAGTAGTAACTGTGAGAGGGACCTCGGAGTCCTAGTAGACAATCACCTAAATATGATCCAGCAGTGTGCTGCAGCTGCCAAAAAGGCCAACACAGTGCTAGGCTGCATTAACAGAGGGATAGAATCAAGATCACGTGAAGTATTAATACCACTCTTCAATGCCTTGGTAAGGCCACACTTGGAATACTGCATCCAGTTTTGGTCACCACGCTGTAAAAAAGATGTTGAGACTCTAGAAAGAGTACAGAGAAGAGCAACAAAGATGATTAGGGGACTGGAGGCTAAAACATATAAGGAACGGTTGCGAGAATTGGGTATGTCTAGTTTAACGAAGAGAAGGACAAGGGGGGACATGATAGCAGTATTCCAATATCTCAGGGGCTGCCATAAAGAAGAGGGAATTAAGCTATTTTCCAAAGCACTGAAGGCAGGACAAGAAGCAACGGGTGGAAACTAATCAAGGAGAGAAGCAACCTAGAACTAAGGAGAAACTTCCTGATAGTGAGAACAATTAATCAGTGGAACAGCCTGCCTCCAGAAGCAGTAAATGCTCCAACACTGGAAGTTTTTAAGAAGAGACTGGACAGCCACTTGTCTGAAATGGTGTAGGGTTTCCTGCCCTAGCAGGGGGTTGGACTAGATGACCTCCAAGGTCCCTTCCAACTTTACTACTACTACTACTACTACTATTATTATTATTATTATTATTATTAAGATGTGTAAGAAGCTGGAAGTTTTTGATTAGAACTTTAAAATATATCATATTCACTGATTGTATGTATACAATGAATTGGATGAGCTGGGATTATCGGAGGGAGAGAATTCAGAAGTCATTAATAAAGAACTTATTATACTCTGTTAGGTGCCAAATTCATTCGTTTGTTTAATCCTGCCTTAATTTTATCAATTTTACAAATAATTCAAGGCAGCAAACATATTCAACACACCTTCCTCCTCCTATTTTCCCTACAACAGCAACTCTGTGAAGTGTGTTGGGCTGAGAGAGTGACTGGTGCAAAGTTACCCAGCCAGCTGTCATGACTAAGGCAGGACCTGAACTCACACCCTCCCACTTTCTGGCCTGGTAACGTAGCCTCTAGAGTATATGGTAGATGCAGATAATAGAGTCTTTAGTCTGGCAACATTTTGTCTAAAAGTGTGAAACAATAAAGAACTCAGCTTGGAACAATTATCATGTGTCATTCTTGGTTTTGGGGCTGACAGCTGTAGAAGCTATGAGTCCAGGAGGGATCAGATGACAGAAGGAATCTTCTAAAACTGCATATTCTAACATGTGCCTTTTGTCCTACATTACTCTTTATTCAGGCTGCTCTGTGTTCTTTGAAAAGTACTCATTTAGCAAGAAGAAAACTGACAGCGTACAATTTGGGAATTACAGACTTTGCCGTTGAAGTCTGCAGTAATTCAAGCAACCTGTTCAAAGATGCTGCTGTGGATGATCTTGAACAATTGTCTATAACTGTGAGTCTACCTTTGGAAATCATTTTAGACTCTGTCTTCTACTCCTTGCTTCACATTAAAGAAAGGCAGGCTAAACTGAGTTCATTATTGGCCTTGAATCTTCTGACGGGATTAGAATTGGACCACCGAAGTCCTTCGTTATGGTTAGTGTATTCTCCTTTGCCCTGTATCGCTTCTCTGAAGACCCATCACTAAAGTTGCAGCTTCGAATATATCCTCTGGGAAATCAATAATAAATCAAGCCAACTATTCACTTAGATTTATTGGTGCAACCAGGTGAGGCTGCCAGAAATCTTCAAGAGCGTGTTGTTGATTATGGAGAAGGCAGCAGAAAGCAACTCATGGCTAAATTTCAAATTGATTTGATAAACTTCACCTGAAGCTCCTGTTAATGCAAGTGCTAAGTCAAGCAGACAGATCCTGCTGCTGGAGCCTTGCACTCCAGAACTATAAAATATTTTATCCATAGTCGATCAGTAGATTCTCCTTGGATACAGTTTCCAAGTAAAAGTCCAGTGGGTCTATTTAGAAAAATCCATAAACAATAAAAAGCTATTTCTAAAATTTGGACAAAGTCTTTCCCATTTTTATCCTTATTTTTTTAATAGAAAAACAATGGCCACTGAATGTTTGTTATTTTCATGAAGTAATTGGGGAGAGGGAGGAGGGATGAATTTGAGGATTATAGAGGCTACTTAGGAACCATAATTATGAACAAGTTGGTTATTGTATGAATACAGTGATAGTAACTGGCTTCACATAATGGCCAAGTGTATTTAAATCTTAGTCTAACATTTGAATCACCATGCTAGTATATAATCTCTGAAGACAATAGGAAATAGATCTAAAATAGTTTCTGTGACCACCCTATATTCTATATGCACAAAAGGGGTGCTTGCATAAACAAATAGGAAGGGCTTATGAGTAATCTGAATTGATAAAATCCATAATTCTTTAACCTTCTTTATCACCTTAAAAAAGTGAACAGCCAATAGAATATGTGTAGCTCAAAGCTGAACTGTGGGAGTCCTTGGTACTCTCTGGTCTTGGTTATTTGTTTGCAGACATTTCATTACCCAACTAGTAAAATCAACAATGTCATTCCATTTGCACTGATAATGTTACTTTAAGAGGGTAATGAAACATCTGCGAATGAACAGCCAAGATCAGAGAACACCAAAGACAACATTTTTAATCCTGATGCCCAGGGCTCCACATTAATATCATTTTAATTTGAACACTTTCCATTGTCATCACCTCTGCCTTTGCCACAGCACACATCCCACAGAGGGGGAAAAAAAATCAGAAATATTAAACTGTTATACCCTAAGGGTGATGTATTAATATCCCACAGTGCAGGTTGGAGGCTAGAAAACCCACTTATTGAAAAAGTTCATGCAATAATTGTTAGCCAGCCTAATAAAGTTTCAGGAAACCATTATGTAAAGTACCAGCAGCAAGTCTCCCAATTATCACTGAAGATATCCACTTTCCCACTAGTTCATTAGAAGATTATTAGAAAGAAAGTCATATAGTCTGCACTGTAAAGTACATGGGGATAAATTAGTTGCAAATGGGAAATAATTCTGTTGCTGAAATTCTTGCAATCCTACTCTGTTCTCATCAATAAATCTTGCTGAAGAAAAATCTGTGCATTGAAAGAATCACTTTCAGGTTTAGGCAACTGCCAAGGAGTCTGAGAACTTCTCTCAAAGGTGTTTTTTTTTCCTTTAAAAGCAACTGAACTGGTTTTTTTTTCTTAAGGAAGAAGAAGAAAACATTTCCCTTCTCATCCAAGAAGTTTCATCAGTTCTAATGGCAGGTGGTGGTGGTGGAATGGAAGGATAGGGATCAGTGGTGGGATTCAGCCGGTTCGCACCAGTTCGGGAGAGCCAGTAGCTAAATTTACCTGAATTCAGAGAACCAGCTGGCTTCCAGAAGTCCAGTCTAGACCTCGGAGGCCTGGAGCTTAGAACGGTCCACTGGAAGTGCATGATGCCACTTCCGGAAGTCCATTCTAGGCATCGGAGGCCCAGGCCTGTATCAAATAAGAGAACCAGTTGTTCAGGTATTTGAATCCTATCACGGATAGGGACTAACCATTGAGACTGGATGGTGAGGGGGATGGAAGGATAGGTTTACAAAGCAGACATTGCAACCGCAGTTCTGAAAAGATTTGACAATCGATTCAGGTGATTTGACAATCAATTGATTCAGGTGATCTTGAGGGCACCGATAAACCTGCAAGTGGTTTCAACAGCTCTCAGAGAGAGTGCTAACCAGCAGATGACTACAAAGAAATACAATCCTTCTATTCCCACCACTATCATCCTATCAGAACCTATCCTTCCATCCCCCCACCATCCAGTCACAGCTGATGAAGCATCTTGGATGAGAAGTGAAACATTTTCTTCTTCCTCAAGGAAAAAAACAATCCAGGTGCCTTTTGAAGAAAAAAAGCACCTTTGAGACAACTATGACCTGGATGACTGAGAATCTCCACAGACATTGAGCCTGAGACTTGATAAGTTCACAACCCATTCAGATCCCCACAACAATTTCCTGCTTCTTATTCTAGTTGTTTTTCACATTTCTTGATGCCTTCATTCATAGGTTCTCTGTAGCTGCCCATCTAGATGAAAATCCAAAATATTAAATGAAAAACATCTGTCATGGGCAAAGCATTACAAAGACTCTTTTTTCTTATTATCAAGTAGGTGGTACAAATAGGAAGTGACAGTTGTGAATATTGGCTAAACAAAAAACACGCACAGACATAAAGTGATATTCATTTTCTTTGGCAATAAGATGGCCTACTCGACAATTAATGCTCTGTTGTTGTTAAATACTGCTAAAATGGCAGGAATGGTATTTAACATTTTGACCTTGTCTTGCTTTATTTGTGACTGCTTGTTTAGGTTATGAGCCTTCCGCATTACTTAATTGGAACAGTTAAAAATGTCACCTGAGTGTTAATTTAATAATTCAATATCTTTTTGTAGTTTTCTTTGGCTAAGTGAGATACCTCCTTTATTTTCAGGTTTAATTAAAAAAGGATAACTAATTAGGAAAAGAACTCTTATGTACTTCTAAAAGAAGCTTATTTCAAGCTCATACTTGAATCACTCCTTCACTCCAGCAAGGAGCAGTTAACTTCATAATGCCAAAATAATTATAATGATGACATATACAAAATATTATCATATCTGATGTGAAAACATAATGAACATAATACTTACCTGGGTCAAGTTGCGTAGATTCTCATTCCATCCAAACAGTAGAGGTAATCCTCTACATACAATCACAATGGAGCTCAGTATTTTGATTGTTACTTGTTGCAGTCATAAGCTGAGTCACTACATGACCAGACTCAATTTTGCAACCATGTAAGCAAGTCACTGCTGTTGTTAAGTGAATCACATTATTGAAGTCTGAATCCAGTTTATGCATTGGAGGTTTTACGCCTTCTTTTTTGCTGGAAAATGGCAAAAAAAAAAATTACAAAATGCAATCACAGACCATAGTATGCTGTAACCAGTCATAAATGCTAGCTGGTTACCAAAATACAATTACGCAACTGTAGGGATATTGCAGCAGTCACAACTTTGAGAATGGATCATAAGAAACATTTTTCTGTCAAGGATGAAACTTTGGCAGCTATGTGTCTCTGCATTTCAACTTGCCTTTAGAGTAATGGGGAAAAGTATTACAAGTGGGTTAGATGGAGAAATGAAATTTCTACAATTCCGCTGAAGACCGTGAGAGCCTAAAACCTTTTCAAGAACACCAGAACAAGTGTGGATTTGAAGCAGACAGTTCCCATAACAAAGTGAACTTGTTTATATGGACTATGTAAGACGTTGGGGATTAGGCTGGGAAAATTATTGTTTAAGTCTATGATTTGGTGTTGGAACCTCAGAATTAGTTTTGCTTTGACATTATCATGCAGTGTATTCAATAAACAGTAAGATTTTCAAAAACGCATTGAACCTGGAATTTTATTTGGATTTTCGAGCTGGATGTTGACATTTTCATGTCTGTTGTAAATTCCAAAAGTCATTAAGTGAGCAATCATAAATTGAGGTCTATCTATATGGCATATGAAGGAGTTCCTCAAAATCTTTTTATACTTGGGGGATAAGGTAAGAAAAAAAAAAAAGAACTTATCTAGGCTGACAGATTTTGGTCTATTTGGACTGGGCTACTGTTTGAATCCAAACAAAATGTTATTTAGGTTGTTATCAGGGTCCCAGTAGGCGAATCATAGTTGTGCAGACTCGCCCTGGACTTCAGAGCTGGAGGTTTTTTTTCCTTGAGAGGAAAGTATTTCCACAGTATTTTACACCATCCCTAAGTTAAAAGGCCTGAAATTGTCTGTCCACATTGCTGGTTCCTCTCCTATTTCAGATGCCTCAGTTCCTGTCAAGCACCAGGGATATCAAAATATTCAAATGGGTATAAAGTTTTATTGCAAGCTTAAGCTCTCTAGAAGAATCTCAACTACTGACGGCCAAAGCAAATTAGTGATAGACAAGAGTCATTCAAGGTGGGCTGGACTTAGATCTCTTGTGGGCATGAAGGGACTTGTGACTGATGATGCATTTGACCCCTCCCTTGGGCTCATCTTGGTCATCTCCTAAAGTTCCCATCACCTGACTTCCCTCCACAGTTATAATAATAATAATAATAATAAAGTTAGAAGGGACCTTGGAGATCATCTAGTCCAACCCCCTGCTCAGGCAGGAAACCCTATTTCAGACAAATGGTTATCCAGTCTCTTCTTAAAAACCTCCAATGTTGGAGCATTCACAGCTTCTGGAGGCCAGTTGTTCCACTGGTTAATTGTTCTAACTGTCAGGAAGTTTCTCCTTAATTCTAGGTTGCTTCTCTCCTTGGTTAGTTTCCATCCATTGCTTCTTGTCCTGTCTTCAGGTGCTTTGGAGAATAGCTCGACTCCCTCTTCTTTGTGGCAGCCCCTGAGATATTGGAACATTGCTATCATTTCACCCCTCCTCCTTCTCTTCATTAGACTAGACATTCCCAAGTCCAGCAACCATGCCTTATATGTTTTAGCCCCCAGTCCCCTGATCATCTTTGTTGCTCTTCTCTATAGTCTTTCTAAAGTCTCAAACTTTAACCACTTTAACAGTATGGGTAATCCTTGACTTGGCTTGGCGGCCCAGAAGGAAAGGGAGGAGTAGAGCAATGTGTACATGCAGAGTCCCCACATGCATGTGCAAATGGGCACATGCACTGTGGCAGCGCTAGTGTCGCACGTATGTGCAAGCAAGCCGTACGCACCCACAGTGGCAGGGCACCACCCACGTGCATGCACAAATGGGCAGCTGGCACCCACGTGAAGCTGGTGGCAGTGCTAGCACCCCCATGCATGCACAAATGGGACTTCTAGCACCTGCATGGTGGCACTACCATGAGTGGTAGGGCTCGCCAGCTATTCCCGTGGCCCAGTGGCTGCAGACCATAGTTTGGGGACCCCGACCTAGAACTAAGCCTAAAAAAAAAAACCCTTATTGGTTGACAACTGGACAAAGTAAATGGATTCTTCTTGTCTTTACTACAGCCAAAAGACTGATATTTCAGAATTGGAAAGATAGATGTTTGGTCCATTTTGCTCGATGGATTAAAGACCTGATTGCACGTGCCACCAAAGACCAGATTGCCTAGAGACACAGACTTTGTATGGATAAGTATAAAGATAAGTATAAAGGTCTTATTAATACAGAGTACAATAAAAAGGTATAGAATTCTTTAACATTCTGTTAATGTAACCTTATAATAAAGTAGAATCAGCTCATCTCGCTATATGTATATCTCTGAAGTTTTCTTGGCAAGATTTTTGCCATTACTTTCTTCCCAGGACTGAGAGGAAGTGACTGGCCCAAAAGCACCCAGCTGGCTTCATGCCTAAAGCAGGACTAGAACTCACAGCCTCCGAGTTTCTAGCCTGGCACTTTAATAGCTACACCAAATTGGCTCTCACAATACCATTAAACTCCCCAAACTTAAAATTCTTCTCCAACTCTCCAAAGGTTAAAACATTATTTAAAGTTCCATTATAATTTGAAATTAATTACAATTGTGCACTAATATTTAGCACTTCAATGAATAAAGAGCCCAGAAACTCCAAAACAGGAGTTCTGATTGGCTATGCAGTTTGGAAATGTGGGGTATTACAATCCTATTGTGAAACTACGGAACTAGGAATACAATAATAATTTTCCATGAAAGACCCATACAGTACTGGGTTCTTCACAAATAGGACAGCATTGGTCTTGACAATTTCAGCAACTTCTTTGGCAAGCACTGGTGTGTCTCACCTTAGCAACTTTAAACCTGTGGACTTCAGGTTTCCCCAGCCAGTCTTGCTGATGGGATTTCTGGGAGCTGAAGTCCTCAAGTCTTGAAGTTGCCATGGTGGAATACCCCTGCTTTAAAGATTTATAGTAAGGATATATCTGATATTTGTTTGCCTTCATACTCCCAGTAATGTTGGGTAACCACATCTACAGTCACAGTTTAAATTTTCACCAATGTCTTCTGAATGGTGCTATTTAGTAGCAATTACTACTTACTAATACTATTTACTACTTTACTATTTGTGTGGGAAATTAAAATGGTGCTAAGACCTGGGGCATCTCTTAATGTTGCTTCTGTCATTACCACTTATTTATTTAGTACTTTTCCTCCAGAGTTAAAAGAAATAGACCAAGTACTTCTTTCTCTGCTTGCAAAAAAACATTTTGTCAAGGCCATTGATTCTATATAATCTGAGTCATACACATATACATATATATATATATACACCCACACTTATACTATATACACATTCACACACACACACATACACAAACACACATGCACGCATATTGTCAAACTGATTTTTTTAAATTATTTATTTATTTTATCAAATGTATATAGCTGCCCATTTCACAAGGTTGAGTCTGGGTGGCATAAAATAAAACAATAAAAACAAATCTTAGAAACAATTAAACATGTATAAATAAGATGGATGGATGGATGGATGGAAGGAAGGAAGGAAGGAAGGAAGGAAGGAAGGAAGGAAGGAAGGAAGGAAGGAATGATCTACTAATGTCTTCTATCACTGACATCATTAAAAATACCTGTCAATTATGTCAAAGTTAATGGATATCTTCCTTTTAAAGATATATTCAATACTAAAATACAATCACTTTCGATTGTTTGTCTTTCGATTATTTTTTCTAATCTACTTATAATTACTACTATTTTGCATTGTAACTGTTTTAATTAAAATTATACATTGTACATTTTCAAAATTATGTGTATTTTCAAAAGCAAACCCATGTAAGACTTCCTAGTCATTACATGCTTCTGAATAACATGTGAATTTCAGTAATTAAAGTACTCATTTAGAAGCATAAGAGGAAAACAGAAACACCCTTTCAACTTCTATTTTATTAGCAACTATTTATTTAATATGCACTTCGAAATCAGTCCTAATGAGTGCTTGTAGATCTACACTTAAACGTAATAAATTATCCATTGTTTTACAACTAACAGTTCTGTAAAGTAAAGGATCCTGATAGTTTACAGGTTATTTCAGAATAATCCCTTAAAGGGCATTATTTACAGGAAATACTACTTTTTGCCAATAATTCCCTATATTTATTTCTGATAGACATCCCAGATGTCTGAACAATTTCATTTCTTTGAATCATTTTTAAAAAACTATTTTTCAGGACTGGTTGCTTGGATGATCCAACTCTGTTTGAAAAAGGTTGGCACCTTGATTCATATGATACATTTAGAGCAATTCCTTTCTAGCTATAGAAATAGTACAGTTTATGCAGAATAAGAGATTTCTTATAACAATGATTTGTTATGCTGTAAAAAAAAAAGAGATAGAAGCAGGCCACCAAATATCTTGGTTACAATGAATTTAAATCTTGTTATGAAGAATAAAGCGGTCAGGAAAAAAGCAACTCATCCTTTGACTAACCTTAAAAAATGAATAATTAAACACCACACACATCAAAAGGAACAACTTCTAAAAATACAAGGTACTATTGTAGAAAGGAGATTCAATTCGGGGTAAGGGTTAAGGCATCAAGCTAGAAACTGGAAGATTATGACTCCTACTCCTGCCTTTCATACAAAGCTAGCTGGGTGACCTGAGGCCAATCACTTTCCTAAAGCAGGCAATAGCAAACCACTTCTGAAAAAAAAAATATTTGTCAAGAAAACTGCAGGGACTTGTCTAGAATTGGAACAATTGAACAGAGAAAACATAATGGAGATAGAGATAGATGATTGTGTCATTGCATTGTAGAATTTGGGGGTAAGTGGAAGATGGGGACTGGCAGAACCTATGGAAATCATAAGCTACTGATCAGCCTCTGAGGAAAAAGTTTCAATTGAAAGTAATGTATAGATGGCACTTAGCCATGATACAAACAATGCATATATCTGGAAATTACTCCACAAAATGTTGAAAGAGATGTGAACAGAAGAATACTTTTCTTCATATGTGGTGGGCCTGTGAAAAAGTTCCATCATTAAAGCAGAGAATACTTATAGAAACTAAGATCTATATAGCAGCAAACCATAGAATAATGTGTAAAATGAACTGGTTTATTACATACTGTATATTGAAGGAAGAGAATTCAAAGGCCATTAATAAGCAACCTATTACACTCTTTCTCTTTTAGCTGCCTCATTCATTCATTCATTCATTCATTCTTAATTTTATAAATAATTCAAAGAGGCAAAGAAATCTAATAGTCATTCCTCCTCCTATTTTCCTCAGAACAACTCAGTGAGGTGGATTGGGCTGAGAGAGGCGAACTGGCCCAAAATCACTCAGCCAGCTGTCTTGCAAGACTGAGGCATAAGGACATAAGGCAGGCAGTGGTGGGATTCAGATATGTGAACAACCGGTTCTCTGTGTGGATGCCACTTCTGGAAGTCCATTCTGGGCCTGGGCAACAAAAAATTAACTACCGGTTCTGCCAAACTGGTGCGAACTGACTGAATCCCACCACTGAAGGCAGGACTTCTGGTTTTTAGTTTGGTGCCTTAGTCACTAGACCAGTGTTTCTCAACCTTGACAATTTTAAGGCATGTGAACTTCAACTCCCAGAATTCCACAGCCAGCAATGCTGGCTGTGGAATTCTGGGAGTTGAAGTCCACATGCCTTAAAATTGTCAAGGTTGAGAAACACTGCACTAGACCAAAATGGCTCTCAAATTTATAAATCAGCAATGCAACTTACGAACAATTTAGCAGTTGAGAAGAGGTTCAAAAGTATGGTCTATAGCTATGGTTGAAAAAAAATACATGAGTATATACTATATAGTAATAAACTGTAAAAATGTTGTGGTAATAACATATTTCAAAAGGTATTAACTTGTAATATTATTGGAGCAAAATTAAAAATAAAATAGGAGATGGAGGATGGAAGAGGAGGAGGAGGAGGAGGAGGAGGAGGGGGAGGAGGGGGAGGAGGAGGGAGAAATTAATGATAAATTATTGATAGAAAATTATTTCAGAATGATGTGTATGGTTCCTTAAGTCCTGTGACTCAAGAAACGGAATGTACTAAATCCATATTCTTTCATAGCAAATATATTGAAATATAATGACTTTTAGTCTCCCTCATGGTATATAAGGTTGGTACGTTGCTCATTTGGGATTAATAGTCACTAGTCTGTCCTTCCAGCGAAGACAGAAAACTGGAAATTTCAAGGCTTCCACAGCAGAAGCCTTCTAAAGAGTTCTTCTCCTAGTTAATAATCCTGGTAATCCTAACAGTCCTGGCTAACAAATATTGAATAACAAGAAAGGGTTGACCTATTCTTCAAAGCATCTGTGAGGATGACAAGAAATAATAGATGGAAGCTTATCAAAGAGAGATCCAGCCTAGAAGTAAGGAGAAATTGCCTATCAGTGAGAACAATTGATTAGTGGAACAACTTGCCTCCAGAAATTGTGGTCATTGGAGGCTTTCAATAGAAGATTGAAAATTGATGGGTGCTCCATCACTGGAGATTTTTAAGAAGAGGCTAGACAGTCACTTGTCTGAGATGGTATAGGTTCTCCTGCTTAAGTGGAGGACTGGACTAGAAGACTTCCAAGGTCCCTTTGAGCTCTATTCTATATATAAGATTGGACAACAATTTGTCCAGAATGGTATAAGGTATCCAGTGGATTAGAAGACCTCCGAGAGCTTTAAATTCTGTTATTCTGTATTCTATAATCCAGAGGTGTTAAACTGCTGGCCCGCGGGCCAGATTCATCATACCGAAGTCACGCCCACCCCATTGCCAGCAATGCAAAAAGAGTCGCAATATGTCGCAACACGTCACGTGATGTGGCAACTTTGACACCCGTACTGTAATCTCTGTCAATGCTTGTTCCTTCACTCAGTTCAAAGGCAATCAGTAGTTGCCACAAAGAAGAGGAGGGTGAAGCTATTCTCCAAAGCGCCTGAAGGCAGGACAAGAAGCAACGGATGGAAACTAATCAAGGAGAGAAGCAACCTAGAACTAAGGAGAAACTTCCTGACAGTTAGAAAAATTAACCAGTGGAACAACCTGCCTCCAGAAGCAGTGAATGTGCTAACACTGGAAGTTTTTAAGAAGAGACTGGACAGCCATTTGTCTGAAATGGTATAGGGATTCCTGCCTGAGAAGGGGGTTGGACTAGATGACCTCCAAGGTCCCTTCCAACATTATTATTGTTGTTGTTGTTGTTGTTGTTGTTGTTGTTACTACTACTTTTGGAAAAACCTCTGAGCAACTCCAACTGCTACACATATCTTTGCATGAAGATAATGCAAGCTTCAGCTAAAAAAATCGTGCACCACTTCTTCATAGATTCTTGATGCTACGTGTCAACGGTTCAGTTCTGCCCAGAAGGATAAAAAAAAAATCTCTGTAACAAGCCAAGGATAATTCTACCTTGCTTACCTTTGGCCATCTTGGCAGTATTTATTGCAGGTTCTTTTTGACATCTTTTCTTCTCTGGCATTTTTCTCCTTAACTTTCCCTTCCTTATCCTTCGGTTGCCTTCCACAACAAAAGCTTTACACCACTATTTCATGTCTTCATCCAGCCTTAAGTGCCTTAGATCAATTGTTGTGTAAGAGGTATTTATTTGCTGCTAGCTCAGCCAAGGAGAAAGGAGGCAGGGAACAAATTGCAAAGGGACAGAACAATACAGGTTTCACCCTTTCACCAAGCAACAATTTATTGTCCCTCATTGTCTGGGTATTCTGGAGCTACCATTTCTCCAGACGTTTCACCAAATTGTCAGCATTTTATTCTTCAGAATGATAGAATAACGGAGTTGGAAGGGACCTTGGGGGTCTTCTAGTCCAACCCCCTTCTCAGGCAGGAAACCCTAGACCAGACATGTCAAACACAAGGCCCGGGGGCCGGATACGGCCCGCAAAGTGGTTTCATGTGGCCCGTGAAGCCATCCTGGAAACAGTGAGGGAACAGCCCCAGCTGCCATGGCCCTGGCCCAGGCCAGCCAGGAGCCAATGTACAATTTTGTGGTGGCCATCTATGCTGAAACACATTTGGTCCTAGCTACACAAGGCCATCTGGAAACAGCAAGGAACCAGCCCCTGCTGTGTCGGCCCCACCCTCTGGGTGCATGCTGGGGAGATGTCACCCTTTGTGAGGAATGAAGAAATGCACCATCGTCTGGAAGTGGCCAGCAAATGGCCCTCGCCTACTTCTGCCAGAGACCCTCAGATCTGTCCCACTCGTGCCCAGGCCCCCACAGGCACCCTTGACGTGAATGATGTAGAGCTGGCCGCGCCCACCCAGTAGGCCACACCCACTCAATCCATGCCCACCCAACAGGCTGCACCCACCCTGGCCACACCCACCTGGCCCCCTGAGGGCAATCGCATTGTTGATGCGGCCCTCAGTGAAATTGAGTTTGACACCTCTGCCCTAGACCATTTCAGACAAATAGTTGTCCAATCGCTTCTTTCAAATCTTAATAATTAAGATTTATTATTAATAGTATTATACTAGAAGCCTTCTTTCTAATTAGCAAGCAGTTTAAAACAGGGGTGTCAAACTGGAGGCCAGATGTATCACACCAAAACTGGGCCCACCCCATTGCCAGCAATGGGAAAAAAGTCACAATACATCATGACACGTCACATGACATCGCATGTTTCATACCTGTGGTTTAAAATAAAACAATTTTCATGGGAGGAGAAAGGCTTTTCCTTTGCTCAACCTGCCAATATGGTGGTTTCATGAGGAGTGTAACTTGATTTAATCAGTAGAACATTCCCAAAAAAAGTATAATCTTCTCTCATTCTATCTTCTCTGCAGTTCACCAAAAGAACCTGGGAAGATTTTTTCCATTTCCATCTTTAATATACTTTAAATAGGAATATAAAGTTAGTTTCCTTTGAGTCCAACTCAAATTTATGTTATTTTCCTGACAACAATATAGAAGACAGAACAGAATAATAGAGTTAGAAGGGAACTTGGAGATTTTTTTAGTCCAACCCACTGCTCAAGCAGGAGACACTATCCAGGGATAGGCAACCTTGGCTCTTTTATGACTCATGGACTTCAACTCCCAGAATTCCTGAGCCAGCATGGTTGGCTCAGGAATTCTGGGAGTTGAAATCCATGAGTCATAAAAGAGCCAAGGTTGCCTACCCCAGCACTATACCATTTCAGACAAGTGGTTGTTCAATCTTCAGTGATGGAGCATCCATAACCTCTGAAGGAAAGTGTTCCATTGATTAATTGTTCCAGCTGTCAGGAATGTTCTCCTTATTTTAGGTTGATTCTCTCCCAGATTAGTTTCCATCCATTGCTTCTTGTCCTATCTTCAGGTATTTTGGAGAATAGATTGACCCCCACTTCTTTGTGGCATCCCCTCAAATATTTGGAAGGCTATTGTGTCACCCCTTGTCCTTCTTTTCATTAAACTAGACATACCCAATTTCTGCAATCGTTCTTCATATGTTTTAACCTCCAGTCATCCTTCTTTGGTTCTTGAATAGTAGAAGTCTGCTTGGTTCATGCGGATATTTTTTTTTTAGAAAAGAAAGTCTGATTGCCTTGCAAATTTGACATGGTGGTAGAAAACAGCTAATACAAAAATAGTGTTGGTTTCCTGTTATTTCTATAATTAAGATTTATTATGAGTATCATCAGTATTATACTCAAACCCTTTAATTATTATTTTCACCCTTTTCTCTGTTGAATTCTTTATAAGTAGTACTTTCATAAATTATAGATATAAACATGCATAAAATATGAACTAAATATCCTAAATAAATGTTTACTGACCAGTACATAATGCAGAGACCTATAATAGTTCTTTAATGCTAGAAAATGAGGGAACTGGTAATATGAATATCACTTGGCTTCAGTTATCTAATGATGAGCTGAGAATTTTTTCTATGACTGATTTGCCACATGAACAAGACCCTCCAAATTACTTAAACTAATAAGAATATTATTGCTTGACTCTATTATTTAAGCATTTTTGGTTACTGTTTGTATGATTTATATATTCAATACCAACAGTCTCTGCAGCTTTGCATGGGGTGTTATTAGTCTCTTATGATGAAAATGTCTTTGCTTTTCTCCCATCTCAAGGGAATCTAATTTAAATATGAATACAACCCCAAAAATATTAGATACTGAAAGTAATAACACTCATTTGAAAGAAAAAGTAGACTTGTAAAGCGGTGATGAAACTGCCTTTTTTTAATTAGGGTAACTATAATAAAAGTATCAAGACTATGGATACAAGTCAGCTCATTGAGCTTCCCCACCCCCAAGCCCTCCTGGTTTTAATGTTAGAATAAAGTGTGTATTTATATTTTGTCCTTAGGAATTCAAGTCCTTAGATCACGTTCCTATTTTTTTTTTCAGAGATCAGGTATGCAAGAGAAAAAGACAGGAGTCTACAGGATGTGGTCAATAAAACTAAGATGGCAGCCGCAATGCTGTAATTGAAACTATTCCTGATGTTTATGTGTGTCACATCTGCAATGGGCAAAAACATGGGAACTTTGATCATGGTTACCAACCTGACTTTGTGGATCATACTTTGTGGTCCTCCTGCCAATAAATAAACAAGGAGAGAGAGAAGAACATTGTAATTCAGTGGTTCTCAACCTGTGGGTTGGGACCCCATTTGGGGTTGAACGACCATTTCACGGGGGTCGCCAAACAATGCAGTCCGCCATTTTTCCCCCCTTTTCCTTAGCTGTGCTACTCCCTTTTATTCTATTGGCTTTTGAAAGCCAATAGAATAGACTCTCTTGAATAGAGTCTAATTCTATTGGCTTTCAAAAGCCAATAGGAATTGTCCAGGCTGTCTCTGCCCTGCTGAGCCCGCCAAAAGTCCCATTCTGCAAATGGTGCTGCAAGTTGTCTGCAGCAAAGGCTGTCTGGAAGTTTCCACCCCTCCCTGCTGAGCAACTACTAAAAATATAAGTAAAAGAGGGCAAGGTGTGGGAGGTGGGAGGCCGGCGGGTGCAGGGAGGGTTGCTGGCGCGCGTGGGGCCCGGCGGGTGCCTTACCTCCCTTGGGCTGGGCCTGCTGGTGGCTCAGCCGGTGGTTGCCCTGCACCGTCTCTGCCACTTGCCAGCTACGCCTCGGCCAGCACAGGGGGCAGCACCACGCATGCGCGGCGGTCCCGGGCAGGGAAAGTCCTCGACTTACGACCGGTTGGGTAGTCCTCGACTTATGACTGGTTGGGGGTCGCGGCATTAAAAAGGTTGAGAACCACTGTTCTAATTCATTTAGAAACACTTTTTTCCAACTGCCATGCTTATAAAAGCAGTTTGCAATAATTTGGATCGGTTGCACCCAAATTAACAAACCTCCATGTCCTGCTGACTTCTAATTCCAGATCATTAAGGAAGAGGTGAGAAACCAAAGTTCCAGATGCAAAACGTGGGAAATCCCCAGATCTTTCCTCTCTTCATTTGAAAACTGCCCATTTCACCCCATTCCCTGCTTTTTGTCTCCAGCAAGCCAACACTCATAAGAATAGAACAGAATAGAATAGAATAGAATAGAATAGAATAGAATAGAATAGAATAGAATAGAATAGAATAGAATAGAAAGGGACCTTGGAGGCCTTCTAGTCCAGCCTCCCGCTCAAGCAGGAGAACCGATACCATCTCAGACAAGTGACTGTCTAGCATCTTCTTAAAAAACACCAGTGATGGAGCGCCCACGACAAGCTATTCTACTGGTTAATTGTCCTCACTGTCAGGAAGTTTCTCCTTAATTCCAAGTTGCTTCTCTCTTTGATCAGTTTCCAACTATTGTTTCTTGTCCTGCCCTCTGGTGCTTTGGTGAATAACATGATTCCCTTTTCCTTGTGGCAGCCCCTCAAATATTGGAACAGTGCTATCATGTCCTCCCTATTTCTTCTTTTCTTTAGACTAGTTAAACCCAAGTCCTGCAGCCGTACTTCATATGTTTTAGTCTCCAGGCCTTTGATCATCTTAGTAGCTCTTCTCTGATTTTTTTTTTTCCAAACTCTCAACATCTTTTTTGTGATATGGTGACCAAAACTGGCTGCAGTATTCCAGGTTGGTCTTACTAAGATTTTATAAAGCGGTACTAATATCTCGCATGATCTTGATTCTATGACTCTGTTTATGCAACCCAGGATTGTATTAGCTTTTTTGGCTGCTGCTGCTGCATGGTGCACACTGCTGACTCATGGTCAAGTGATCGTCCACTAGGACTCCAAGGTCCCTCTCACAGTTACTGTTTTTAAGCCAGATCTTGCCCAATCTGTACTTGTACCTTTGATTTTTCCTGCTTAAATGTAAAACTTCCTTTTTTTATGCTAGATCTGCTCAAGCATTTTTTCAAGAGGGACATTCTTGAAAACATTTTGGAAAATCCAAAATACATAGAATGAGGACCACTTGGGAGAGTGGGTCAAAATGGCAACACAGCCATGCAATTGAAGCCCTATCCATTATACATGATGACAATGTGCATAACATACATAAAAAGTGGTGGCTTTGATTAAAGAGTTGTCACCACAATCTTGAGGGGTTTTTTTTTAACTTCCTGACAATATACCTGGCATATAGAGACATAGAGAATTACAAGTAGTCCTTGATTTATGATCACAACTAACCCCAAAAGTTATGTTGTTAACTGTATCAATTGTTAAGTGAGTTTTCCCCCATTTTATAACCTTTCTTGCCACAGTTAAGTGAATCATTGCAGGTATTAAGTTAGTAACGTGATTATTAAGTGAATCTGGCTTTCCTCATTGACTTTGCTTGTCAGAAGGTCGCAAAAGAAGATCACATGACTCTAGGACCCTGCAGCCGTCATAAATAGGAACCAGTTGCTAAGCATCCAGATTTTGATCACATGACCATGGGGATGCTGCAACAGTCGTAAGTGTGAAAAACAGTCATAAGTCACTTTTTCAATGCTGTTGTAACTTTGAACAGTCACTAAATGAACTGTTGTAAGTCAAGGACTACAACAGAATTGGAAAGGTCACTTACATCATTCACCTCAGTTCAGCCCAGTATAAACTGACTATATTTACAACACCAGCAACTAACTGACCAATTGGTTAAACAAACCAATTAAGTTTACATAATATGCCAAGCCACAAAATTCAAACCAGCAAACTAAGATTAAAATGGCTTAGCATCTTGGATGAATGTAGTCACCAGGCCTTTCAGTAGTTGTATGAATGCTGCTAGTTGGCACAGAATCATCCATCTTTAGCTGTGTGCTAATTTGATTAGTGGGACACAACGTTCTTTGTGAAATCCATGTTCATCCTTCTTTATGAAAAAGGATGTTCTTATGTGTGTTTGATCATTTCATCTTCAAACTTATACCCAGCCATTTTTACCAATTGAATATGTATTAACCTGATGAGCTGTAATTTCCTGGATCCCTTTAAAAATGAGGCTTTTCTTGATCTGGTCCCTTAGTGGATTTTAACATGTAGTAAGAATTTGCTCTTTGAGCTTTTTCCATGCTGCCTTAAAAGCCTGTTTGTATTTCTTTTAACAAAGTTTGTGTCTCTTCGTTGCAGCTATCCAGAAATAAAAAAAGCCTTTGATACCTAGAAACCCTAGAGGATCATGTGTGATACATCACTTTGCATCATTGCCCTATCTGCCAAGGTCATGAAAATGTTGCTCTTCTGTCCTAAGTTATGCCACTTTGTGCCACCCAGGGGAGAAGATGGGAAAGGGTTTTCAATTTCCTTCCTTTTAACCTTTTTAAATGTTAATGCAACACATAGATTCCTGTTCCCCCAACCATCCAGAAATACTAGTAGATACTATTGCATTATAAGCCAATTTCAAGGAGAAGTATCTTATATCATAAGGTTAGAAATCCCCAGACCATCTGAGACAAAGGGCTGTCATCCTTTGCTTGAAATAGCAATAACACTTAGATTTATATACTGCTTCACAGTGCTTTACAGCACTCTCTAAGCGGTTTATAGAGTCAGCATATTACCCCCAACAATCTGTGTCCTCATTTTACCGACCTTGGAAAGATGAAAGGCTGAGTCAACCTTGAGCTGGTCAGGATTGAACTGTTGGCAATGGGCAGAGTCAGGCTGCAATACTGCATTCTAACCACTGCGCCACCATGTATCTTGGACAAACCTCCAGTGATACCTAGGAGACAGATGATTTCATGTAATAGCTCTCATAGGCAGTAAAGTCCTCCTCACTTTGAGTATGGAGTTCTCTGTGTAAACTATACCCGTTTGTTTGTGTCCTATCCTCAGGAGCTATGACAAACAATTTACCCTCTTTCCTGTACAAGTATTGGAAAACTTCTGTCAAGTCTCTTCTTAGTTGTTTCTTCTTTAGGCTAAAGTGTCTTATCTTTTTTAATGTTCTTCATGGGATTTAACCTCGATGCCTCTCGCCATCTTTGTTGCTTTTGTTGCTCTTCTCTGTACTCATTCCAGTTCCTCAGTGTCCCCACCTGGAGCTATGGTGGCGTAGTGATTAGAATGCAATGTAGGAGGCTGACTTTGCCCAATGCCAGGAGTTTAGTTCTGACCAGTTCAGGGGTAGGCAACCTTGGCTCTTTTATGACTTGTGGACTTCAACTTCAACTTCAATTCCATGCTGGCTCAGGAATTCTGGGAGTTGAAGTCCACGAGTCATTAAAGAGCCAAGGTTGCCTAACCCTGGACCATCTCAAGATTGACTCAGTCTTCCATTTTTCTGAGGTCAGTAAAATGAGGAACCAGATTGTTGGGGACAATATGCTGACTCTGTAAACCGCTTAGAGAGGTAAAGCACTGTGAAGTGATATATAAGTCTAAGTGGTATTGCTATTGCTATTTTGTATTTGTGGTGACCAGAATGCAGGTGCAGCCTGACCAGTGCAGCATGGATTGTCTCTACCACCTTCTATGTTCTCAATACTATATTCCTTGTTGATGCAGTCTAGGATTGCACTAGCTATTTTCACAGCTTCTTCACACTGCTGGCTCCTGCTTAATCTTGGGTCTATAAATTCCTGTGATTAGCCTGCTTTGACAGAAGTATCCCAGGAGTGCTAATTTCTCTGTCTGCTACACTGGTCCAAGACTACAGCTGGAATACTGAATCCACTTTGATTGGGGACAATTGAGAAATCACTGACACTCCCTAGCTGACACATGAACAATTTGGAAAAGAAAAGGAAGTTTCTCCGATTGATGTTGTTATGAACATTTACCCCAAATCTGTGGCTTTCCACCTACAGAAAAATATGTTTTGTTGGTTTTCCTCTTCTTTTTTTTTTTTTTTGATGATGATCTTTTCTTTGCCAAGAATTCTTTTTCCCTCCTGGCAAGAACTTTCTGAGCCCCTTGATCTCCAGATTATGTTCCCCAGTCACAAGTCAACTAATAGTTGATGGAGTAAGTGACCATTTTGACAGAAAGTGGCTGCATCTGTTCCTTGAAAATAAATCTGTCTGGTCATCCTCTTGCTATTATTTTCTCCCTGCAAGCCAAATGTTCAATTTCCCACTCCTGTGTCTTGTGGAAAAGCTAGTATGCATTCCTTTCCCTGTATCTGCTCTAAAACTGGGTCCTACTTTCTATTCTTCTTCTTTTGTCTTTTCATTACATAAGATCTCCAAGGTCCCTTCCAACTTGGTTATTCTGTGTCCTGTATTGTTTTCTGATATTCTGTATCCTTGAAAGTCTACATTTCAGAACTACCTATCATCTAACCTTTGAGACTTCCGTGGTTGGATTTAGTGTAGGATATATTTCTAATAATATCTGTTGGGTGTCATTAACGTCTTCCTGGCGTTAAAAATAGTGGGTTGAGTTTTTAATGGATTGGCTTCTGTTTTCATATGTGAGAGCTGACATCCAAGTTTCAGGTTTAGAACTGGATTTAATAGCTTGGTCATTTTTTATAGTATATCCCTAATACTTTTGGACATCTTCCATCTGCCTTATATTTTAAAACATTCTTGGTTTTGAGAAAGTCAAAGAAAAGTATGCACAAAATAGATCTTATTTAAAATGTCAGCCAGAAAAAAAGAAGTTGTATTTCCATCCAAATAGCAAACAGCCTGAAAACAAATGTCTGATGCTGTCAAAATCTTGACCTAAAGTCTAGAGCCTGTAGGGATCTGGATGGGGACAGGTTCAAGCCCAGTCTTGATGACATCAAACTATTGGTCAAATCAAACTAGAGGGCATCAAACTATTCTCCAAAGCACCAGAGGGAAGGACAAAAAATAATGATTGGAAACTGAACAAAGAGAGAAGCAACCTGGAATTAAGGAGAAACTTCCTGACAGTGAGGACAATCAACCACTGGAACAGCTTGCCTCCAGAAATCATGGGTGCTCCATCACTGGGGTTTTTTAAGAAGAGACTAGACATTCACCTGTCTGAGATGGTATAGGTTCTCCTGCTTGAGCAGGGGTCTGGACTAGAAGACCTCCAAGTTCCCTTCCAGCTCTATTCTATTCTATTCTATTCTATTCTATTCTATTCTATGCAAGACACTGAGTAACTGTGAAGTTTTGGACCACTCAGGTCCAGAGATGTTCTACCTTTGGTCCTCAGTCGGGTTACATTAAGATGAAGCAGTGGTGGTAATCTGTCCTGGGTGCAGGCAATAAGGGGGTAGAAGTTTGGGGATTTTATTTAGCATATGGCAATGTTATATTAGCCAGGAGACTACAATTCTAATACAGAATACTAGTTTGGCTCCCTAAGACTGCTAGCCCTGTTTGGTTCATGCACAGACAATTTCCCAAGGTTGCCACAAGGGGGCGAGCTAGCTCCATACCAGAAAGAAAGATGAGCAGCATTCTGCACCATCATCCAGGGCTCTCTCCTTGCAAGGAAGCCGCTCACAAACGGGGGTTCCAACGGGGAAGGTCCAGTGCCAGCACAAAGTGCTAACTCATCTCCCCACCAAAATGGTACCTACAGTATTTATCTGCTTGCACATAGCATGCTTTTGAACTGATAGCTGAGCAGAAGCAGAGGAGTTCAGCCTGCCACACCACGCTAGGACTCAAACCTCTGGAGCAAAGACCATCTCCAGATTAAGCCACTGAGCCACCATGCCTCTACAATTTGGGGATGATAAGAAGGCAACCCAGAGGCTTGGTGGTGGGTATGGAGCCAAGTCTTTGCTGCCATTGCACCAGTCACTGTTTGGTAATGGCCAAAGTAGCACAGTAACAATGGAGGAGGAAACTGTTATAAAAATGATGTGCTCCAAATGCCAAATCCATTAGATATGCCAGTGACTGTACTTTGTCCCTTTAGATTGGGGAAGAGCTTGGGGGTCTTCTTGGACTCAGAGCTCCTGCTTGAGGAGCAGATGGCAGAAAAGCCATTCCCTTCATTTCAATCTCTTCAGTTGCAACCTCTTCAACTGATATGTCCTAAAATGTGTTCTGGAAGAGTTCCCTTGTCTTCAGACTGAAGGACTGTGGTTGTCTTTGAAGCAAGATTGTCATTACAACGCAGCCTGTTTGGGGACAGCAACACTAGCGAGTCAGTTTTTGAAGTTTCATCTCCTCTTCTCTTTCTTTTCTTCTGCAGATTCAAGTGCTTTCCCACCCTTCAAAGATTAAAAAGGGAGGAGGGGGAGATAGAGAGAGAGGTACAGTGAGGCTTTCTCCTTGCTGAAGTTAAACTTTTTCAGCTGACGTGTCATCCTGGAAGAAGCGGGCGTGGATCCCATTAAATGAGAGAGCTAGACACCGTACAGTACATTACATCTTGGCCAACCTTGGAGAACTTGATGAACAAGTAAAAGAAGCATTTTCTAGGTTTGAGATCTTTCACATTAGTGTTGCTCCAGTGCCATCGGCATTAGACAACATTAGGCTCCAATAATGCATTCAGTATTTGGATTACAACCAGCAGTACACAAAACAGAGCAACATTCAATCAAACCCATTTTGGCACGTAGAAAGTGTCCGGGATAAATAGAACAAACCCAAGAAGGGCCACTTTGATTTGCACCCAACCTAGTGATGGGATTCAAACACCTGAATGTCCGGTTCTCTGTGTGGATGCAGGCCTGGGCCTCCGAGGCCTAGAAGGACTTCTGGAAGTGACATCCACGCACTTCCGGTGGGCCGTTCTAGGCCTGGGATGCCTCCTCCAGGCCTCTGAGGTCTAGAAGGACTTCTGGAAGTGACATCCACGCACTTCCGGTGGGCCGTTCTAGGCCTGGGAGATCTCCTCCGGGCCTCTGAAGCCTAGAATGGACTTCCAGAAGCAGCATGGGTTCAGCCAGTTCTCCGAACTCAACAAAATTTAGTTACTGCTTCTACCGAACCAGTGCGAACCGGCTGACTCCCACCACTGACCCAATCCTAAAGCAGGAGCAGGAAACTGAAGTATTCTGTCTCTCATTGACCAGCCTTGGAAACCAGGAGAGGTCTGTAACTCCTAAATAGGGAGCTATTTTTCAATGGCATCAATATTCCTAAGTGGATGAAATACAGGTAGTCCTTGACTTAAGACCACAATTGACAGGCAAATTTCTGTTGCTAAATGAAACAGTTGTTAAGTGAATTTTGGCCCATTTTATGACCTTCTTGCCACAGTTGTTAAATAAATCACAGTTTATATAAACGGCATGGTTGTTAAGTAAATCTGGCTTCCCCATTGACTTTGCTTGTCGGGCAATCGCACGACCCTGGGGTATTGCAACCGTCATAAATATGGGTCAGTTGCCAAGCATCAGATGACCCTGGGGAAAGCTGCAATGATCATAAATGTGAAAAAGAGTAATAAGTCACTTTTTTCAGTGCCGTTGTGATTTTGAAAGGTCACTAAACTTGTTTCAATTTGGGGATTACCTGTACAGTCTCCAAATTTCAGCTTGATTCCTAATAACTTTATAAATGCTCTATTGTCATTTTCTTGGCACTGATATTGAAAAGATTTCTCCTTATCTTTTTGCTGTTATTGTTGCTGTTGTTGTTATTTTGGTGCTGTTATTGTTATTTCCTTCCCAGTGTAATTTTCCTTCCCTGGAATATCTTAGAGCCCTCCCTTCCCAGTACTAAACAGGGCAAAATTGGCTAAAATTTTTGGAGATCAGCAGAGGTCGCACAGATGTTGCCATCCAGCAAGTCTTGAGCAGATTAAGCAGAGAGAAATTAGCGCAGGGATTCAGGAGATGTGCTTCTTTAAATTCTGCCTTTGTTTCTTAAAAGAATATGGATTTTTGCTTTGGGACAAAAGTAGAGGACCTTTTCAGGCAGAGCTGCCCCTCCTCTGGGGATTTAAACCTACTCATTTTCCAACTGATACATGCAATTGTTTTGTGCTAAAGGAGCCATTAGAGACTTGGGGAGGAAATAAAAGAGTTGCTGTTTTTAAATGGATCATGTCTATAAAAACGGCAGACACCAGCCTGGCTCCAGACAAATAGCTGTGCAGCTTTTGCAAAAGTCTGCTGGCAAAAATGTGGCTCTATCCATAGACAGAAATGGTTTTTTACTGAGGAAAGGGTAGACGGTCTATACCAGTGGTGGTGAACCTATGGCATAGGTGCCAGAGACGGCACTCAGAGCCTTCTCTGTGGGCACACATGCTGTTGCCCCAGACTTGCCTCCCCCCACAACCCCCTCCTCTCCAGCAGCACCCCTGAAGGAGAGTCACCCCTGAGCGTGGCCCATGCAGAGCAGCGCAGCCAAGGATATGGCAGCCAGGCAGCATAGATAAGACTCTGCCCTCACACCCCATCGTGCACAGTTGATGCTGCAGGCACGGGCAGAGGGCATGGCCGCCATAGCACTGCTGGGCTACCTGGGCGATCTGCGGCGGGCCCTGGAGACGGTGAGTTGCCCTGCGAGCAGGTGGGGTGGGGCAGAGGGTGGAGCGGGGGCGGGACCAGTTTTGGGGCACTTGGTCTCTAAAAGGTTCACCATCACTGGTCTATACCCCCTCTTGGAGGTGAGTAAGTGAGTAGTCCCCTGTTTATCCAGACACTTCATCAGGAATCTTTCATTATACAGGTCGTCCTCAACATATGACCACAACTGAGCCCAAAATTTCTGTTGCTAAGTGAAACATTTGTTAAATGACTTGGCCCCATTTTGTGACCTTTCTTGCCACAGTTGTTAATTGAATCACTGCAGTGGTTAAGTTATTAATACCGCTGTTAAATGAATCGGGCTTCCCCATTGACTTTTTGCTTGTCAGAATGTCGCAAAGGGGGTTCACATGACCGTGTGGTCACTGCAACCGTCACTAATATGAGTCAATTGCCAAGGGTCTGAATTCTGATCACATGACCATGGGAATGTTGCAACATTCGTAAGTGTGAAAACGGGTCATAAGTCACTTTTTCCAGTGTTGTTGTAACTTTGAATAGTCACTAAATGAACTGTTGTAAGTCAAGGACTATCTATACCTTCATCAAAGCAAAGCATTTTTTTTTTGAAGCTCTGCCTAAGCTAATATGCAGGACCAAACTCAACCCAACACAACAGGCTTACAACATATATCAACATTTTAAATTTAACTTAATTCCATGAATCAATATTCTTTCTGCCAGCTACTGTATTTAAAGTCTCTCTGATGACCCATTTCTTAGTCATTTGGTTCTGCTTTCTCTCCCTCTTCCAGACCTGGAGAAATTGAATTTTAAAAGAGTGGTTTTTCCTTTTCTCTCTCTCTAGAGTTCCTTTTTTATGCAGCATTCAGAAGGGCCAAATCACTCAAACCTTCTCGTGATTCTCTTAATCTACTTGCAGGCACACTGAGGTTATGTCAGGCAGAGAAATTACTCAGTATTGTTCCCTTAACTCTTATTGGAGCTGATGAAAGAAAAAAAAATGTTCCAGGAAGTGCTTCAAAGGTGAAGTCAAAGGCATCTTTCTCTACTAGTTGGTTGAAGGTGTAATAGTATGTGAGAATGACCATGGAAGAGGGAAGGAAACAATCAAATAAAAGCGGGAGAAGCCCAGAACTGCATAATAGGCAGTGAGAAAAAGTGATGGCGGGAGATTTGTACTTTCAGACTTGCAAGATTGTTGTCAGCACTCCAAGTAGACCAGACAGGAAAAACAAAAAGGTGAACTAATTCTACTTCATTGTAAGGCTACTTTAAAGAATCTTGCAAGTCTGTTCTCCTACAAATCTTCCTTTCATCTTCCAAGGCCATTCTCAAAATCCATTGCAAAACTAGGTTGGATTCTGCAATCATCTCTGCAACAGGTTGCAGTCTCCCTGGCTTCCCATACTTTCATCAAATTCCAAGGAAGGGAAGTCCTGCATGAAGGAAGTCGTACTTTGATGGTTTCCCCATCCTTGTGCAGCTATCATTCCCAAGACGGAGTCCTCCCCTTGAGAAATCTTTCTCCTTCTTAGGAGGTTGGAAGAGAGCAGAGAAAAAGAGGGTTTCCATTTATTTGTCCACAAACACAGGGAACAATTTTAAACTTCATTTCAACTCCCACTTGTGAGAGACCCAGTTGGTGTAGTGGTTAAAGGCATCAGGCTGGAAATCAGGAAACTGTGAGTTGTAGTTCCATCTTAGGCATGGAGCCAGCTGGGTGACCACTTTTTTCTCAGACCTAGGAAGAAAGCAATGGCAAACCACTGGCCAAGAAAACTACAGGGATTAGCTCAGGTAGCCAGCAGGACTCAACTCTGACCTGAAGAAACAAAAAGGACCCATTTGTATCCCTGTAATACCAATCCAAAGTCATCTGTCTAATTCCAACTTTTGAGATTCAGCCCAAGTTGCTGCACATCACTAATCTTGGCCACAGCAAAGAAGACAGTAAGTAAAGAAATAAAATTACTGTCAGTTCTCTGCAAAATACTTTTCCTATTTCTCTTTTGCAACTGAACAAAGCATTGGAGTGGGTGGCAGATGGAAACATTTCTTTTACAAGGCACTGGATTGAAGTTCTGCCTCCACTGTTTTTCCTTTCTTGAAATGAAAAGAGTTTCTGTCCTCTGAATGAGTGGGAACATTTTTTTTTAAGAAAAAAAAATCTGGTAGCAGTTTGTTTACCCTTGCCTTACTCTTACTATATGGTGATTAAAAGGTGGGGTTTTTTTCCCCCTTTTGCTATATTTTTAAAAGTCTTGGTTGCTTGGCCAATTAGCCTTCCTATCTACCATCATTTTTACTTACAGCCACATTGTTCCTTCTGTATTAGATTGCCATGGAAACTATCTAGCCAATCAGGGATCATAAAAAGTGGGATGATGTCACGGTGCTATATAGAAAAATCAGATTTGACTAGAGGTGATATCTTTTCAGACAAATACATTGAAAAGGATGTATCTTTTTCTTCTCTTCCCAATGATAGTATTTGGTGTTTTTGTGGTTTTTTTTTTTTAATTATCAACAAATTCTATTTCAGAAGCTATTTTGTAATTTTTCTTTTCCTTTTTCATTGCCCCACTCTGTTTTTACAGCCAGGAATTTACTAAATTAACTAAATTAACCAGTGGAACAACCTGCCTCCAGAAGTGGTGAATACTCCAACACTGGAAGTTTTTAAGAAGAGACTGGACAGCCATTTACCTGAAATGGTATAGGGTTTCCTGCCTGAGCAGGGGGTTGGACTAGATGACCTCCAAGGTCCTTTCCAACTTTATTATTATTATTATTATTATTATTATTATTATTATTTATTATTATTATTATTATTATGGATCATCGCACAGTCAGCCAGATGTTCAGACTGGATTTGGCATTTTGTCTACCTATCGAGTCCTTACCCAGGACCTGGGATAGGCAGATGTGGATGTTTGATGGTATTACAGATATCGTCGCAGGATGGAAGCAGTTCCTAATAAGGCCGCCTTTTGCAATTGACTAATAGCGAATTTGTCAATGCCAATTGTGTTCAAGTGGTGCTCCAGTTGTTTTGGGATTGCACCCAAGGAGCCTATGACTATTGGTACTACCCTTGCTTGCTTTTGCCACAGTCTTTCTATTTCTATTTGTAGGTCTTTGTATTTTGTTATCTTCTCCAGTTCTTTCTCTTCTATTCTGCTATCTCCAGGCACTGCCACGTCCACTATCCAGACTTTTTTGTCTTTCTTATCGACAATTGTTAAGTCTGGGGTGTTATGTTGCAGGTGCTTGTCTGTTTGAATTCTGAAGTCCCAGAGCAGTTTAATTTTATCATTTTCTATGACTTTCTCTATTTTATGATCCCACCAGTTTTTGCTTACAGGCAAATGATATTTTTTGCAGATCTTCCAATGCACCATTGTTGCTACTTTGTCATGCCGCTGCTTGTAATCAGTTTGTGCAATCTTCTTGCAACAGCTTACCAAGTGGTCCACTGTTTCTTCAGCTTCTTTGCATAGGCGGCACTTACTGTCTGTTGCTGTCTTCTCAATTTTGACTTTGTATGCATTTGTCCTTAAGGCTTGGTCTTGTGCAGCCAGAATTAGTCCCTCGGTCTCTTTCTTCAATTTTCCTGCTCTTAGCCATTGCCAGGTTTTATTATTATCTGCTTTCCCAGCTATTTTTTTCATGTATTGGCCATGTAGTGCTTTGTCTTCCCATGCCTCTATTCTGTTCTTCATTTGGTCTTTCTTGTAGGCCAGTTTGGTCTCTCCAGTAGTTAGTAAGCCTTCCTGATATACTAATTTCAGTGCATCTTCATCATTGTTCTTCAGATATTCTTCCAAAGCCATTTTTTCTTCTTCAACCATCTGATGTACTTGTAGCATTCCACGCCCACCTATTTGCCTTGGTAGATAAAGTCTATCAATGTCACTGCGTGGATGAAGGGCATGATTCATTGTCATTATTTTTCTGGTCTGCCTATCCGTTGCTTTTAGTTCTGCTTGAGTCCAGTCCACTATTCCAGCTGTGTACCTAATAACTGGGATTGCCCAGGTGTTGATTGCCTTATTATTATTATTATTATTATTATTATTATTATTATTATTATTATTATTGATCATCGCACAGTCAGCCAGATGTTCAGACTGGATTTGGCATTTTGTCTACCTATCGAGTCCTTACCCAGGACCTGGGATAGGCAGATGTGGATGTTTGATGGTATTACAGATATCGTCGCAGGATGGAAGCAGTTCCTAATAAGGCCGCCTTTTGCAATTGACTAATAGCGAATTTGTCAATGCCAATGGTGTTCAAGTGGTGCTCCAGTTGTTTTGGGATTGCACCTATGGAGCCTATTACTATTGCTACTACCCTTGCTTGCTTTTGCCACAGTCTTTCTATTTCTATTTGTAGGTCTTTGTATTTTGTTATCTTCTCCAGTTCTTTCTCTTCTATTCTGCTGTCTCCAGGCACTGCCACGTCCACTATCCAGACTTTTTTGTCTTTCTTATCGACAATTGTTAAGTCTGGGGTGTTATGTTGCAGGTGCTTGTCTGTTTGAATTCTGAAGTCCCAGAGCAGTTTAATTTTATCATTTTCTATGACTTTCTCTATTTTATGATCCCACCAGTTTTTGCTTACAGGCAAATGATATTTTTTGCAGATCTTCCAATGCACCATTGTTGCTACTTTGTCATGCCGCTGCTTGTAATCAGTCTGTGCAATCTTCTTGCAACAGCTTACCAAGTGGTCCACTGTTTCTTCAGCTTCTTTGCATAGGCGGCACTTACTGTCTGTTGCTGTCTTCTCAATTTTGACTTTGTATGCATTTGTCCTTAAGGCTTGGTCTTGTGCAGCCAGAATTAGTCCCTCGGTCTCTTTCTTCAATTTTCCTGCTCTTAGCCATTGCCAGGTTTTATTATTATCTGCTTTCCCAGCTATTTTTTTCATGTATTGGCCATGTAGTGCTTTGTCTTCCCATGCCTCTATTCTGTTCTTCATTTGGTCTTTCTTGTAGGCCAGTTTGGTCTCTCCAGTAGTTAGTAAGCCTTCCTGATATACTAATTTCAGTGCATCTTCATCATTGTTCTTCAGATATTCTTCCAAAGCCATTTTTTCTTCTTCAACCATCTGATGTACTTGTAGCATTCCACGCCCACCTATTTGCCTTGGTAGATAAAGTCTATCAATGTCACTGCGTGGATGAAGGGCATGATTCATTGTCATTATTTTTCTGGTCTGCCTATCCATTGCTTTTAGTTCTGCTTGAGTCCAGTCCACTATTCCAGCTGTGTACCTAATGACTGGGATTGCCCAGGTGTTGATTGCCTTTATGGTATTTCCTCCATTGAGTTTGGATTTTAAGATCTTCTTCACTCTCTTGATGTATTCACCTCTAATCTTTTTCTTGACTTCAGTGTGCTTGATGTTGTCAGCTTGAAGGATACCCAAGTATTTGTAGTACTCTTCCTCATCCAGACTCTTAATGTTATTTTCGTGGGGCATCTTGATTCCTTCAGTTTTCACTATTTTTCCTTGTTTGATAGTAAGTGTGGCACATTTGTCCAAGCCAAACTCCATTACAATATCTTGGCTATATATACGGACAGTGTTGAGCAGCGATTCTATTTCAGATTTATTATATTATTATTATTATGGATCATCGCACAGTCAGCCAGATGTTCAGACTGGATTTGGCATTTTGTCTACCTATCGAGTCCTTACCCAGGACCTGGGATAGGCAGATGTGGATGTTTGATGGTATTACAGGTATCGTCGCAGGATGGAAGCAGTTCCTAATAAGGCCGCCTTTTGCAATTGACTAATAGCGAATTTGTCAATGCCAATGGTGTTCAAGTGGTGCTCCAGTTGTTTTGGGATTGCACCCAAGGAGCCTATGACTATTGGTACTACCCTTGCTTGCTTTTGCCACAGTCTTTCTATTTCTATTTGTAGGTCTTTGTATTTTGTTATCTTCTCCAGTTCTTTCTCTTCTATTCTGCTGTCTCCAGGCACTGCCACGTCCACTATCCAGACTTTTTTGTCTTTCTTATCGACAATTGTTAAGTCTGGGGTGTTATGTTGCAGGTGCTTGTCTGTTTGAATTCTGAAGTCCCAGAGCAGTTTAATTTTATCATTTTCTATGACTTTCTCTATTTTATGATCCCACCAGTTTTTGCTTACAGGCAAATGATATTTTTTGCAGATCTTCCAATGCACCATTGTTGCTACTTTGTCATGCCGCTGCTTGTAATCAGTCTGTGCAATCTTCTTGCAATTATTATTATTATTATTATTATTATTATTATTGATCATCACACAGTCAGCCAGATGATCAGACTGGATTTGGCATTTTGTCTACCTATCGAGTCCTTACCGAGGACCTGGGATAGGCAGATGTGGATGTTTGATGTTATTACAGATCTCGTTGAAGGATAGAAGTGGTTCCTAGTAAGGCCGCCGTTTGAAATTGACTAATGGCGAAATTGTCAATGCCAATGGTGTTCAAGTGATGCTCCAGTTGTTTTGGGATTGAACCCAAGGCACCTATTACTTTTGGTGCTACCCTTGCTTGCTTTTGCCACAGATTTTTAATTCTATTTGTTACTATTATTATTATTATTATTATTATTATTATTATTATTATTATTATATGAGCTGGCTCTTCTGAAATTGAAGCAGAATCTGTAGAAAGTTGAATTCTCGCAATCTTCTGCATTTGGTTAAACTTCAGTACTAAACTCCACCCATCTCCATGTTGGACATTGTGATTCAACAACACCTTTTCCTGATCTGGGAGGTCTTCCTCACAGTCATTCATGCCTTGATCATTTCCTGTTTGGATTATTGCAATGAGTCTATATGGAGCTGCCCTTGAAGATCACCAGAAACTGCAATGGTCCAGAATGCAGCAATGGGTACAGCAGTGGGTACTCCTAGGTTTCCCTATGTAACACCTCAGTTGCACAAGCTACATTGGCTTCCGGGTTTTGTTTTGTTTTTCGGTTGCAATTCAAGGTGCTGGTCATCACCTTCAAAGCCCTATATGATCCAGAGCCAGATTATGTGCAAGTCTTCCTTTCCCTAAGGACCTCAATTTCTATAGCCACCCAGAGTCACTTGGTTGAGTTGGGTGGCTATAGAAATTGAATGAATGAATGAATGAATGAATGAATGAATGAATGAATGAATGAATGAATTAATTAATGAATCTGCCCATTGTACCAGGTCAGATAGAGTGTGAACATTCCTAGTAAAGGCAGATAAAGGAGTCCCTGTGGATTTTACTCTAGTAATTGTAGCAGACTTTACAGGTAGGAGGAGGTGCTTATCTTTGTTTCTTTCATTCAATGAGCCTGCACTGTATGAAGGCATTTCAACGGTCATGTGGTCAGCATGACATTGTGCCACAGTGCAAACATACAGTGAAACATGGAACTCTGTTATCTTCCCACTGATGTGGTACCTATTTATCTACTCACATTTGCCTGCTTTTGAACTGCTAGGTTGGCAGGAGCTGAGGCAAGTGATGCTTAGTGAAAGTGATCACATAGTGAAAGGACTTGAACCACCAGAGTATGAACCTTCTCCAGTATCTTTTAAGCCACTGAGCCATCCTGCCTCATGGACATTCCTAGTCCCTTCCCCTAAATATTGCCATCTGATGGGAGCTAGGAAGCAGTGCCTTTTCTGTGGTAGCCCTTGCTTTATGGTACACTTTGCCTCCTGAGGTTTGGCTGGACTCCCCCCTCCCAGTCTTTTGTAAAGCACTGAAAACCTAGATTTTTCCCCAAGCACTGGGATAACATCGGATAATTGGATTACACATTAGAAGTTTGACGGTGCCAGTCTCTGCTGTTTTAAATATTTTAATCTGCTTAGTTTTGTAGTTTTAATATGATTTTATATGCTGTTTTAACTTTTGATTGAGAGCCACTCAAAACTGATTAGAAGTTACATGGCTATATAAATGTCTTAAATAAATAAAAATTCATCTGCTTGCTAGATATTTGATATTGTTCTTTTCCCAGTCCAGAACATCATCAGTGTTAGCAACCGTGAGAACTGGTTTCCTTTGGCTCTGACAAAATGGCTGCAGCAGCTCAGTGCTTTAAACCCAATAGAAGAGCAGCTCTGAAACCCTCCATCCCATTAAAATATCAGGCAAGTCAGACAATCTGCTCTCAGTTCGCTATGGATTTACAGATTATCCTAATAGCAAGACCCATGGCTAACCAGGTCTTGACAGGCCGTAGAAGCAAACTTCAAGATTGGTGACCTTAGTAGCCTTGAATTCACGTGATTCTGTTCCATGACCCAGATAGCTAAATAGTGGTCATTAAAGCCGAGGTGACTGCAAGCAGCCGGACCAGCTTCTGAGATGATTGGCTACAGAAATTCTCCTCTTTATATAATTGCAATATTCTTTAGGGAGCCATCTATTTTAATTTCACAGGAGACAAGTTTGGAGCAGTGGTAGTTCAGTTTGATCCATCATCAAGTGCCTATACCTTTTCCACCCTGCCTCAAATCACCCCAGATCAGGCTATTAATCGGGCAGTTTCGCAGTTTCTGTAACAGGAAGAAAAATAAGTCTGCATCTGTTCTATTTGATCTTCATCATTATAAAAACAGCCTCCGGTCCTGCTGAATTGGGATGACCTACGAAGCACCTTGCGAAATGGAGAAAGTGGCAACATAATATTTAGATTAAAATTTGTGTCCCCAGAAATGCTCATTCTGGGAATAGCTGGTTCAAAACACTATTTTTTTTCAATTTTATTGTTATGCTATCAGCCTTCAAAATTAAATGATATTGAGTGTCCTTTAAAAAAGGTGTCAGATTGTTTACAAGTTCTTTTTTAACCTCCTTATTACTAGGTGGTCCCTTAATTCTATGACACAAAACAAGTGTTTCAGAAGTTTGGGAGCACAGAAACTATACAATCTTGCCAATTTTAGGGAAAGTCTGAGACTTGTATGATGAAGTTTAGGTAAATGATTATGTGCATGATTAATTTAGCAATTATAGTATTTAGTATTTATATTTATGCCAGATTAGGGTGGTGCAGTAGCTCAGTGGTTAAGACGCTGGCCTTGTTGGCTGGAAAGCCGGCAGCCCAGGTTTGAGACCTGAGCGCCATGCAATGGGGTGAGCTCCTGTCCTTGCCTCAGCATCTGCCAACCTGGCAGTTCAAAAGCATGCAAATGCGAGTAGATAAAGAGGTACTACTTCAATGGGAAGGTAAGAGTGCTCCATGGTGTCCTGCTGGCCACATGACTACAAAAATGTCTTTGGACAGAGCTGGCTCAATGGCCTTGAAATGGAGATGAACACCATCCCCTATAGCAGGGGTAGGCAACCTCGGCTCTTTTATGACTCATGGACTTCAACTCCTAGAAATCCTGAGCCAGCCACGCTGAGGGGAAAGGGAGAGGTTTCCTAGCTGAGCCATGCTGGCTCAGGAATTCTGGGAGTTGAAGTCCATAAGTCATGAAAGAGAAGAGGTTGCCTACTCCTGCCCTATAGTCAGCAATGACTAACAGAATAAAATCCACAGCTTATTTATGTCAAATTAGAGGAATGTAATAATTTAACAAATGATATTATCTATTATTTCCCAGTTCAAAACTAATTTTGAGGTACATTTGAGATTGAGAATGAAAGTATCCCAAAGAACAAAAATACAATAATCTGTAAAATAAATTATCAAGAAAAGATAAGATTTCTATATACCCATTTAGCTTCATCCTAGAACATATAATCATGTAGTCAGTCAAAGGTAAAAAAAAAACTGGACTTAATCCAAAATAGTGTCCAGGTCTAGTATAATATCTGAATAATGCTGAATCGATAGTACTAGAAGTGACAATAATGCTAGAAAATATACTATATATGTAAATGGAAATTGAAAAAAGAACTAATGTGAGACTCAAATAGAGTCCTTCAGATTCTCAGTTTAGTTTTAAATCTAAGGAACTATCATTCCTAATCCTATTTCATTGAACTATTACTTTTTATACATAATTCACCGAGCATATGATGTAATGGTAGTTCCTAGTCTTGATGGTTATTAAAGGGTATTTTACATATTCAGTTGCATGGACCTATTATTGGTTATAATCCCATGCAATCTTCAAGTTCAGTGATCATTACAGCAGCATAAAGATCTCCATGTCATATGAAAAGATGGTAAACCTTCTTAAACCTTCTGAACTGGTGTTTGCAAAGAATTGAAGATCTGCATTTTTTTTTTTGGTTGGGACAATGAATTCTTTTGGTTGGGAATGGAGGAACTGGCAGTTGCATGGTTTTTTTTTACTCAACTCTCAAGACTAAACATCAAGGCTAGAGAACAAGAGCAGATGTCTATCATAGGGATAGATAACATAGCCAGTAATACTAATGGTATGGAGAGATGGTAGATGCAATCCACAATCTCTAAAAAGACCATATAATTTCCATTCTTGTGTTCTTGGTTCAGATCCTATTTCTGGTTTCATCACAGATATTTGTTCATTTTCATCCCATGACAAAGGGATGATATAAACCAAAATCACCATTATCATCATCATTATCATCGTCGTCGTCACCAACATCATCACCATCATCATCTATAATTGCATCAACAAAGGGATAATGTTAAGATCATGGGAATGAAAATACTGCTTTTTATTGCACTACTGAGATGACATTTAGAATATTTCAGTTCCTCAATGGAACTATATCTACATGAAGTGAAGCATTCAGTGGAGTTCCCCAAGATTCTGCATTAGGTCCGGTATTCTTCAACATCTTGTAAACAATTTAGATGAGGTGAATTCATCAAATTTGCGGATGACACCAAGTTGGCAGGAATAGCCAACACATTAGAAGAGAAGCTCAAGATCCAGAAAGATCTTGACAGACTTGAATACTGGGCCCTGGAATGGGACAACTTGCCAGAGCCAACTCGCTGCAGCCAACTCTCCATGGCCAACTCACCACAGCACAATTCATCACAGGACAACTTGCTGCGAGACAAGTCAACAATTCAATTTAATTGTTTCATTTAAAAAAATATTTTAATTTTTGTCATTCACATTTCATTTTGTCCCTCCTTTGGCATCCTTTCTTTATTGGAAACCAACCCACGAGCTCAGAGAACAAATCTTCACCCTCAAGAAGGAATTTCCTGACAGTGAGAACGATTAATCAACATAACAACAATATTTTCAGAAGTATTGGACAAATATTCGTCCAGGATGATATACGGCAGGGGTCTTCAGACTTGGCCCTTTTATGACTTGTGAACTTCAACTCCCAGAATTCCTCAGCCGGCATGCCTGGCTGAGGAATTCTGGGAGTTGAAGTCCACAAGTCATAAAAGGGCCAAGTTTGAAGACCCCTGTTATGAGGATTTCTGCCTTGGGCAGAGGGTTGGACTACAAGACCTCCAAGGTCCCTTCCAGTCCTATGATTCTGTGATGATCATCATCAAACAAGCCTCTATGAGAAACAGGATGACATTTGGTGGGAAGTGAATAGAACTATTCTTCTCTTTTGGCTTCAAAACTGCTGGCAGAATCCAGACAGATCATATCACCAGTGGCAGAAGAAGCCAAATAAATTGCAGATGAGAAGCTGGGAAAGTGACTTTTAAAACTGTACTCCATTGTCTGCTCTTCTCGGGGAGCTAACTTTCTGCCAAGTTAATTCTGTTCTTTCTGTGTGTCAAGGGAGACACCGACATCCCTGTCTTTCCAGGGCTGCAAAGTTTCACCTGGTGAAGTTACAGCTTGATAAATATATAGCTTTCCATTGTCTCTGCCATTGACATAATGTTCTTGGTACATTTCCTTTACCTGACTTTGAGTCTGCTTGTCAGCACACTGAACTGCCCTGTAGCTGCTCCTATATAAAAAGAAAATCTGTGCCTTCTAATTCTAGTCACACGGCCTCTTGGGCCTCAATTCATCACTTAAATTTGTCATAAGTGCATTAAACTGAGCATTGAAATTGTTCTTGTCAAATCATCTCTAAGACATATTGAGCTAGACTGAGCCCCAGCCCCAGCACTCGGCACAGACATCTTTGCTCTGTCAAAATACAGCAGGCATTTTCACCCTTTCAAAAAGTCTTTAAGCCATTAAATTGCATTATAATTTCTACATTTTGATAGAATGTAGCTCTTATTTGCATCAATGTAGTCATGGATCAGTCAGGATTTTCCTCCCTCCCATTTTTCACTTCACATATTAATCTCCCTCTCCGCTGTAAAAATGCCCCTCCCCCCCAATCTCTTTTCTAGGATTTAGACAGAATTCAACCCTAATAATTTGCCGCAGGCTAAATTTTAAAATGCAAAGTGTCAGATGGAAATACAAAATGGGAAGGCAGAGGGAATGAAAGGAAACCTAAACCAAAAATAAATTATTTTTCTAGCCATAAGGAGCGACGCTGTGAAAATTCTCCTCCACCAAACCGTTCCAGAAATTCAAGAGTTTCAAACAGCCTCTTCTTACTTCCATACTAAAAAATGGCTCCTGCTGAAATGTATAGCTTTCTGGGTGGTGGCCCAGGAAGGGATTAAATGACTTTAGAGTCCTTCTTTAGAGGACAGAGACAGCTCCATGTCATCAGTCTTAGAGGGGTCATCAGTAGAAGTGAGTTGTTGGGGAAAAAACCCCAAGACCTGCAGTTGTCATGCAATCAAAGCCCCAACAATAGTTTTGTAGTTGTATTATTGCATGCACATACAAAAATGGCAGGCGTTCGACTGCCATCTTACTTTTTATGAGTTCCTCCCTGAAGATGCTTCTACTTTGAGTGGGATTTGCCTGGCAATAGAAATTTGAATGACTAGAAGAAGAAGGTTGGAATGCAGGTTAGAATGGACAATGCTAGCAGAATTACTATGGGCCTACTGGTCCTCCATTATACTACCAACATCCCAAATCTCCTCCAGCACTTGCATTAGTTTAAATTATAGCCCAGGTTAGTCTCACTTTTGCTCAATGAAACACTTCATACTATGGAAGTGATGCAAATTGTCCCATAAAGGTGTAGAAGCAAAATATGTGTTTTTTGAAGGCACCTTGAGATCCTCTCGCAGTCCCCATAATCTCCCTATTGTTTATATACAGAAGCCTTTTTCTGTTATTGGGACTGTTAAACAATGCTTTTGAGCAGACCTGGGCATTTTATGGGCCCCAGGTCACATATGGCCCTTTGACTGTCCCTGTCCAGCCTACATCAATCAGAAATTGGAAATCAAATATAAATAAGTACACAACAAAGAGCAGGAAAAAAGCTGAGTCAGATCCAGCTCTATGCAGCTGCTGTGCACTCCTTCAATCAGCCAGCAGCTGTGGGAGGGCAAGGAGAGAAAACATTTTCTCTCACAATGCTCGGCCCTCATCTGGAGCAACCTTAGGAGTTGAGCTGGTGAAGTTTGAGGACATCAAATCAGGTTACATTGGTTCAGTCTTCCACAATAGTCCCAGTTTCTCATGTAGCCCTTTGGGAAAATTAATTGCCCACTCCTGCTTTTGACTGACACTAAGAGAATCAAAAGCCAAGCTTCTATTTTAAAAGTTCTGAATTCCATTCACTTCTAATTTTGTTCTGCCATTCCCAAAATTTTTGAAGTCTCAGTTTCAGAAGACCAAGTCCCTCACCTTCCCATCATTCTGGATTTGCATCTTATTAGCGGTGTGTCAAAGGAAAAATCTTCATCAGGGTCCAGTCCAAGCTGGGAATAATAAAAATGGAGACTGCTTTAGAAAGAAGGTTGCAGTTTATTGAAGAGGAGAGCCAGACAGAAAGATGGCTCTTTAAAAACTAACCACAGGTAGCAGGGAGTGGTGGGTTTTTATACCTCCTGGGGCTCTTGAGGTTGTTTCCTGTTCCTATTTGAGGCTTTGTATTTCCTGTGTCATGTACTTTGACCTGAGTCTGAGTGTGTCCTTTTGGTATTGGTGGGTTAATCCTATTATGTCCCATTTATGTGTCTTTGTCTTCCTAATAGCTTCCTGGCTCCAATCTTCCTGAATGGATTATTACATCTGCATTTCTAAAAGCTGGCCTCTGCCTAGTTTCCACTTGAGGGAGAGGGCCTGGGGCTGCTTTCTGGGTGCTGTTTTCTGTCTTTTTTTTAAGATCTTCTCCATTATTCCTTTGGGGAAATGTATCCTGCTTTTTTAATATTCCCAAAAATATTTCTTTCTCTGGATTCTTCCCACAGGTGCTTCTAGATGGGGCATACTAAAAGCTCGCAGAAAGTATTGAGGGGCTGATAATATGCTTGAAGTAGTAGCAAGAACAAACTTTTTTAAAAAAAATCAGGGAATCGTCCTGAATTTTAAGATTTCACTTTCTTTTAGTATGCAAACAAAACATGAGGAATTAAACAAGCAAATGGGGGCAACATATAACACAGAAATTATAATCAATTTCAAAAATAAGGTGTGTGTATGAGGAATGATTTGCCTCTGCATTCACCTTTGATCATCATGAGAATATTCAAGGTTCAAACTTTATTCAGGCTCATCCAATTAAATTTTCTATTAACTTGCAGATCTCTAAATAAAGTGAGCTAACAAAATGCTTTCTGAAAATCCAAAACTCGGTTTAGCTACTGGCCTATTGCCCATTATCTGAATGGAGAGGGGATGGTTTCTGGAGGGAAGAAACCCTAACCCTCACAGTTTGGGGAACCTTGTTTTAAAGCTTGATAGTACAGTGGCTATAATTCTTGCCTGGCAGATATAAGCTTGTTGGTTTGAAGCAGAAAAGGGTCTTGTTTTTTAAAACTACCTTTTTTTTTCTTTCGCTGAGCTTCCCAGTTCTCTTTGCACTTTAAAAAGCAAAAAGACGAAAGCAAAACATTAAAAAAGACAGAAAATTCCAATGGTGCGTGGTTTAATCCCAGTCACTTGAGTTAGGATTTCATATTCATCTCCAAAAGAATTCAAATAACCCATGGAAGACTGATTCTGCTGCTGAAAGAGAAAAAAAAAAGGAGGACCTACCAGTAGAAGCAGTTGATAGTCTGTTATTTGGATAGAACATCTTGCAAATGGTTGCCAAAGGGTCAATCTGGAAGAGTTTTCTTAAGTCATTTTAGAGTTAAGCCATCATGAACACAAGACAGGGATAACTTAAATAGTAAGTACTGATGGATCTTGGTGTGCTTCAACCACTCAAGAAGCAGCTTAATAGCTGCAATAAGCAAAATAATATTCAAGGCAGTCATTGAAAATTTAAAAGGAAATGATGACAGAACCTTTGTAGCTGACTCAATAAGAATACCTCAAGAACTCACTCAATGCAGTACAATTGCATTATATTTTTTAACCTTTAAACCATCTTAAGAGCTATTAAAAAGATTGACCGAGGGCACGTTTTTGCAAAGATTCATTAGTGGGGTAAAAAAGAAAAAGGATATAGCTTTCTTTTCCTGATCTTTTATTGATTATTTATGCAATTATTCACTTCAGCTTCTTTGCCACTCAATTCCAAAGTTGTGAGCAGCTTACAACAAATAACAATAAATTACAGCAATAACAAAATTAAAAAGAAAACGCTTCATAATCTAATAGAAAAAATTCCTCTAACTATAGCACTCAGCGAGGTGGGTTGATCCTCATTATCCCCAAATACTTTATAGAACAGGCCTCAAAATTCTACAACATACAAGGTTGTTGGAAGTGCTTTTTTTGTTAAAAAAAAAAGTGCCAGAATTCACACACATCATACAACCTGCCTTGCCTACCCTACAAGGTTCCATCCAAAAAAGGTGCCGTTCTGGGCGTTCTATGACCAAAAAAAAAGCCCTGGTTGTTGGGAACAAAGAAGCTACACATTTGACAAAATGTTTCTCTTTTTTGCTTTTAAGAAAGGAGAGAGAAGGAAAATAGGAACAAATGAATAGGAAGAAAACACAAAAATGAGATTAAAGTTGACCTTGCTAGGATGAGGACTCCTTTTAGTTCCTGAGGCAGAGAAAGAAAAATCAAATATATTAATTTTATACTCTTGCATCTACAGTGCCCTGAGATGGCTTCTTGGCATATATGTACGGTAGCTTCTAATCTTATTTCCATTTCTTCTTGTATATATTGCATTAAAGACTGCTTAGTTTGGTCTAGTTTTTATCCTTTTGTAAACATTGCATAAACATTCCAGTGACCGTACAGTCCCTAGAATTGAAATGTTTAGTGTCACAAAAGATTATTTTTTTCCAAGAATTGGTAGCCTCCAAGTTAAACATACGTGTTTTTTGGGGGGAAATACTACTAAAATGTGGATTTATTGACATAATATGCTAATTCTACATTTAGATTAATCAAACACAATTGCTGTGAATAGGTTGTGCTCAGATAAACCATACCACGCCTTAATGTGATGGCTGGTTCATGCTGCAGGCTAAAAGAATAGTCAAATCATACCAATAAAGGATAATATTTGTAACTTAGGGTTGAAATGTGGGGTCTTTGGAGATTTCTGAGCTTGGTTATTTTCTTGCAGATGTTTCATTACCCAAACTAGGTAACATCATCATTGTTAGTACTATCAGTGCTATCACCATCATCATCATCATCATCCTAGCACTGATGATGTTACCTAGTTTGGTATTGAAACATCTGCAAGAAAACAACCAAGCTCAGAAAGCACCAAGACCCCTCACACATAAGCTGTGGTTCTGCTCCCAAATTTCAGGAGGGTGATATTCCAGATGGACACATCTTGCTGATCTCATGCCTTTGCACCAGTCAGGGCAGCTTACAGCATTAATGATAGATAGATAGATAGATAGATAGATAGATAGATAGATAGATAGATAGATAGATAGATAGATAGATAGATAGATAGATAGATAGATGCCAGCAGAGTCAAGTCAGACAGAGTCGAGAGAGGGAACCAAAAAATAAATATTAAAACATCTAATAATATTGTAACACAGGCAGTGAAAAGAAAAACATTTTTTGAAAAAAATTACAATAGTGAAATGAATGCTTCTCTCAAAAGGCAACTCACTATGCCCACTGGGACCAATTACAGCTCTATAAGTCTCATGTCTCAAACAAAGCAATCTGTTCTGGAAGATTAATTTTCAGAAAATTACAAATGACCCCCAGAAAGGATGAATTGATAAGTCCTTGGAGAAATAGCAAACTTGTGAAGACTACCAGGGCTTCATAGGCTCATTGGATTGGAAGGGACATTGGAACTCTCTTAATCTAACCCTTTGCCCATGGCAGGGATCCTCAGATTAACTAAAACAAATGATTGTCCAACCTTTGCTTCTAAACCTCCATTAATATAACATCTGTAATTCCAGCAGGCAAGCTATTCCATTATTTAATAACTGTCCTGGAGAAGAAATTCCTTCTTATTTCAAACTTGGATCTCTCTATATAGCCTTCACTCACTGATTCTTGTCCTAGTCTCAGAAGCTATCAAGAACAAAACTGACTTCTTCCTTGTGATAGCCCTTCAAGCATTGCCAGATGGCCATATGACTCTCCTTATCTTTCTTATCCTCAGGCAAAATATTTCTAAGCTCCTTTAATGGTTCTTGATACGATTGAGCCTTTGAGGCCTTCATCTTCTTTCCTGATCTTCTCTGCACTCATTCTAGTTTCTTGGTGTCTTTTTGTATTTGTGGTAACCAGAAGTGGACACATTACTTAGGCTGACCTGACCAGTACAGCATGGAGCAGAACTATCTCTTGATCATCTCGCAACTGTGCCTCTGTTGATGCAACCCAAGATTACATTACATTGATAGATATATAGTAACAGGATCATAAGGGGGAAAAAAGACACAGGAGTCTGCTAGTATCTTTTCCAACTTACAAAGTTTATTGAAAGGTATTAGGTGTCATGAATTATAGCTCCCTTCATAACTCCTGATTTTTGCCACCATAGACAAACAAATCTCTCCTTCTAAAAATTTGTAGGAAGGGTCACTTTTACTCTCTCCTGGGTTGGTCAGATGTCTCATGTATGGTCTACCAGGATGTCTAAATCCTTCTCACACACATTACCATCAAGTCAGGTACTTCCCATCCATGGAAAGTTCCTGGAATGGTCTGTCTCCAATGTATCTGTGCATAACTAGTACCAAACTAGCACCATGGGGCCAGGTGTTCCATCTGTACAGCTAACCATCTAAATCATTTACAAAAAGGAATGGTTTGGGAAGACCATAGATCAGGATAGGTGAATCTTGGGATGTTACCAGTAAACCCATCCTCTCTAACATGCAGGTTCAAGTCCTAGTATATCTGGATAGCCAATAACAACCATCTAGTATATTAGGTCAAACCTCTGTTCAATATATCCCCTTCTCTGTGCAGACAAAGAATCAAACATGGTCCTCTTCTTCACCAATAACTTTTCATCATCACTATTCCTCTAGAGTTTTCCTTAATATCCCATCAAAATGCCATTTCATCTGAAAAAGAAACTGAACCTGCCTCTATTATGGGCAATAGACATGAGAGACTTGCATTCGTGGTTTTTTTAAAAAAAAAAAAAAAAAAATCCAGCTTTATGTCTTTCAATCCCAAGAGATTTTTGGTAATTTAAAGAGGCAAAGAGGTTTTTTTTGTTGCTGTTGTTTTTTGTGTTTTTGCACTTCTTGTGCAAAATTAAAGCTAATAGCATTTTGGACTCCACTGACTGATGTCCCAAGGGAATTACTTCAATTGAATGGCTTAGCTGTGGGTAACAGCACTCTATTTTTTCCTCTTTCTTTAATCAGCAATGTGGTTATTGTTTGCACTCTTCTTTTTCATTTAAAATGCATCCATCGACTGGGTGATCATGAAAAAGCCACGTGGAATATCTCTGTTCCAGACCTTATTTTAATGCTTCAAATATACTATACAGTTAATAATGGATTAGCATTTTATTTTAGTCATTTTTAAAAATTAAGAAGACACCAACATGATTCTCCCCTCAGTCAAATGTATGAACAATTGAAAGAAAAGGCAAGAATTTCAATGTTTACCTTCTAAAAATAAGTACCCGTGTATTTTATTTTATTTATTTTTCATTTTTTAAAAAAATCAAATTTATTGACTTGTAAGAGCTGGAACAGACTTTACAGTTCATTTATTCCGATTGTTTTTCAGACTGCAACTTTAAGATATATGGTCTTCAAAATCCAGAATTCCCCAGCAAGCATATTAAAGTTGTGAAGTTTGAAAAAAAAATACCGATCTATCTCAATACCTGGCTCCCTGCAAGATCCATACAGCATTTCTGACAAAGATCATCCAGCTTCTGGTTGAAGACTTCTAGTGTAGAAGAACTCACCACCTCATTTAGTAAGCAGTTCCATTGATTAATAGTTCGTAAAGTTGAGAAGTTTCTCCTGATGTCTAATCTGAATCTACTTCTTTATACCTTAATGTATTGGTTCTATTCCTGCCTTCTAAGGTTATAGAAAACCAGATCACTCATATTTCTGTATGATATCCCATCAAGTATTTGGACAATTTTTTCCTTTAGATATTGTTTTTTTTATTAATTTTTTTTTAAATTTTACAATAAAATTCCCTTCCCCAAACCCTCCCACCCCACCCCAATACCCTCCCCCAATCTTCCCAGAGCTGAATACAGGCTTAATTAAAACTTTAAAAAAAAAATTTAAACACCAATAAACCATAAACAAATTTGATTATAGTCATTAAACAAATTATAAAATACTTTAACACCAATATATATAGAAAACAGAAAGAGGAAAAAAAAAAGAAACAAGAAGAAGAAAAAAAAGAAAAAAAAAGGTAATAATAATTATACTTCTAATTATACTTCTAAATAATATCTTAAACTTTAAATATAAATTATTCAAAAACTAAATAATATTTTTATATCGTACTTATATTGTATGAAATTTATCCATCTTTAGATATTGTTTTTGTTTGTTTGTTTGTTTACACAGTGTGACAACCCTCTCTATGCAAACCAACCCAGGAAATCAACTTGACCTGACACTTTAGGCTACTTTAATAACATTGACTATGCTGTAGTAACAGAATCATGCAAGTCTGACTGTGGTTTAATCCCTCCTCCATATAGCCATACGAATTAGGGAGGTGTCTGCTTGAACGTTTCATGCGTGCTTTCTTCTTGTTTTGCATTTAAGTCATATTTTCCCCTTGTCACTTTGGTGATCGATCTGAGCCCTCACTTTTAAGATCATGCTCAATACTCTCTACACCAGCGGTTCTCAACCTATGGGTCGCGACCCCATTTGGGGTCGATCGACCATTTTTCGGGGGTCGCCAAAGGTGGCGATCTGCCATTTTTCGCGGCGCCATGCATGCGTGCCGCGCATGGGGGCGGTGCCGTGCACGCGCGCCGCGCATGGGGGCAGCACCGTGCACGCACGGCACGCATGGGGGTGCCGCGCATGCGCGGCGCACATGGGGCGGCGCCATGCACGCGCGCCGCACATGGGGGGGCCGTCACACAAACGTTGAGAAGCACTGCTCTACACCAACTGAGTTTATGAAAAAAAATGCCACGTATTTTCAGGTTTCGAGAAAGCTCAGTCATGGATGAGGTTTAAGGGAAAAATATGCTTGCAAGTCCGGTGTCATGAGGGGTTCTTCTGAGAAATGGAACAGACTACCAGGAGACTTATCTTCCTTGTTTGTTTGAAACTTTTATTCTGTAAAGTTCAACAAACATCTCCCTATCCCAAGGGTCTTCAAACTTGGTCCTTTTATGACTTGTGGATTTCAACTCCCAGAATTCCTCAGCCAGGCATGCTAGCTGAGGAATTCTGGGAGTTGAAGCCCACAAGTCATAAAAGGGACAAGTTTGAAGACCCCTGCCCTATCCTCTAGTTTAGCATTATCATTATGCCTATGCTGTGCTATATTGCACTGAAAATCTATGTGTTTATCCTAGGTATCCTTCTATCTTCCTTTGTTGCCTGAGTTTATAAAACAGCATTTAGCCACTTTCAAGTTAGTTGGCTTTTACTGCTATCACCTGCTGTTCTAAACTGCTGCAGAAGAATTAGCTTTTTCAGGCTGTGTTACAGTGAAAAGAGAATAGTACTTTAACCAGCTGGTGGCTGGCTGTAGACTCTCAGCATCTGGTGGGATGGTGAGACTTCTGGTGTCTCCTTGACCTTTCATCTTGTCTCCTCCTGGTTCACTGAAGTCCAAACCTGTTCTTCCTTTATCATCAGGTGTTCTTGAACTGACAGTTGCTCCATTTCCCCAACTGCTAATTCTGCATTCATGCTTTCTCACACAACACTCTTGCTCCAAGTGTATTGTACATCCATACTCTGAAATTCTAAGCATTTTCCTTATATAATTGGAAACAGAATAATAGAATTTAACAGAATAACAGAGTTGGAAGGGATCTTAGAGGTCTTCTAGTCCAACTCCCTGCTCAAGCAGGTGACCCTATTCCATCTCAGACAAATGGCTGTCTAGTCTATTCTTAAAAGCCTTCAGTGATGGAGCACACCCACAACTTCTGAAGGCAACCTCTTCTCACTGTCAGGAAATTTCTCCTTAGTTTTAGGTTGCTTCTCTCCTTGATTAGTTTCCATCCACTGTTTCTTGTCTTGCCTTCTGGTGCTTCCAATGCTCTTCAGGCTATTTAAAGTCCCAAGGGAAAAACAAAGAGAAGGAAGAGCTCATAGTGGCCACTGCAAGGCTTTTCTTCTATAGATCTATAGTCAGTTATTTTGCAGAACAGAGGAAAGGAGAACCTTCAAACTTAGTAATTGCTTTTTATCAGGATTAGATTAGTGCCACATCTTGATGGGCTGTCTCCTCAAATTTGCGGGGAAGAAGAAACAAGCAGTTCACTTGTTAACAACATTGAGATATTTCCAGTGAAATGCTAGAGTTCCAAGATTGAAGGTTAAGGAGGGGAGAGAGATGGAGGCACAATCATCAACTTTCAACCAAGCCATGAAATGGGTAGAGAAAAGATAGATGGAATTCTCCCAGTGTCTGTTAGTGTGCATTCAAAATATTCTGTGAATACAATAGTTCAGTTTGTACACTGCAAGAACTTTAGCAGTCTTTTGAGAAATCAGGATAGATAGTCTAAACTAGATGAATTTAATTGGCAATTATGAGGTGACAGCATGGCTATATTAGCTTTCTTCAGAGAACAAACTGTTTTTGTTATTGGAGGTGACTTAAACGGCAGTTTTTAAAAACCGTGACAAGGAATCTGAGGCAATGACCTGGAAAACTGAGAAATTTTCCTTCAGCTTTTCCATCAGAAATATATGGGGGGGGGAGAGAGTACACTTAAGTGATCATCATTTGCCATCAAGAAGTGAGAACTGATGCTAAGCCATAGCTCTGTGTCTGTCTGTCTGTCGTCTGTCTACCTACCGACCTACCTACCTACCAACCATCCAAGGCTTCCCTTTTCACAATAAGGAATAATTGAATTGCCATTTCTTAAATTTACATTTAAGTTTCCCTCTGCTTGGATTTTTAAAAAAGAAAAAAACATCTGGGAATTGATTGAATTGATTTAATTCAATGGATACTGATGGGCAGATTTATTTTCTGTGGCAATATGGTCAAATTTCTAATCCTGATGCAATGTTTTCAAGGCTCCTTTTTGCGCACAGATCTGAGCCAAACAACATATGATCGGCAAAGGTCTTTGGAAAGTTGAATTGTAACAGGTTAAATTGCATACAGTACATTAATAATAATAATAATAACAATAATAATAATAATAACAACTACCTCTAGCAGGTGATAACTGTTAGTTGAGAAGATCCCTGTGCATAGACATAGCAATAGCACCTAGACTTATAAACCGCTTCATAGTGCTTTACAGCCCTCTCTACGTAGTTTAGAGTCAGCATATTGTGCCCCAAAATCTGGGTCCCCGTTTTACCAACCTCGGAAGGATCAAAGACCTAGTCAACCTTAAGCCAGTCAGGATCGAACTATTGGCAGTCGGCAGAGTTGCTTGCAATACTGCATTCTAACCACTGCACCACCATGGCTCTAGCAACAAATCAGTTTAATTGGACCTTTGTGTGGTGGACTTAATCTTTCATGTCTGACAGTTCTTCTCCTTTAAAGGGAAACAAATGTCTAAAGCAATGCTGGCTGTGGAATTCTGGGAGTTGAAGTCCACATGCCTTAAAATTGTCAAGGTTGAGAAAGACTGGTCTAAAGCAAATTATTCCACGGAGTAAAAATTAAAATAGCCATTATAGTTATTATCACTGTCACCAGTTTGTATGTGGCCTTTCTGTCCTCCTGGGTATTCCACTGTAGGGAAGGGGGGGGGGAAACCTCCAGGAAATTTTTTTCTGCATGGCAGAGAAAGGGGGGAGGGGAATTTCCCTTGAGAAAGCAGCATAAATAATGAAAAGCAGAGTCAACCATCGCCTCTGTTATCACAATATATCTGCCAAAGCAGGGCAGAGGTTTCAGTGTATATTTTCAGTATGCCCATATGTGTTTTGCTTCAGTCTGAAAGAACTGAGTCCCACTGAGAGACTGAAAAGGTAGATCCTGTCTATTCTTTTTTTAAGGGACATTGTCATCCCCTTCTGTAACAGCAAAGCTAATTTCACTCACACAGACAAAGCATGGCTGCTGAAATAAAAGATAAAAACGGTTCTTCAAGGCTGGTCAGAGATAAAATGGAATCTCAGTGGTGGCAGCTGCTTTGCCTGTGCCTCTTATCCTTGTGAGAAGGAGAAATACAGTATAAGGAGTCCTTCTACGTTAGTACTCTGTTCTTGCAGCATTCAGGAATGCCACATCCTCTAATTGCCAAACTGCACAAAGCATTCACATCTTTGCATTGGAAAGGGTGCTTTCAAAAACTGTTGAATCGGCCCTGGAAACAAATTGACAACCAGTGCACCTAGCAAAGCAGAGATGTTACATGAGCCTATCAAAGTATGTCCGTTACTGCTCGCACTAACACCTTGTGGACCACTTGAGGCTTCCCAGTGGTCTTCCAAGGGCAGCCCCATGTAGAGCATGTTGCTCAGCTGATGTGACCATGGCATGAGTGACTGTCTGAAGTGCCCCTCAGTTTAGGAAAGGAGGCAACTGCTGCATCAAATGGAGTTGTGCAAAGTCCTTGCTGGTTACAGGTGACATCTGCTTTTCAAGCAAGAGCTGCAACTCCATCAGAGTGGGGAGGCAGGGTATGTTACAAGTCCCCTCATTCAGGAAATCCATCTGGTAGGACCAAGAAGAAAGGCCTTCTTCACTGTGACTCTCTTCCTGTGAACATCATCCCTGTAGAAATAAGTTTGTACTCCACTTTGACACTCTTTCAAAAGGCCCTGAAGACACGGTTTTGCCGGTGGACCTGGGGAACCCATCAATTGTTAGTTTGATTATTGTTGGAGATGGGAGTTTACTGGGTTTTATATTGGGGTTTTAATTTTGTAAGCCTCCCAGAGTAACCATGAGTTGGGTGGCCATATGAATTTTCCAAATAAATAAATGTATGTATGCATGTCCAGGAAGAAGTAAGTTCATACATCTCTTGTTCTTTCATATTTATTTTTTTGTAATGTTTTTCTTTTTTTACTATTTCTTTTGAACAATTTAATAATAAATCCTGTGGCACATAGCAGGACTTAGTAATAGTAGTAAAGTTGGAAGGGACCTTGGAGGTCATCTAGTCCAACCCCCTGCTCAGGCAGGAAACCCTACACCATTTCGGACAAATGGCTGTCCAGTCTCTTCTTAAAAACTTCCAGTGTTGGAGCATTTACTGCTTCTGGAGGCAGGTTATTCCACTGATTAATTGTTCTCACTGTCAGGAAGTTTCTCCTTAGTTCTAGGTTGTTTCTCTCCTTGATTATTTTCCACCCGTTGCTTCTTGTCCTGCCTTCAGGTACTTTGGAAAATAGCTTGATTCCCTCTTCTTGGTTGATCTTAGCTGAACTTTAAAAATTTAAACAGGTTCAGACCAACATATAGGGAGAAAACCAATAGAAATCTCAGTTATGCAATCTGTAATCTAGACTGGGAAGGATTAAAAAAGATCCCTGAAGAATGCAGAGCAAAATCTTTCTGTGCTCTTGCTAAGAAAAGTCACAGGTATTATCTTACCTCACAGCATTTTTTTAAAGTATTTGTTCAGAATTCCTGGGGACTATTGTGCTTGGTCATCTACCCTTTTGTTTGGTCTTTCCATCAAGTAAATCTTGGCTCTGAAGGAGAAAATCCCTCCGAATTTTTTGTTTATTTATTTATTGCATTTTTTATCCCATCTTTATTATTTTTTAAATAATTCAAGGTGGTGAACCTACCTAATGCACCTCCCTCCTCTTATTTTCCCCACAACAGCAACAAGCCTGTGAGGTGGGTTGAGCCGAGAGAGAGGGACTGGCCCCAAATCATCAAGCTGCCTTTCATGCTTAAGGTGGGATTAGAACTCACAGTCTCCTGGTGATTGGCCCAAAGCCACCCAGCTGTCTTTCATGCCTAGAACTCATTGTCTCCTGGTTTCTAGGGCACCACTTTAACCATTAGACAAAACCGGTTCTCATTTTACTCACCACAACACTTTGTTCTCTCTCCTGTATCTGTTTTCTAGAGAGGCCTCTTGCTTGGACAGATTTGTCATGGAAATCTTTTTATTCATGTAAAACTCCTGCATTAATCACTCATATACCGTTCATATAAATAGGAGAAGGAGGAAGAGTTGTTCCTTTTGTTGTGTCAATGGAGAAGAAGAGTGATGGTGACAGCGAAGAAGAGGAGGACATGTCATGTGAAAAGGAAGCAACGGCAGCAGATTTTCCCCTCCCTGAAAATAGACTTTCTCAAGAAATTAATTATTCATATTCTAAGAAGACCTGATCTAAATTTACTGATCTGCCACCGTTCATCCTTCTTCAGGATTCTGACAGTCTCTGGCTCAAGAAAATCTTACCAACTTACTTTTCATTTGGTTCAAAATAAAAATGCATTTCAAAGGCATATTTAAATATGATTTTTTAAATGTGAGCATCTCGTTAAATACAGTGGACTGTAAAACAGTTACATAGACCTGAAGTAGATCGTCGTCCCTAAGCAATAATTTTGGGGGCAAACTATAAATAAGCCCTACAAATCTAGGACGCTGGGTGCCTTCTACATGCATCCATAAATTTTGTTTCACATATCTTGAATAAGGAATTATATAAAATCATAATATGAGTGTCAGCTGATGATCCCAATGAAGTAAGTACATCTGAGCCATTCCAATCTCTAATGCAGGGGTGTGAAACATCTGGCCCGGGGGCCGGTTGCATCATACGGTGGCTGTGCCCACCCCAGCTCCGGCAATGCAAAAAAAGTCACAATAAGTTGCGACACATCATGTGACGTGGCGAGTTTGACACCTGTGCAAAACTTTATTGAGCACAGCACACCGCATTAATGAATGGAAAAAACAGCTCTGGTAATATGGCACCAGAAAGATAATGAAAAGAATAAAACCTTCCCTCCCCTCTCTGATAGGCAGTTGTTATGAGAAGAATCTCTTTGTTCGCCATAACATATCTTGCAACCTTGCTTCCCATATTGATAAAAGCCACCTGTACATTTCATACTCCTAGCCCCCCCCCCAGAACTTTTGGCAAGCTAGAAGTGGCATGGCTATCCCAGTGCAAGCAATCTTCATACCTTAACAATGAGCCTAATGTAGGTTTTAACAAAAGAGAATATTTGTAGCTCAGGGTTGCAATGAGGGGTCCTTGGTATTCTCTGAGCTTGGTTATTTTCTTGCAGAGGTTTCATTAACCAGACTAGGTAATATCATCAGTACACTGATGATGTTACCTAGTTTTGGTAATGAAATTCCTGCAAGAAAACAACCAAGCTCAAAAAGCACCAAGCACCCCTCAATATAGGTTTTAGATGACAGTTGTCCAACCTTTTGGTTTGCCTAGGTCACATTGGGTGAACAGGAATTGACTTTGGCTGCATGTGAAATAGAATAGAATAGAGCTGGAGGGGACCTTGGAGGTCTTCTAGTCCAGCCCTCAGCTTAAGCAGGAGAACTTATACCATCTCAGACAAGTGACTGTCTAGCCTCTTCTTAAAAATCTCCAGTGATGGAGCACCCACAATTTCTGGAGGCAAGCTGTTACACTGGTTAATTGTCCTCACTGTCAGGAAGTTTCTCCTTAATTCTAAGTTGCTTCTCTCTTTGATCAGTTTCCAACCATTGTTTCTCATCCTTCCCTCTGGTGTTTTGGTGAATAACATGACCCCCTCTTCTTTGTGGCAGCCCCTCAAATACTGGAATACTGCTATCATGTCTCCCCTATTTCTTCTTTTCTTTAGACTAGCCAAACCCAACTCCTGCAGCCGTTCTTCATATGTTTCAGTCTCCAGGCCACTGATCATCTTAGATATAATATTGTTAATGTATAAAAATAACAAATTTTATATATACATATAATCTTGTGGGACCACATTATTAGCTATCCAGGGCTGCATGTATTAAAAGGTATAGAGAACAAAAAAGGAGGGTGGGGGTGGAAACACCTCCAGTAATCTAAAGCAAACCAGGAATCAACAGAAGAGAATATATGAGACTCAGAGTTGAACTGTAGAGTCCTTGGTGCTCTCTGAGTTAGATTATTTTCTGGCAGATGTTTCATTACCCAACATCTTCAGTACTACTGGGTATTGGTATGCTCCCCCATTTATATAGAATGGCTTTTCCCGTCAAGGACATGCTCGGCACACAATATCAATCTATGCATCAACAAAGAGCTATGAATTCAGAAGGATGCTGAAGTGATGTGCCCATTCCTTCTTGGAAATTACATTTCCATCAAAAACTGAACCTAGACTATTATGGTCCAGAACCTATTGTAATGATGAACCGACAAAACTAATAAAGAGCTTTTTTATTTATTTAAAAGTTTTATAAATTTATTACAATATAAACCCCCCCACCCCTTCCCCCATCCCCCACTTCCCAGAGCTGGTTACAGGATAAAAAATAAAATAAACAAACACAATCTAATTAACATAAACCAACTATGCTATCAATCAAAACCATAACACACTTTAACTCCTTCTCAAAACAAATATTAACAAATTAAATCAAAAATAATAAGATAATTAAAACTAATAATAGTTATCTGAAATCTACTCAAAAGCAAAATAATACTTTTGAATCTCGTATTTCTTCTGAATATAATCAATCCATCTTCTCTAAACCATAATATATTTTTCTTGTGAGTGATCCTTCAAATAGGTGGAGATTTTCGCCATTTCTGCTAAATTAGACACTTGAAGTATCCATTCTTCCAGAGTAGGCAATAGGTTTTTCTTCCAATATTGCCCCAAAGAGCTTTTTTGTATCATTGGGCAACCAAGCCCATAATTACAAAGCTCAGACGATGGAGCACCCAAGCGACAGATCTGTGTTCTCAAGAGGGAGTATAACAACAGACAAAACTGAGATGTAGCCTTTTGGAGAATATAAGACACTTAAGATATTAGGCATGCATTTTATCCAAAGAGAGTGCAAATAAAATAAAAATGCATTGATTGGAGACATACTACTATTACTAAATAAACAGTTCTCCTAAACTTATTTTGGCTGTAAGAGTTAACTGTTGCTATAAGTAAGCAATAAATTCAACTTCATACATTGAAGTATCAACAAAAAGGATAGCAGGAAATTGGAAAAATGAGCCTGTTGCAGTTCTCTTTTTCTATACAATATGAAACCAAATAAACAGGTTTAATAATAATAAAAATATGTGGGGGTTTCCCCAGCAGCAATTTCAGAAAGCTCTCAAGATGTGGGAGACGGCTGAACTTTAACAGCTCCATAAAAATACACAGAGGTATTCATTATGATGGTGCTCTTAAAGAATCTTGATATATTAGCATTGGAATGTAGTGGTTAATCCTCTCATCTCTCTTCTTTCAAGCAGATCTAAAAGCTTTCACTTCCTTTTCAAATCATGTAAAGGTATCACAGCCAGCAGCATAAAGCAGAATTATTGTAAAATGTCTCCTGATCCAGACAACTATTAATTGTGCATTGGGGAAAAGGAGACACACAAATAGTTCCCCAACCAGCAACATCTAAAGACACAAGCCCAGCACAAGGACTACAGAACTGACGCCGGGATGTCTCCAGTACCCTATAACAATATCTGATCTTTTCCTAGATTAAGTTACATTTTAAATGATAATGTATTGCTAGTAAAATCATTAAAGTCTTCGGAGATCATCTGTTCTTGAAAATTTAGATAACCTCCCCCACTATTTTGAGACAATATAGTAAAGCAGTGAAAAATTTGTGGCATTTTGCCCAAGAATACTAAATTCTTGTGAGATTTGGTGGTCTTGGAAATTTGTAGATAATTTGAGAAAACAAATTTCTTATCTATCTGTCAGAGGCAAAGGGTCAACACAGGAAGGTTAAATTAAACAGATTTTTTTTTTTTTTTTTTTGCTAAAAATCTATACGCGTGGATCTTCTCAACTAAGTCAGGACCTGCTAAGAGTTAGATAAAGGTCAATGGCACTCAAAGAGGATTGTACTTAGTTCGCTGGTGTCTACATAGGGATTCTTGCCTAAACCCTCTTTTCAGCCCACCCCCAGGTTCCACCATTCCTTCTCCCAATATCTGAAGTCATGCTGAACTGAGAACTATATATGCTCATTTTTCTCCAAGACAGTTTACACGATTCTGGGAAAGTTGGGAAAATATTTCTTGAAAGATGGATTGAAATAAAAATTCACACACAAGTCCCAACAGTTTACTGTGAAAGGTGAAACTGAAAAGAAAAATAAGCTGTAGGCAATAAAATGAGAAATACATTTCATTTGGTGTGAATATGTTGATTTTGAGTTCCTCAAATATGCACGAACAAAAGAAAACACATATGCCCGTTGATAAGCCCAATTTTCAGAATGTCGGGGGCGGTTTGCAACTTAAATAGGGAAAATAAGCTTTCAATTATAGCAAAATATGTGCAAACAAAAGAAAGAAAAACCTGCTGAAATTACCTGCCAGTGGACACTGTCTGAGAAAAAATGCATAGAAAATATGTGTGCACACTCAATAAAGGTGCAAACACAACATGCTGAACAAATTCCTTGCACTTTTTTTCTTTGCCACATTTTTAGCAACAGAGCTGGGAAAAAGATGGATTCAGTTAACAAAGAGAATTTATCTGAAAGAGAAGAAAAGGCAATAATTCAACTGAAGAAATACAGATGATGTTATATCATGATGTAGCTTAATTAGACAGATTGCTGTTTATTCTTAGCCTTTTACCCCTAACTAGAAATAGCAGCAATTAAAAATAAAATCAAGACCTTCCATTCTTTGCTCTAATGCATCTAAGAAGGTAAGGCAGCTGCTGAATATATGAGCATTTCATGCAACTCCTGAAGTTCATATAAATGTGACTAAAAGGGGGAGTACTTCCCTGTCAATCTTTTTATAATCATCTTTTAATCCGGACATCGGTAGAAGATGAAAAGAGATAGATAATGGCAGAGAAAAACCAACTGTATAGGTAACAGGCTAGGTGAAACTTGGCTTAAACCCAGTAACTGTGGTGGTGGTGGGGATCTTGGAGTCCTAGTGGATAATCATTTAAATATGAGTCAATAGTGTGCAGCAGCAGCCAAAAAAAAAAAAACCAATGTAATCCTAGGCTGCATTAATAGAGGGATAGAATCAAGATCACGTGAAGTACTAGTACCACTTTACAAAGCCTTAGTAAGGCCACACTTGGAATACCACATCCAGTTCTGGTCAGCGCAATATAAAAAAGATGTTGAGACACTCTGGAAAGAGTGCAGAGAAGAGCAACTAGAATGATTAGGGGCTGGAGGCCCAAACATAAGAAGAACGGTTACTAGAATTGGGTATGTCTAGTCTAATAAAAAGAAAGAATAGGGGAGACATGACAGCAGTGTTCCCATATTTGAGGGGCTCCTACAAAGGCGAGGGGGTCAAACTATTTTCTAAATTACCAAAAGGCAAGAAAAGAAACAATGGGTGGAAAATAACCAAGGAGAGAAGCAATCTAGAACTAAGGAGAAATTTCCTAATGGTGCAATTAATGAACCAATGGAACAACTTGCCTTCAGAAGTTGTGGGATGACCATTTATCTGAAATGGTATAGGGTCTCCTGCTTCAGCAGGGGGTTGGGCTAGAAGACCTCCAAGGTCCTTTCCAACTCTGTTGTACTATGCTTTATGATAAATCTTTCCCTGGTGATCTGGAAAACCAAATGCATCTTGGTTTTTCCTTCCTGCTGTTTTTCTGCAACCAAGGTGGTTGAGAAAGGCAAGATTGATTACTGGGGGTCAACGGGGATCAAGGACCATTAGCCTTGAGGCAGTAGGACCTTGTTTGAAGGCCTTCTTCTGAAAGAAGATATTGGTTGGCCACAACGAGAACCAGACTATTGGACTAGATGGTCCAGAGTTCCCATCCAGAAGGGAGCTGCTTATGCTATTATATTCTAATACTGCCAGGTATTGTGCCCAAAACCTGACTCATCTAAAGCAACCAAATCACTTTCAAAATGCAACATAAATTGTGTTGCAAACATGGAGAGGGTATGGGGGCTCCCAGCAAACATTGGCAGCTTACTGATCAGACTTGAGCAAAAGCAGAACTACAGCTTATGTGTGAGGGGTCTTGGTGCTCTCTGAGCTTGCTTGTTTTCTTGCAGATGTTTCATTATTCAAAGTAGGTAACATCATCAGTGCTAGTGATCTGTACTACTAGCACTGATAATGTTACTAGTTTGGGTAATGAAATATCTTCAAGAAAACCACCAAAGTCAAAGAGCACAAGAACCCCTAATTAAACACTTGAAAGACATAAATAAACACAGACTTAACTTGGTCTTGTGCCATTTTGTATTTTCCCCTGCATCCTATTTCCATTGTTGCCTATTCATCCTCAAAGGAATGTTTGACAGCTTTTAATATTTACTGTAAAGATTAATGAGTTTGGGCCATTTATCATTAAAACAATCTTGAAAAGTTCTAAAATAAAACTAAAAACTAACGGAATCTAGAGGGAATAACCAGGAGGAAGAGCTACTATCAAGATAACAGTCAGATAAAAGAGGATGGAGTCTGGGGAAGAAGTGCCTTTATTTCCCACCTTAGTCTTCTCTGCTAAAAGCTTAACATACCATTAGAGAGAAGCTGGGAGCAAGAATTTTTCAGAGCTTCAAATATTCCAAAATATCCAACACATTTCTTATCTTTTCCTCTGACTGTCTTTTAGGTAAAAACCCACATTGATCCTCATGAATCTTGCAAATTTATTTTCAGTCTCTGTAAAAAAAAACCCTTAATAGTTATTCAGTAATAGTATTGGCTGATAGTTTCTTGTTAAAGTCAAATCTTGTCCCTTCTTAGGCATTAATGCTGCAGCCTCTTTTCAGCCCTCTGTATCTTTCCCCTCTTCAAAATACAGTTCATCATATTTTGTACAGCTTGTAAAAGTTATTACGCTATCTCCCGCTTGTAATTTCAATATGATTTCCTTTTTTTTTTCTTTTTGTAATTTGTATGCCAACCAGTTCCCTAGTTTATTTGCAAACCAAAAAGAATAGTTGTTTTACTTAATTCATTTTTATTTCCATTTCCCTTACTATTAACATAGATAATTGCTGCTCTGGAAACTTAATTTGTTGAGAAATATTTACCTTCTCTAAAAACTTATTTAATCCCACTTTTGTTTTATCTTAATTCAAAATAGCTTGAGTTTTCTCTTGCTTCTTTTTTTTTTTTGAGTTCAATATTATGTTGTATAAAGTAAATTCTCATGAAAGTTTTGCTTCCCAAACCATTCGTACATCTTTATCTTTATTAAGATTATTTTCACTTCTGGAGGAAGAACGGTGGATTGGAGATGACTGTGATGAACAACAAAAAGCCAGCAAGTAGACCAACTCCTTGAACCTCTCCAGACAAAGGAGAGGATTAGAGATAGTTACAGGTTCTCCAGGTAGTTGTTCCACAGGAGGAGATTACAAGACAACAGTTTCTGGTGGATTTTGAGCATTGGGGGGATGAAGGAATAACCATCTCTCTCAAAGCATGTTCAGCACCTTTGAAAGGACATCAAGTTCATCTACCTCCTTTTCTAATCGTTTGGAAACTGCTTGTTAATGACTTTTCAGCCATTAGAAACCTTTGGATTGGCAAGTTTGGAAGCATCAGGCAAGTTTGCCTTCAATCCTAATGAAAGAAAGTTTAATTACAAGCTTAAGGACTGAGCTATCAGACTAATGACCAACAAGTTGCTCAGATTCAAGTCTGAAAATACAAAACTCAAGGCAAAGGTAGGAAAAAATAAAGTCCACAAACTCGAGGGAAAAAAGTAAAGTCACGGAATTAAACTACAGAGGGTATAAGATGAGCTGTGTTTTGATAGAGGACAATCAATTGTTGTAATGGCTTAATCCTAGTAAGCAATAACGGTTCTTATCTAGCTGTTGTAACTTGACTTCAATCAAGTTTGAATCAAGGAGCGTAACTAAAGTGAGTGCTTGGGAAGTTGCTGTCAATAACTCTGATATATACTCGCTTCCCTCTCCCCACAAAGACACACTGATTTACACAAGATGCAGGATTATTTTTTAAGTGTCCTCCTCATTGTTGTTACCTAATTCAGTTTGTCTGAATTCTTCTTAAACCTGGAGATTGTAATTAATGTGATGCTCAAACAAATATCACTTTCTATGCCTTTGGAAAGCATGTTTTTTATTGAAGTAGCTCAAATTGTCTTTGGCTTTTCAACAACCCTGTTCTCCTTCAGACTGAATGAACTTATTATGCACTACAATTTCCATATTAGCTATTGTCAAGGCCAGAAACAACAAAGAAGAAACATCTGCCCGTTGTTATCTAGCACTGCTATTAAGTTTTAAAAAGCCATGGTCTGTTGGGTTTTTAAAGTACTGAAGAGATCTTGTAGCTATCTCAGTTTTAAAATCCCTATTATACATCATTAAATAAAACTGGACCAAAGGGGCAAGAGAAGGTAGCTGAGCTCATCCATCAAAAAGAGCTGTTGGTCCAAGGAATGTCCTGGAGGATAGTAAGCATTAGTTTCTGCACTCACCTTGGCTTCCTTTGTGGTCTGTTCAATTGCCCAAAAGCCTTTGCTTCCTTCACTTCTTGCTCAGTTCCTTCTATTGTTGACTCCTCCAGCCACTGACCACAACAGTCCTTAAAAGTGAAGGACTTGGGCCGAGTGCTGCAATTCTCAGCTCTACTCTTTGAAATAAATAGCACAGATAGTTCTTGACTTACAACCCTTCATTTAGTGACCATTCAGGATTACAATGGTATGGGGGGGGGAAAGTGACCTATGATGGTTTTTCACACATATGACCTTTGCCCCATCCTCACAATCATGCGATCAAAATTTGGACGCTTGGCAACTGACTTATATTTATGATGGTTGCAGTGTCCTGAGATCATGTGGTCACCTTTTGCAACCTTCTGGCAAGCAAAGTCAATGGGGAAGCCAGATTTGTTTTACAGCCATGTCACTAACTTAACCATTGCAATGATTCTCTCAAGCGTAGGGAAATCAGGAGAATCAGGCAATTCAAATGAATATAAAGATTGATTGCAAGCTTAAACTCTCTACAAGAATCTGAGCTACTAACGGTCAAGGGAAATTAGTGGGAGATAAGAAAGGCATTCAAGATGGGCTGGACTTAGATCTCTTGCGGGCACGCTGGGACTCATGATGTATGATGCATTTGACCCCTCCCTCGGGCTCATCCTGATCATCTCCTACAGATTCAGTTAACAACTGTGGCAAGAAAGGTCATAAAATGAGGCAAAACTCACTTAATGACTATCTCGCTTGGCAACAGACATTTTGGCCTCAGTTGTGGTCATAAGTCAAGAACTACCTGTACAGTGCTGAAGCTAAAGCAGGATAGGGAATGAAAATTATCAAGAAGAACATCTGGCTTCTGATGAAGAAATGCTTTATTGCCTGGGAGTGTAGCTTCAGCAGAAGGCAAATATAAGCAGGAGTGTGTTAAAAATGAGTCTAAAGTTGTTATGCCCCAGCTAGGAGAAAAATCAGAAAAAGAGCTGTTTCTTTCTGGCTCTTTCCCATAACATTAGAAACTCAGTCATCGAATAAAACATCCAGGGAGAATATTTTCCCCGCGTTCAGTTCTCAAAAGGAATACATACCTGAATCAACAATGCAGACCATGCGCTCTCAAAAGCAGTAAGTGCTGATCCATATGTACATCCATTTCTTTGTCTGATTCTCCAGGGATACTGTAAAAGAATGTTTCCCTCACTCCATTAGAAGATACCTTTTTTAGACATTTGTAGGCATTGCCCTCTCTTTCGTAATCTGCTATTTTATGTCAGATAACTTGTCAATTGAAACAACTCCTTATTTCCCGTTCACTGATTTCTTTGCCGGCTGAATTTGAGGAGCTTATCAAGCAGACTGTACTGTCTTTGAAAGCAAACAGCAGTGGGTTTAAACTCAGAAATAAAGCAAACTATTATACTAAAATAAGAGTGTATTTTAAAGACAAATCCATTCGCTTTCTTTCATGTTGGATATTCATGCAATCTAAGGTCTCCGTTTCCAGATCATCAAAAATTCTAAAAAAAGCGAAGGAGAAATGAACAGGAAAGGAAGTCATTCTTTTCCCTGGCTGAAATAATATCAGTTATCTTTTTATTCCTTCTTTTTTTTTTCAGCCAACATTAGTAGAAAAAAAAATACGTAAACAAAATATTGTCTATGGAGATTTTTAGTCATCCCGGTCATGTTTGTCCCAAAGGTGCTTTTTCAGGAGGCAACTGAACTTTCTTGTTTTTCTTTCAAGATATTTCGTTTCTCACCCAAGATGCAAAATATATGCTGTTCCTGTTTCACAAGGATGGGAAATCAAAAGAATGGGAATATGTCTTTGATTTATCATCTCTTGTCACTTTCAAATGTGAACAGGAACTTTTTAGATGGAGACCAGAATCAGAGACATCACACTGCCAACAAAAGTACATATAGTCAAGGCCATGGTTTTCCCAGTTGCAATGTATGGCTGTGAAAGTTGGACCATAAGAAAGGCTGAGCTCCAAAGAGGTCTTTGAACTCTGGTGCTGGAGAAGACTCCTGTGAGTCCCCTGGACTGCAAGGGGATCAAACCAGTCAGTCCTAGAGGAGATCAACCCCGACTGCTCTTTAGAAGGCCAGATCCTGAAGTTGAAACTCAAGTACTTTGGCCACCTAAGGAGAAGGAAGGACTCACTGGAGAAGAGCCTGATGCTGGGAAAGATTGAGGGCAATATAAGAAGGGGAAGACAGAGAATGAGGTGGCTGGATGGAGTCACTGAAGCAGTAGGCGTGAGCTTAAATGGACTCAGAAGATGGTAGAGGACAGGAAGGCCTGGAGAAACATTGTCCATAGGGTCGCAATGGGTTGGACATGACTTCGTAATTAACAACAACAACAGAATCCCTTCTGATTCTTTGACATAAATCACATCCCCAGACCTTGAAAATACTAGCTCGGGGAAAGCAAACATAACTTATTAAACACAACTTTAGACCAACTCATACACTTCTCTAATTTTTGTCCTGTTATAGATTAGTATAGCTGCAGTTGGGCAAATCATATGCACATCCAGAATTCCTTGCCTGATAATTTCAGTTGATGCTAAAGTCCAGAATTAACTTTATACATCTGCTGAAAAAGAGCCCACTGCCCATCTAGGTAACTGGTAGGTTATTGAAAGGATTTATTTTTCCTAATGTTCAACTAAATGTGCAATGTTCCTGTGTTTGTTTAACTTTTACAATAAATATATTGTATGGATGGTAGGATTGGAAGATAGTTCTACAGGAAGTCCTCGACTTATGGACACAATTGAGCTCAAAATTTCTGTTGCTAAGTGAGACATTTGTTCAGTTTTGCCCTGTTTTTCGACCTATCTTGCCACAGTTGTTAAGTGAATCACTGCAGCTGTTAAGTTAATATGAAGGTTGTTAAGTGAATCTGGCTTCCCCATTGACTTTGCTTGTCAGAAGGTCGCAAAAGGGGATCCCATGACCCTGTGACACTGCAACGGTCATAAAATGAAACAGTTGCTAAGAGTCTGGATTTTGATCACATGGCCACGGGGATGCTGCAATGGTCATAAGTGTGAAAAAATGATGATAAATCTCTTTTTTCAGTGCTGTTGTAACTTTGGATGGCCACTAAATGAACTGGTGTAAATTGAGGACTGCCTGTCTTCAAAACTGGAGATTGAAAACATTAACCAGCTGATTTTGTATGACTGGGAATAAATGACTCTAAAAAGATCTCATTATAAAAGCAAACATGTGAAATGAAAATCCAGGTGAAAGATAAATATTACCAGTAAGAAGACAAAAGTATTACCCATCTACATGTTTGATGAACTCGCTGTTGGCAATTTTGTTCTTCCCTTGGCCTAGATAAGAGATAAAGATGAACTGTACGCTGGAAAAACAAAAAGGCAATTAATCCTAAATAGGAAGGCAATGATCAGTTGGGGAAGTTCATGAAGGGTAAAGATATTTCAGTGCCAGCAAAGACTAGAATAATTAAAGCAGTGATCTATCCAGTGAAATGGCTTTAAAAGCTGGATACTGTGTAAGAGGAACAGAATGAAGAGAGTGGCCTTCAAACTATAGTTATTAAGACTACCATGAACAGCAAGAAGACCCAACAAGTCCTGAATTAAATAAAGGTTAAGTTGAGGACAGAACAGAAATGATGCAAGCAGGAGATGGACTTTAAAAAATGGTTACTCTTGAAAGAGGTAGAAGGAAAGGAAGAAAATGGATAAGGAAGGTGGATGATAGCATGCCAGATCATCTTCCTGAGGTCACCACTTTTGCCCTCAACAAAGATGATTAGGGGACAGGAGGCTAAAACATGTAAGGAACGGTTGCTGGAATTGGGTATGTCTAGTTTAATGAAGAGAAGGACAAGGGGGGACATGATAACAGTGTTCCAATATCTCAGGGGCTGCCACAAAGAAGAGGGAGTCAAGCTATTCTCCAAAGCGCCTGAGGGCAGGACAAGAAGCAACGGATAGAAACTAATCAAGGAGAGAAGCAACCTAGAACTAAGGAGAAACTTCCTGACAGTGAGAACAATTAACCAGTGGAAAACCTGCCTCCAGAAGCGGTGAATGCGCCAACACTGGAAATTTTTAAGAAGAGACTGGACAGCCATTAGTCTGAAATTGTGTAAGGTTACCGGACCTCCAAGGTCCCTTCCAACATTACTACTACTACTACTACTACTACTACTACTACTACTATTAACAAACCACAACCTGAACATTTAGGAGTCCTCTCATCCTTAGAGAAAAAGTGCCTCCTTTTCCAAAGTTTTTCTATCATCTATATTTGTCCATCTATCTATCTATCTATCTATCTATCTATCTATCTATCTATCTATCTATCTATCTATCTATCTATCTATCTATCGAATTTATATGGCTGCTCATTTTCTTTCCTTAAGTATCAGCTAAAAGTCTATACACAATCTGGCACAAAAGTAAAACCACTCCCCTTAGAGAGGCAAATAGACCTAAATTAATTCCTGTGCTTAATTCAGGGCATCTATAAGTGAATCCAAGCTGGAAGAAATCACAGTTTCAGTTTGTAATATTACAAGGCACAGACTTTACTAAGTAAAACTTAACAGGCTTAGTTATCTAAATGTATTACAAATCTTAATCTGGGTTTATTCCTGTACAATTCTCAGGAATTCCATAGTAGAATTTAGCCTGTATTTAAAGTACTTCCATCCATTTATTTTTTTTTTTTTTTTTTTACCTCTAGAGAGAAATAACTTCCAAGAAGGGAAAATTAGTGTTTTGGATTATCTGGTCAGTTATCTTCCAGGTGATTCCTCCAATACCTGTTGAGCATAAGACTAAATCATAGAAAAATCAGTAATATACATAACTTAAGTAGTCTAGGGAGATTTTTTTTAATTATTTAGAAGAAATGAAATAGTCCAGGAAATAGAGATGGAAATCTAAATCTGGCTTGACAGAGAATAAACACAGGTAGTCTTGACTTACAACAGTTCATTTAGTGACTGAAGTTAAAATGTCAAATGCCATGATCAAATGATCAAAATTCAGACGCTTGGCAACTGACTCATATTAATGACAGCTGCAATATTCTGGGGACATATGATCACCTTTTGTGATTTTTCTGGCAAGCAAAGTCAATAGGGAAACCAGATTCACTTAACAACTGTGTTACTAATAATTGCAGTGATTCACATAACAATTGTGGCAAGAAAGATCGTAAAATGGGGCAAAACTCACTTAAATGTCTCACTTAGCAACAGAAATTTTGGGCTCAGTTGAGGTCGTAAGTCGAGGACTACCTGTATGCTATTGCATCCCTTCTCTTATTTTCAAGAATAGTCAACCCAAATTCCCTCAATTCACCTTCAAAATATTTGGTTTCCTGTCCTTGATCGCCTTCACTGCCCATCTGTGGCCCCATTAATTTGAATTCTTCTTGCAATGGGATGTCCCAAACTGGGCCTTTTACCTGAGGTTGGGTATGATCAATGCAAAAAAAAAAAAAAAGTAGAACTATTAATTTCTGTCATTTGGAAATTAGACTTCTATCAATGTAAGTTAAAATTGCTTGTTGTTATTTCTTGTTATCGTTTTCATTTCAGTAGTTTATTAAGGTTTCTCATTATCTGTAGCAAATGGAGAAGAGTTATAACCATAATGAGAACGAAAGCAGATACACCGTCTCCCTTTTGTCAATTAGAAAAAGTGTCAGGAAAAATAATAAACTATGTCCTTCTCCCTGCAGTTATAGACCTCTGCAGCATTACTGAACATCCACTATTTTCCTCTGAGTAGTTCAATGGAACGGAGAACAAAAGCCAATAAGTGGAAACGATGAAAATACAGCCCAAAATGTGCTTTGTGTATTACCTTCAAAGAAGAAGTAAATCACTCCAAAGGGGGAGGGGAAATGTACATAAGGTTCTTAACAGAAAGTTGTGCATTTCAAAAATTAAAAAAAAAATCCTTTAGACCAGGGGTCTCCAACCTTGGCAACTTTATGACGTGTGGACTTCAACTCCCAGAATTCCTCAGCCAGCCATGTCCACAAGTCCTAAAGTTGCCAAGGTTGGTGACGCCTGCTTTAGACCACAAGAGGGCAATTTGCATGACCAATGTTGCATTTAACCTTCTGGGGAGAGCTGGAAGACCACAAAGTGAGTGGGTTATTATTATGATGATTAGTGTATGACATTCTTACAGTAGCCAGGAGACCACAATACTATTGCAGAGTAGTAGTTTGGCTTGCCAAGGTACCAGCCCTGTTCTGGGACACATTTGTGCACTTTTCAAAGTGCACCACAAGAGTGTGAGCTGGCTTTGCACAAGAGAGAAACATGAGTAGCTCTTCCTGCAGTATCACCCAAGACCTCTCCCTTCCCAGAGCCACCTCACAAATGGGCAGTGCAACCGGAAAAGGTTCAGAGCCATCAGAAATATGACTGCTTGCACAGAGCACTGGCTCATCTCCCCACTGAAGTGGTGCCTATCTATCTACTTGTACAAAACTTGCTTTCAAACTGTTAGGTCAGGGGTAGGCAACCTTGGCTCTTTTATGACTCATGGACTTCAACTCCCAGAATTCCTGAGCCAGCCAGCTCTGGAATTCTGGGAGTTGAAGTCCATGAGTCTTAAAAGAGCCAAGGTTGCCTACCCCTGCGTTAGGTGGACAAGAAGCTGAGGCAAGGGACAGGAGCCCACCCTGCCACACAGTGCATGGACTCGAACCGCCGGAGCTAAGACTGTCTTCAGCATCATTAAGCCACTGAGGCACCGCACCTCTCGGTGTGTGGATCACAGCATACGTGCAGGACAAGAGTGTTTTTGAGGGGAAATATTAATAGTTCTTCATTGTCCAAGTACAAGAAATGTGCTTTGTGACTCAAAACATGTTTTGCAATCTTGGTGAGAAGATTGTATTGGAGCATCCACACATTTTAGCTTGCCCCCAGTTCATCTCTACCCCTCCTGCATTTTAGAAAGGAATAGGCCACATCTCAACCAAGTGAAAGAAACTGTAATTCAGGCTGTCTGCAGTAGAAGATCCAAAACATCAGGATGGCAGATTTGTGACTGCCATCTTGAATGTTTAACTCCTCCCTCCAATAAATCAGTTGATCTATAGTTGTGATCAGTTGATTTTTGAGAACCACGGTAACTTTTTAACTTTTATAATATTGTCTTTACTTCAGAGGAAGGTCAGAGCATTAAAGGAGATATAGGTTAGGCTCTCTAGGTAGTCCTTAATTTATGACCTTAATTAATTGGGACCAGAATTTTGGTTGCCAAGCAATGCTGTCAACAAGCTAGTCATCACACAACCAGATCTGTTTTACAACCATTTGTTCCTTTAAGTGACTCACATTGTTGTTAAGAGAATCACACGGTCATTAAGTAAATCACATGGTCATTAAGTGAATCCAAATCCCCCCAATTGATTTTGCTTGTTGGAAGCAGGCTGAGAAGCTGGCAAATTGCAATCACATGATCACAAGAGGCAGCATACATCTTAAATGGGAGCCAGTTGCCAAACTCACAAATTGCGATCATATGACTACAGGGGTTGTGGAATCGTGGTAACTTTAAGGACAGGTCATAAGTCACTTTTTCAACACTGTTGTAAGTTTGAACTGTCATTAAATGAATGATCATAAGTCAAGGACTAGTGATAGTTAAACAGGTTGTTTGTGTAAAATGCCAAATTGTGGCCTTAATTAAATTTTGCAGTTGAAACAAAATCCTTTTAAAGCAAACAATGGAGTAAGATGAAGTTTCTCATCAAAAGTAGATTGCTGTTTGGCCTCTGCAAATGGAGTTAAATTCTCCACAAACTGCAGCATCTATAAAAGTCACATTTTTTCGGTGTCACATCTCAAAGTCTCATTTGCAAAAGTCTTAGCTAGCACATCAGCACAGATTATGGGTATGCTAGGTCAGATTCAGAAGTTTTATTTGCTTCAGCTGAATTTCAGAATCATATTAACTTTCCATATCAAGTACCTATTCAGATGACTACCTTTTCTTTTGGGTACAAAATGTCTATCCAAAGTGGATCAGCCCAATCTGATCATTTAACAGAAGGTCTTTTAGTTCAACTCTCTGCTCGAACAGGAAACCCTATATCATTTCAGACAAATGACTGTCTAGTCTCTTCTTAAAAACTTCCAGTGATGGAGCACCCACAATTTCCGAAGGCAACTATTCCACTGATTAATTGTTCTCACTGTCAGGAAATTTCTCTTTATTAATAGGTTGGTTCTTTCCTTGATTAATTTCCATCCATTGCTTCTTGTCCTGCCTTCAAGTGCTTTGGAGAATAGGTGGGCTCCCTTTTCTTTGTGGCAGCACCTTAAATATTGGAACACTGCTATCATGTCACACTGCTAGTCCCTCTTTTCACTACACTAGGCAAACCCAATTCCTGCAACTATTCTTTGTATGTTTTAGTCTCCAGACTCCTAATAATCTTTGCTGCTCTTTTCTGCACTCTTTCCAGAGTCTCTACATCTTTTTTTATAATATGGTGATCAAAACTGGATGCAATATTCTAAGTGTGATATTAACTAAGGCTTTATAAAACCTTGATTCTATCCCTATGTTAATGCAACCTAGGATTGTGTTGGATTTTTTTTGGCATTCAAACATCACATTTAATAGACTCCATTTTCCAAATTAAAATCAATGACTCAACCGGAATCCATCTGACAATCTAAATGCTACCCACAATCTGAAGAGGATTGGTGCTGTTACCCACACACCCACACCCACACACACCTCTGTGTGCTTTGGTACTATTGAAGGTTCTGTACCTTCATCCAAAAACACAAGGCCTCCAGGTAAACCTTAGTTCTGTCAACACATTACTATGAAAAACATAATCCCCTTAGTGTTCATCAGCCTGGCAAGTTTTGCTTTCCCTCCAAATTGATTGACCCCTGTCAAAACACTCAAAATTGATGCCTGCCCAATCTGCAATTCATTTTGTTAGCATAACAAAAATATAACTGCAGTTTCGTATGTAATGGGCATTCAATACACATTGCACACCCTCCCTGCCTTTCAGTGGCCTGTCAAAGCTGATCTAAATCAACAAGTAAATAGGAAAGCTTTATTGCCCAAGTAGGATTTCAGTTCCCAGAATGATAAGGGTATTATGACAGGTATTGATTTCCTAAGATGGCAGTCAGCATTGAAAGATGGAGCTGGTGTTTTTCTTTTTTTGTTCTCACCTTATATTATCCATATTATCCAGTCTGTCTGGACAGTATGTAGGATTGCTCAGATTGTTGATAAACTGAGAAGTCATGTATATGGGGGCAGTCATGACCAATCAATGTGTATTAAATAGCCATTAATATGAGGAAATGCAATATTTTCACATCTTTCTCCTACAGCAGACCTTCCCACCTCCCAGTCTATGTCTAGTCTAATGAAGAGAAGGACTGGGGATGACCCAAGAGCAGACTTCCAATATCTGAGGGGCTGTTGCAGAGAAGAGGGGTCAATGTATTCTTTAAAGGCAGGATAAGAAGTAACAGATGAAACTTATCAAGGAGAGATCCAACCTAGAACTAAGGAGAAATTTCCTGACAGTGAGATTAATCAATGGAATGGCTTGCCTCCATAAATTGTGGGTGTGTTCTATCACTTCAAGAAGAGATTGGACAGCCATTTATCTGGGATGGTAATGGTTCTCCTGCTTGAGCAAGGGTTGGACTAGAAGACCTCCAAGGTCCCTTCCAACTCTATTCTGCATTCTGTAATACTCAGGAATATATGTCACTTCCCTAAATATTCTCAACATCTTCAATTAACTATTTTCTTTTTTGATGAAGAGTGCAGCTTTTCTCATGGGTGCACTCTGAGCCAGAAGGGCTGTGCTTGGAGAAGAATAATTCTTAGACAATACAGCACTGTATTTTTCCTATGTCTAATTAGATTCTTCTCCTTTTGCATCATACCTGTGCTGAAAACACATTTGGAGAACCCAAACTGTATTTCAAATATGATTGATAGATCAAATTCAAGATGCTGATTTTAACCTTTAAAGATCTTTGTGTCATACCTGAAAGATAGACTCCCCCTAGTTAGATGAGCCCATGCCATTAGAGCTGGCAGAGAAGGCAAGATGTGAGTGTCATTGCTAGAGACATTATTCTGTGGGTCCCAGGAGATAAGTCTTCTCTGACATAGTGCTTACCTTATGAAACATCTTTCCCCTTGAAATTAGACTCCAAAAAGCTCTCAAGACTTGGCTATCTTATCAGGCCTGGTGCTCCCAAGGAACCAGAGACTTACTGTCAACTCTACAATGAACCTGGCTACAGCCATTATGCTCGTTCTAGGTTGCCACAAGAATGGAAGGGGGTGTGGAGGATTTCTACTAGTCTAAACATTTTACTGTCCCGTGGGAACTAAGGCCATTTCTGTCTGTTAGATGGGTGTGTGAGCATTTGGTTAGAAAGCCCGCCAAACTCTTCTATTGGAGGACATAGTTGATTGCATAGCATTGGGGTGGGAAGTTCAACTTTGTAATATTGTCTCTCTTTGAAAGGGATTTCAAACTTGGTTTCATTTTTGACCATGCCGATACTATGTAACCAATGAACATGTTTTTTGAGGAAATTTCAAGCCTCAGAGTTCTGATTTGTTTGGTCTTGTCTATCAGAACCTTGACACTTGTTTGATAGCTCCATTGTTGAGGTAGCCATTTGTATCCTCTCTCAATCTATGGTTTGTATCTTGGGTTTTTTAGTGGTATTTTCAATATAAACTTCCTGGCAGTTAGAACAATTAACCAGTGGAACAACCTGCCTCCAGAAGTGATGAATGCTCCAACACTGGAAGTTTTTAAGAAGAGACTGGACAGCCATTTGTCTGAAATGATATAGGGTTTCCTACCTGAGCAGGGGGTTGGACTAGATGGCCTCCAAGGTCCCTTCCAACTTTATTATTATTATATTTTATATCTGCAGCTTTTTCCCACTTGTTGAGTAATCTAATTGTTGTGCCCTGCCCAGAGTTGCTTTCAATGAGATGGGTGGCTTTATAAATTTGATTGATAAGTAAAATAGAATATAGTTTGCCAGGGTGAATGCCCAATTAATCAGCATGTCATGTTCTCTAAACAGCAGAGCCAAATAAATCACTCTGATTGTACAAAGACAAAACCATTTTACAACTCCAAAGAAATATCCAGATTCGTAAAAACATTGACTTCCAATAATCAATGCTATATGAGTTAATGTCTCCTCAGGTGGTGACTGATCTACTTGGGTTCAGAAGCTAAGCAGGCCTGTTCTCTCCTTGGATGGAAATCTACCAAAAATCTCAAGACAGTAAGGAAGACTGACAAGTTGTTTTGTTATTGGGAGGACCCATCACAAAATCAACAGTTGAGCAAACCACTTTGACATTATAGCCAAGAAAACTCCACGGATGTGGGTCATCTGACTCACCAGCAGAAAGACTTCAGATCTCGCTCAAAGAAGAAAATCATGAGCGTGCATGATATGGGCCAACAATAGAAAAGAATCTTATTTTGGCTTAAATACACACCTGCCTACACTTTTTCTTCTTTTTCCAAAGTGGAAGAACACCTAAAAATGTATCAGTTAATACTGAATAATTAACAGATAAGATAGAAGGGGGAAAAAACTTACGAACAAACGTGTTGGTTGTAACACAGAATAACTGAACTTGAGGGTGAAATTCTCCGAGCTTGTGAGTTGGTTTCCAAACATTTTGTTACCAGACTAAGTAACATCTTCGGTAGGGTATGTCAGTATCGATGTTCTTCTGTTCTGTTCTTCTGACAAGTTCGGAAAATGAAACTTCACCCTCATCCTACACCCGAGCTACAGATATTAGCCACTATTGCTGAGCTTACCTGTGTCCATCTATAGAACAGAACAAAAGAAATCCTGTTGGAATCTGGTAGTTAGTAATAAGCCACCCAAGTCCCAACCTTAACCTCTCCAACTAGCAATTGCCAACTGCTGTGGCACTGTCCTAAAATCACGTAAGATCAAATCTTCCCAAAGGCATTTGCAGAAGTTGATACTTTCATCAAAATGTCGAAAACAGCAGCACAACAATGCAGCGATGCAACTGGACCTCTGTCCTTTCGGGACATCAGTGGATGATGTACACGCAAAAAGAGCAGAGCTTCTGTTGTGATAGTACAACATTGCTTTCCTCATTTGCCCCTGTTCATATAGAAATATTGCTTTCCTTCTCTTAGAATAGTAAAATTCAGGATCACTAAGTAAAATGTATTAGTTAAATATGAGTTTCAGGCTGATAATTATTTGCTAAAAGAAGCCCATTATGTATAAGTTTCATTTATGTATTGAGTAACAATGACAGCCTCTAAGTGGGGTAAATTAAAAACAAATTCATGGAAGATAAATAAGTTGTGGTTTCTGATACTGAATTCAGCTGACGATCACTAATATTGTACCTGAAACAGAAGAAATAGAAGGGAGGCATCTATGTAATAGACTGACAGAGGTTGGCATAGTAACAGGTTTTGTGAAACAGGAAGAAAGGGCAACTCAACCTGCAATTAGAAGTTTTCTGTGAATTTTCAGGATTTAATAGAAACTCAGCGTAAAGCACCAATTCATAATTTCATAATTTTCCTCTTTATTAAATAGCTTTCATGGTGGTTTAATAAATACATGCATAGGTCTGTTTCTAAATCAGATGCACCTCCTAATTTAGACTTAAAGAAGGGCTTACAGTCCTCCTCCTCCTCCTCCTCCTCCTCCTCCTCCTCCTCCTCCTCCTTTCTCAGGACTGTGCCCATGTCCATTCTGTGCAGGGCTTTTTTTCTCATAGAACTCCCAGAATGGAGTTCTGGCACCTTTTTTGGATGGAACCTTATAGGGTGGGCAAGGCGGGTTGTATGACCTGTGTGAGTTCCAGCACCTTTTTTTTTTTAAGAAAAAAAACACTGATTCTGTGGACTTCAGCCCATTCTCCAACTAGCAGGCTTCAGCAGCCTGAACCCGCCCAAGCCTATGCAGGTTTCCCAGCCTGTACAGTTAAAAAGCTTCAGCAGCTAGTCCTGAAGTCTATCTTAGTTGGCCGCCACTACTTCTGTTTTACTTCTTCAGTTTCCCTGTTTTAAGAGTGCGACTCTAACTCCAATCCAGCATACATTGCCCCTTCTTCTCTCTTTTATAGAAACCCATCCTACGAGAAATAATAAATTAAGTTCTAATTCCAGCTTCTCCTTATTAGCAAAAGTAGCACAAAGCTTATCTTTGGGTTTCTGCATAGATGAACAGTCAGCAGCAGACAGGCACGTATGAATGTAGGGCATTATCTCCAAACAGATTAATGAAAGGAAACATCTAGAAGAGAAAATGGCAGGATCGCACGATAAAAACACTTTTCTATCTATACCACAATATTTTATTCCCAGGTGGACTTATTAAGGCCAGTCTTCAAACTCAGAAACTGGAAGCTGCACAAAATGAGGCACGACCAGCATTTATTGCCCGTTATGGATTGGCAGGTAAACAGTGCTCATTAGCAAGCAATCAAATCTCAGAAGGTAACAATTTTTAGTTGGCGGTCCATGGATTTGGAAACCACTTGTGATTAGATTGGAAGGGAGACCACCAAGTGATCTCAGGGGCATAGGTAGAATTAGAAAGGTTTTCTGAAAAATTCTAGAAAAAGACAAAGGGAAATTAATTCCATATCATCACCAAGAAAACTATGTACATGAAATCACCCACAAATGAGCTCACATAGAAGGAGACTTAATTTATCTTTATTAAGGTTTCTGGTCTAGAAGGATTATCTCATATAGCCTTTCAATAATACAGTTCTAATAATACAGGCAGAGATCTTTTCTGTTTCTCAGGTTTATTAGTATCATTCTTCAAGAGAGAAATTTTGTAGAGCCTTTTCTGCAGACTTTTTTTTTTGGATAAATAACAATGCTCAATTTTAGTCTTATTAACAGAAGTGGAGGGAAAAGGTTAATCTTTTTTTTTTCCTTTTCATAAATGAACAACACTTTTCCCATTTCCTGCTTTACAGGTCAAGTAAAGCTCTTTATTAAAATCCATTTATAATATTTCCTAGCTATAATTTCTATGGATTTTATCTTACTTCATTGCATTTTATTTTGCCCGCTTATGTCATCTTTTTTTTACTGCATTCTGCTGAGGTTTTTTTCCTCCCCTCTTCCCAGCTTTTTGTCTTTCTGCAGAAGTGATTTGATTTTCCCCATCCACTTATATCAAATGCATTATTCACAGTGCTGCACATCTAACATCCCTGGTGCCTGGTGCTCACTGAGCATCACTGACACCACATTCTGCAAATGTCCTCTGCCAGCCTCCCCCACATTATGTCCTTCACATATTGTAGACTTTCACGCACCCCTAATGCTACTTTTTAGTCCATGTAGGCTTCATGATCTAGTGATTAAGGCACCAGGCCATTAATTTCCAATGGATGGAAACTAACCAAGGAGAGAAGCAACCTATAATTAAGGAGAAATTAACCAGTGGAACTCCTTGCATCTAGAAATCATGGGCATTCCATCACTGGAGATTTTTAAGAAGAGGCTAGACAGTCACTTGTCTGAAATGGTATAGGGTCTCCTGATTGAGCAAGTGAATGGACTAGAAGACCTCCAAGGTGTCTTCCAGCTCTATTCTAATTGATTGATTGGTTGGTTGGTTGGTTGGTTGGTTGATTGATTAATTGACTGTGAGTTCTAATCCCATCTTAGACATGAAAACCAACTGGGTGACTTTGGACCAATCACCAGGAAACTGTGAGTTCTAGTCTCACCTTAGGCATAATAGAAGTGATTCATTTAATAACTGCAGTGTCTTGCTTAATATCCGTGGCAAAAATTGAGCATGGCTCACTTAAGAACTACCTTGCTTAGTAATGGAAGTTTTGGGCCCAATTGTGGTCATAAGTTGAGGACTATATGCAGTGGTGGGATTCAAATATGTGAACAACTGGTTCTCTGTGTGGATACTGCTTCCGAAAGTCCATTCTGGGCCTGGGCAACAAAAAATTGGCTACCAGTTCTGCCGAAGTGGTGTGAACTGGCTGAATCCCACCACTGATTATATGTACAAAGTTTTTCTCCATTTGACCATATCTCGGCTTGACCATAAGTTGCAGAAAAACTTTATATGAGAAGCAATGGCACTTGTGTCAACTGAGATGATGCCCCAAATAATAACTTTCCTGTGGTGATCATAGAGATGCTACTATTACTTAATTTCATTGCAACTTCTGTAGGAAGTACGTAAGCCACAGCATTTGCACAATTGTTCCCATGCATGAATTGTGTGGATGCCTATGAAAGCTCCAGAATTCTGGAAAACTGCATTATCTAGAGCTCAGTGAGTTTTATTGAAACCTGTTCTCCTCTTATACAAGCAAGCTAATGTATTGAAATATTTACATACATACAGGAAAGCCATATGTCAGTGTGAATAAAAGCAAGCACTTGAAGTATGCCTGATCATTAAATTAAAGCCTTGCTTCTTATTTCTGCCTATATAACAGTTGATCCCCATCCCTACCTCTTTTCTTAAGAATAGCACTTTGATTTTTTAAATCCATTTTCAGCCAGTTGTGCTGGGGCTAGAAAGTTCTTGACACAGCAGATCCGGGTAAGTGCAAAGTGTCAAGCTTGGATGAATCTGTCGTGACTATTCATATTTCACAAGGCCAGACCAGATTCGAGCAATTCTTAGCTGAGGAGTGTAAAGTTGTCTGACTGGAAAGTTGTCTGGGAGAAATACATTTTACTGAGAAGTTTAATGACGAGAAGGATGAGGGGGGACATGATTGCAGTGTTCCAGTATCTCAGGGGCTGCCACAAAGAAGAGGGAGTCAAGCTATTCTCCAAAGCACCTGAAGGCAGGACGTGAAGAAACGGATAGAAACTAACCAAAGAGAGAAGCAACTTAGAACTAAGGAGAAATTTCCTGACAGTTAGAACAATTAACCAGTGGAACAACCTGTCTCCAGAAGCTGTGAATGCTCCAACACTGGAAGTTTTTAAGAAGAGACTGGACAGCCATTTCTCTGAAATGTTATAGGGTTTCCTGCCTGAGCAGGGAGTTGGACTAGACCTTCAAGGTCTCTTCCATCATCATCATCATCATCATCATCATCATCATCATCATCATCATTATTATGTCTACTCACATGGGCTATTGGTAAGTTTTTCCAAAGTGGCAGTATCTTGCTTGCTTGTTGGTTCTCAAATGTTTGACCAGTTGTTACTTAGAGAGGAGACTATATGAGAGCTGACGATAATATGATGGTTGACCTTGCTCAGGTTGGATAATGCTACTGTTTGTGGTATGTCAAAGACCTGCAGTAAAAGAGAGTATAGGTACCTCAGGGTTGAACTGTGGAATCCTTGAAGCTCTTTGAGTGTAGTTGCCCCAAAGGTGCTTTTTCACGAGGCAACTGGACTTTCTTTTTTCTCTTTGAAGATGTTTCACTTCCGGGAAAAGAAACATCTTCAAAGAGAAAAAAGAAAGGCCAGTTGCCTCATGAAAAAGCACCTTTGGGACAACCATGACCTGGATGACTGAGAATCTCCATAGACATTTGAATGAGGTTGTTTGCTTGCAGACATTTCGTTACTCAACTAGGTAACATCATCAATGCTAGTGAATGTGGATTTACTCCCTATTTATACAGTACCTTGCCTTGCCGATATGGGAAAGGGAGAGAATATGGTAGTTCCTTGATCAAGGGATTCTTTTCTATTTAATTTTTTGTCTGGTGTTCATCGCTGCTTATCTGGGTGTTGGTTGCTGGAGAGGATGTGTTGTGGCCTTTTTGTTTCCTTCTTAGCTTTTTATTGTCTCCTTTGATGATCATGGATAATGAAATGACTGCAAGCAAACAACCAAACTCAGAGAGCACCAATGTTAAACAGCCAACTTCCTTGTAGTTTTCTTCCTTTTTTTCTTTTAAGCTAGTCATTTCACTTGACAAGTATAGTATTTATTTAATGTTGTTATACAATCCCAGACAGGTGTTATATAAGACCCAGTAATAGAATGAAAACTCACACATTTTATTATTAATATTTCTATGTCTGTACTTTATTTTGTTATACATAGCAGGCTGGCAAATGAGAGAGAGAAAGAGAGAGATTTCCCAGACTCTTGGCTAGGGTGGGATATGGGATTTTAGCTGAGAGGTTTTATAGGATTTTAGTCAGTGGTGGGATTCAAATACGTGAACAACAGGTTCTCTGTGTGGATGCCACTGGGCCTGGGCAACAAAAACTTAGCTACCAGTTCTGCTGAACTGGTGCAAACTGGCTGAATCCTACCATTGTCCCAAGTCCTTCTCTCCATTAAACTAGACATACCAATTCCAGCAACCATAGAGCAGTGGTGGTGAACCTACGGCATGCGTGCCAGAGGTGGCACTTGGAGCCCTCTCTGTGGACACACATGCCGTTGCCCCAGCCTTGCCTCCCCCGTGACCCCCTCCTCACCCGAGTGTGGCCCATGCGAAGCAGCGCAGCCAAGGACATGGCAGCCAGGCATCGTAGACAAGACTCTGCTCTCACACCCCATCACGTACAGTTGATGCTGCGGGGTGTGGGTAGAGGGCATGGCCACCACGGTGCTGCTGGGCTGCCTGGGCGATCTGCGGCAGGCCCTAAAGGTGGTGAGTGGCCCTGCAGGCAGGCAGGGCAGGGGATGGGGTGTGGGCAAAGCAGGGACGGGGCAAGAGGTAGAATGGGGGTGGGGCCAGTTTTGGGGCACTCAATCTCTATAAGGTTTGCCATCACTGCCCTAGAGTCAGATACAAATGGACAAGAGGAAACCTTTATCTTTATCTTTAATTACACACTGTTCTCAGCTACGCCATAACTAAGGAACTGGTAACAATCTTGTACTTTGCAGGCCATTACAATTATTTATTTTACAAAGAAAACGCCACAATTTATTTATTTTTTATCCTAATGAATAAGGGTAGAAAATAGTGAAAGATTTCTTCAGCACATGATAAATATGAGACTTCCCTTCCCATCCCCTCCCTTCCAAAATTCTTAGCAACTGCTCAGTTCAGGCATAATTTAAATACTTGACAAGTTTGTATAAAGTGCTTTCTCTGAATTGTTGGTCTTGTCATGAAATTTCTCTCAATAATGAGGATGACTTGAGTTGATCCTGACTGGAATTTGTAAAAATAGAAGAATTGGGGAGGGGGGAATCTGTGGAGAAAATGAGGTCTTTTGAATTTGAAGTGGAAGTGGGTGTGTTTATCTGTGAGTGTGTGTGTGTGTGTATCACCTTGGCTCTTTCTGACATTACATGGCATAATGTGATGGTTTAAAATAGCTAAGTGCTAGTGGTATGCCAAAAATATAAAGTGTCATTCAGTAGTACAGGAACTCTCATGAATGAAGGCAAATATATGTGTCCTTGGAAAATATTGCAGAATTCAATCTGGATCGGTCACCAGGGCCAAAAGTTCATTTTTCCTAGCTTTCAGATTCATGCTGGAGCCTATCCTCTGGGAACTGCAGTCAATTTTGGTCACCATATCACAAAAAAGAGGTTGAGAGTTTGGAAAAAAATTCAGAGAAGAGCAACTAAGATGATCAGGGGCCTGGAGACTAAAAATACGAAGAACAACTACATGGCTTGGGTTTGGCTAGTCTAAAGAAAAGAAGAAATAGGGGAGACATGATAGCAATATTCCAGTATTTGAGGGGCTGCCACAAAGAAGAGGGGGTCACATTATTCACCAAAGCACCAGAGGGCAGGACAAGAAACAATGGTTGGAAGCTGATCAGAGAGAGAAGCAACCTGGAATTAAGGAGAAACTTTCTGACAGTGTGGACAATTAACCAGTGGAATAGCTTGCGCCCAGAAATTGTGGGCACTCCATCATTGGAGATTTTTAAGAAGAGGCTAGACAGTCTCTTGTCTGAGATAGTACAGGTTCTTCTGCATGAGCAGGAGGTTGGACTAGAAGACCTCCAAGGTCCCTTCCAGCTCTATTCTATTCTAAGGCCAGAAGTTTTTTTAAAAAAATCATCAAATGATTCAAACTGCAGGTTGTGCAAAGAGGCAGAGGATTGTACAAATTGATTATACAAAAATAAAACAGTTTCCAAAATGATTCACTGGAAATAGGGGAATTAAGGAGAAACTTCCTGACAGTGAGGACAATCAACCAGTGGAACAGCTTGTCTCCAGAAATGTTGGGCACTCCATCACTGGAGATTTTTAAGAGGAGATTGGACATTTGTCTGTCTGAGACAGTATAGGCTCTCCTGCTTGAACAGGGGGCTGGACTAGACAGTCTCCAAGGTCCCTTCCAGCTCTATTCTATTCTATTCTATTCTATTCTATTCTATTCTATTCTATTCTATTCTATTCTATTCTTTCTCTCTACTGAAATGTGTGAACTTTTTTTTAGCAAATGAAGCTTGTATCCCAATCAGAAACTGGTTTGACTACAGTGCTACCTTGGTACTTAACTTCTTTGAAACTCATCAAATTTGGTACTCAATGCATTTTGACATGAAACTTTTGTGTCATTGTTTGCTTGGTACTCAACACACAAGTTAGAACTTGGTGTTGGTTGCCTTATGGGAAAATTTTGTTTGGTACTCATCATGCCTCCCGGAACCAATTCATGATGAGTACCAAGGTACCATTGTATTGGAAATAATTTGAAGGACTATTCCAGACTGAATGCAAGCAACAAATGTTTTTTCAGCTATTATTAATTCCAAGCACCACAGTCGGTCCACAATATTTCCTGTTGGCCGAAGATTAACAATCTGAGTCTGGCTAGATTTTCTATTTGTTCTGAGTTTGTATGCTAGATGCACAGGATGTTCATTTTACAACATTACTCCAAGAACATCATTTTATTCCTGTTTAACAAGAATTTCATGTTCACTCCATGGTTTTAAAGCCCAATCTCTTCAAGTGGAGATTGACTTAGGAATGCAATGTTGGCATTTTAGATCCCACTGGACATCTGCAAATATCTCTCAAGTTTGACTGCACAGAAATATGAATTCTTCACTTTAACATGTTCATGTTCTAATTGTTGTTGTTCCCAAACCCATTCATGCATACAATGTGTCCTCCGCTGTTCTTACAATAAGATGAAAGTTTCTGCTTGAGTTCAACTTGCTTCCTCACTCAGGCAGAAATGAAATATTTTCTTTTCAGACATCACATGTTCTCAAGAGCATGGACTTCAGGCATCTGAAGAGGGTATCAGAGGAGAAATTATTTCCTTGGCATTTGATTGCTTGCAACTTGTAACATTTTGTAATTCATCATTTCGCTCAAGGGCACCAAAGGAAGCTAAGAACTATAAAATTCTGAGGGTTGTTTTTTTTAAAAAAAAAACACAGATAGATAAGCTAAGGAAAGGAGAAATTGCATCAATGAAACAGATTGAAGTGACAGTCGGCTGATGCAAAAATTTTCGAATTAATCTGAATACTGGGATATTCAAAAGTCAGAAAAGTCTTTTCTCAAACAGTGTGTGAACAATGATATGTGGAGGGCTAATAGCTTGAATTATTTTAAAAAGAGGATTAGATAAATTAATAGAGGACAGTTCTACTAATATCTATTTCGACTGTGCAGGAACTGTAAAATCCACTTTGCAGCTAGCTCTTTAATGCTAGAAGCAACTTAACCCTCTTTGTGTGAATCTGAGAAGTAGCCACTCCTGAATCTGGAATATTATTTGACAAAAAAAAAAAAAGATTTGTGACATCTGCCACAGAAAATACATAGCCACCCAACACTTATAACTTCCAATTATCACAAAGATCTTTGAATTATATGCCTTTAGAATTTACACTTTAAAGTGCTATATCTTTTTCTCCCTTTTCACCAGAACTTGACAAAATCTACAAGAAGAAGAAGAAGAAGAAGAAGAAGAAGAAGAAGAAGAAGAAGAAGAAGAAGAAGAAGAAGAAGAAGAAGAAGAAGAAGAAGAAGAAGAAGAAGAAGAAGAAGAAGAAGAAGAAGAAGAAGAAGAAGAAGTTGGAAGGGACCTTGGAGGTCATCTAGTCCATCCCCCTGCTCAGGTAGGAAACCCTATACCATTTCAGACAAATGGCTGTCCAGTCTCTTCTTAAAAACTTCCAGTGTTGGAGCATTCACCACTTCTGGAAGCAGGTTGTTCCACTGGTTAATTCTTCTAACTGTCAGGAAGTTTCTCCTTAGTTCTAGTTGCTTCTCTCCTTGATTAGTTTCCACCCATTGCTTCTTGTCCTGCCTTCAGGCGCTTTGGAAAATAGCTTGACTCTCTCTCCTTTGTGGCAGCCCCTGAGATATTGGAACACTGCTATCATGTCCCCCCTCATCCTTCTCTTCATTAAACTAGATGTACCCAATTCCAGCAACCTTTCCTTATATGCTTTAGCCTCCAGTCTCCTAATCATCTTTGTTGCTCTTCTCTGTATTCTTTCTAGAGTCTCAACATCTTTTTTAAATTGTGGTGACCAAAACTGGATGCAGTATTCCAAGTGTGGCCTTACCAAGGTATTGTAAAATGGCATTAATACTTCACATAATCTTGATTCTATCCCTCTGTTAATGCAGCCCAGCATTGTGTTGGCCCTTTTGGCAGCTGCAACATACTGCTGGCTCATATTTAAGTGATTGTCCACTAGGACTCCGAGGTCCCTCTCACAGTTACTACTATTGAGCAAGGTACCCCCTATACTATACCTGTACATTTGGTTTTTCTTGCCTAAATGTAGAACCTTACTTTTTTCACTATTGAATTTCATTTTGTTAGATAGCACCTAATGTTCAAGTCTGTCCAGATCCTCCTGTATCCTAAGCCTGTCTTCTGGAGTGTTGGCTTTTCCTGCCAGCTTGGTGTCGTCTGCAAATATGATGATTTCCCCAAATATTTATCAAATGCCTTACTGAAGTCCAAGTAAATTATATCCACTGCATTCCTCTGATCCACTAATTTTGTCACTTGGTCAAAGAATGCAATAAGATTTGTCTGGCATGATCTGTTTTTGACAAACCCATGTTTGCTTTTAAAAGGGAAGACCGCTGTAAAAAAAAAAAAGACAATGTGCTAATTTTCCTAGAAATCAACTCAAGGAGCTTCAAAGTATGCCCCTTTAAGTCCTCATTGTACTTTTCAAAAGTGCCCACAATTTGTTTATTTTAATAGATGGATTAAAAATACAATGGAGGAATGTTCTGCATTTTATGAGAGCAAGCAACAAAAAAAGCCAAGAGGTCTTTGCTTGGTTTTGCATTTTGGGTGTTGTTATTGTTGCTTTTTTTTTTTTTTTTTGAATTCAGCAAAATTTCTGGATTTCACGTCAAAAGTAGAACTTTATAGAACCAGGAACAAGGCCCATTAGAGCCATCCATCCCACTTCACATGGATTAAAAATGGCTTTGAATTGCTCCAGTCTTTTCTGGATTTTGGTGGTTATGTCAGGCAGGAACATCTCCGAAGTGTTAGAATAGCAATATGTTTTCAGGTATTATAGGGAATATGCACCAAAATCCTAGTTGCTGTAACAACACTGGAACCAACAACTAGTTTCCTTTGAACTGAACACTGTTGTGTGAGAACTCCCTTCCCTTCCCTCCCTTCCCCTTTTCTCTGTTCTTCTCCCTTCCCTTCTTCTCTATTTCTTTCCCTTCCCTTCTCGTCCCTTCCTTCCTTCCTTCTTTCCTTCCTTCCTTCCTTCCCCCTTTCCCCTTCCTCTTCCTTCTATTCTATTTTTTTTCTTCAAAACATAATCCCATTAATTCAGGGATGTCCCTAAAGAATCCGATATAATATAATTAGGTTAAATACAGTTCCGAGCACTTCAAATCTTATTGGTGGCAACCTTCAAAGCTGACACCAATTACAGTCAAGGCAATGTACTGTAAATGCTTCAATCAGAGAAACCAATATACAAACGAATCTTTCTGGCTGGTTACCATTTCATTACAATTTAAATTGTTTCCTTCTCTCATCCTTTGTTCCCCGCATTCTTCCTTCTAGATTTGAAGGAGCAGATTTTCAAAATGGAGGAGTAGTTCTTTTTTGTTTCAGTTTACATCAACAGCAAATACCTCTTTTTTATTTCACAGCTTGTTCGGAAGAAAAACAAGGAGAAAGAGGTGAAAAAAATACTGTAAAGATAATTTCAGTTTGTTTGGTTCTCATATCTTCTGAGGTTTACTCTGAAGAGGTAAGAATGTTGGGGGGAAAGATTAAGACTAGAAATGGTTCAAAAGAGACATCACAGAAGACTTAGAGAACTTATTAAGGTAGTCCTCAACTTATAACCACAATTGAGCCCAAAATTTCTGTTGCTAAATAAGACATTTGTTAAGAGAATTTTGCACTATTTTACAACCTTTCTTGCCACAATTGTTAAGGGAATCACTGAGCTTGTTAAGCTAGTAACACAAACCAAATAAAAACATTATTTTACATTACTTCAATTACTTCAATATTTTGGTGATATTAGCTCTTTAGAGAAGTCTACTAATGCTGAACAAAGTGGATGGAAAGAGGACAACCAGCTACATGGTGGAAGGAGTTGATGAAAAATAAAAAATAAAAATGATGGATCTATGGCCCCTCTTTGCTTCTTTTTTAAATTAGATAAAAGCATTCTGCCACTTTCTCCTTCTAGCCAAGTGACAATAATAAAAAAAGGATAAAAGATTTTTTTTACCTTTGATTCCCTTTTCTTTCTTACTGGAGATGTCAGGGAGGAATAAAAAAAAACCATCATCTGAGGTCTGGTAAACATAGTCCTGACAGAACACAAGGCCATCTGCATAGCTAGAACACAGAAAATATTTGAAATTTAAAAAGGGATTATTTAAACTGGTTTCATTTTCAGCTGCTTAAGACTCCAGGGCTGAAAATCCCTAAATCTCTTCATTTTTTTTTCTGAGTTTAGACTGATGTTCCTATAGTCTTCTACACCTTATAATATTGTCCCTCAACCTTGGCAAGTATAAGGGAATTCTGGGAGTTGAAATCCAAATATCTTAAAGTTGCCAGTGTTGACAGGCAATGACCTACAGGAAGAATCAAGTATAATATCCCTTTTTTCCTGTTTGTTTGTTTCTCTTTTATTAAAGATAGAAACCTCAGAAATCTAGCATTGGTCGAGATGTTTGTAAGTGAATGTGGTAGTAAAATGGGAAATGAAAATAGGTTCCACTTTGCCTTCAGTTCTCTCCTCCTTCTGTTCCCTTCTCTTACCATTTCTTAAGCCTCAGGTTCACATTCACTGTCAGCTTGTGCAAAATAAGCACTGGATTTCTGAATTGGTTTCTTAGTTATAGTCTTTGACCCTCTTCCACCTTTAGAAAATAAGATACCCGGTGTTCAGACTTTTATTTGCTCATAGGTCAATAAATTGAAAATAATGATCCTTCAGTCCATGGGTGTGTTGCCATAGTTCGTCACATGTGTTAATGGACATGACCCTACTCTTATTCAATGGAGAAGAAGGAAGCCTTAGGAAGAAAAGCTAAGCCATTTTTGCAACTTTTAATGGGATGCAACTTTTAATGGGAAAAAAAAGACATTCAAATTGTCTTGTATTACAATTTCCTTCCTTCCTTCCTTCCCTCCCTCCCTCCCTCCCTTCTTTCTTTCTTTCTTTCTTTCTTTCTTTCTTTCTTTCTTTCTTTCTTTCTTTCTTTCTTTCTTTCTTTCTTTCTTCTCTCTTTCCCTTTTAGTCAGTACTCACTCCTGTTGACCGCATGGATATGTCCCTGCAGTATTCTTGACAAAATTTCATAAGTGGTTTGCCATTGCATCCTTCTTAAAGCTGAGAGGGTGACTGGCCCAAGGTCACCCAACTGGCTTTTCTCTAAGGCAGGGCTAGAACTCACAGTATCCCAGGTTCTAGCCTGATGCCTCAGCCACTATACCATGCCATCTCTCAGGGCTCATTTCAGCTGACATTAATTTTCTACCCATCTCTTCAAACGGGTATCTGTAGAGAGAACAATGTTTTACCTGCACCGTGTTGCACTTAATAAGTGGGCAAGACATTAATTGCCTAGTCTTGGCCAACATCCTGACTAAAAAAGAACCCTTCCTCCTTCCTCTCCATGGACACCCCTATATGAAAACCAGCTGTGAACCTCCTGGGACATGTTTTACTTGCTTCCCCAATGAATTCTGAGAGGTCAACAATCCCCTAGGCTTGTTCTTGGTTTCTCTAGCATCATTTCATCTGCGCTATGAACAGCCTATGTAGGCGGTCCCTGACCACAAATCAAAGAGCAGTTTACTCTAATCCATTAGCCCTACAGTGGGTCCAATCACCTCCCCCAGAGCTATCGAGCTGAGGAGGTCACGGTGGAAGCCACAGGGCTAAGAAGGGATTTGCATCAGTGCATTAGCACATTTTGGAGGTAATTATATAATTTCTCAAGTAGTCCTGGGAATTTACTTCGACAGTGTAATCATGTTTGTGAAATTCGGCAATGGGGAAATTATAGATAATTTATATTTGTTTTGGTTCAGTTTCTATAGCAATAGGAGTAATTATGAATAAATAGACCACTTTTATTCCCTGACATCTTGCTACAACACAGCCTGAGAGGGGAAAACAATGCTGAGAAGATAGAATCGGTAGCCATTCAAGAAAATAATCCCATCTGTTTTTTCTGCCTGCAGCAGGCTTCCTTCCTTCTCTCTCCTCCTTTACATTCCCGAGTTAGGAGTAGGACTGACTGGAGTAAACCGACAGCTATAGAGACTCTTCAGCAGTTTAAACCATTAAACCATTTCAAGCAGTGGACTCTTAAAAGGTTTTCACTGATGTGCCTCCTTCCTGACAAATCTTTCATTATATGCAATGAAGTCTCAGCCAACTCTTAATGACAACATAGATAGATTTTTCTGCATGATAATCTGTCCATAACCTGGTCTTTCAGGTCTTCCAGTGGGAAGTAGCAGTTGCTGCTCTGTGTCCATAATTCAATCCACACCTGTAATTCCCTGGAAGTTCAAGATTAAGTCCTGCCTGAGCAGGGGGTTGGACTAGATGACTTCCAAGGTCCCTTCCAACTTTACTATTATTATTATTATCGATCATCGCACAGTCAGCCAGATGTTCAGACTGGATTTGGCATTTTGTCTACCTATCGAGTCCTTACCCAGGACCTGGGATAGGCAGATGTGGATGTTTGATGGTATTACAGATATCGTCGCAGGATGGAAGCAGTTCCTAATAAGGCTGCCTTTTGCAATTGACTAATAGCGAATTTGTCAATGCCAATGGTGTTCAAGTGGTGCTCCAGTTGTTTTGGGATTGCACCCAAGGAGCCTATGACTATTGGTACTACCCTTGCTTGCTTTTGCCATAGTCTTTCTATTTTTATTATTATTATTATTATTATTATTATTATTATTATTATTATTATTATTATTAGTCCAACATTATTCAGAAACATCCACAAACATTTCATTATTTATTTATCACATTTTTAGCCGGCATTTAGTTACTTTATAAGTAATTCAAGGTAGTAAACATACCTAATGCTCCTTACTCCTCCTCCTATTTCCCTTACAACAACCCTGTGAGGTGGATTGAACTGAGAGAGAATGACTGGCCCAAAGTTACCCAGCAGGGTTTCATGCCTAAAGTGGGACTAGAACTCACAGGGTCCCGGTGATTGGCTTAAAATCACCTAGCAGTCTTTTATGCCTAAAATGAGACTAGAACTCACAATATTCAGTTTCTAGCCTGGTGTCTTAACCACTAGGTCAGTGTTTCTCAACCTTGACAATTTTAAGGCATGTGGACTTCAACTCCAGAATTCCACAGCCAGCGTTGCTCAGCACTAGCAAGCTCAGCATTGATGGCTGTGAAATTCTGGGAGTTGAAGTCCACATGCCTTAAAATTGTCAAGGTTGAGAAACACTGCACTAGGTCAACCTAACTCTATATCCAGTGGTGGGATTCAAATATGTGAACAACCAGTTCTCTGTGTAAATGCCACTACCGGAAGTCCATTCTGGGCCTGGGCAACAAAAAATTAGCTACCAGTTCTGCCAAACTGGTGTGAACCGGCTGAATCCCACCACTGTCTATATCCCCTTTTTCATAGTTTCAGAGATATAAAACATAGATAGATGAGAGAGAGAGAGAGAGAGGGATGATAAATAGATGATAGATAGATGGAGAAAGAGAGAGAGAGAGAGAGAAAGAGAGATGATAAATAGATGATAGATAGATGGAGAAAGAGAGAGAGAGAGAGAGAAAGAGAGAGATTTCCTTCCTCTTCATTCATTTGTTGATTCATTGTGTTTACAATATATTCTTATGTTCCAAATCACAAACCTCCATATGCTATGATCCACTCTGATCATTACCATCTCCACTATCCATTATATCTTTAATCCATCAAGGCTCTCACATTATACTGTCACATGACTGACTCACTGTACAACCATCATAAATTATGACGGTGTTAAACAGTCTCCATTATAGTTGTAACTCAAGGACTTTCTGTATTCCATGTAAATTAGAGTCTCTAATTTAGAAACTAAGCAACAGGCCAGCTGACTCCACCAATTACAGTTTGTCCTTGATGTATGACTACAACTGATTCCAAAATTACCCTTGATAAGCAAGATAGTGGTTAAGTGAGTTTTGTCCCATTTTACGACCTTTGTTGTCACAGTTGTTAAATGAATCACTGTAGTTATTAATAACACAGACATACCCAATTCCAACAATCATTCTTTATATGTTTTAGCCTCCAATCCCCTAATCATCTTTGTTGCTCTTCTCTGCACTCTTTCTAAAGTCTCAACATCTTTTTTACATTGTGGTGACCCAAACTGGATGCAGTATTCCAAGTGTGGCCTTGCCACACAACTGCTGTGCCAAATCTGCTACAAATCATATTGTGAAGTATGCAGATGACACGGCAGTGGTTGGTCTTATCCGGGATGACAGTGAAGATGCTTATAGAGGTGAAGGCTCTGGTGGACTAGTGCAATAAAAGTAATCTGGTTCTTAATGTTGATAAAACAAAGGAGATCATTGTAGATTTCAGAAAGAGCCGACATAGTCATACTCCACTCAGTATCAAGGATCCAGCTGTACAGGTGGCCAACAGTATTAAGTATCTGGGGGTGCAGATAACTAACAATCTGAATTGGTCTCTCCACACATCATCCTTAGTGAAGCGTGCAAACCCGCATCTGCATTTCCTGTGCCGGATGAGGAGAGCACATCTTTCTCCTTCTGTCCTGGCCACTTTTTACAGAGGCATAATTGAAAGCACTTTAACAAATGGCATCACTGTCTGGTTTGATGGCAGCAGTGCCTCAGATAGAAAGTCCATATTGAGAGTGGTAAGGACAGCCGAGAAGATCATAGGAAGCTCACTTCCTGGTATTCAGGATGTTGCTTATAAGCACTATGTGCTTAGAGCTCAAAGCATTGTTAGAGACTCCACACACCCACTTTATGGTCTGTTTCTGTAGATCACCTCTGGGAGGAGGTTTCAAAGTATTTCTAGCAGGACTACCCGATTCTGTAATAGCTTTGTTCCCTATGCCATCTATCTAGTAAACTCGCAAGATTCGTTTTTCTCACCATGCACGTATACATAACCCGAACTAGACTGTTGTTTCTCTGTGTCATATAATATATGTGGGTATATGCGTAATTCTATATTTATTTATTTATGTATTTATGTCATATTTATGTAGTGTATATCGGAGGTGGTGACCCTTTGAGAACTATATGGAATGAAATTTCATTTTAATGTATGCCAATTAGTGTGTATTCTATTCTACCAAGGCATTATACCAAGCAATGTCCACCCACTGCTTCTTCTTTGAGTGCTTTGGAGAATAGAGGACCTTTCACAAAATCATCAATATTGATAATAGTTACATTACTGCAGAGAGAGGAAAAGCAAAGTAGTGGGAAGCAAAACTGATGGCATGGCAGATTACAGGAAAAATTATGTATGGATGCTGACAATCTAAGATCTGCTTTCTGTTATCTCTTGGGTTTGGAGATGGTCCCAGAAGCTATTTCTTGAGAAATGCAAAAATGAAGTTTTCCCTGGGTTGGCAGAACTAATTGAGCAATTCTTTAAATCCTAGCCACTGCAATCCATCTGTAATCTGTGGTGCTTTTCTCCATTTGATGTAGTCCATTAACTCCATCTATTTCATAACCCTCCCTATCTTTATGATCCACTCATCATCTGTAGTGGTCAAAAACCCTGGCCAATAGTGAGACATAACCACCTTGAAAGCAGGAATTAGATTCTTTACCAATTCTCTCGTATTTCCTAGGAAATTATTATCTAAATACCCCAATAATCTCATCAAAGAATCACAGAAAACGACAGTATACAACATTTAATAATAATAATAATAATAATAATAATAATAATAATAATAGTAAAGTTGGAAGGGACCTTGGAGGTCATCTAGTCCAACCCCCTGCTCGGGCAGGAAACCCTACACCATTTCGGACAAATGGCTGTCCAGTCTATTCTTAAAAACTTCCAGTGTTGGAGCATTCACAACTTCTGGAGGCAGGTTTTTCCACTGATTAATTGTTCTAACTGTCAGGAAGTTTCTCCTTAGTTCTAGGTTGCTTCTCTCCTTGATTAGTTTCCACCCGTTGCTTCTTGTCCTGCCTTCAGGTGCTTTGGAAAATAGCTTAATTCCCTCTTCTTTATGGCAGCCCTGAGATATTGGAATACTGCTATCATGTCCCCCCTTGTCCTTCTCTTCGTTAAACTAGACATACCCAATTCTCGCAACCGTTCCTTATATGTTTTAGCCTCCAGTCCCCTAATCATCTTTGTTGCTCTTCTCTGTACTCTTTCTAGAGTCTCAACATCTTTTTTACATCGTGGTGACCAAAACTGGATGCAGTATTCCAAGTGTGAACTTACCAAGGCATTGAAGAGTGGTATTAACACTTTGCGTGATCTTGATTCTATCCCTCTGTTAATGCAGCCTAGTACTGTGTTGGCCTTTTTGGCAGCTGCCGCACACTGCTGGCTCATATTTAACTGATTGTCTACTAGGACTCCGAGGTCCCTCTCACAGTTACTACTATTGAGCATGGTGCCACCTATGCTGTACTTGTGCATTTGGTTTTTCTTGCCTAAATGTAGAACTTGCTTTTTTCACCATTGAATTTCATTTTGTTAGTTAGTGCCCAGTGTTCAAGTCTGTCCAGATCCTTCTGTACCTGAAGCCTGTCTTCTGGAGTGTTGGCTATTCCTGCCAGCTTGGTGTCATCTGCAAATTTGATGAGTTCCCATCTATCCCTTCATCCAAATCGTTGATGAAGATGTTGAAGAGTACTGGGCCCAGAACAGAGCCCTGGGGCACCCCACTACACACTTCCCTCCATATATATGCAGTTCCATTGAGGACCACTCGCTGAGTACGGCCGGTCAGCCAGCTACGGATCCATCTGGTGGTGGTTCTGTCTACCCCACATTTTTCTATCTTGTCAAGTAGTAGGTTGTGATCTACTTTATCAAATGCCTTACTGAAGTCCAAGTAAATTATGTCCATTTGTTCCATTACAATATATTAATTATATTAAACCACTGAAATAACCAAAAGAAACATTGGGTGTATTAATATTAATTAACAAAAGTAACAAAATTCTCTCCTATCCTTTTTACAACAAACAGAGAAGCTCTGGTGCTAAGTTTTGGCCATTACATGTTGATGCCCAGTAGAATAAAAGGTAACAAACTGAATGGCAGAATAGTGCTTTCATATCTAACAAACTTTTCCAAAGAACAAAACTTGAATAACTGTAGCGATATACAAATGTTCTGCATTTGAATAGATGGTATCAGGCACAAAAGATCAGGTCCAGTTAAATTGATTTATTGCAACTCACACCTATGCACAGGAATATGCTCATAATATAATATGCTATTATAATTTGGTAACAACTTTTGGAAAAATCCAGGACTCACCTCCAAGGCTTAGGGACCATCCTCAGTGGTGGGATTTAGCTAGTTCTCACCAGTTCGGCAGAACCGGTAGCTAATTTTTTGTTACCCAGGCCCAGAATGGACTTCTGGAAGCAGCATCCACACAGAGAACCAGTTGTTCACATATTTGATTCCCATCACTGACCATCCTAGAGAGGTTGTACAATTTTTGAAGAATTAAACAGCTCCTTGGAACAGAGAGAAACAGAAATAAAGCCATTTCTTAAAAATGCTGGTGTGTTTGTTGATTCATGAGACTGACAATATAAGTATCTGCATTCATAGCGCAGAGAAAGACTCTTTTGTTCCACTCATATTTTGACTATAGCTTTTCAAAATCAGCATGAATCAAGATATGACTGTCCTATTTCTCAGAACTGTGTGATGAAGATCTCAATCACACACACACACACACACACATCAACGAAGTATACCCTCAAGATTACAATTTAGGAGGACCTATACATGGAAATTTCTGTATCATCAGGACATGTACACTTTTTCCCACCCCTGAAAATAAAAAAAGAAACATGCTTTACATTTGTACCTTAGGAGATAAACATAGAAAACTGCACTTAAAAATATCAAATTAATATACAGTTAATTAACACTTGGAAAAAATGATGAAACAGCAGAAAATATTATTCAATACAACCATAATACCAAAATAGAATGAACCTGTGTCCTAATTTAAGATCTGATTTAGAATGCTCTTCATTCCAGCCCATTTAAAAAGAAAAAAGAAAAACAGAGACTTGAGAAGAGGAAGCGAAGTCATTCTGAGATGAACATCTGTGGTTAACAGGTTCAGCAGATCCATACATCACTTAATCATCAATGTCTCCCATATGGTGAGGTAGGTGCTGTATTCCTCGTGAGAACAATTATTTCTAAATGTGTATCTACCAAGAAATTAACATAGACAAATTTCAGGTGGGTATCCATTTTTTTCTGTTCTTCCACTCTTTAGTAAAGCTTTGTTCTCTTTGGTGATAAATAGAGAAACCCTTTGCTACCTGTGTTCAAGTTGTACCATCTCATAAGATAAGCATCTCATATTATATTCCATCAACAAGGAAAATCTAACATGTGAGAGAAGAGGAATGTAATTAACCCTTTTTTCCAACATATCATTTTTAATGTTCTCTGTGCATCCACACACACACACACACACATTCTCAACTGGAAAGAGAAAGAAAAGAAAAAGAGAAGGAAGGAAGGAAGGAAGGAAGGAAGGAAGGAAGGAAGGAAGGAAGGAAGGAAGAAAGAAAGAAAGAAAGAAAGAAAGAAAGAAAGAAAGAAAGAAAGAAAGAAAGAAAGAAAGAGAAAGGGCTAGACAGGTCAACCTTCTGTTCTTATCATTTCCCTTCAATCTTCCCTGTCTCTTGGCTATCTAAAAATAATTGAACTGTATCTCAGCTGTAAAAAAAAATATTTATCCACCATGCCTTACATAGTTAAGTATTATTGCATTAGTTTTTCCCTCTGTGTGACTCATAGCTTTAAGAAAGCAATGTAAGCTGATAAAATTGGAGAGGGGCAAGACAGCCCCTCCACCAACATCACCACCTTGATCCAAATCATACTCCAGAGAGAGCAGGATTCCTAATAAAAGATCCTGCAGGTTTCTTCATGCAATTACCCTTGTCATGTGTTGTTTCATTCTCAAAACTAATGCCATTGATGCTGTTGGAAGGTAAAGTATTATAGGAAGTCTTCTTTCCAGCATTTGGAGCTTTGTGGCTCAAACACTGGAAAAAGATGTAATGCTATTTTTTTTAATGGCATCCACTGTACAATAGGGAAAAGCATATAGGCTATATTGCAAAAATAGGAAGCAGACAACTCAAGGACTAACATTTTGTCTGTTGAATGATTTTTTACGTATATGTTAAAAAATCAGTTTTTTTATTTGCTGTTTAGTAAGATTATTAGGGATTGTTTGAAGGAATATATGGTATTTGTGGGGCGGAGACAAGGTGTGGTATGTATGAGTAAATTTGATTTCATCTAAGCTGATCTATGGCTGCAATAAATATTTTATTTTACTTATCTTTGCATGGCTTGTATTTATTTAATACTTTGATAGAGCTGTTGTTTTGAATTTGTGTACACCTTTCTTGTTTTCTAAATAGCATGAATACTCTTTGCGTTTTGCTGAGTATCCATATATATTGCTTGAGAACAATAGAGCATAGCCATGAACACCAACTAGCAATCAGAAGATACAGTGAAAATTCCTTAATCTCACAACATATGGAAAGACTCATTTATAGTTTCCAACTGGGAAACTGTGAGCATCCTAGACCAAGTTAAATCCAGACATACTTAGGAATTCCTGGAAACTTGGCATTCAGACAAATCAGCCATCAATAGCCAGATAAAGATAAATCACATTTACAAAATGATTCTAAAGAGGGAGTAAAAAGCTAAGAAGGAAACAAAAACATCCTCTCCAGCAACCAACACCCAGATAGGCATGAGTTAACACCAGACAAACAATCAAGAAGAAAGCAATACTCTAATAAAGAAACTACCAAGGAAAAGATCATACTTCCAGGAACACTGGCAGGGCAATATACTCTCTATATAAACATCACTAGCCCTGATGATGTTACCTAGTTGGGTAATGAAACATCTGCAAGTAAACAATCAAATGCAGAGAGCACCAAGGACTCCACAGTTCAACCTTGAAATGTATATATTCTCTTCTATTAGATATAGTGATTGAATCACAGAATAAAAAGCTGGCAGGGAATATTTAGATCATTGAGTCCAACCCTCTGCTCAGTGCAGGAATCAAAATTAGAATATCCCCAACAGATGGCTGTCTGCTTGAACACATCTGTGATGTCTAGAAAGGTCAGAAGCAAAGGGCCTAAAATCACACCAGTTTCATTACAGTAATAAGTCAAGGGTGTCAATCGCTACTCACAGCAAAAATGATGTGTTATGCTGTGGTAGGAGAATGAGCAACAATATGAACCTTAAATCAGAGAGAGACAAAGAGGGACAACGGATTGAAAGACAGAGAGATAATGAAAGATCAGACATGGGCATTTTTTGGCCTCAGGCCACATCTGGCCCTTTGGCTATCCCTATCTGGTCTATATGGGTTGCTTTATTTTGGAGGTGGCTGCTATTTTTTTGTAATTTATGTAGTTGTGTGCGTACATGCCTGTGCACCTTAACAGCCCTGGACAAAAGTCCAGTTTCTTATGTGATCCCTTGGGAAAATTAATTGTCCACTCCTAAGATAGATAGATAGATAGATAGATAGATAGATAGATAGATAGATAGATAGATAGATAGATAGATAGATAGATAGATAATGGATGGATGAATGACAGATGTGGTCTTACAGTTTGCTGAGATCACAGGAATATAAAATAAATACACAGAAACACACAGGCACACACACACACACACACACACACACACACTTACACTCACAGGAGTATGAAAACTGGGAAAGTGCTAGGGCCTGAAAGAAGAACTAGCAAGGATGTGGAAAGTAAAGTAGGCGCAGTGATGGTAGGAGCACTTGGAGCTGAAACACCTAAGCTGGGAGATTGACTCAAACAATCCTAGGAACGACACGAGAACTCTCTGTCCAGAGGAGTGGAGTGCTAGTGTTGGTCTAGGTCTAGGTGAAATTTCACAACAGCTAGCAAACGATTTCCTACATTTGTATGGTTCTATTGCCAAACAAGTTTTATTTTGGGGACACTCAGTACCTTGAGACCATTATTCTATGTGTGCTGCACTCTGGAATAAAACTGGGCAGCTCTTGAGTGCTCTGTGTGACCATCCTTTCAGGTAACTGGGGAAAAAAACAATGTTATCATCTCTTTTCTCAGCCATATTTTCTCAAGGGTCTACACTTCTTGAAAACCACCAGTGTTGGAGCACCCACAACTTCTGGAGGCAAGTCGTTCCACTGATTAGTTGTTCTATCTGTCAGGAAATTTCTTCTTAGTTCTAGGTTGCTTCTCTCCTTAATTAGTTTCCGTTCATTGCTTTTTTATCTTGCCTTCTGGTTAGAATAGAATGGAATGGAATGGAACGGAACGGAACGGAACGGAACGGAAAGGAACAGAACAGAACAGAACAGAACAGAACAGAACAGAACAGAACAGAATAGAATAGAATAGAATAGAATAGAATAGAATAACAGAATTGGAAGGGATCTTGTAGGTCATCTAGCCCACTGCCCTACACCATTTCTGACAGATGGCAGTCCAGTCTCTTCTTCAAAGCTTCCAATGATGAAGCACAACATCTGAAGGCGGTCTGTTCCATTGGTTGACTGTTTTCACTGTCAGGAAATTTCTCCTTTATTTCCAGGTTGAATCTCTCCTTGATCAGCTGCCATCCATTTTCATTCCATTACTTTACATATCCTCAAAATATTTTAATTATACACCAAATAAAGCAAGGGAGAATAATTTCTGATCTATTATAATCTGATAACATCTGTGGTTTCTCATATTTTGGGAGGAATGGGTTGTCTGCACCCATCTGTAAGGCTTGGTCATTTATTGTGGAAAAAGCTATTATGATGTGTGACTGAGCTTCAAACACTATTTCATTATTAAGCCCATTATCAGAAACCACACTGACATTAGAATAGTGCATGCTGTTACTATAGATACCTGCATTCTTACTAACTGTTCTATGTGTGGGGGTCCTGGCAACTTTTTACTTTGTAGAGATGTTTGTGTACTGTGATAGACATAACTATGTGAGGTAGGCTACATAATCATTTTAATGTTTTGAGCTCTCACCAAAAGTCATGGAAATGAAAATGTTTGCAGCACCAGTTTTGAACTTCAGCAAGCAATGCATTTTCTAAAATTACTCTTCACACTTTGACTACCTGAAATACTAAAAAAAAAAAAGTGTTGCACTTGTACTTAAATATCCAAATGCTACAGACATGATTTTGGGTGCTCCAAATATGTTCCTTATATTTTTATGAGATTCATTAGCCAAATTCAGATAAGATTGTATCATCCTTTTTATTTTATTTTTTTGTTCACATATAGAAAGTGCTAAGTGCAGGAAATCAGGAGTTCAGACAGCTCAGATGAATACATAGCTTTATTCTCTGCAAGAATCTGAACTAGTACCTTTCAAAGCAACTTAGCAATAAATCAGAGTCAACAGAATTCAAGGTGAGCTGGACATAGATCTCTTGTGGATGTGAAGGGAGTTGAGACTGATGACATGTTTGACCCCTCCTTCAGGCTCCACCTGGTCATTTCTCACAGATTCCTTATTGTGGTGCCCAGAAAGATGCAATACTTGCATTGCAATCTGACCTACACAAACATTCCCAAAGCTAATAACACTAACTAACGAATATTACTATTACATATAAATTAGCTTACAGAACTATAACAGCAGCTCTGCACTAAAGCAAATGATGTTTACCCATTATGTGCTCACCTTTTGATAAAACAAAAGACATCTTTACTGCTGGACTATTATTGGAAAAAGAATTGTTTGAATGTTTTCCCCTCCCTTTCAGTGCAGAATAATCAAACTGCTAATTGTTTCATCACATGGGCTTGCTCGTCTCTATTTCTGATGACAGAGCTCTTCCACTGATAGAGCTCTGTGTTACCAGTGGAGTGTTTGAAATTTCCATGACCCATCCAAATTTATTAAGCTTTAAATTTAAAAACAAAAGAGCACTTTGTCATGCCACAAAGGGAAGTGCTAGTCACAGATAAAAAATTAGTTGACAAAAATTATTTATGTGGGTTCCACAAATAACCTATGGTCTTCTTAGAAGATAAAAAGTGTAAGGTGTTGCAACCCATTGCTTTGTTTGGAAATAGTCCTAACTTGCTTAGGAAAAAAACAACAGAGGAAAGCATCTTAGAAGACTGTAGATCATTGTGTTAAACAATGTTGTTAATTCTGGTAAACAGATATTAAGTAGAGCTAGTTTGGTATCGTACTTAAGGTATCAGGCTGGAAACTAGGAGACTGTGAGTTCTAGTCCCACCTTAGACACAAAACTTGTGGGTACCCTTGGGACAGTCATCCTCTCTCAGCCCTGGGGAGGGGGTAATGACAAACTACTTGTGAAGTCTTGCCAAGAACCCTGCAAGTCACCAGAAGAAAAAGACTGCCTTGAAGGTAACACCCCCCTCCCCCCAAAAAAACATTGTTGGTGTAGGTCATACCTACAATGACAGCCATTTTATGACAACCCTCAGGACATTTTTCAAAATCGCATATCAGCCCACTGGAATTTATATTCAAGGCCATAAAAGTTGACAGTCTCTCCTCTCTTTGTACTAGTCTGGACAGATATTTAGGTCTTCTGAAACTCTCAAGCTTCAGGGATGAGATTTCAGTAGGTTGTTGGTAAAGTTCAACTTATCACCTATTTCCTTGCCCGTTGTGATGTATGACATCCAGCTTAGACTAAATTGTGCATTCTTTCATCTAGGAGAGAGTAATGCCATTCCATTCACAATAATCTTATATAGGTTTTTAGTTCCAGACGATGCCCTTCATAGTTAATAGGACATAAAATTTAGGAGCATCAGGAACATCTGTGGGATCCTTGATTTCTAGCACTGTTGATGTTACATAGTTTGGTAATTATTATTTTTATTTATTTTTATTTATTCCACCTTTATTATTTTTGCACATAACTCAACACAGCAAACATAGGACCCAGATTGTTGGGGGCAATGTAAATATATATACATTGCTTACTGGTGTACACCGCTTAGAGAGTGCTTGCACTTAAAGCGGTATATAAGTCTCATAAATAAATAAATATCCAACACACCTTCCTTCTATTTTTCATACAGCACGAATCCTGTGAGATGGGTTAGAGATCACCCAACTGGCTTTCATGGCCAACACAGGACTTGACCTCATGTCTCTGGCTTTCTGGCCCACTAGATCAAAATGAAAACAACTGTAAGAAAACAACCAAGCTCAGAAAGCATCAAGGATCCCACAGAGATGCCCCTGATTCACCTAATCTTTGTGTCCTCCTAAATATCAGGGACCTGACACACACCTTCTAGCACCTGAATGAATTAAATATTCTCGAAAACACCAAATTTGAAAGAAATTCTTAAGCATCCTAAAGCGGGAAAGGAATCGAGAATGTTCTGCAGGAAAGAATATTGGAAAGAAATGGTAAGAGATATTCTGGAACAGCATCAGAGCCACTAGAGACTTATTTTTGAAATTCAGGTAAGAGGCCTGGAAATTCTGTATCAGGACCATACCAGGAAGAGAACAAATAAAGCATCTTCAAAGATTTGGAGGTTTGGAGGTGGGAGAAACTTTGAGTGTAATTTACTGGATTCCCTGCATGGATTGCCCCTGTTACTATGTGGGGTAGATGGGGAGGAAGCTCACCACCAGATTACGAGAAAACAAGCGAGTGGTTAGTCAAGAAGACCCAAACTCATTGTTAACCTCACATTGCAATGAACAAGGACATGCATTCAATTTTGCAGCCGTTGCAATTGTTGGCCGAGCAAGGACAAAAATAGCCAGACAAATGATTGTAGTCTGGGAAATGGCCCCCTTGTCATTCAATAGGAGTGCTGTTTTACCACCAGCTTATCAGATACTTAGGAGCCGAGGGAACAGGAAGCAACAAATGACAACTTAACCAACAAGTGATGATTTAATAACCAGTCATCATCATTTATTTATTTATTTATTTATTAAAATTTATTTATTAAAATTTAATTAGGATGATTAACAATTTAGTTGTTAATCATCCTAATTAACAACTAAAAGCTACATATAACCAGGAACCATAAGCTCATAACAATCCAGTGCACATATTTTTGAGAGAGAGAGAGAGAAGTTCCCTGATGATGGGCTCCAGTATGAGCCCCAAAGCTTGGAAGAATAAATCTTTGGTCCCGGTGACCAATTTCAGATTGGATCCTGCAACATTAACCTGGGGACATATATATTTACTTTCATTGGAAAACATCTAGTTCCTAACCTGATTATTCCGAGGCTCTTCAAATGATCTCTTTCACCTCTCCCTAGCAGGAATGATTTACATAACAAAAAATGCAGTTAGGTGTGCCTTTTTTTAAGCTATAGGTTACCTGGGAGTTCTTAGATTTATTTATTTCTTTCCCCCAATACACCTTTGTGGAAGTTTTCGTAACATGCCATTTATTCGAATTTCATCCATCACTGAGAAGACATCCAATTAATGAAACTAAAACGGACTTAATGGGCTGCCAAATCAAGTAATTGCCTAGATAGTGACTTTGTTTCTAATCTGTTCAGTTGCTTCAAAAAAGTAAACTCTTTTATGAAGATAGGAGATGGTCTTCAAAGCTCAGCCACATCTTTACATGTGAATCGTTTAGACAATAATTCAAGCAGCTCATAACTTTTGTGATTTGCTTTGGTCTTCAGAAAAGCTGATAATATTCAATTAATCTCATTTCAGTGGGAGATAACTTAGGCGTTTTTTGGGTTGTTTTGTGCAAAATGCTGGCTCTTAAAGGAATAAAAAGAAAATATAAGACTGAGGTTAAGAGAGGATGGTTAATAAATTTTGCTCTCACGCATCAGGTGCCCTTTCAGAATAAAGTTGAAATTCCATTTTGTCCCTCTCTTTGTCAGCTTGCTTCTCTTTCTGTGCGTCATCCAATGTTATTAGAGAAGTCATCAGAAAGAAAATGTCAGAATTATCTTTAGACTTCTTCTTACCAAAGAACAAAAACTCTTAAGATTATCTAGACTCTTCATATATTTGATGAAAGACCATTGAGAGTTTTGTTCTGACATACGATTATAGGATCAAAATCCAGGTCAAGAAGATGTGAAATAAGGGTTATTGTTCCTGCAATTTGTAGAAACATGTTTGTTTTTTCTTTTGAAAGAAAAATGGTATTGTGTGGAGGTGTGTTTCTCCCCCCCTCCCTCCCTATCGACCCATATTTTAATAAGGTCAAGGTGACATTCTTGGTTTAATGTACTTGTTTTTCTACTTCTATTGTTTGGCCTTGGTTTAAGACTTTATTGTGTAGGGACTTCTGCACTCATCACAACTATGTTTTTCATGCTGAGTTGTAATACATCCTGGACTTTTCTTGGGGGGTGGGGGTAGTGTTCAATTGTGTTAAGAGGAAAAAAGCAATATTATCTTGTTTAGTGTTACAGAAAGAGAATGCTACATGATATCAAATGCGACTCACACACGCACCCTCCATGAGAGAAACCAGTCAAAAGGGCAGACAGAAGAAAAGGGAGCCAAATTGTTTTCAATAGAAGAGAATATGTGTAGCATAATATTAAATTATGGAATCCTTGGTGCTTTCTGATCTTGTTTATTTGCTTGCAGACGTTTCATTACCCAACTAGGTAACATCATCAGTGTAAGTGAGTGTGGGGTTTGCTGCCTCTTCAGATACATTAATTTTCCCTACCAGGATTGTTGAGGATGTAGTTTCTTCCTTGATACTTCCTTAATTTGGGTATTATTTTTTTTTGCTTGTTTGTCTAGTATTAATCCCTAGTTATCTGGATGTTGTTTGTTGAAGAGGATGTGTTCTGGTCTTTTTGTTTCCTTCCTTATTATTGTCACTTGAATGGCATGTAAATGTTGCTTCTCAAGCAAAATCCAAGCTCAGAGAGCACCAAGGACTCCATAGTCTTGATCCAGGTATAGCTTTGTATAGCTTTATATTAATATAGTTTTCCCCATCATAAGACAGTGCTAGGTGCAGAAATATCCTCTTGAACTGCTGGATCAGAGTAGCTTTCTTGGATCAGAAGACTAAAAGTAGTTTCTGAGTATTAGCAGAATGTCCTTTTGGCTGGACTTGACTATATATGTATTTTAATTTTGAATTGTATCTATTTCATCCAAGATTACCCTGATGGGGGTTTTTTTATAACTAGGGTCATGAAGTGGAGGTGGGCTATGATAGATATCACAATTGTGCAGTTGAAATCCTGCCCCTTTTGTTACGTGTCTTACACAGACAAGAGAAAGGTCTTCAATCATGTGATTAGAGTTCCTGTTTGGACTATTTCAACCCCCTAGTTTTGCCGCTGGCTATAACAGTTGAGATGGGTGGAGGCACAGCAAAACCTTTTCATGTACCTAGGATTTAGAACAGTGGTTCTCAACCTTTTTAATGCCGCGACCCCAACCAGTCGTAAGTCGAGGACTACTCAACTGGTCATAAGTCGAGGACTACCCAACCGGTTGTAAGTCAAGGACTACCCAACCGGTCGCAAGTTGAGGACTTTCCCTGCCCGGGAGCGCCACGCATGCGTGGTGCCACCCCCTGCACCGGCCGAGACGTAGCTAGCAAGCGGCAGAGACGGAGCAGGCCGATCACCGGCTGAGCCACCAGCTGGCCCAGCCCAAGGGAGGTAAGGCACCCGGCAGGCCCCACGCGCACCAGCAACCCTCCCTGCACCCACCGGCCTCCCACTTCCCACCCCTGGCCCTCTTTTATTTACATTTTTAGTAGTTGCTCAGCAGGGAGGGGTGGAAACTTCCAGACAGCTCGTCTTCGCTGCAGAAAACTTGCAGCACCGTTTGCAGAATGGGACTTTTGGCGGGCTCAGCAGGGCAGAGACAGCCTGGACAATTCCTATTGGCTTTTGAAAGCCAATAGAATTAGACTCTATTCAAGAGAGTCTATTCTATTGGCTTTCAAAAGCCAATAGAATAAGAGGGAGTAGCACAGCTAAGGAAAAGGGGGGGAAATGGCGGACTGCATTGTTTGGCGACCCCCGTGAAATGGTCGTTCGACCCTAAATGGGGTCGCGACCCACAGGCTGAGAACCGCTGATTTAGAAGGTTGTATGAATCTAACCAGTTGAGGGTTAGTCAGCAAACCATAATTTGTCAAGACATTGTACAATAGTCTAATGATTACTAGACTATTATAAAAAAAAAATCCCCCCTATATTATTTGTTCCATTAAAAAATCTTAAATCAATGAGATGCCTTCTTTGCTTTTGTTTTTAATTGGTCTACTGTAATGCACTCTAGGAGCTCTTGAACGGAACGAATTCTTTGGGGCTCTCTAAGCTTGGTTGCTTTCTTGCAGACATTTCATTATCCAAACTAGGTAACATCATTAGTGCTAGTGAAACGCCTGCAACAAAACAGCCAGGCTCAGAGAGCACTAAAGATCACCTATTTCAACTGCGAACTACAAATATTCTCCTTTATTGAATGAATTCTGAATTCCACACTCCAGCTTGCTGATGGGAAAAGTCATATTTTAGAAAGCTACGTAAGCTTTTCCTGTGTTCAATAAACTGGTTCAGCAGCAAGATACTAATGTGCTAGGTCTGAAGGCTATGGAATCAGTGTTTCTCAACCTTGACAATTTTAAGGCATGTGGACTTCAACTCCCAGAATTCCACAGCCAGCAATGCTGGCTGTGGAATTCTGGGAGCTGAAGTCCACATGCCTTAAAATTGTCAAGGTTGAGAAACTGAATGGATGGATTTTGAAAGTCGTCTAGTTTCATTGCTATTGCTCCTCTATGAGGATTCTTCCCAATATAATTTGTAAAATGCAGTTTTTTCTGTAGGGTTATGACTGCTGTACTTAACTGATATTGGGTAATCTCAAAAAAAATAAAAAAGTTAAACAGGGACAGATCTGATCAATATCTGGATGAGGAACCCCAGAACAATAAGGGAAATCTAGGAAATCAAACCAACATCCCTGGAGAACGAAGGGTTATGTCTTTTCATATTATTAGAATTTAGAATAACAGAGTTGAAAGGGACTTTGGAATTCTTCTAGTCCAACCCCCTGCTCAGGCAGGAAACCTTGTACCGTTTCAGACAAATGGTTGTCCAATCTCTTCGTAAAAACTTCCAGCGTTGGAGCATTCACCCCTTCTGGAGGCAGGTTGTTCCATGGATTAATTGTTCTAACTATCAGGAAGTTTCTCCTTAGTTCTAGGTTGCTTCTCTCCTTGATTAGTGTCCATCCATTGCTTCTTGTCCTGTCCTCAGGTGCTTTGGAGAACAGGTTGACCCCCCCTTCTTTGTGGCAGCCCCTGAGATATTGGAACAATGCTATCATGTCAGTCCTCGTCCTTCTGAGGTAGATGGGAAATTGCCATTAAGAGAAATGATAAAGTACTTTTGAATTATATTTTAATTAATAGAGGTGATGTTTTGAAAGCATTAACTAATACTATAAACTGGCTGAGTGTGATGACCTGTGTGCAATTCTATGAAGAAACATTTTTACAAGAAGTGCCAACCGAAGGTCACAAATGGTGTAAGATATTACACGTGTAGGGGAGTGTGGTTCTCTGCACATTGTATAAACTTCTCTTTTTCCTATGTGTGTGGTCTCAAGATATGAACTTCTCTCTTTTAGTGTGTTAAAGATAGATAAGAAGTCATCCATTAGGTTAAGCGTGGGCGGCAAGCTGTATAAAAATGACACCCTGGGAGTAACTCAGGGTTCAGAATCTGTCATGCTAATGCTCTGAACCATTGTGCACAAATAAAGCCTGTTTTCTCCAACCCTTCGTGGTCTTGTCTTCTGATGTAAGTATCGTGGTTTTTCCACAACACTTCTACTTTATATCAACATCATACACTATATCTCTAAATATTCATTAAACTAGACATACCCAATTCCAGTAACCGTTCTTTATATGTTTGATCCTCCAGTCCCCTAATCATCTTTGTTGCTCTTCTCTGCACTCTTTCTAGAGCCTCAGCATCTTTCTAGAGTCTCAACATTACACAGAAGGCAACATGGTCTGATCTATAAAGTGTCCAGGAGTTGAACCTGACTTAATAGGGGGAGAGCCATGCTGATCTACAGTACATGGGGGAAAAAAATCAGGAGTTTGGTGGCACCTCTTCCGATTAACAAATTTTATCAAGTCTTTAAATAAAATGTGCTAGTCAGAAAAGGTGGTACCAGACTCCCTGATTTTGAGACTGACTTAAGGAAGAATTTCCATTTTTTTTTATTTCACCCTACACAGAAAAAAGTATAAACAAAGTTGGTTCTTATATGGGTTTTGGAAAGAGGGTCGGTTAACCCTGTATTTTATTAAAAGGAAAGCATTTGTCAGAATATGGAGAAGGAAGTCTCATCTGAATCAGAAAATTAGAGCAAAGGTAGCAGACATGTTGGTGCAGAAAAAAAAAGAAGAAGTGAGAAACCTGATTTCACTCTGCATTTGTTATCCCATCTGGCAACTTTCTCAACATTTGGAAGATCATATTATTGGTTTTTTAGTATTTGGACAGAGAATCGTTAAAAAAATAAGCACTTGTTTATGAAAGAAAAGAAGATTCTCTGTAATGAGGATTTCTATGTTTTGAAGTACATTCAGAGAGTGCAGGTGACTTTTTAAAATTTTATTCTGCTCAATTGTGTTCGATTCTCAGAGGCTGCCTGGATTAAATCCCTGCAGTTTTTATGGCAAGGCTTTTCAGAAGGGGCTTGCTGTTACCTCTTTCCTAGAGCTGAGAGAAAGGGATTGGCTCCAGGCAATTTAGCCAGCTTTGTGTCTTAAGGTAGGTCTAGATCTCAGAGTCTCCTGGTTTTTAGCCTGGTGCCTTACCCACTACAACAGTGTTTCCCAAACTTGACAATTTTAAGGCATGTGGACTTCAACTCCCAGAATTCCACAGCCAGCAATGCTGGTTGTGGAATTCTGGGAGTTGAAGTCTACATGCCTTAAAATTGTCAAGTTTGGGAAACACTGCACTACATCAAACTGACTCTGATAATGAATAAACTACTTATATATTCAATATTGTGCAAGACTTACAAAAGAAAGGACAATAAGTCATTTCTCTAGATGACCGTGCACATTTTTAGCAAGCATTTTGTTCCAACTAATTCTGCTTTTTCACATATCTTCATTGAGCTTGCATAGCTCTCCGAGATGTGACAATGAGAAGAATAGAATAGAATAGAATAGAATAGAATAGAATAGAATAGAATAGAATAGAATAGAATAGAATAGAATCTGGAAGGGACCTTGGAGATCTTCTAGCCCAGCCCCCTACTCAAACAGGAGAACCTATACCATCTCAGATAGGTGATTGTCCAGTCTCTTCTTAAAAATCTCCTGTGATGGAGCACCCACAATTTCTGGAGGCAAGCTGTTCCACTGGTTGATTGTCCTCATTGTCAGGAAGTTTCTCCTTAATTCCAGGTTGCTTCTCTGGAATTAAACTAATAAAATACATAAAATAATAAAGATGAGATAGATAAAAAATAAATAAACATCTGGCTGACTGAGTGACTAGCCATAATAAAACAAGCACAAAACAAAGTTGGTGTACCATTTAAAAAGGGGGGGTGTTGCATATGCTGTACTATTGTTAAAATACTGCTTAAAAAATCAAGTTACATAAGGATAACCATACTTTTCAGATTTTTTTTCCAAATGAAAATAGTTAATGAATCAATGGCTTAAAGCCATAAGGTTAAATCCAGACCATCTTCACATGTACACCAGAAGGTGGCATAGACTGGGAATATAAATTATGAGACAGCTTTTTTCTTCTGTTATTTCAACTGCCTAACAAGATAATAGAGCGGTGTGGTGGCCAAGCAATTAAGATGCTGATCTTGTTGGCCAAAAGGTGGGCGGTTTGAGACTCAAGTACCATGTAACGGGGTGAGTTCCCATTCCTGCCCCATCTCCTGCCCACCTAGCAGTTCAAAAGCATGCAAATGCAAGTAGATAAATAGGTACCACTTTGGTACGAAAGTAACAGCATCACCTCTATAGTCATGCTGGTCACCTGACCATTGTCTTTGGACAATGCTGGGTCTCTCATTTAGGAAATAAAGATGAGCACTGCCCCCCCTCCAAAAAGTCAGACATGGCCGGCAGGGGAAAACTTTTCCTTTTTTAACAGGGATTAATATGGATTCCACTCCCCCCCCAGTTGAAAAAAATACCAATCTGCAGAATATTAGTAAATAAATATAAAGGTTTAGCTATTTATTCATTCTCATCAACATATATATCAATATTGATGGTTGTTGGTATTCCTAGTTATCAGAGATTTTGTTGTGTGTGTGTGTGTGTGTGTGTGTGTACATATATATGCCACTAGTCGTCCCAAAAGGATAGGAGAAAACCCCCTGTGGAAAAGAGAGTCATGAATCTTTTACAAAGATGGCTGGATCCACTTCTGTTTCCATTTTCCTTTTTCCCAAGTGGATGTCTCTTTCAGACCTGCTTGCCCATCTGTTTAAAATTTCAGCAAAAGGAAAGCCTGCACAAAATGTTCTTGTCATATGCAGATTTTCATGTATTTTCCTGAGAGTGGCACGAAGAATTTGTCTCTCATAAGTGCATTTTCATTTCATTCATTTTTCCTTAACATATATAGCATGCACTTTTTGAATTCGAAACCAGATTGCAACAGGCAGCAACGCCACGTTTTAGCATGAAAAAGGGCCGCAGTTCCAAATAGTATTCATGAAATACAAATTGCATAGCCTATGAAAATTCAGGCCAGTGGGGGTTTTTTTCCTCTGTCTCTAATCCTGTCAGTCACAAGGAATAAATCTCAGTTCAGTAAGACTCTACTTTTTTTTTCCTTTTTATATTTAAGTTAATCATATCCAGTTTCGGTTGCCACAATATAAAAAAAGATGTTGAGACTCTAGAAAGAGTGCAGAGAAGAGCAACAAAGATGATCAGGGGACTGGGCCTAGAACATGTAAAGAATGGTTGCTGGAATTGGGTATGTCTACTTTAATGAAGAGAAGGACGAGGGGGGACATGATAGCAATGTTCCAATATCTCAGGGGCTGCCACAAAGAAGAGGGAGTCAAGCTATTCTCCAAGGCGCCTGAAGGCAGGACAAGAAGCAGTGGATGGAAACTAACCAAGGAGAGAAGCAACCTAGAACTAAGGAGAAACTTCCTGACAGTTAGAACAGTTAATCAATGGAACAACCTGCCTCCAGAAGCGGTGAATGCTCTAACATTGGAAGTTTTTAAGAAGAGACTGGATAGCCATTTGTCTGAAATGGTATAGGGTTTCCTGCCCGAGCAGGGGTTGGACTAGAAGCCTCGAAGGTCCCTTTCAACTTATTACTGTTATTATTATTATTATTATTATTATTATTATTATTATTATTATTATTAGACATGTATATCCTACCCTTCTATCTAAATGGCACTCAAGGTGCCTTACGCTTTAAAAAATTATACAGCATATTAAAAAGAATGCCATGAAAATTGGTATCTATAAAATAAATATGGTTAGTAATGAAAAAAGTTGGCAGAACAGTTATAACTTATTTGTTGCTATTATCTTGAATATGGGGAAAATGGAGACCACAAACATCTCAGGATAGTTGAATGGGACCTTGGAGGGCTTCTAGTCCAACCTCCTGCTCAAGCAGGAAATCCTATTCCTTTTCAGACAAGTGGTTGTCCAATATCTTTTTTAAAAACCTCCTGTGATGGAGCATCCACAAATTCTGGATGCAAGTTGTTCCACTGATTAATTGTTCTTTCAGGAAATTTCTCCTTAGCTCTAGGTTGCTTCTCTCCTTAATTAGTCTCCATCAATTGCTTCTTATTCTGCCTTCTGGTGCTTTGGAGAATAGGTTGAACTGCTGTCCTTTGTGGTAGCCTCTTAGATATTGGAACACTGCTATCATGTCACCCTTACTCTATAACCTGATAGTCACACAGAAGAAGGATCTCTCACACAAACCGGATAGATGGGTTTCTGGCAGCACACAAGGCTCAGAAGCTAAGCACACCAGATAATACTTGAAGGAGAAACCCCTAGGAAATCTTAGAATTACAGAATGAACTGAGTAGTGGGGGGGGGAGAGAATCCTGAAATAAAGGCAAGGGCAAAACACTTCCTTATTATTTCTGAGAAAAATGTATGACATGATGTCAGGAAGATGTCTAGGAAAAAAATTATGCATTTTAGGTATAGTTGTTTGGAAGAAACTACAAAACGCACTTTGAACCGCATTTCAGAGACATATCATTGGTCATTTATAATCCATAGAAAAAGATCTCTAGGGCTTCCAAAAACTCCATTGATAGGTTATGCAAAGGGATTAATTCTACAGTGGTACCTCTGCCCCTGCGAAGGCCATCCCACTCTCCAAAAGAGGAGACCAGGAATCCATTATGAAGGATGGGAAGAAAAAACTGAATGCAAAAAAGGTTGTAGGAGAAGACCAAGCTGAGCTGGGGGTGGAGTTAAATGCACCATCAGTTTAGAATTCTTACATTGCCACAAACAAGTCCTACCCCTCTTGAATTCCATTGACCCTTCTCTGGCGCCAATTTAGTATTGAACTTTGGCTGACTAGATTCTTGTGTGTAGGCTTGAATAAATCTTCTGTGATGCAACTGAACATACGGTCCTGATCCTTTGCAAATGACAAAGTTTGAATGTTGTTTCTATAAAATAAGATTCATTCCTGAATCACAGCAGGTCCTCAGATTCTAATAGCTTTCTAACTCCTTCAACAAATATTATTACCCATATGTAGTTTTTGGATTTCTTTTAAGCTTGTCTAGGTGGTTCATACTTGCCTATAGGATCGACCCTATGCTTATAGGACTTGCATGCCATCTCAGTCTTCTCTGTTTGTGGGATTGGTTTGCACAGGTTCTTCACTGAGACCAGAAAAATATGAAGTCACCTATTTTGCATCTTCCCTGCCAGCAGACACTGTCACAGAAAGCTTGTACAACAGCTGTTTGCTCTCTAATAACACAGCATTCTTCCCATAACCATCTCCCCTGCGATTTCTTTTCTGTTGTTTTGTTTAGTTTTTTTCCCCACTTTGTACAGATGCAATTTAACAGCTCATAAATCAATCACTACTTGGAGAAGGTTTCCCCCCCCCCCCTTCTCCTCTTCATTGAACAGATGTCTTCTTTAGGGACTTACATATAAATGCGGTTAACCCATCTCCACCAACTCTTGTTTTGTTTTTTTAAAAAAAAAACTTTTTTGCTAGTTCTCAAAGAATGTCAGTTGGCGCAGCCATTTGCTAAACATGATGCTAGTTTCTAGATCACTTCTCAGATGATGCACTCAGAAGAATGGGGGTGGGGGGGTTGGTCCACTTGAGCTGTCAAATAAATAATTTTTTTTAAAAAAAAATCCAGCTATATCATAATATCCTGCTTTATGGAGTAGAGAATTGGTCTCTGACAGAAGGCCACCTGAAGAGACTAGAAGCATTTGAAATGTGGATTTACAGGCGGCTGTTACATATAAGCTGGATTGACAAGATCAGAAATGAGACAGTGATAAGCCGCCTAGGAAAGCCAAAGGAAATCATCAAAACAATTAAAAACGAAAATTAGAATATTTCGGACATGTGATGCGACACCCAGAAAAATAGAGCATACTCCATTTAATCCGCCAGGGAAAGATTGAAGGCAAACGAGGTCCAGGCAGAAGAAGAACATCGTGGCTTCAAACTCTAAGGGACTGGTTTGGACAAAACTCAGCAGCACTTTTTTCATGCAGCTGCTGATAAAAACAGGATCGCCAACATGATTGCCAACGTCCGATAACGGATATGGCACAATTAGAAGAAGAAAATATCATAAAGGATATCCTATTACAAAAAAGCATTGAGCAGGATACAAAATTGGTCAACAGATTTTTGTAGACAGTTCCCTTTTTAATGATTTGGAATGAGCAGTGTTCACTGGTCAACTCCTCATTTTAAAGGAAGGCCACTCTCGTTCTCCTTGAAATACAGAATCTTCTGGCTTTTCTGTTACATAATGGAGGAAATTGGTTGCAAATGAAGGCAAATATGCGTGTCCCAGGGTAATGTTGCAGGATTCAATTTGGGTCGGTCACTGGGACCAGCGGGTTTAGTCTTCTGAGCTTTCGGACTGATGCAGGAGCCCATCCTTGGGGAATTTCTTGCAAGATAAAACGTCTGGTCCCCAAAACTGGTTGATTGGTTGGTTGGTTGATTATTTCCAAGGTTGGTAAAGACAAAGCGGCTATTAGTTTTGTCACTGTACTATGCAGAAATATAAAGTAAAAATGATTATATCCCAAAAGTTCCATGTTGGCTCCCAGGTTGCATAAAGCTAGGTCCTAATTTAAAAAAAAAAACAGTCTTTGGTAACATCGAGTGAACATTTAGATTTTTGCAACCAGAGTTGGCTCACCTAACACTCTCAAACCAATGCTAAAAACAGACTAAGTGCATTATGAGTCTTTGTGGCATCAACAAGAGCTAAGAAACAAAGCTGTCCTTTTTTTTATCTCCGTTCCACTGAGAGGCTTCCTTGTTGAGCTTTTGTTGTTTAGGCTGCTGTTAAAGATATAAATTGGGTCAGTAAAGAAGACAAGTTTTTCTAATTTCTCTGCTAATTTTCAGCATATGTTTAATGTCCAAATTATAAATTGCTTAACCACTTCTGTGAAAAGATATGTAAACTCCAATATGCATATTTCCTTTTGAAAGGTACCATTTCATTATTCAAACATTACTTTTTCTCTAGGCTACAATCCCCAACCTGCATATTTCATTCTCTTCCAGCTTCTAATTGGCCTCTGGTTTCATGCTTTTAGAGTTATAATCTAAAAGATTTTTGCTACATACCCATTTAACATTTACATTTCCCATTCTCTATAATCTCAGCCTACTTCTATTCATGATTGCTTGGAAGTAAGTTTCCTTGCCCTAGACTGATTACCAGTTGGGCTTAGATTAGGCTGGTTGAAATCAATGAGATTAAACTTAGTGTAAGTTAGTGAAAAGGGAGAACTGAATATAGAATAACAAGAGTCGGAAAGAACCTTGGAGATCTTCTAGTCCAGGGGTAGGCAACCTCGGCTCTTTTATGACTCATGGACTTCAACTCCCAGAATTCCTGAGTCAGCTATGCTGACTCAGGAATTCTGGGAGTTGAAGTCCATGAGTCATAAAAGAGCCGAGGTTGCCTACCCCTGTTCTAGTCCAATCCCCTGTTAGTCCAGTCCCCTGTTCAAGCAGGAGACTCTAGTCTATACCATAATGGGAAATTGCCTGTCCAATCTCTTCTTAAAAACCTTCAACAATGGAGCACCCACAATTTCTGAAGGGAAGTCATTCCACTGATTATTCTCATTGACAGGAAATTTCTCCTTAATTCCAATTTTGATTTCTCTTTGATAAGCTTCCATCTGTTACTTCTTGTCCTTCCCTCAAGTGCTTTGGAGAATAAGTCAACCACCCCCACTTCTCTGTGATGACCCCTTAAATATTGAAAGGCTGCTCTCATGTGACCCCCTAGTCCTTTTCTTTGTTAGATTAGACATATCCAGTTCCTGTGACTGTTCATCATAGACTTTAACCTCCAGTCCCCTAAATCATCTTTGTTGCTCTTTAACACACTCTTTTTAGAGTTTCAAGATCTTTTTTTTTTTTTTTGAGAAGAGTTTGACAGCAGAGGCATCTGATAGGAGAGCAAAGGACAAAAAGCACCACATCATTGTGACATATTGTGCACCTGCATGTCAGAGAGATAGAGAAACAGAGAATGGGGTGGGACTGTGGTGCAGTGATGCTTTGGTTATTTTGATGAAGGAAGGCTTCCAAAACAGTTGCCGATGCTTCAAGGAGGATTTAAGGAAAACTAGATAATTGTCCAACTTAGGTAGGGAAGAGGAGAAAAAATAATTAAAAAGATTTACAGGTAGTCCTCAGGTTATGGCCACAATTGGGACCAGGATTTCTGTTGCTAAGCAAAACAGTTGTTAAGTGAGTTGTGCCCAATTTTACAACCTTTTTAGCCGTGGTTGTTAAGCAAATAACTGCCCTTGTTAAGAAAATCATGCAGCCGTAAGTAACTCTCATTGACTTTGCTTTTGGGAAGTCTTGCCTGGGAAGGTCACAAATGGACCTTATTCTCCAAATCACATGACCCTCGAATGCTGCAAATGTGGTAAATACATGATGGTTGCCAAGCGCCCCAATTTTGATCATGTAACTCTGGGGATGTTACAATGGCTACAAGTGAGGGTACTGATCGTAAGTCACTTTTTCAGTGCTGTTGTAATTTTGAACGGATGCTAAATGAATGGTTGTATGTTGAGGATTACCTGTGATCCCAAAGGTGCTTTTTCATGAGGCAACTGGACTTTTTTGTTTTTCTTTGAGGACATTTTGCTTCTCATCCAAGAAGCTTCTTCAGCTCTCACTGGATGATGGGGAATGGAAGGATTTATATTCCTTGCAGACAGCTGGTCATTTGCATTCTTTTAGAGAGTCATTGAGGCCACTTGGAGATTTATCTATGTCCTCAGGATCACCTGGATAGTGCAAATGGGTGTGGAACCTTTTTTAAACTGCTGAAAGGATTGTGTTATAGACTGGAGATAGATGATGTCATGTTCCTCACCCTCTATCAAGAGGGGGCTGTTCAGTTTTGACATAATGGCCTCTTTGACCCCTCTTTCAAACCAGCAGTCCTCTCTGTCCAGAATGTGGACTTTGCTGTCTTCCAAAGAGTGGCCTTTGTCTTTCAAATGCAGATGGACTGCTGAATCTTGTCCTGATGGTTTTGTTCTCCTATGTTGTGCCATGCATTTAGGAAATGGTTGTTTTGTTTTCCCAATGTACAGATCTGCATATGGCTCACTACATTGTACTGCATGTAGCACGTTGCCCATTTGCACTTAGGTGACTCTGATGACACAGATAAACCTCCAAGTAGCCTCAATGACTCTCTAAAAGAATGCAAATGAAGCTTCTTCTTTTTTCCCCCAATATTTTATTAAGTTTTATCAGGGTAAGGGAAAACAAGGATCATTGTGGCTAGTGGAATTCAGGATAGGGTTCAGGGAAAGGTTTAGGGTGAGAATGGATACAACAATGGGGTTACCCCCAATAACATTCCATGCTTTAGCAAGCTTCTTGCATGAGAAGCAAAACGTCTTCAAAGAAAAACAAGAAAGTCCAGTTGCCTCGTGAAAAAAGCACCTTTGGGATAACTATGACCTGGACGACTAAGAATTTACCTGCAATGTTTAAGAAGCACACACTGAGGAACAAGGAAATAGAGGAGGAAGAAGAGGAGGAAGGTCTGCCAGGTCAGAAATCCATTGCTCTGTCCTTCCTTCTCTGAGACACAGCCAAGAATATCCCTTCCCCAAACAAACTCTATTGCCTTGTCTGTTTGTAGACTTTTTATTTTTAAATCTACTTACAGAGAAGTATTTTCGAACGTGTTGCTTAACGTTAATAATTTATGAACCAGAGAGAGAGAGAGAGAGAGAGAGAAAGAGAAAGAGAGAGAGAGAGAGAGATTTGATATTATCATGAGAGATACTTAAAAGGCACTCCAAATAACTGGTATGCCTTTGAATGCACAGTACGAAATCTGGGGAGCAGGTGTTCGTAAGCCTCCTGGAGTTCAGTAACTTATAGAAGTGATGATCACGGTATGAAAGGAGAAGGGCTTTGTTTTTGAAAGTGGGCATATGGCTACTGGATATATCTTGTAGGACTAAAAAATTTGGTTAGGAGGACATTTCCTAACTAGGGGGGAAAGGAAATTTATTGGAGGATAACGAGCTTGGGGGAATCAACGTGAAATCAAGGGAAGGCACCACAAAGAACAGCAAAGTAGACATGGAGCTGTATCGAGAACCCACACTAACCATGTGCCCTATTATCAAAGTAAGAACCCATCCTCCTACCAGATGACCTGTGTAAGGACCTTATTCAGATAACCAAATGTGCACTGAAAGCAATCTGGAACACCAGAAAAAGGAAACAGACCCTCTGCCACAACATCTTCCAACCAAACAGATGCAGATAGCCCTCAATTTACAACTACACCACAGTTCAGCCCAACCTTTCTGTTGCCAAGTGAAACATTTGTGATGTGAATTTTGTCCCGTTTTACAACCTTTCTTTCCACACTTGGTAAGTGAATCTCTGAAGTTGGTAAATTAGCAACATGGTTGTTAAGGGACTCTAGCTTCCCCCATTGACTTCATTTGTTAAAAGGTTGCAAAAGGGGATCATGTGACCCCAGGACACTGCAACCATCTTATACATGAATCAGTCGCCAAGGTGAATTTTAATCACATCGCCATGGAGATGCTGTAATGGTCATAAGTATGAAAAATGGTCATAAAGCACTTTTTTTCAGTGTTGTTTTAACTTTGAACGGTCACTAAATAAACTGTTGTAAGTCAAGGACTACCTGTACTCAGGCAACTTTGTCAAAAACACCTGACCTGTCAACCCACTATAACATAACCCACAAAAGCTATGAAATCAAAAACATCTCAGAAATAACCAATAGGCTATTACAACCATATGGCATCACCACAACATGCAAACCAACTAAACCAACTGTAAAACATCTTAAGTAAACTCAAAGACCTGGTAACCCAAGAAGAAGAAAAACAGGAGTCATCCATAACAATCAGTGTAAAGAATGTAACAGCCACAATGCAAGATAGACAGGCAGAACATTAGAAAAGCACATCCATGAACAACAATGAGCAGTCGGAAGACAGGGTGAAAAAATCTTAATCTCATAATCCATGGACAGACTCAGTTCTGACATCCTAGATCAGGGGTTCTCAACCTTGGCAAATTTAAGACTTGTGGACTTTAATTCCCAGAATTCCTCAGCCATCTTTGCTGGCTGAGGAATTCTGGGAGTTGATGTCCACAAGTCTTAAAGTTGCCAAGGTTGAGAACCTCTGTCCTATATCAAGCTAAATCCAAAAAACTACTTGGGATTTCCTGGAAACTTGGGATTCAGACAAATCAGCCATTAATAGACAATTAGAGATAAATCACATCATTCAATAGACCCAATTAAAAAATCTAAGAAGGAAACAAAAAGCCCAAAAACAGATCCTCTCCAGAAACCAACACTCAGATAAGCAGAGATTAACACTAGACAAACAATCAAACAGAAAACAATGCCCTAATCAAGGAAAAACAAGGGAAAAAAACGCATCCCACCCACACTGTCAGGTACTATATGAACAGGGAGAAAACTCCCACTGCCTCAAACTGATCATTACCTAGTGGGGTAATGTAATATCTTCAAGAAAACAACTAACTACATAGATCACCAAGAATTCCAAAGGCACAGCACGTTTAACATTTTACACAGTTTTTTTGATGTCAGATCAATTGTGAAAAATATAGACAAACTTCCAGAGGTTTTTTTTTAAATGGGCCCAGAGTAACTTTTCTTCTTCATCCAAAAAATTGGAATGCTAACAATATGATTATAAAGACAAAACACATATTTACTTGTAATAAATTACAGAGTAGCTGATTGAAGTCCAAAACTATTGGTTTAGTTGATCCAGCTGTGATGTGTTAGTGCAGCCCAGACAATAAACTCAGAAACTAGCATTTTCTCCCAATCATTGAAAAGAATAGCAGTGCTGATTAAAAATGGGTTGTTTAATTTATGGTCAATTGCTTATCAAAGCCCTCAGTGATTTACCTTGGCATTTCTGTGGTAAAGTGCTTCAGGTTTCAAAACAGCAGTTTGAAAAATCCTGCTTTCCTGGATCAAAGTCCAAAATTAGAACAGAACATATTATAAGGGAGAGGACACCCTACTTTCCCTTATAACGTGCAGGTTTTACTTCCTGGGAAATAAATTGTAAATAATGGAGAGAGCTATTCAAAGAAATGTTCTCCCTGTTTTGTAATACCATAGGTCAAAGTCAAACAGTAAAATTGGTCATTGAACAAAATACTTTTATTTTTACAAGGCACCTAATTAATTTTCAGACTCACTATAGCACTATGTGATACTGCTCTTAGTTTAAAGTGTGTTTGTGTTGTAGTCACTATAGGCATCTTACCCATTCATAATTGATACTGGAGAATTAGAAGTAGTCCTTGACATGTGATCACAGTTCTGACTGGCACTAAGTGATGAAATTATTAACTGAGTTATGCCCAATTTTACAGTCTTTTTGCCCTGATCGTTAAGGTGAATCATAGCAATAGCAGTAGCACTTAGACTTATATACCGCTTCACAGTGCTTTACAGTTCTAAGCGGTTTACAGAGTCAATCTATTACCCCCAACAATCTGGGTCCTCATTTTACCAACCTCAGAAGGATGGAAGGCTGAGTCAACCTTGAGCTGGTGAGAATCGAACTGCTAGTAGTTGGCAGAATTAACCTGCAATATTGCATTGTAACCACTGTGCCACCTCATGTGATTGTTAGGCTAATATGTCTTCCCCATTGTCTTTGCTTGTCGGAAGCCTACTGGGAATGTTACAAATGGTGATCACTTGACCCCAGGACATTACGACCTTCATAAATATTCATAAATATGGAAGCTAATCAAGGAGAGAAGCAACCTAGAACTAAGGACAGTTACATAGTTAGAACAATTAATCAGCGGAACAACTTGCTTCCAGAAGCTGTGAATGCTCCAACCTGGAGGTTTTTAAGAAGAGACTGGACAACCATTTGTCTGAAATGGTATAGGGCAGGGGTCTTCAAACTTGGCCCTTTTATGACTGATGGACTTCAACTCCCAGAATTCCTCAGACAGCGTGCCTGGCTGAGGAATTCTGGAAGTTGAAGTCCACCAGTCATAAAAGGGCCAAGTTTGAAGACCTCCTGGTATAGGGTTTCCTGCCTGAGCAGGGGGTTGGACTAGAAGACCTCCAAGGTCCCTTCCAACTCTGTTATTGTTATACATGCTGGTTGCCAAGTGTCCAAATCACGATCATGTGACTGAAGGGAGGTTGCAATAGTCATACGTGTGAGGACCAGTTATAACAGTTGCTAAACAAATGGTTGTGAGTCAAGTCTGTCTGCATGTACACATAACAATGGGGTGGTTGAAGACTTTTTGATATTTTTTTACTGGCTTCTTGGTTTCCCTTTTGAGAGAAATAAGATAGTAGTAGATATGGCAAGTCTTGTTTTGTGCGTTTCCTGAGAAAATTGGTGATTCATTGCATGGTTAAAAATATTGGCTTAATAGGCCAAAAAGCAGTTTTTAATATGGGAGCCACATTAAACAATTCAAAACAATACAATGGCAAGGGAACTAAGTTTGTTATTTTTAAAAAACGGGGTTTTGTGTTTTCCTTTTTATAAACTATAGTATATTGGATTATTTTCATTATTGCTCAATTAAATATGTTTTCAAGCTTATACTGTTACTTACAGTAGCTATCCTGAGCTGTGGATAGATGTTGTAAATTCTTGCAGGATTACTAGAGTCAATTTTGAAAGTTTCAGTAAAACAAGGAACCAGAGGGGAAAATGCTCCTAACTCTTATATCTTTTATTTGATCAGAAGAAAATAATAAAGTAGTGGTGATATAATTAAGACCACCCAAAAGAAACCCCTCTTTCCTTAAAAAAAAAACACAAGAAGGGAAGAGAGAGCAATAAAAACAAATAAGCCAACAGAGGTTGAAGACCTTTGAACTGGTTGCATTATAGGGTCCTTGATGTTCGCTGATCTTGGTCATTTTTTTTGCACATGTTTCATTACCAAACTAGGTAACATCATCCATGCTAGAAGGGAGTGGGGATTACAAGGAGGACTGCAGGATCTTCAGTGCTTTCTGACCTTGATTGTTTTCTTGCAGATGTTTCATTACTAAATTAGGTAAATGACTTAGATGAGGAAATAGAATGGGAAATCATCAAATTTGCAGATGACACTAAATTGTCAGGAATAGCCAACACCCCAGAAGACAAGCTCAGGATCCAAAAAGATGTTGACAAACTGGAACAATAGTCCATATCGAACAAAATGAAGTTTAATGTGTTTTACATTTAGGCAGGAAAAATCAAAGATATAAGTATAGATTAGGCGAGACCTGGCTTAAAAACAGTAACTGTGAGAGGGACCTTGGAATCCTAGTGGACAATCACTTGACCATAAGCCAGCAGTGTGCAGCAGCAGCCAAAAAAGCTAATATAATCCTGGGTTATATAAACAGAGGCATAGACTCAAGATCACAAATAATATTAGTACGGTTTATAAAACCCTAGTAAGACCACACTTGGAATACTGCAACCAATTTTGGTCACCATACAAAAAAAAAAAAGATGTTGAGACTTCGGAAAAAAATCAGAGAAGAGCAACTAAGGTGATCAAAGGCCTGAAGACTAAAACATATGAAGGACAGTTGCAGGACTTGGGTTTAACTAGTCTAAAGAAAAGAAGAAATAGGGAGGACATGATAGCAGTGTTCCAGTATTTGAAGAGTTGCCACAAAGAAGAGGGCATCAAACTCCGCACCAAGTGGAAGATCAAACAGGTTCCTGGCAAACCTAGCAGACAACTTTGTCTCCCAAAAAGTAGAGAAGGGAACTAGGGGATTAGCCATTTTGGATCTAATTCTCACTAACAGAGATGAAATGATAGACGGTGTTGAAGCCATAGGAACCCTGGGAGGAAGTGATCATGCAATATTAGAATTCAAAATTATAGAAGCACAACCAATAGAACACAGTCAAACTAGAGTCTTGGACTTCAAGAGAGCTAATTTCAATAAACTTAGAGAGGGCTTGGGAAGGATTCCATGGATGAGAATCCTCAAGGGGAAAACAACTCAAGAAGCTTGGGAAATTTTGAAAAATGAGATAAAAAAAGCACAGTCTAGCACAATACCAACAAAGAGGAAAAATAACAGCTCTCAAAAGAAACCAGCATGGCTGCATAAAGAACTCTCTGACAAATTGAAAGATAAAAAGGACAAGTACAGAAAGTGGAAAGAGGGGAACATAACTAAGTCAGAATATCAGCCAATAGCCCGAGCCTGCAAAGATGAAGTGAAGAAAGCCAAGGCTCAAAATGAACTAAGGCTTGCGACCAAAGTCAAAAATAACAAAAAAAGCTTTTTTCAACATGTAAAAAACAAGAAAAAAGTGAAGGAAATGATTGGTCCATTAGTGGGTGAAAGTGGCAAGAAGGTGACAAGCAACAGGGAGAAAGCAGAACTATTTAACTCGTTTTTTGCATCTGTCTTTACACAAAGGGAAAAAACAGACCAACCTATCAAAAATAGTGCCATAAAAAACAAAACAGAAACACAAGTTAAGATAGGCAAGAAAATGGTTAGGGAGCACCTGTCCAGCCTAGATTAGTTCAAATCGCCAGGACCAGATGGATTACACCCCAGAGTTCTCAAGGAACTGGCAGATGTGATATCGGAGCCACTGAACTATATTTTTCAAAGAGCCTGGAACACAGGGGAACTACCAGAGGACTGGAAAAGAGCTGATGTAGTTCCCATCCTCAAAAAAGGAAAAAAAATGGATCCAGGAAATTACAGACCTATCAGCCTGACCTCAATACCTGGGAAGATCCTGGAAAAGATAATCAAACAACGAATCAACGAACACCTAGAGGCAAACAAAGTCATTACTAAAAGACAACATGGGTTTGTCAAAAATAGATCATGCCAGACAAATCTTATTGCATTCTTTGACCAAGTGACAAAATTAGTGGATCAGAGGAATGCTATGGACATAATGTACTTGGACTTCAGTAAGGCATTTGATAAAGTAGATCACAACCTACTACTTGACAAGATAGAAAAATGTGGGGTAGACAGAACCACCACCAGATGGATCCATAGCTGGCTGACCGGCCGTACTCAGCGAGTGGTCCTCAATGGAACTGCATCTATATGGAGGGAAGTGTGTAGTGGGGTGCCCCAGGCTCTGTTCTGGGCCCAGTACTCTTCAACATCTTCATCAACGATTTGGATGAAGGGATAGATGGGGAACTCATCAAATTTGAAGATGACACCAAGCTGGCAGGAATAGCCAACACTCCAGAAGACAGGCTTCAGGTACAGAAGGATCTGGACAGACTTGAACACTGGGCACTAACTAACAAAATGAAATTCAATGGTGAAAAAATCAAGGTTCTACATTTAGGCAAGAAAAACCAAATGCACAAGTACAGCATAGGTGGCACCATGCTCAATAGTAGTAACTGTGAGAGGGACCTCGGAGTCCTAGTAGACAATCAGTTAAATATGAGCCAGCAGTGTGCGGCAGCTGCAAAAAAGGCCAACACAGTACTAGGCTGCATTAACAGAGGGATAGAATCAAGATCACGCGAAGTATTAATACCACTCTTCAATGCCTTGGTAAGGCCACCCTTGGAATACTGCATCCAGTTTTGGTCACCACGATGTAAAAAAGATGTTGAGATTCTAGAAAGAGTACAGAGAAGAGCAACAAAGATGATTAGGGGAATGGAGGCTAAAACATATAAGGAACGGTTGCTAGAATTGGGTATGTCTAGTTTAACGAAGAGAAGGACAAGGGGGGACATGATAGCAGTATTCCAATATCTCAGGGGCTGCCATAAAGAAGAGGGAATAAGCTATTTTCCAAAGCACCTGAAGGCAGGACAAGAAGCAACGGGTGGAAACTAATCAAGGAGAGAAGCAACCTAGAACTAAGGAGAAACTTCCGGACAGTGAGAACAATTAATCAGTGGAACAGCTTGCCTCCAGAAGCAGTAAATGCTCCAACACTGGAAGTTGTTAAGAAGAGACTGGACAGCCATTTGTCCGAAATGGTGTAGGGTTTCCTGCCCGAGCAGGGGGTTGGACTAGATGACCTCCAAGGTCCCTTCCAACTTTACTATTATTATTATTATTATTCTCCAGAGCACCAGAGGGCAGGACAAGAAACAATTGTTGGAAACTTACCAAAGACAGAAGGAACCTGGAATTAAGGAGAAACTTCCTAACAGTAAGGACAATTAACCAATGGAGATTTTTAAGAAGAGACTAGACAGTCACTTATCTGAAATGGTATAGGTTCTCCTGCTTGAGCAGGGAGCTGGACTAGAAGACTTTCTTTCTTTCTTTCTTTCTTTCTTTCTTTCTTTCTTTCTTTCTTTCTTTCTTTCTTTCTCTTTTTTCTCTTCTCTCTCTCTCTCTCTCTCTCTCTCTCTCTCTCTCTCTCTCTCTCTCTCTCTCTCTCTCTCTTCCTGTTCATTAATCTGTTATTCTTCAGAACTAGTTTGATTTGAGAATTCAGATATTTTATAAACCCATTTAAAGCAGAGACTTTCCTTTGAAATTATTTTTTCATCTGAGGAACGATTAAATTATATTTTTTCCCCTGACATGTTAACCATGTTAATAACAGAATCTGGCATAAAGTCTCCTAAACTCCTTATTTTCCCAGGGAGTTACTTTTAAACTTTTCATAAACATCCAATAAAGCTCCACGAAGGGGCACTGATTTTTTTTATGCTCTGGCTAATGAAATGCCAAAACGACACTCCAGGATTTTTCATATAGATTTCTTAAGCGTGCTGAAAAGTTTTTAATAGCCAACAAGGCAGATTCATGTTTATACTAATAATTAGATCCCATTTGTTGTTGGCATGAGGACAACCTAGAGACATCAACCACATGTTGTCTTCACAGCTTGTCAGATTGAAGATCGTGTGTTTTCAGTTGACACTACTCAAAGCATTAATGCGTTTATAAAAGCAAGGTCCTCATGTTCTGAAGCATTCTAAGCAAAAGGCACTACTCTTGCTCACAATTATTAGATGAAAGACTAAAATAATTTTTGAACCTAAATTATTTAAAGGGCCATGGTGCTACCAGTGGTTAGAATGCAGTATTGCAGGCTAACTCCGCCCATTGCCAGCAGTTCGATCTAGACTGGCTCAAAGTTGACTCAGCCTCCCATCTTTTTGAGGTCGGTAAAATGAAGACCCAGATAGTTGGGGGCCATATGCTGACTCTGTAAACCATTTAGAGAGGTCTGTAAAGCAGTATAAAGCAATATACACAGTAGGTCTAAGTGCTATTGCTATTTGTCATAATTAACCAAGCAGACCTCAAAGTTCTCCAGCAACTTTTACTAAGAGTTATAGAGTTCTGCAGAGCTTTGGATCCGATTCCAAAACATTGCTTCAGAGTGTGTAACTATGAAAATGTAGCACCTATCTGTAACTCTTTAAAGCAGCTGCTCCAGAAATAGAAGCAGCTGGTTTTGTTGTTGTTGTTTAAAAAAAGAAATGTAGTTCGGTGTTATATTGGCACCTTTTCCAAACTCCAGAGTGAATGAAGCTGAAACATTGCAGAACCTGGCTTTATAATGACTTATAATCACAATTTACACTCGTTTACATCCATTACTTCTTGAGGCAGCAAATGTTATAGTGTATGGTGGGCCAAAAATACATCCTTTTAATTGTCCACCTTTAATTTCATTCAATGGCTCCAAGTTTTAGTGATTTTTCCTATTACTTTTTATAAATTATACAGCTTCAACATATACCCATATTTTTAAAAGCTACAAAATTTAGTTATTATTACTTAGAATCCCTTAAACCACCACCAATAATAATAATAATAATAATAATAATAATAATACCTACAAATAGAAATAGAAAGACTGTGGCAAAAGCAAGTAAGGGTAGTACCAATAGTAAAAGGTGCCTTGGGTGCAATCCCGAAACAACTGGAGCACCACTTGAACACCATTGGCATTGACAAATTCGCTATTAGTCAATTGCAAAAGGCGGCCTTACTAGGAACTGCTTCCATCCTGCGACGATATCTGTAATACATCAAACATCCACATCTGCCTATCCCAGGTCCTGGGTAAGGATTCGATAGGTAGACAAAATGCCAAATCCAGTCTGAACATCTGGCTGACTGTGCGATGATCCATAATAATAATAATAATAATAATAATAATAATAATAATAATAATAATAATAATAATAATAGAGTTGAAAGGGATCTTGGAGGTCTTGTCCAACTCCCTGCTCAGGCAGGAAACCCTATACCATTTCAGACAAATAGTTGTCCAGTCTCTTGGTAAAAACTTCCAGTGTTGGAGCATTCACAAATTCTGGAGGCAGATTGTTCCACTGATTAATTGTTCTAACTGGACATTTGGCCATTGAGGTGGGGTTTGGGAAAGGGATGGTTTAATGTGATGTTTCCCACCCAAAAACTTCAGATCTTGCTTTGCTCTCTTGCTGTCACTCTCTCTCTCTCTCTCAATAAAAGTTCCATTTGAGACAATGCCGGTTTCAAGAGTTCTACTTGCTTGGGAGGATTAGTTGAGGCAGGACCTGACACCACCCTCCATCTCTCCCACACACATCATCAACCCCACAACTATCTCTCTGGTCAGATTTTATAGTCAACAATTACTCTGTGGGCTAGGGAGAAGAGTTAAAGAACAGGGCAAGAGCAACACCAGTGCTGGCCTTTTTGTAGACAGCCTGTCCTCTCACAGCAGGCAAATACACTTTCAGATTACCAAAACTTGTGAGAGATGGTGGGATGGCTAGGAAAAGAAGGATGGCAATAACATAATGAGTTAAAAATGCAATACATCCATCCATATAAATGCATATCCTGGTACAGCTCTTCCAAATTTCATTTACTTCAGTGTAATTCATGAAGTGAATTGACAAAACCATGTGATTGGTTTCTTTTGCACCAGGTTGTAATTTTTCATCCTGATCAACATTCTTATTGGTGCATGTATCTTTTTCACCCTGTTTACACACAATAGAGAAATTAAGAACTATCTAAATTACAACTTTGGACCTTCGACTCTGCCATTAGGTCCAAACTCAGAAAGCCACAACATGCATGGAAAATGGTAATCGGAGATTAGGACACCTCAAAGTTAGATTTCCTTCTTTCAAATTTGGAGTGTTTGAGCCTGCAGAAGGAAACCAAATCATCCTATGAATATATTGAATAGCAGAGAGTCACTAAATATAACCGTACAAAATAGTTCTGCGTTGCTTTTGCATTTTTTAAAATTTACCTACCTAGAATACATATCCTTCTTCCTATACTCCAAGTTTTTTTTTTTTTTTTACTTACTAAAAAAAAGTGGTTTGGGGAAAAAATAAAATCTGTAGTTACTGAAACCTAATTTTGAACTTTTGAGATACTAAGCCTCGCCTTGGGATTGCTGCTGTGTTATTCAAACATCCTAAGATCACAGCTTTTTGCTGAGGAAAAAAACATCATTAAAACCAACAAATTGGGTATTAGATGCTGTAGCACACCTTCTCACCTGTTGCCTATTCCTTTTCACTGCAAGTGGCATAAATAGTTTAATGATAAATCACTTCTAGTATTGAGCAACTCTATCAATGCTAGGGGAAAATTCCTCTGTTTTAATGAGAACTGAACAGAGACGTACCTAAATATCAAAAGGGTTTTAATTAGATACCCTACTGTAACTACATCTAAATAGTGGGAAGCAAAGTCGCTGAATACTTCTAATTACAGTCATTATTCTGTTTTCTTTTCTTGAGTAACCAGGTTCATTAATTACTTGGAAAAACATCAAGGCTTTTATTTTAAAAAAATCTACCATGGATATTTCAAACTGCTTTCTATTTATATTCTGGTAGTCATACCCACTTGTGCACATATATAGAGAAAGAGGAGAAGCAAAAATGCTTCCCATTAATTAAGCCATAGAAATAAATGTTACTAGGTTAAATTTGAGGATCTAAGAGGGTTCAACCTGAAAGCAGATGAAGGCTTCCATCTATTTTTTTCTAGATTAGTAACTGAGGTCATTCCTTCCACCATTGTCACCACAACATGACAACCTGTCATTCAAGCATGCTCTCAAAATGTGAGATGTTCAACTTAGTCACTCATCTCTGTATTTATAATTAGAAATAGTACACATCTGAGAAAAATTAATGTCAGAAGGAACTCAGCCCTGTAAACAATAAAGCAAACAGCAAGTTCAAACAGGAATGCCAAAGATCAGAGGATTAGAATAGGATCTATGACTGTGGGTCATCCTCAGATGCTGTGGAAGAGCAAATGCTATAGGTTAAGGCAATAGAGTGGTGTTAATGAGATACATCACATAGTAATAATAATAATAATAAAGTTGGAAGGGATCTTGTAGGTCATCTAGTCCAACCCCCTGCTCAGGCAGGAAACCCTATACCATTTCAGAAAAAAATGGCTGTCCAGTCTCTTCTTAAACACTTCCAGTGTTGGAGCATTCACCACTTTTGGAGGCAGGTTGTTCCACTGGTTAATTCTTCTAACTGTCAGGAAGTTTCTCCTTAGTTCTAGGTTGCTTCTCTGCTTGATTAGTTTCCATCCATTGCTTCTTGTCCTACCTTCAGGCGCTTTGGAGAATAGCTTGATTCCCTCTTTTTTGTGGCAGCCCCTGAGATATTGGAACCCTGCTTTCATGTCCCCCCTCGTCCTTCTCTCCATTAAACTAGACATAACCAATTCCAGCAACCATTCTTTATATGTTTTAGCCTTCAGTCCTCTAATCATCTTTGTTGCTCTTCTCTGTACTCTTTCTAGAGTCTCAACATCTTTTTTACATAGTGGTGACCAAAACTGGATGCAGTATTCCAAGTGTGACCTTACCAAGGCATTGTAAAGTGGTAGTAATACTTCTACTCAGGTATGAACTAAATCATATTCCTGATGAATATACAGTAGAGGTGACAAATAGATTTAAGGAACTGGATCTGATAGACAGAGTGCCTGAAGAACTATGGATGGAAGTTCGCAACATTGTACAAGAGGTAGCAACTAAAACCATCCCAAAGAAAAAGAAATGCAAGAAAGCAAAATGGCTGTCTGAGGAAGCTTTGCAAATAGCTGAGGAAAGAAGGGAAGCGAAAGGCAAAGGAGAAAGAGAAAGATACACCCAATTGAATGCAGAATTCCAGAGAGTAGCTAGAAGAGATAAGAATGCCTTCTTAAATGAACAGTGCAAAGAAATAGAAGAAAACAACAGAATAGGGAGGACCAGAGATCTCTTCAAGAAAATTGGAGATATGAAGGGAACGTTTCATGCAAAGATGGGCATGATAAAGGACCAAAATGGCAGAGACCTAACAGAGGCAGAAGAGATTAAGAAGAGATGGCAAAACTACACAGAAGAACTATACAAGAATGAGCTTAACATCCCAGATAACCACAATGAGATGGTCATTGACCTCGAACCAGACATCCTAGAATGTGAAGTGAAATGGGCCTTAGAAAATCTGAGCAACAACAAAGCTAGTGGAGGTGACAGTATTCCAGCTGAGCTATTCAAAATCTTAAAAGACGATGCAGTAAAAGTGCTACACTCAATTTGCCAGCAAATTTGGAAAACTCAACAGTGGCCACAGGATTGGAAAAGGTCAGTTTACATTCCAATTCCAAAGAAAGGCAATGCCAAAGAATGTTCAAACTATCGCACCATTGCACTCATTTCACATGCTAGTAAAGTTATGCTTAAAATCCTACAAGCTAGACTCCAGCAGTATGTGGATCGAGAACTACCAGAAGTACAGGCAGGATTTCGAAGAGGCAGAGGAACTAGAGATCAAATTGCCAACATACGCTGGATCATGGAGAAAGCTAGGGAGTTCCAGAAAAACATCTACTTCTGCTTCATTGACTATGCAAAAGCCTTTGATTGTGTGGATCACAACAAACTGTGGCAAGTCCTTAAAGAGATGGGAGTACCAGACCATCTCATTTGTCTCTTTAGAAACCTATATGTGGGTCAAGAAGCAACAGTGCGAACCGAACACGGAACCATTGATTGGCTCAAAATTGGAAAAGGAGTCCGGCAAGGCTGTATACTGTCGCCCTGCCTATTTAACTTATATGCAGAGCACATCATGAGAAAGGCAGGGCTAGATGAATCAAAAGTTGGAATTAAGATTGCCGGGAGAAATATCAACAACCTAAGATATGCAGATGATACCACTCTGATGGCAGAAAGTGAAGAGGAACTAAAGAGCCTCTTGATGCGGGTGAAGAAGGAGAGTGCAAAAGTTGGCTTGAAACTCAACATTAAGAAAACCAAAATCATGGCATCCGGCCCTCTCAATTCCTGGCAAATAGATGGGGAAGAAATGGAGGTAGTGACAGATTTTATTTTTCTGGGCTCCAAGATCACCTCAGATGGGGACTGCAGCCAAGAAATTAAAAGACGCTTGCTCCTGGGGAGGAAAGCTATGGCAAATCTAGACAGCATACTAAAAAGCAGAGACATCACCCTGCCAACAAAAGTGCGTATAGTCCAGGCCATGGTTTTCCCAGTTGCAATGTATGGCTGTGAAAGTTGGACCATAAGAAAGGCTGAGCGCAAAAGAATTGAGGCCTTTGAACTATGGTGCTGGAGAAGACTCCTGCGAGTCCCTTGGACTGCAAGGCGTTCAAACCGATCAGTCCTAGAAGAGATCAACCCTGACTGCTCCTTAGAAGGCCAGATCCTGAAGTTGAAACTCAAGTACTTTGGCCACCTAATGAGAAGGAAAGATTCACTGGAGAAGAGCCTAATGCTGGGAAAGATTGAGGGCAATAGAAGAAGGGGACGACAGAGAATGAGATGGCTGGATGGAGTCACTGAAGCAGTAGGTGTGAATTTAAATGGACTCCAGAAGATGGTAGAGGACAGGAAGACCTGGAGGAACGTTGTCCATGGGGTCGCGATGGGTCGGACACGACTTCGCAATTAACAACAAGTAATACTTCATGTGATCTTGATTCTATCCCTCTCTTAATGCAGCCTAGCACTGTGTTGACTTTTTTGGTAGCTGCAGCACACTGTTGGCTCATATTTAAGTGATTGTCCACTAGGACTCCAAGATCCCTCTCACAGTTACTACTATTGAGCAAGGTACCACCTATACTATACCTGTACATCTGGTTTTTCTTGCCTATATGTAGAACCTTACTTTTTTCACCACTGAATTTCATTTTGTTAGATAGCGCCCAGTATTCAAGTCTATCCAGATCCTCCTGTATCTTAAGCCTGTCTTCTGGAATGTTGGCTATTCCTGCCAGTTTGGTGTCATTTGCAAATTTGATGAGTTCCCCATCTATCCCTTCATCCAAATCATAGATGAAGATGTTGAATAGCACTGGGCCCAGAACAGAGCCCTGGGGCACCCCACCACACGCTTCCCTCCATGTAGATGCAGTTCCATTGAGGACCACACGCTGAGTCAGTCAGCCAGCTACGAATCCATCTGGTGGTGATGCTGTCTAATCCACATTTTTCTATCTTATCAAGTAGTAGGTTGTGATCTACTTTATCAAATGTCTTACTGAAGTCCAAGTAAATTATATCCATAGCATTCCTCTGGTCCACTAATTTTGTCATTTGGTCAAAGATTTGTCTGGCATGATCTGTTTTTGACAAACCCATGTTGGTTTTTGGTAATGACTTTGTTTGCCTCTAGGTGTTTGCTGATCCATTGTTTGATTATCTTTGCGAAGTTTTCTTGCAGACATTTCATTACCAAACTAGGTAGCATCAGCATTGCTACTGATCATGTTACCTCTTTCTCCTGGGAGGAGAAAGAGAGGGAGAGAAGAGGAAAAAGGGAAAGAAGAGGAAGGGAAGAGGAGGAGGAGAAGATGATAATATGATGATGATGATGATGCCTAGTGTGTTAATGAAACATCTGCAAGAAAACTGCCAAGCTCAGAGAACACAAAGGACCTCACAATTTAACCCAGAGCTACAAATATTCTCTTCTATCAGTAATTTCTCACGTTTCTGAATGTGCCATAGTTTCAGAGGTGTTTTTTAGACATGGCATGGAGTAGAATCAGGGCAGGGAAATGATAGTCTGATAATCTCAGCCAAAATCTATCATCAAGCAGAATTAATTCCTTCTTCTGCCAGAGAAAGATGCCAGGTTTCATCCAGAACAAAGGAGAGAGCAGAGAGCAGAGAAAAGAAAAAAAAAACTAAATGTCTGGAAAACAATCATATATAATCCCTTTTTTTCTTTCTTTCTTTTTCTTTTTTCTTTCTTTTTGCAAAGAGTCGTTATGTCTACCAGCTTCAGTATTCTTGAAATGTGTAAGCTTGATGTCTGGAAAGGAAAGATCTTTGTTTTCGGTGTGAATGTGTTTAAGAACACTCCCTGCTTTCCAGCACTTTATTTCAAGTTCATTCTGTCCTTAAGTTCGCTGTAGAAAGCTGGGTCAGAAAAGTCACTCTGTTCTAGGTAGATGCCAGTCTCATTTTTATGCTTTTTCTCTTTGGGAAAGAACTGACTTTTGTGCATAGGAGTGAATTTCATTACACACACACACACAGAGAGAGAGAGAGAGAGAGAGAGAGAGAGATCCACCACTGCAGTTTACAGAAGGAATTGACTGTGCACTAAATCAATATCCTACATTAGACAATAAAAAGAAATGCTGACGTTAACACGCCTGCTCCCCATGCAAAAGGAACTTAAGCAGATTCTGCCAAGAGGAAAAACATTGCTAAAACAAACAAAATTTGTGAATGGCGTCTCCGGGTGGCAGTTCAAATCCCTCTAAAAAGCATCTGAAGATTGGACATCAAGATGAAAATGAGTGCAGTTTGGATCAGGGGACATGGATCTTGTGAAATATGACGTTCTTACGTGTAGTTCTTGAGTTACCTGATGCATTCCTCTCTTTGGAAATCATATCATTGGCAGGACATCAAGTTGTATTGAGTATGCAGTCCCAATGTTTTGGCATAACTATAGTCTGATGAGTAGGATTCTGAAGAAAGAGGTGTTTTCCAAATGCTTTGTGATACTGCTCTCACAGTCCCTCATCATGCTGTCTTAGTCTGATGGGGATGGTCCAAAGCTAATGGACGAAGATTGTTGGTCTTGATATTGGAGTATAGGCACTAAGGAGCTGATGAATTGTTTTTATAGTGAAAACAGTGGAACAACTTGACTCCAGAAGCTGTGGGTGCTCCAACACTGGAGATTTTAAAGAAGAGATTGGACAACAATCTCTTAGAGTTCCCTGCTTGAGTAGAGGGTTGGACTAGAAGATTTCCAAGGTCTCTTCCAACTTTGTTATTCTATTATGACTATCTTTACCTATATTAATTTATAATGATATCATTTTTTTTAACAAAAATCACTTCTGCCCCTGTAATGAGTGGCATGTGCTGTCCTCAATTTGGGGTCCTCTACCAGAGGCCTGGGAGTTTGGGGGTTCTATGCAGGATTTTAGCTGTTCCTAGGACTGAACTCTTCTGAACAGAGACCCCAGGTGTCATTCCTGGGATCTGTTGGAGCTCCTCTCCCAGTTTAGGGCTCATAGCCCCAAGTATCCCTACTGCTGCTGGGACCACTTTAGCCTTGACATTCCATCTCCTCTCCGGTTCCTTCTTCAGGCTATGGTACTTCTCCAGCTTTTCATTTTCCTTCTTCCTGATGTTGCTGACACTTGGCTGTGGTAGCTCTATCACCACTGCTGTTTTCTGATTCTTGTCTTGTACCATGATGTCTAGCTGATTGGCCAGTACCTACCTGTCTATATGGAGATGATGGGCTATAGGAACAAATCATGCATGAATTAGATAAAAGGTTTTATCTATGTCTATATCAATGGTGGGATTCAAATATGTGAACAACCAGTGGATGCTGCTTCCAGAAGTCTATTCTGGGCCTGGGCAACAAAAAATTAGCTACCAGTTCTGCCGAAGTGGTGCAAACCAGCTGAATCCCACCACTGGTCTATAGCTATAACTATATAGATATAGATACGATATAGATTATAGATATAAATGTAAATATAAATCTAGATAATGATGATGATGATGATGATGAAGAAGAAGAAGAAGAAGAAGAAGAAGAAGAAGAAGAAGAAGAAGAAGAAGAAGAAGAAGAAGAAGAAGAAGAAGAAGAAGAAGAAGAAGAAGAAGAAGAAGAAGAAGAAGAAGAAGAAGAAGAAGAATAAGAAGAAGAAGAAGAAGAAGAAGAAGAAGAAGAAGAAGAAGAAGAAGAAGAAGAAGAAGAAGAAGAAGAAGAAGAAGAAGAAGAAGAAGAAGAAGAAGAAGAAGAAGAAGAAGAAGAAGAAGAAGTTGGAAAGGACCTTGGAGGTCATCTAGTCCAACCCTCTGCTCAGGCAGGAAACCCTATACCATTTCAGACAAATGGCTGCCCAGTCTCTTCTTAAAGACTTCCAATGTTGGAGCATTCACAGCTTCTGGAGGCAGGTTTTTCCATTTGTTAATTGTTTTAACTGTCAGGAAGTTTCTCCTTAGTTCTAGGTTGCTTCTCTCCTTGACTAGTTATAAAGATATGTAGATGTAGATATACAGTAGATATAAATAAGATATAGATATAGGTATGATATAGATATAGTTATACTGTAGATATAGATAAGCTATATAGATACGCATGTATGTGTGTGCACACGTGCGGTGTGTGTGTCTCTCTGTGTGTATGTCTGTGTGTATCTGTGTCTGTGTGTATATCACAGAATCACAGAGTTGTAAGGGGCCTTGAGGGTCTTCTAGTCCAACCCCTGATCAAGCAAGAGACCTTATATCATTCCAGATAAATGGTTCTCCAGTCCCTTCTTAAAAGTCATCAGTGTTGGAGCACCCACAAAATCTGAAGGCAAACTGTCCCACTGGTTGATTGTTCTAACTGTCAGGAAATTTCTCCTTAGTTCTAGGTTGCTTCTCTCCTTGATTAGTTTCCATCCATTGCTTCTTGGTGCTTTGGAGAATAGCTTGACTCCTTCTTCTTTGTGGCAGTCCCTGAGATATTGAAACACTGCTACATGTCACCCTAGTTCTTCTTTTCTCTAAACTAGTCATACCTAATTCATGTAACCATTCTTCATATGGTTTGCCTTCAACCCTCCAATTATCTTTGTCACTATTCTCTGTGTATGTATGTATGTATGTATGTGTATACATGCATATGTGTGTCTGCATGTCTGTGTAGCTGTGTGTTTGTGATTGTGTGTCTATATATCTGGATTTGGAACTCTTAGAACTTCAAATAAGCTAAGGATACTTAGCTCTTATGTTCTGCTTTCTTTCCAAAAATATATGCTTATTGCATGTTTTTTAAAAATTACCTGTGCCATGAAAGGTGTCAGATCTTATCCAGCTTTCTGTGTGGCTCATCTCTGACATCAGAGAGAGAGAGAGAGAAAGGAAGTCACATCCACCAGACAGGAGCAGACGTTCTCTGCCAGTTGCATTGATTGATTCTCCCTAGTTGGTTTCAATAGGAAGGTGTTAAGGGAGAAAAAACGATCAATCCATGGAAATAAGACCCCTCTTCCCTCACTTCTTTCCAGACTGGGTTTCAGAAGTAATGATTTTCTGTCTCAGCTTCAACTCTGGGAGAAATGATAGGATTGCTCCATTGGGCAAGTTTGCAAGTCTTCAGCTGCAACCTGGTGCCCAGTTAGGAAGAAATGCCATTCCAGCTCCTTATTTTGCATGGACAGCCAGGGATATTGTGCTGAACGTCAATAAATCAATGATTGTCTGGTCCCATCATTTTGAAGCTTCTTTTCAAAGCTTTGGCTGATTTCCTTTCAATCTGGCTCCTCAGCAATGCTCTGCAGCCAACGGGCTTCCCAACAAATAATTACATGAAATAAATAGAATTTGTATTTAATTTGGTCATCTACAGAAACCGTAGTGCAGATCCCTGTTGCCTGACCCAAATGGCTTGAAGGCTGGAGCATTTTAGGCACTACCAGGTCATACACAGGAAGGAAATACATCTGTCTATCTTCTATCTATCTATCTATCTATCTATCTATCTATCTATCTATCTATCTATCTATCTATCTATCTAAATTTATATGCCACCCTTCACTTTCTGGAGTGACTCAAGGAAGAATTCTGTAGAATTCTGTGAGTTGAAGTCCACACATCTTAAAGTTGTCAAGTTTCAGAAACACTGTTCTAGGAGAACACTCTATGAACACCACTCTAGGAAAACACCATCTTTATTATACTAAGCTTGGCTCAGAATAACAGAGTTGGAAGGCACCTTAGAGGACTTCTAGTCCAACCCCTTGCTCAGGCAGGAAACCTTATACCATTTCAAACAAGTGTCCAATCTCTTCTTAAAAACCTCCTGTGACGGAGCACCCACAACTTCTGGAGGCAAGTCGTTCCACTGATTAATTGTTCTTTCAGGAAATTTCTCCTTAGTTCTAGGTTGGTTCTCTCCCTGATTAGTTTTCATCCATTGCTTCTCGTCCTGCCTTCAGGTGCTTTGGAGAATAGCTTGACTCCCTCTTTTTTGGGGCAGCCCCTTAGATAATGGAAGACCACTATAATGTCATTCCTAGTCCTTTTCATTAAACTAATCACACCCAATTCCTCTAATCGTTCTTCATATGTTTTAGCCTTTTGTTCATTTTTTGCTCTTTTTGTTCATTTTCCCACCCCCCAAAATTTATTTTATTATTTTTGTAACACATACAAACTATATGGGATTAAAGGCAAAGAGAAGATTTCTCCTGAAAAATGTTAGTGAACTTGTAGGGTAGAAAAAAAAAACAGATGGCCAATTTGAGTCGGTTTCTCAGGGGAAGGAAAATATTTTCCAGTTGTTTTTCAAGGAGCGCCTGTTAGTGGTAATAAGAGCAAATGTTGCTAAAGGAGCTAATTGAGAGATGTACCTTGTAACAGCTTCCCTTAGTTAACAAAAATTGTAATAAAACCGGATGGCTTGAAAGGATAAAAAGCATAGATAGGTCTACCAGTTGGGGCTGCAATAAATTAGATTAGTCTGTAGTTGCTTTTCTTTTTCTTTATTCATGCCTTTAACTTCTTTGCTTTACTACTTCTTACTCTTTATCTGTGCTTTCCTAATGCTGTTTAATTCTCAAAGGAAAAACCACGATAAGTATTTATGTATGGCTGTTATCTATCATTTTCAGCCATTGAGGGATGCTGGAAGAATGATGGTGATGTATTAATATCACTGATCTGGAGAGGCCTGAATTTTGTCCTTTTTTTCCCCCATCTGAGGTGGGAGGTTGAAGAAGGAGGTTTATATAAAATAAGTGTGTCAGATTTTTCCAGAGGTTTTCCAGAGGCTTAACATATGTAAGTGACAGCTTAATTCATCAAAAAGAAGAAAGACGAAAAAGATTATATCACCATGATGTGATGTGTTCCTGGCAACTGTAGATGTTGGATATGGGCACACTGAAATAGAATCGGAGTATCGTAGCGTTGCAAGGGATCCTTGAGGTCTTCTAGTCCAACCCTCTAAGAGCAGGATACACAGACCATTCTAATCAAATGGCTGCCTAACATTGGCTTGAAAACTGGCAGAGATAGAGCATCCATAGCTCCGGAAAGCAGGCTATTCCATTGCATAATAGTCAGGAAACCTCTTATAGATGTAGGAGAAGAGCAGGCTGAGTTGGAAGGCAGAGTTAAATGTGTCATCAGTTTGAAGTCAATGCATTGCCACAAGAGACCCCTCTGTGAATTCCATTGACCCTTATCTAGCGCCAATTTAGTTCTGACCACCACTTGACTAGATTCTTGTATATAGATAGCAACCATAAACTCCTCTGTGTTTTGAACTCAAAAAATGCAACTAGTTATTTGCGCCTGATAATAAATTACCTGTTGCTCCGCACGCTGACTGGGGGTTCTGAAAATTGAAGTCCACAGATCTTAATACTCCTGAGGCTGAGAAACACTGTTCGGTCTCAACAGCCAATAGTCCCAATTTGCACCACCTTATTCAAGCCTTCTCTTCTAGAGAGTTCAAGTTTATTCTGTGGTTTAAATCCCAAATGCTTAACATTTTAAATCATTTTGACCACTATGGCAAAATTTGAATATGAGCGATGTTGCAAACCTGAGCTTTCAATTAAAAGTCACTGATGGTAGGGATACAGGTAGCCCTTGACTTACAAGGCTTACAATGTTTGAAGTTACAACAGCACTGAAAAAAGTGGCTTATTTAGGTCCCTGCATTTATGACCATCACAGCATCCCATTAGTCACGTGATCAAAACTCAGATGCTTGGCAACCGACACATATTTACAACGGCTGCAGCATCTGGGGTCATGTGATGGCCATGTATGACTTTCTCAGTTGGCTTCTGCTGGAGAGGCTGGATTCACTTAACAACTGTGCGATTTGCTTAGCAACTGCAGTGATTCACTCAACAGCCATGGCAAACAAGGTCATAAAATAGGGTATAACTCACTTAACAAGCTTAGCAACAGAAATTTTGGTCCCAGTTGTAGTCATAAGTCAAATACAACCTATAAAGTAATGGTGGTTCTATACACTTGCTAATTGAGATACATGCCCAAGTGTGTTGTGTCAAAACAGCTCCCAGCTTTTCTTTCCTGGCTAGAAGTTAAGCTTTTCCAATTACTGACATTAAAATATGAGAATCATTACAAGATAAGCACTAACTGCTGAAAGTTTCTGTAAAACTCCACACTGGAAAATATGCTATCTGCACTTAGATCAAGTCCTAATATATAACTTTTCAGAGAAAGATGTCAGAATGCTATCAGCAAATGATTTATTTAACTTTGGATACCAGCTTCTTTACACTGATTTTTTTTTTCACTCCAACTTGCACTATTAGCATGAATTGTGGACAGAATTCTAGAGTCAATGGCTTAATTGCAATTGATTCTTATAGGAGATTAGATCTATTTCATTACTAAATGCTTCATTTTTTTTGTAAACAATGCAAATATAAAATAACGGTAAAATTATAGCTTTCATGTGCAAATGTAACTGAAGTGATAGGATAATTATCAAAAGAATATTGAATATTGAAAATTTATATTCCTGTTTATGCAACCTAAAATTGCATTTGCCTTTTTTGCAACCACCTCATATTACTGCCCCATATATATTAGGAGCCATGGTGGTGCAATGGTGAGAATGCAGTATTGCAGGCAAGGTCTGCCCACAACCTGGAGTTCAATCCTGACCAGCTCAAGGTTGACTCATCCTTCCAAGGTGAGTAAAATGAGGACCCAGATTGTTGGGGGCAATATGCTGACTCTGTAAACCACTTAAAGAGGGCAGTATACAAGTCTAAGTGCTATTGTGCTATTGCTATTTTTTTTCTGTTCTGTTCTGTTTTGTTCTGTTCCGTTCTATTCTATTGCCATGGTGGTACCGGCAGTATCGCAGGCTAACTCTGCCGACTGCCAACAGTTTGATCCTGACCAACTCAAGGTTGATTCAACCTTCCAAGGTCAGTAAAATGAGGACCCAGATTGTTGGAGACAGTAGACTGACTCTGTAAACCACTTAGAGAGGGCTGTAAAACACTATGAAGTGGTATGTAAGTCTAAGTGCTATTGCTATTCCAGATTTTTTTATACAGATATTATTGCCAAGCTAAGTTCCTTTCGTCCTTTACATTGTGTTTGATTTCTGTTTCCTGAATGAAGAACTTTCCATTTGTTTGTGTTAAATTTCACGTGTGATTTTTATCCATCTCTTTAATCGCTCAAGATCATTTTTAATTTTAAGACTGCCTTCTAAAGTGCTAGCTATCGCACTCAGATATGTCATCTGCAAATATGATAAGCATTCACTCCTGTATGTGAGTATTAATAAAACATTGAAGAGTACAGAACAATGGCCTCATCCTTTTAGCAACCCGTTCAATGAATGCCTCTATTTTAATGAGGAATTCTTGAATGTGATTTTTCAACCCAGCTAGGTATGCATTTTGTTGCCATGCCCACTTAGAACATACTTAACTAGATTGCTAATCAAAATGCCATGGAGCACTGCATCAAATGTTAGGAAGAATTCAAATTGTACTATGTCTGCATTGACACAGTGTACTAAAGAAGTTGATTGATTGATTGACTGATTGGTTAATTATACGCCATCTAGTTGTTTTCAACTCCTACCAAATTGCATAGATTGATTTTCTCCACGATGATCTGTTCCCTACTGGCCGCAGTCCATTCAGAATTGGGCCTTGGAAATGGTGGGCAAGTGTGCACATGTGAAGTTGTATTTGTGAAAGTATCATGTATGCCCAAAACCATCCCCTTTCCCGCCCGCCACCTTCATTGCTTCGCCAAGCCAGAAAGGTTGGACATTACTGCCCTAACCTCTGCACTCATTGCCACTGCACTCATTGCCACTGCAACTTTACCATTGGTCATTCTCTTCTTTTCTTTCCTTCCACCTTTCCCAGCATTAAGGGGATGACTCAGTGGTTCAAGACCTGAGCACTTTGCAAAAGGGTGAGCTCCCATTCTTGCCCCAGCTCCTGTCCAACTAGCAGTTAAAAGCATACAAATGTGAATAGGTACACGTCAGTGGGAAGGTAACAGCATTCTGTGCGCCTTGCCATGTAGTTATGTTGGCCACATGACCACAGAAGTGTCTACAGATAACAGTGTTTCCCTCGGCTAACAAAAGGAGATGAGCACTGTCCTCTGAAGTTGGACACAACTAGAAAGGAGAAACCTTTATCTTTTTTTTTTTCTCAAAAAAATCAATTAGAGATCCATTAAATCATCATGTTGTAAAGCTGGAAGCAATCCCAAAAACTGTTTTAAGTATTTGATAATCTGCTCTAGAATCTTCACTTTAAGATCAACTGCACTTAGTTCTCTGGATTCCTCTTTTTCCCCTTGTTGAAGACAGAGATAATATTTGTCCTCTTCCAGGCATCCAGCATTTATATATCTTCCAAGATTTATTAAAAAGAATAAAGACACAGGACAATCACTTGTCTGAGATGGTATAGGTTCTCCTGCCTGAGCATGGGCTGGACTAGAAGACCTTCAAGATCCCTTCCAGCTCTATTCTATTCTATCTCTGATAGAGTAATATCCAGCCTCCCTTTGAGAACCTCCAGTGAAAGGAAGAAACCATTTCATGCAATAAACTGTTCCATTGATTGACACCTCTTAGAAGTTTGCTAGTTCTTTCATGATAGTTCTACTACAATCTTCCAATCATTTTGATCCTTTGAGACTTTTATGTAAACTCCATGCCTGATATCCTGATAAACTACATCCATGCATTAACCTTTCTCTTTCTCTTTTCATTTCCAGGACTAAAGCCTTTTTCCAGGAAGGGCAGAATGTCAACTACCACCTTATGCTTGCTTATGCTTCACTGTGATATGGTGACAGAGTGCCATGATTGGTGGGGAGGGAGGAAGGCAAATATAAGTGCTGCATCTTATTGAGATACTGCTTCAAGGTCACTCAGCACACGAGCTACATTCCTTAAGTCTCTGTGCTTGGGACTCAACATTAAACAAAATCCTGCCTGTATCTGACTGGCTGCCAGGGTGGGAAATAAGAGGTAGCTGAGGGAGGGAAAGTTGAACTTAGGGTAATAATAATAATAATAATAATAGTAATCATCATCATCATAATCAACAACAACAACAACAGACAGACAGACAGTAACGAGGAGCAGAGCGCCAACAGTGCTGAATGGAGAGAAGTGTTTCTCTCCATTCAGCGCTGTTTGCGCTCTGCTCCTCGTAGCCGCCGCCGCCTCCTCGCCATGTCCCAGCGCGGCACTCCTGCTGGCGCACGCTCTACTCCCCGCTCGGCTTTAGGCGCCCTTCATCCCCAAGGCACACGCCAAACGCACCACAAGGATCGAGTCTCTCGAGCTCGACCTACCAGCAGGAGCGCCGCACTGGGACATGGTGAGGCGGTGGTGGCTACGAGGAACAGAGCGCAAACAGCGCTGAATGGAGAGAAACACTTCTCTCCATTCGGCGCTGTTTGTGCTCTGCTCCTCCTAGCTGCCGACGCCGCCTCCTCGCCATGTCCCAGCGCGGCGCTCCTGTTGGTAGGTCGAGCTCGAGAGATTCGATCCTTGTGGTGCGTTTGGCGTGTGCCTCAGGGATGGAGGGCGCCTAAAGCCGGCCACGGAGTGAGGAAATGGGATCGGGATGATCTTCTGGAAGCTGAGGCAAGCAGGAGCCATGGAAGTGCAGTCGGTATCTGAGCCGTCGGTGGCAGCGGTGGCGGGGGCAGTGGCCCCCGGCACCAGTGCTCTCCCTTTGGAACCGGCAAAGGATACAGACCGCCAGCTGCGTCTTCGCCTCTGTGTCCTCAACCGAGCAGGATTACATGGGCACCCTGCGCTTCCTGCAGGGTGCAAATGCCGGGGCTCCGGAGGGTATGCCTGGACCCCGGAAAGGGGAGGGAGTCACTGGGGAGGGCGAAAGGTTGCATCGAGGAAGAGGAAGGGCAGCTGTGCATCTGCTGCGGCGATGGGACCCGCGGTGGCCACTTGGTGGCCACGCCCACTTGGTGGCCACGCCCACTTGGCCACGCCCCTGGGGTCACCACAACGTGGGGAGCTGTATTATGGGGTCACGGCATTAGAAAGGTTGAGAACCACTGCTCTAATAAATAAATAAGGAAACTCAATGGAATTACATTTTCTGTAATCCATCGATGGCAAGGTGGCCATGTAGGGACTAAGGAAGATGATCTTCATGGAAATATGCAGGAACCACCTTAACAAAAGAGGCTGAAACATTTGTTTAAGTTCAGAACAATGAGATAATATAGCTGAGGTAGACACCTCTTTAGTTCACAGCGGTATAAGAAGCAGGGGGATACACAACACAATCAAGCTTGGAAGATCAATACCAGCCCCATTAGGTAGACCAAACAAGAAAATTAAGTCCAAAGGAAGCTTTGCACTTTTGTTATTGAGATTGGCCATAATAACAGAATTTTGCAAGTCTGACTTGGGAAAAAGGCCTATGTGAAGCAGAAGGGAAACCTATCCAAGTGGAGCCATGGGCAGAAGAAGGAAGAAGAGGTAGAGGAAGAGGAAAGAAAAGCAAGGATAATATATAACATTCATTTTATCTTATTGGGAAATAGTGTAGAAAGACATGCACTAGCCTAAAGCTTAATAGTGCTTCAAGATTGTCAGCTCTGCCGGCAGTGTTAGCAGTCTAGTGTTCCCTACAGTGCAATCAGACAGTACAATGATATAAATTCTTTAAAAGAAATCTGCAGGAAGGGGAAATATTAGATTGCTGCATCACAGCAATGCAAACGTTAGCTCATATATTCAAGTTTGGGGTGTGTGAAGATTCCCTGATAAGGCTCAAAGCGTTGGCAGAATATTGGATCTCCAAGTGCAAGAATGCAATTAGGCAACTACTTGGTGGCACCTCTGGCAATCGAGGTTTCAAAAGTCAGACCGAAAGCAGCAGTGAAGCATTCCTTCACAGACACACGAAGATGAAAGATTATGCCAGGGAACACAGAAGGAAACAGTTCAGAGTCCTGCCTTCACTGTCAGCAGCATCTCCTCTATCCAATAGTGGGATTCAAATATATGAACAACCAGTTCTCTGTGTGGATGCCACTTCTGGAAGTCCATTCTGGGCCTGGGCAACAAAAAATTAGCTACTGGTTCCGCCGAACTGGTGTGAACCGGCTGAATCCCACCACTGCCTGTATCAATGTATCGATAAAGATGGGCAAAGTTGCTGCATTTGCATGCAATAATGAATTAAACCACTTCTGTGGTGTGCACTGGAAAAAAATGAAAAGGCATGCCCAGAATTTGCCGAGGAAGCTACGATGGTCTGCATCTGGACATATCATATGCATCAGTATTCTTTGCAAGCGCATTATTGCATTAGCAATTTATGGGGTTTCTGATTCAGCATGAATTACATTGCACTAAGATTATTAAGCAGTGCAGCTTCCTCCTAATAATGTGCAGGAAGAATATAGTGCACACAATGGGGAAATGCAACTGATACTAACCAGGACTGTAAATAAAAAATATTTGGATTTCTATCAGGCCCAGAATCAAGAATGACATGTGTAATTTTTACAAGCTGAGTTATTTATGATGATTTACTACCCTAATTTGGGTAATGGAACATCTACAAGAGCACAACCAAACTCAGAGAGCACCAAGGACCTCTGCATTCTTTATTGTTAGACAAAATCTTGCCAGACTGAGCATTGTACTATCTGCTTCTACAGTATAGTCCAGTGGTGGTGAAGGTGCCAGAGGTGGCACTCAAGCCCTCTCTGTGGGCACCTGCGCCATCACCCCAGTCCTAGGTCTTCAGCTGGGTTTTATAAGACCTTTTCGTTTTAGGCCTCCACCGCCATGTACAAAAAAAAAAAAGGTTCAATCAATCAGTCAATTTCAAGTTCTCGCGAGGAAAAAAAAAGATCTTGCAAAGTTGGAATTGATTGATCAAAATGTTTAGTCCTATCCAGTCTGCCATTATCACCGCAGCCACGCCCACCCAATGGGCCACACCCACCCAGCACCCGATGATGCATAAGTGGGTTTTGGGTTGCAGTTTGGGCACTCAGTCTCTAAAAGGTTCGCCATCACTGGTATAGTCTGTGCCTGGAGGCTATGCCAATTTAGATAAGTAGGAACTTTCTCCAAGTCAATCTTTCCAAGTGTGACTAGATGCAGTTTTTTGGCCCAAACAGATCTGGGATATGCCATCTCTGACCTGGGATGACCTTCCATTCCCCCATTCATGGATGATTCAGACTGGGGTCTTCCTGGATCCATAACTCCTGCTCAAAGAGCAAGTAGCAATTTGCTAAGAGGGCCTGGGCAGAGGCCAGGCAGCCCTCCATGTCATCTCAAGGCTTGACTATCTGCCATGTGATCTAAATGAAGCTACCCTTGAAGACACTTGGAAGCTTCAACTACAGTGGCATGAGTAGCGATGGACTTGCCTTAACAAGCCCATGTGACACCTCTGCTTCATGAGTTGCACCGGTTACCTGTCTATTTTCAGGTGCAATTCAAAGTGCTGGTTATCACTTATAAAGCCTACATGACATAAAGCCTGGTTACTTGAAGAACCATCCAATCTACTGTGGCTTCAACCTGACATAGTCCTCTCTATTAAATAATGCAGTTTTTCAGAACTCAAGAGCATCAGTATCTGTCATGGCACCAGCCTTCTGAAATGATTATCTCCTCCAAATCCAGATGGCTGCCATCTGGTGGCCTTACCAATCTGGCTATTCTCCTAGATATGCTGGGGAATTCTGGGAGTTGAAGTCCACAGATTGGACACCTTGGGCTTTGGGGCAGACTGGATAAAACCCCTCCATGCCAGATATGCTTGACATAGCTGGATATGTTCTGGTGCTGGTTGTTCAGATTTTCCATCTTGTTTCTTTCCTTTACTGTACTTTTTATTTACTTTATTATATTTTTATCTTGTTTCCTTTATAATGTGAGCTGCCCAGAATCAATTTAGAGTCAGGCAGCAGTGAAATCTGATCAAATAAAAAAATGACTACTAACCTTAAGATTTCCATTTGTAAGGTTGTACCTTAGAATAGGCTTACCATGATTTTAGAAACCAAAGAAAACACCTTTTCACCAATCCCAGTTTTTAAAAAAACAACAACCAATTCTTTGCATCAATTCAAAACAATTCAAATCTCCAAATGTAAAGAACATCCCTAACTGTTCAGGGCTATTATTTTAATTTATGTATTATTTATGTACACATCCTCTTCATGACCTGTTTTCCTTGTTACCTTCTGGAAGGAGGCTCCATGGTATCCGCAGCAGAACATCCAGATTCAGCCGTAGTTTCATTCCATACAGCATTAACCTTGTGAACTTTCAGGCTTCCTCCTTCCGTTATATATTCAAGATGGACAGTATTTAATATTTATTTGCTACGTACATGTAGGGGTGTGTAATTTTTGATGTATGCCGTTGTGCCCACAGTAAACAAATGACCATAAAGGTTATCTTATCTATCTTATCTATTAAACCAAATTATATAGCACCCATCTTACAAATAAGTAAGTGAATCTGGGCAGCATGCAACAGTATTCTGTCATAAAACAATTTCACAGGTCTGCTGAAAAAAAATCACCAAGAAAATTAAAAATTCGCAAAGATCCTAATTCAACCAACCGAATATTCCTATGTATTTATAAGTCATTCTATCCTGCTTGATATTTCTTTCTTTCTTTCTTTCTTTCTTTCTTTCTTTCTTTCTTTCTTTCTTTCTTTCTTTCTTTCTTTCTTTCTTCCTTTCTTCCTTTCTTCTTTTCTTCCATTCTTCCTTTCTTTTTTCCTTCCTTCCTTCCTTCCTTCCTTCCTTCCTTCCTTTCTTTCTTTCTTTCTTTTTTTGGTGGGGGTAATATCAGCCATAGTTTCTAACATGCGAAACTCAACAAAGAATCAAGCTAACCAATTCCATTTAGTACAGCTTGTGGAATCTAAAGGAAGGCTACAAGATCTGGATGCAAAAATCTTCACATCACTAGGTGGCCCTGAAAGACAGTTATCAGAAGAATAATTTGGGGTTCTAATTTGAGCAGAGATTGCACAAGAATAAATAAAAATAAAATCCAGACAGTTGTGACGAAAAGAGAGTTATTTATTCCAAAAAAACAAAGAGGCTTGTCTAGAGGGGCATCTGCAGAGAAATGGGGTACACAGAAATTGTTTTATGGGGGAGTTTGTCCTGGATGTGAAAGTTTTGTGTGCTCATTCTAGGCCAAGGGTAGGCAACCTTGCTGGCTCAGGAATTCTGGGAGTTGAAGTCCACGAGTCATAAAAGAGCCAAGGTTGCCTACCCCTGTTCTAGGCTGACACTTGAGGGATGTGGGGGTGGCGGTGTACATTTACCCTAGAGAGAAAGGGTTGATTAAATCAAGTGATGTGGTTTGAGTCTCTTTGTTTGAGCTTTGAGCATTATAATTATATTGTATTAATTGAGTTATTGTTTGTTTCCTTGTGTGTGTTTACAATTTGAAATAATTAATTAATTCTTTCGCTTGGGTAAGTTTAAAGCAGGGGTTTTCAAACTTGGCCCTTTTATGACTTGTGGACTTCAACTCCCAGAGTTCCTCAGCCAGCGACGCTGGAAGTCATAAAAGGGCCAAGTTTGAAGACCCCTGGTTTAAAGGATTTCAGAGATTGTTGATCTTTGTGGAGACCTGGTTAGCTACCATGAGATTCCCTATATAATATTTCTAACAGTTGTATAAATTTATAAATTCTTCCCACACAGTGTTGTATAGAAAAGTAGCTACTGTAACTTCACCTCCCCATCGACACTGTGATGGCTTCTGAAATGTTTTAGAGCAAATGAAGGCAACTGGTCAGATATGATCCCCTATGACAGTGGTTCTCAACCTGTGGGTCAGGACCCCATTTGGGGTCGAACGACCATTTCACGGGGGTCGCCAAACAAGGCTGTCCGCCATTTTCCCCCCTTTTCTTTGGCCACGCCCCTGGCACCCGGTGATGTATAGGTGGTTGGGAGGTCACCACAACATGGGGAACTGTACTATGGGGTCGCGGCATTAGAAAGGTTGAGAACCACTGCCCTATGAAGACAACTGCAGATGATCCTCTGTTTACCAGAGAAGAGCCAAAAGACAGAGATAGAAGGCAAGATTAACAAGCTTCAGTCATTCTTGTGCTGTGGCAGAAAGTGCAGCATTAGACTAAAGTGGGAGAAAATGAAAAGGAGGTGGGCTTTCCCTTGTTGAAGGCCCAGAGTGGCTGCTGGAGTTTGCAGAGCACACATGGTGACCTATGATCCTTTGCTGATGAAAAGGTCTTATGAACAAACCAGGTGAAACTCAAGAGCCAATGACATAAATCAAGGGAGTTGTTCAAGCTTGAAGGGGCAAAACAATAATGGAGCACTGAAAAACAGTCAAAAATTCAAAGAGCCAAGAGAATCAAGCTAACACAAGGGCAGAAACTAGATTTATGATTTGTTGTTTTCATGCAGTGAGCATACACCACATTTTCTGCAACTCCTCTTCCATTCTAGTTGTTAGCTTCATGTTTACTAGGAGTTTCTTTACCTTTGAATCTCAGGTTGTGAGCTGGCTACTCAGAAGGAGGGAGGAGGGAGACTAATAAAGGAGAGAACCAACCTAGAACTAAGGAGAAATTTCCTGATAGTTACAACAATCAGTGGAACAACTTGCCTCCAGAAGTTGTGGGTGCTCCAACACTGGAGATTATTACGAAGAGATTGGACAATCATTTGTCTGAAATGGTATAGGTTTTCCTGTCTAAGCAGGGGGTTGGACTAGAAGACCTCCAAGGTCTTTTCCAGCTCTGTTATTCTGTTATTCTTCTCGATTAGGCTGGACAAATCCAGGAACTTCCTTATTATTGTCAGTTGCCATCTAATAGCTAATATTGTCTCTAAAGAATCTTTAGACATAGACATGGAATGGAAGGATTAAAACTATATTGCAGCAAAGTGAAGCAGATTCAAAACAAGTGATGCAATTGGATGCAAGTCTTCATGTCCAGCTTAAATTTTGTTCCATAAGAGAATGATAAGCCCAACAACAACTAACAAAATAGATTTCAGTCTATGCAGATTTCAACATTTATGAATGCCTGGTGTCCAGTACTGCCAAGCAGAGAAAGAATATTGAAGTTTTTGAAATCTGGTGTTGGAGAAGACTTTTGGAATTATCTTGGACAGCCAAGTTTCTTGTCTGAAATGGTATAGGGCAGGGGTAGGCAACCTTGGCTTTTTTATGACTCATGGACTTCAACTCTCAGAATTCCTGAGCCAGCAAAGCAAAGCTTTGGGAGTTGAAGTCCATGAGTCATAAAAGAGCCAAGGTTGCCTACCCCTGGTATAGGGTCTCCTGCTCCAAAGTCCCTTCCAACTCTGTTATTCTACAGCAGGGGTCTTCAAACTTGGCCCTTTTATGAATTGTGGACTTTAACTCCCAGAATTCCTTAGCCAGGCATGCTGGCTGAGGAATTCTGGAGTTGAAGTTCACAAATCATAAAAGGGCCAAGTTTGAAGACCCCTGTTCTACAGTATGTTCTATGATGATTTGAAACTGATCATGTGTGCCTTGAATGAAAAGTCTGGCTTGGTTTATTCTGTGATCTAAGTATTTCTTTTCTTGGCTGTCCAAGATAATCCCAAGAGTGTTCAAAAAACATCAATATTCTTTCTGTCCTGGTTTTCCAAACTCAACTTTCACTACTCTAGACTATCCTAGGGAAACTCATTGGTTCTTGACATGCTGTGTACTGACATACAATCAGAATGCCAGATGTCATAAACAGAATAGTGTAATGCATGAATAGAAAAAAAAACACCTCTGGCTGAGATCTTTGGAGGTCTGCTTTTTGTGTGTGTGGTTAATATATTTATGATCACTCAGTAATAGTACTCTTGAATTCCAAAATCTATAATACAAATAATTATGGCAAAGTGTCCCTGGTACTCCAGCACATGATGCATTTCAGAAATACAAGATAGAGATTAGACATTGACTTGAAATAATAATGAATGAAGCTTGCTATTTGATAAGAGAGAACTATTATTAAAATAATGAAAGAGGCTGAATCAACTTTGATGAAATGCTCTTTGAAGACTGATATGGCCAATTGCTAACAGCTATTGGCTACTATGGAATACTGAACATTGCCTCATAAGACACTGTCAGATGTTCACCGCTTGTTAAAAAACACTAGATGCTAAATATTGCTGTTTAAAGGATGGAATTATAATAAGAGATAACATAACCTTTGCTGACACTTTTTTTCTGTGAACACACTGGCACAGATTAAAAAAGGAAATTCTGATGCCCGCTCTTATAAGGAAATAAATATATAAACATACACATACAATACATGCACACACTTACACATATGCTATAGAATCCAGTTGTTCTGCTTTGGATAGCACAAAGCCGCCTCCCAGAAAGCAACAACAAAAACTGGGTCATGTGTAGCGTCCCTGACAATACTGCGGATCCTGATCAAGCAGCCCTTATATGCGATATCCTGAATAGAAGGAAGTGAACATCCAATAATCTTTTCTGCCACCCTCACCACTCTCTGCACAGCCTTCCTATCAGAAACAGTGATATCTCCAAACCGCACCGTAATACAACACGACAGGATGCTTTCTATTGTCCCTCTGTAGAAAGTGACAAGGAAGGGGAAGGAAGACGTGGTCTTCTCATATGATGCAGAAAATGCAGGTGCTGCTGTGCCCACTTCACCAGTGTCTCACTGTTGAGTGACCAAGTTAACCTCGTCAACTGCACACCCAGAAACTTGATACGACTAACTACCTCCTCAGTTAAATCATTAATACACAGAGGTGTGTGGCTGTGCCTGCCTTTTCTGAAATCAACATTGATCTCTTTTGTTTTTCCTACATTTAAAACCAGGCTGTTGTTATTACACCAGTTCACCAAACCCTCTAACTCCTCCTGACAAGCAGCCTCATTATCATCCTGACAATTGCTGACTTGTTCCCTGACCAATGATGATATGTCATTCTCATCTGATTTCAAGGATTTTGGCTTTATCAAACAGTCTCTCGAAGGGTGGGGGGGAAGGCATTACAAAACAATGAAAGGGAGATGCTGATCTTGTTAGATGTCAGAAGATGCTAGCCATGCCAGAAAATTTAGAACATTGAATCTAAAAGTGCAGAATCTAATTTGCGGCAGCGTGTATGTGACTTTCAAAGTTACAGCTTCCTTAGAGTGCTTTTCCCTAGGCATGATCAACTGCATAATAGGAAAATTAATTAATTAATTAAATGTATACGCCGCTCACCTGATCAACTTATTTGCTCTTGATCTTGAAGAGAGATCCTCTTCCAGATCTCTCCTATTCCACATTCCCCTATTACATTCTTACATTCTTTCTTCAACGTACAGCCATTTGTTTAGTATAATAATAATAATAATAAAGTTGGAAGGGACCTTGGAGGTCATCGAGTCCAACCCCCTGCTCAGGCAGGCAGGAAACCCTACACCATTTTGGACAGATGGCTATCCAGTCTCTTCTTTAAAAAAAGTGACCATTCTAAGTTATAAGGTCACTGAAAAAAGTGACTTACAACTATTTTTTTTAACACTTACAACTGTTGCAGAATCCCCGCGGTCATGTGGCCCAAATTTGAATGCTTAGCAACAGGCTCATATTTACGACGGTTGCAGTGTCCTGGAGTCAGGTGATTTCCTTTTGTGACCTTCTGACAAGCAAAATCAATGGGGAAGTCAGATTCACTTAACACTTAACAACCATGCCACTAACTTAATAACTGCAATGATGCACTTAGCAACTGTGACAAAGAAAGATCATAAAACTGGACAAAACTCACTTAACAACCATCTTGCTTAACAATGAAAATTTGGGGCTCAATTGTGAGAGTAAGTTGAGGACTACTCGTACTTGGAAATTAAAAAAGTGAAGTTCACTCTTAGGAAGGAAACTTTTGAAAAGTGGCAACAATCTGCGCCAGAGGAATTCCTTCACCCCATAGCTTTTTTCAACAGTTCATAATGATTTTCCTTTCTAAAGAGATAAAGGTTGGCAAAAAAAAAAAAAAAAAAGGAAGAGAGAGAGGGTGTCTTGATTTAAAAAAAAAAATTGCAAGAAAAATATAGAACTAGGTGATGACTAGCAAGGTAAACTAATTCACCGAGTATTTGTATTGCCCACTTTTGCATCTAAGTTCAAAAGATAAATTCCTGTAATTATTTTTCAGTTGGTTTGGCTTATGCCTGTGTAATCATTTCTTCCCTGTCACATCACAGAGAGTCCTTTTTCAATATAACATTGCAGTTAATAGCGTCTTCGTATATACTGCTCAGTGAAGTTCCAGCAATCTTTTGGTTTAGTTTTTTTTTTAATATTTTTATGTTACAGATTGAACTTTAAAAAAAAGAAAATCAACAGTGCTGATCACAAGGGTCGGATATAAACTAATTACTCTTGTCAAGCTCTTGGCAAAGACAATATCTCATGTCTTGTTGTAATGTGGACAATTTTATTGAAAAGTGAAAGGAAAGGGGTTGATTGTGAGAATTTGGGGGGACGATCAAGTGTCACCCCATGCAGCCCCTTCACTAGCCCTGCAAAAAAAAAAAACACAGCAAGATGGTTAAGTGACGTTTGGAAAAAAAAATGTAATCTAAGAGACTAAGATGAAAAGTTCCCTTTTTTATTTTCACCAAATGTAATGCAATACCAGTAGAATCAAGAATTAGATCATAGAATAATATGGTTGGAAGGGACCTTGGAGGTCTTCTAGTCCAACCCCCTGCACAAGCAGGAGACCCTCTACCATTCTGGGCAAATAGCTGACCAATCTCTTCTTGAAAATCTCCAGTGTTGGAGCACCCACAACTTCTGAAGGCAAGCCGTTCCATTGATTGTTCTCACTGTCAGAAAATTTCTCCTTATTTCTAGGTCGAATCTCTCCTTGATTAGTTTCCCTCCGTTGCTTCTTATCCTGCCTTCAGCTGCTTTGGAGAATAGGTTGACCCTCCTTTTCTTTGTGGCAGCCTCTCAAATATTGGAAGACTGCTATCATGTCATCCCTAGACTTTCCCTTCATTACACTACTAAACGCATGCAGTTCATCATGTTTAATTAATATCTGTTCTCCTCCTAAATCTGTTTTTTTCTCTTCCAAGGCAACCAAAAAAGCTTAACCCAAAAAAAAAAAAAAGTTTCTGCTTTGCAACCTGGTAAATGAACCCACCTCTTTTGAGCTAGGAGAACGGTTTAACATTTGGAACAAAGCATCGGAAAGTGAGCTTCAGTTCAGCCTGTACAGCTTCAGATACATGAATGCGCTCACCATTCGCCTGGGGCACAGAGAGGGATCAGACTGGAATAATTGTCTCCTTGGTACCTGTTGGAGCCAAGATCATGTATATTCAACAGCCTAACTGGCTTTTGGAGAAGTAACTTTGCGCTGATGCAAAATTAATAGGGCATTATTCATTATAACTTTCAGGCAAGGTCTGATTAAATGTGCTTTGTCACTGTATGGAGAAATCCAAAGGAGAATTGGGAGGCTTTTAAAGCTAAGGCTTGGTTGCCCTCTAGTGAATAAGGTCAGCATTATGCAGAGGAAACATTATTTTGATGGTTGCATAATTAATGTTTACTGAATTGCCGCAAAGAAAGCTGAATCCCAGCGTGAGCACCGATGGCTTATTGCACAGAGACGTAGACTGCTGTCCCCTTGCCTGTCACAACGGTTCCTTTGCTGTAACTTTTCCTCATTGCAGCAACAGGTAATAGAGGGTGAAATATAAATCAGCCACCTGTTTTGTAAGCACTATAGCAGCTTAATTTAGTCCTGTGTGCTGAATACGTCTCCTGAAGAGAATGTTTAATTACCCCATTACAGCTTTAAATGTGTGTGTGTGTGTGTGTGTGTGTGTGTGTGTGTGTGTTTGGAGAGAGAGAGAGAGAGAGAGAGAGAGAGAGAGAGAGAGAGAACTGTTTTCGATAATGATAAATTAGGACACAGTAGTAGTTGTTTTTCTCGCAAACCACACTGGAATGGAAGGTCCAAGGTAACAAATTAAAATGCTAGGGAAGGAAAAGAGCAAGGAAGGAGAAATCAAGTTAAGGCATTCATAAAACTGTATTATTTGCCCCAAAAAAGATGATATAACTCTGCATTTAATGCATTGCTTGCTCCCCAAAGGAAAGGCAAACAGATGGGCGGTAATAAATATGGAGAACAATATGGTTAGAAAAGTTCTCAGAATGTCCATTTTATCTATCTTGTCTATCAAGGGTCCAGATGGTAAAATTAATCTTGGAGATACTTTTTCCTTACGCAGCTTCCTTATACATGGTGTTATGGCTGAGGAATTTAGAGGAGGAGTGGGGAAACCTTTCTCATCCATGGAAGTCTAGGGTGATTTGGTGTCCTCGCACCCATGCTTTGAGCTCAGACTAACTTGGTTCATTTGTTTGTTTATATGCTGCCTTTATTCTTTTTATAAATAACTCAAGCTGGCAAACATGCCTAATACCTCTCCTTCCTTTTCCTATTTTCCCCATAACAACAATCCTGTGAGGTGGGTTGTCCTGAAAGAGAATGACTAGCCCAAAATCATCCCATGGTTTTCATGTCTAAATCAGGAGTAGCACTCACAGCTTTCTGATGATTGACCCAAAGTCACTCCGCCAGTTTTCATGACTAAAGCAGGACTAGAACTCACAATCTCCTGATTTCCAGCCTGGTGCCTTAACCACTAGACCAAACTGGCTATGCAGTTGTTGTGGTGGGAAAGAAAAAAAATAGAGGTAGGATTTCCTGGAGGAAGGGCTGAGTAGAAATGGTGAGCATGAACGTATCTATTCCTGAAACACAGGCAGCCCCTATCCTGTTGATTTTTCAAAGAGCTGTGAAGACCTTGCCCTTTCTCCATACTGGGAGATGATTCATTCTAGTGTTGCTTTAGTCACAAAAAACAGCTTTGATTAATTCTTCTCTCTCCCAGCCCTAAAAGAACGCAAACTACCTAAAAATGTTGTCAAGAAAACTGCAGAAAAATCTCCATCTAGTCACTGGAGTCAAAACTGTCTTGAAACACATCCACACTCCTTGCTCTTGTGAATCATATCAAGCTAGTAATGGTACCTGCTTAACAACCAAAAGGACAAGTAATGTTTTAATGAACTGGCATGCATCTAGAGAAAGCTTGCTTTTCATCTCTTCTTCCTGTAGCAAACAGAGGGAAGGGGAGAATCTGCAATTATTGTTTTCCAATCAAGAGAAAGCACAGCTGAGGCAAGGCAAGGAACTAAAGCAGGGGTGTCAAACTGCCGGCCCGCAGGCCTGATGCGTCATGCTGAAACCACGCCCATCCCATTGTGGCAATGGAAAAAAAGTCACGATAAGTCACGATACATCACATTACGTTGCGAGTTTGACACCCCTGAACTAAAGGAATCATCTCTACTGCTTTTGCTTTTAGTGGTCAATGGAATAGAAAGCAGAGAGGACCAATATTCTGGACCTGCCATTTCCAACTATCTAGTTTGATTAATGAAATGTCTGCGAGAAAATAACCAAGCTCGGAGAGCACCAAGGACCCCATTGTTCAACCCTAAGCAACAATCTTTTTCAGGGCTCTTCAAACTTGGCCCTTTTATGACTTGTGGACTGGCTGAGGAATTCTGGGAGTTAAAGTCCAGAAGTCATAAAAGGGCCAAGTTTAAAGACTCCTGATCTATTTAATACAATCTCTCTCCTTCGACTTGGACTAATTGATAGCTCCACTGGTTTTCCATTTATATCTCTTATTATCAACACAGCTCCTCTCCAAACTTCAAACATTGTCTGGGGATAGAATATTGCCACCAGATTCTCAAAAGTAAGCAACAATAGCATGTCAATTTATTTGTTCTTGCTAAATTAAAAAGTTTCTGAAAAATGATGTCATCTATGTGAGATATAAAACTGACTGCTTTTGGAGCTAAAAGTAAGGTTCAGCAAAGGGCACATGAACCTGAACTAAACATCAGTGGATCCTTTAGCTTTGTTAATGTTTCATCTTCAATTGACAATTTGGCCATTTTGTAAACTGCCTTAGATATTGAAATTGATGGCTTTTTTAATTAATGAATAAAAAAGATCATTTGAAATTCTGGCAGGAAGAGTATGTTTGCTACATTATTTTCTTAGTAGTTTGTCAGGCATATTGCTGATCCTGCATAATCACAGTGCTTGCTAGTTTTTGAAGCAAGGAAAGAAACAGAGCTAGAAAAAACGGAGTTGCTGCAGAAGCTTATCACTGCGTTATGAAAAGAAGGAAGATCTGTGTTAAACTGATTTTAATCCTGCGAGGTCACGCCATGTCCAATGTGAAGCCTGTGTATGCAAAAATGTTGCAAGGCAAGGTTGCTGTGTGGTAAAATTAAGCGATTTGCTTCCCATAAAAGAATTTAAGGTCCAGCAAAAGGTTTCTGAGTGTCAACCTTGGTATTGTGCAAGGGTCTCTGTGTTCTACTTCAAACAGAAGTGTTTCTTGTGTGGACATTGAAAAAAAAAAATCTGGGTTAACAATCTTTGTAGACAGAATTCAGGAGACCTCTGTTTCTATAGAGACAACATACTGACAATCTCTTTTTCTGCAGCATATGTTTTTTTTAGTGTTTTTTTTTTCTCCCTGCAGCATATTATATTTTCAGGCAATTATCCTTGCACATATGAAATACTAAGCTGCACAACTTTCCCTGTATTGGGACAATTTGAGGCTCTGGTGGACTAGAAAGACTGAAAAAAATATCTATTTTAAAATAATGACCCCTTTCTGGAAATGGGAACTTATGTGTGTGCCTATACATCTGTGTGTCAGAGACAGACACACAAATACAACACTATTTTTAATTAGGTCTATATTTGGCTTCATTGATGTTCCAGGACATAGTGAGTCTACTTATCCTGTGAGGGTTGAAAAGAGAGTTAATCAAAGAGTTATTAGAAGATAAGGTTTGGCATCTATACCTGCAATACAGACATTAATTTGACTTTTACTAGAAATATTTTAATCATCATCTGGATCTAGTCCAAAAGAACTTGAGAAACAAAGCAACCTTCTGGCTATCTATCATTAGTGGCTGAAACTGAAGCCCTCAACCCCATATTGACTACCACAAATGCCACAAACTCATTTTGCCTGAGTGTAAACCTGAAAATAGGTCCTAAGTATAACTTCCAAGACAAACTCCCAATACCACCAAAATGCCATGGGAAAAATATCAGAAAATCCTGGCTCCATAGAATTTCACGTCCCATCTTTCCCCAACACTGCTGCCAATGGGCAATCCCAACATGTTCAAGATGACCTTGGTTTATCAGAACATTGCCAACCTCAACTTGATGCATAATGAATTGTGGGGGCAAAGTGGAACCATTTCGAGGAGAACATCCAGTGCTGGAACCTTCTATAATTCTTTGCATTACAGAGACTTCCTCTAAGATGTTGGGCTACCTGAGGCCAAAGGTGTTATGATGAGACTGATGGTTGATAGGGTGGGGTTCAAGATAGATTGCTATGCATTGATTATTATTCTTTCCCGTGGAGAAGATGAGTTCAAGGGAGTTCAGGAGGAGCAACCTAAATAGAAATTTGTACCATCATTCATCATCAGTTGCTCAAGACACTTTTCTTACTCAAATGATAGACCTACTCCTTTTGTGTTCTTTACTGCACAGATCTTGGTTCAAAATGCACAGGAGCCAGTGTGACTATGGACATCCCACCAAGTTGGTCAGTACTTAAATAAAGGAGTCATGCAAAGAAAGCCCATTATGGATTTCTTAGCACATGTCTTACAAAGGCTACAAGTGACCTTTGGAAGATAAATTAGATGGAATCTGGAGTACATTTTTGCATCATTGCCATAACTCAACCTCTGAAATCAAAGTTCTGGGTAAATTCCAATGACTTACCAACTTTTGTTATATGAATGGCTATTGTGCTAAACAATGAAAAAAAGCAAGTGTGGCTATTCATACTGTGATGAAAGCTGCACAAAAGGAGGCAACTATCATAACAATTAAACCTGTCAGAATCCAATCATATTTCATCTTTAATTATCAAATATAGAAACTCCCAATTCTGCCTTCTTTGGATTCTGCCATAAGAGGGAGAGAAGGGGGAGAACAAAGGGGCTTTATGGCCCTCACTTCCTTCAGTAGACTTCAAAGAGCTGAATGCTGAATGTGTGTTTATTGTAACCTATTGTAACCTCAAAGCGTTAGCACCAGAGAACATTAGCATTAACAAAGAAGAGTATTTGCCTTTCATGTAGTTATCTGAAGTCTCCATCCAGACGGAAGAAAGAAGAAACGGGGTGGAATTGTGATACTTGAAACTATCACTGGAAGGGGGGTTGATTGGGTGGGACTACTGGGGAACCCCTTAAAACCTTGAATGGGAGAGCTTGGACCCCAAGTCCTGTCTAGCATGCCTGCAACCATTTTCTCTTAATAAAGGATTCCTGTTGGAAGAATTATTCCAAGAGTTCTGTCTTCTTAAGATGCAAAGTGGGGTGGGTCCTTACATTAGACAGGACTTGCAAAATTAATCCACCTGGAAGGAAGACCCTTGCCGGGGGATTTTGCAAAAATTTACCATGTCAGACAATGGAGCAAGAGAGGGGGAAAACTCCCTGGAAAGAGAGCCGCTGACCCAGTTGGAACCTTGCCAGATGTTGGGATCCGAGAGGCCAGATTCCTCAGGAGAAGAAGTGGTGGAGACACAGGACCACAAGCCTCGCTGGTCGATGGGCGTTGGAAAGAAAAGTGAGTGGGGAAAGGAATCAAGAAAGGTGACCCTGAGACGGGGGACCAAGCAACCAGAATGGAAGCAGGAGATGGAGAAATCCCTGCACGCAAGTGAAGAGGGAGGAAGCTGGGCACCGTACTCAGACTGGATCCTAGAGAAAGCTATTGACCTGATGAAGAGAACTCTCAGCTCCCTAGGAGAGGAGAATACTGAACCCTACGGCTGCCCCAGTTCCTGGAGCCGCAAAGGGAGAGACACCGAGGGGGACGTGGAACCTGCAACCCCAGGGACATCTACTGATCCAGGAGCTCCCACCCCCTACCGGACCACAGATGGCAATCTGGACGGAAGGCACTACCACCCACAACAGAGGCACCGATCCATTCCAAGACGTCCACCGTTGGAAGTGAAATTCAAAGGGGAGCCAACACGCTTGGGGTTTTTCCTAACCCAAGTCCTCAGCTACATGGAGGAATATGGGCAGGATATTCCCAGCGACAAAGCCCGCATCCGGATCGTGCAATCTGCCCTGGATGGACCAGCTGCGGATTGGGTAGTGAACTTGCATGACTCCAATGCCCCAGAACTCAGTAACTTCAACCGTTTCATGTCCTCTTTGAGAAGACGATTTGAAGACCCCCTGGCTGATCGCAAAGCCCGTGAAAGAATAACAACGATGAGGCAGGGCAAACGCCCAGTGGCTGAGTATACACAAGAATTTCGGGCCATTGCCAGCAAACTGAATTGGCCAGAAGACATCCTCCTTGGCCATTTCAAAGACGGACTAAACTATGATCTATATGATGCTTGCCTGCCCCGAGGGGACCCACATCGACTTGAGGAATGGTACGTCTTGGCAGAGGAAGCAGAGATCGACATATTGAAGAGGCACCGCCGAGGAAAACAATGGAGCCGCCCCCCGCCTGAGCTGACACACCAACCGGTGAAATCATCGGATACAGCCAAGAAGCAAATGAGATGTTTCAAGTGCGGAAGAGAAGGGCATCGAGCTGTAGAATGCCGCTCAAAGGCCCCCCAGCACAACCCAGACAGATCCCAAATCAACAAACCCGGAAAGTATTCAGCTAAGCCAAAAGAAACGGCCATGAGAATGATGGAAATTGCAGAAACCCCCACCTCTGCTCACCAAGGGGAAAGGACTCCAGCCTACACCACAGGGCCGGTGGATGCCTCAGATGACAGCTCGGAGGGCGAACCCCTGGTAAGTGGATGCATCACACCCATCTTCAAAACAGTGACTATATTAATCCCCCCCATGCCCGAAGCTGTGAAGGTGAAAGCCTTAATAGACTCTGGCTGTACCCGCTGCCTCATTAGCCCAACACTAGTGGGGAATCTGGGCATCCCATCCAGGAGACTGGAACAACCAATCTCATTTGGCCAGCTAGATGGATCCATAGCAGGGGGGGTGCCAGCTACCCTAGCCACTTTGCCAATACATCTCTCCCTGGGCAACCATGAAGAGGACTTAACGTTTGTGGTGACCCCAGGTATGGAATGCCCAATGATTCTAGGGATGGAATGGTTGAAAAAATGGAACCCCTGGGTAAATTGGAGGACGACAGAAATCAAATTCCCGAAGGGGGACCCTATGGACTTAAAACCCCAAGGGAGTCTACCAGAATCAAGAATAGAAAAAGCATCCATAGGAGAGGAAAAAAGATTAACAGAAATACCAGAGGAATATAGGGACCTTGCTGAAGTCTTCAGTGAGGAGAGGGCGAATGAGCTTCCCCCCCACCGACCCACAGACTGTACCATTGAATTCAAGCCTGGGGCAAAACTCCCGAAGCCCAGATTATACTCCATGAGCCCAAAGGAGAAGGAGGAAATGGAAAGATTTATAAAAAAAAACCTGGAGAGAGGTTTCATTGAGCCAGCCAAGCCTAAAGTGGCTGCCCCGGTCCTTTTTAGAGAGAAGAAGGATGGCTCTTTACGTTTATGCGTGGATTATAGGGCCCTGAATACAATCAGTGAAAGCAACCTATACCCGCTGCCCCTCATGAAAGACATGCTGTCACACCTATCGAAAGGGAAAATTTTTTCTAAACTAGACTTAAGGGAAGCTTACTATCGCGTGAGAATCAAGGAAGGGGACGAATGGAAGACTGCATTTAACTGCCCCATGGGGTGCTATCAATTCAAAGTCTTGCCATTTGGATTACAAGGGGGCCCTGCAGTCTTTATGCAACTAATCAATGACGTTCTAAGGGAGCACCTGTTTAAGGGGGTCCTTGTTTACTTGGACGACATTCTTATCTTTACCGAAACAAAAGAAGAACACGTCAAACTTGTCAGAGCGGTTTTAAAGAAGCTGCGAGCCGCTCACCTATATGCCAAACTCTCAAAATGCGAATTCCACCAGGAAAGGATAGACTACCTAGGCTATCGCATATCCCCACAGGGCATTGAAATGGACCCAGAGAAGGTCAGAGCAGTATTAGAATGGGCACCACCCCGCACAAGAAAGCAACTACAAAGTTTCCTGGGCTTTGCAAATTTTTACCGCCAATTCATCCCCTCATTTGCACAGATAGCCTTGCCCCTCACTAACTTACTAAAAACGAAGGGAACATCCTCAGTAAAACCTAGCCAGCCACTAACATGGACAATGGAGTGCCAAGCAGCGTTTGAGAGACTAAAGAGACTTTTTTCTGCCGAACCAGTACTAAGGCACCCAGACATGGACAAGCCCTTCATAATACAGGCAGATGCAAGTGATGTGGCAGTGGGGGCTGTGCTATTACAAGAAAATGATGATGCAGTATTGCAACCCTGTGCATATACATCTAAGAAACTCACGGAAACAGAACAGCGCTGGCCCGTATGGGAGAAGGAGGCTTATGGGATACGTTGGGCATTACTCACGTGGCGACAGTTCCTGGAAGGCAACAAAATCCCCTTCCAGGTATGGACTGATCACAAAAATTTAGAAGCCCTGAAAACTTCCAGGAAACTCAATCCCAAACAAGCCCGCTGGTCCCAGCATTTTCACCAATTCCAATTTAAGCTCAAACATTTACCAGGAAGAAAGAACTTCCTGGCAGATGCACTATCTCGCATGCCCCAATATAACAGCGCACGAACCACAGACTCTAGACCAATAATGGCAGAGTCACAACTGGCAGCGCCAGTAACCACAAGAACCCAAGCCAAAATAAAACCACAACTGGACAGCCAAACTGGGATTGAATTCAGAAAAAGTTTGGAAACAGATGATTGGTTCCAGAAAAACAAACATGTGTGCACAATGAGAGACGGATTGCCTTGGGTAGGGGAAAAGTTATATATACCAACAACTCAAAGACTAACTTTCATGCAACTTTGCCATGACACAAAATCAGCAGGGCATTTTGGATTTGTAAAAACTTTACACTTAATTAAACGGCAATTTTGGTGGCCATCAATAAAAAAGGACATAGAAAGTTATGTTGCCAGCTGCCCAACCTGTGCATCAGCAAAGAGGTTGCAAGGGAAATCGCCAGGGCTGTTACAACCAGTGGCAAGTCCCTCAGCCCCCTGGAGGGAAATAGCCATGGATTTTATAGTGGAATTGCCTGAAAGCAATGGGAATACTGTTATCTGGACAGTCACGGACCTATTTTCCAAACAGGTGCACTTTATCCCTTGCCAAAAAATTCCCACTGCAAAGGCCTTAGCAAAACTTTTCATCCAGCACATTTACAGATTGCACGGGGCACCCCAACGCATCATCTCTGATAGGGGAGTGCAATTTACGTCTGCATTTTGGAAGGAATTTTTATCCCTTTTAGGGACCACTCAGGGATTGACATCTAGCCACCACCCTCAAGGAGATGGTCAAGCGGAACGGTGCCAGTCGGTACTTGAGCAATATTTGAGATGTTTTTTAAATTTCCAACAGAGTGATTGGACGGACTTACTTCCTTTTGCAGAAGTTGCCTACAATAATGCAGTCCACTCCAGCACAGGCTACACTCCTTTTCAAATAGCCAACGGCCAAAGTTTCAACCCTATGCCAGAGTTAACCCCAAAAGAACCAACGATCCCTTCACTGAAAGAATGGATGGAAAACCTACAAAACACCTGGCCAATAGTCAGAAAATCACTAGATGAAGCTAGGCGGGCATACAAAGCACAAGCCGATAAAAAAAGGGTTGAGCCTACACCATTCATTATAGGAGAAATGGTGTACTTATCTACAAAATACCTAAAGTCCCTACAGCCCTGTAAAAAACTTGGACCAAAATATATAGGACCTTTTCCAATTAAAAGGATCATAAATCCAGTAACAGTAGAATTAGAATTACCCAAAAACCTCAGGCAAATACACCCAATTTTTCATTGCAGCTTGCTGAAAAGAGAGCATCAGTCACCTCTACGGCCAAAAATCCCCCCCCCACCACCTCCAATCATGGTGGAGGGGGAACAACACTTCGAAATAAAAGAGATCCTTGACTCTAGGAGATATCGTGGAACAACTCAGTACCTAGTTGCCTGGAAACACCTCCCTGCCTCACAAAATGAGTGGGTCCATAAACGTCACGTCAGAGCCCCGAAGCTATTGAAGAAGTTTCACACAGAGTATCCTAACAAGCCTAACTAAATTTTTTACTTGTGTTTTCTTTCAGGTGGATCTCTCTTATTGTTAAGAGGGGCCGGATGTCAGAATCCAATCATATTTCATCTTTAATTATCAAATATAGAAACTCCCAATTCTGCCTTCTTTGGATTCTGCCATAAGAGGGAGAGAAGGGGGAGAACAAAGGGGCTTTATGGCCCTCACTTCCTTCAGTAGACTTCAAAGAGCTGAATGCTGAATGTGTGTTTATTGTAACCTATTGTAACCTCAAAGCGTTAGCATCCAGAGAACATTAGCATTAACAAAGAAGAGTATTTGCCTTTCATGTAGTTATCTGAAGTCTCCATCCAGACGGAAGAAAGAAGAAACGGGGTGGAATTGTGATACTTGAAACTATCACTGGAAGGGGGGTTGATTGGGTGGGACTACTGGGGAACCCCTTAAAACCTTGAATGGGAGAGCTTGGACCCCAAGTCCTGTCTAGCATGCCTGCAACCATTTTCTCTTAATAAAGGATTCCTGTTGGAAGAATTATTCCAAGAGTTCTGTCTTCTTAAGATGCAAAGTGGGGTGGGTCCTTACATAACCACTAGAATCAATGAAGTGTGCTGGGGATAGCAATAAATGTCTGGGTCTGGTTAGCTATAGCATTGGTGATTCATATTGCATTGTTCAGTGATTAACAACAAAGAAACCAGTTGAATGAATGAATGTAAAACGCATTGAGATGGGATTCAACCACTTGCAACAGGTAGCAGACTCCAAATAAAACCATGGTCTAGAGTTCCTATAAGTGAGCAGCCAAGCCAGAATGATCTGCTTTTAGAGTGGTGTTGCACTAAAGTGGAGTTTAAGAGCAGAATTTCTTATGAAGCTTTAAAAAGAAAGAGAAAAAAGATTTGTCTGGCTTGGGAATCAAAGATAATAATAAAAAATTCAATTTTGAAGATGAGGCAGTTGTCCAGAAGACAGGAAAAATTACCATGGGATTAAATTACAAGAAAGTAATTTTTTTTCAATGTGAATAATTTCCTAATGGAAAGAGCTGTTGAACAGTTAGAAGACACTACCTAGAGAGATGGATGGACTCTCCTTTATTCGTGGGTTTAAACAAAGGCTAGATAGAACATAGAAACATAGAATATCAGAGTTAGAAGGGAGCACCCACAACTTCTGATGGCAAACCATTCCACTGGTTAATTGTTCTCACTGTCAGAAAATTTCTCCTTAGTTCTAGGTTGCTTCTCTCTTTGAGTAGCTTCCATCCATTATTTCTTGCCTTGCCTTCTGGTGCTTTGGAAAATAGGTTCATTTCCTCTTCTTTGTGGCAACCCTTCGAATATTGGAACACTGCTATCATGTCACCCCTGGTCCTTCTTTTCATTAGATAGCCATACCCAATTCCTGCAATCATTCATCATATCTTTTACTTTCCCCAGGCCCCTAATCATCCATTTGATATTCCTGTCAGATAGCTGTTTGTCAGGAACATTGTAGTAGTAAGTTCCTGAACAAGGCAAAAGGTTCAACTAGAGCAGAGATCTCCAACCTTTCTGGGCTGGCGACCCAGAGGGAGCAGTTTCCAAACTGGTAAGCATGCACACATGCAAACGGGGCCACGCGCATTGTCGCAACATTAGCGGCCCCATTCACACATGCAGCATGTGCTGGCACCGTGCGCACAAACAAACAGCCGCACACACCCCCTGTGGCAGCTAGCGGCCCCGTTTGCACATGCACAAATGGGCCATGCACACCTGCCCAGGGCTAGCAGCCATGTTCGTGCCCATGCATATGTGCAGACAGGGCCACAGGCACTAGCACAAGTGGGGGAATGCACACCCATGCATGTGCACACCATTTCCACAGCCCACTGGCCATTTCCACAGCCCACTGGCCACAGTCCATAGGTTGGGGACCTCTGGACTAGAGGATATCAAAGATCCCTTCCAGGTCTTCCATTTGATGATTCCATAATCGTGGGGAAAAGAAAACCTAATAGTAAGAACTATTCCACAATGAAATAGACTATCCTGGGAGATGGTAAATGCTTGCATTCTATGATTACATGAAACAAAATGGCCAATTCTCACAGGATAGCCAAATCTCATGAATTTTGACATTCTCTCCAGTAAAGAATCACACAATTTAATGTTTAATGCAATTTCGCCAGAATTCATGTTGGCATCCCTGGACTCTTACAAAGTACATAGTAGTATCCCAAGAGTTCTGGGATATGTTGTTCATATAGGAACTGAGACTGGCAAGGAAGGAGCTGATTTCTCAGGCTTGAGAAGAACTTTATGTAAATGTATCTTGACCACCAGTTATTTGCCAATTGTTCCTGAATTTGAAAAGGTAGAAGAGAGAGGGAAAAAATAAACAAAACTAGAGTTTAAACTTTAACTGCTTCAGACAATCAACTGTGATGTTTAAGGCTTCCTTCTTGTCTGCAATGTCTGGGAGCCTTCTGCCAACTCTTACAGAGAAACTGAATTAAGGGTTAAGTATCAGGAGACTGATGATTTACTGCCTAGACCAGGTGGGAAACCAGACAATTTGTACTGCATGTCTTACGTATCTAGGCCTACATTTATTCCTGTGGCTTATCTGTGTATTTTTGGAGTAATTATTTAAGATATTTTTGGAATTTCTTTGAGAAGAAAGAATGGTGGGGAGCTGAGACTTAGCTAGCAGAAATTTAGGGATTATTGTAATAGATGCTTTAAAAATCACACCTTTAGAAAAAAATGAGTCAAGTCCTGATTTGCATCTTCTTTATTAAAGGCAGAGTTGTTGGGTTATTTTTTTCCTATTTTTTTTCCTCCTATATCCACCTTTGAGATGAGTCTAGCTGAGACCTTTTACTGTACTTCACTTATTAGTTGCTTTTATTTGCTCAACTATTCATAGCAACAGTATTTCCACGTTGACTGCATAGCAGTGGCATTTATAATGTCATCTTGTATGTATATCCATCGGAGTTAATAATATTGGTTCCTGCAGTTCTTTGATGGAACTTGTAGCCTCTGGACAAGAAAGAAAACAAAGCCAGAGGAATGAAATATTATATGAAGTAGCACATGAAATGTTAAACATTGACAGAAGCCCCTGCTGAACAAGAAAACAAAATGTAAGTGACTTACGGAGACAAAGGGATGGCAGAACCTGGGAGTGGAGTGAAAAGGGAGATCAACCTAAAATCCATACATAATCACAAGAGAACTAAATCCAGTCCCCCTTGAGTGACATTGACCCTTATCTTACTTTAAGTAGGTATCAACCATTAGTTGAGAACATTCCCATGAATAGTCTTTTAGCAATAAATCAATTTAATAGTGATTCCCAGGTCAAAAGAGATATATGAGATGGAGAGGGGAAAAAAACATCTGCAAAGTCAGACACACAGTTTACCAATGAAAGATAACCAGTTATTGTGAAGAATTGTCAAGCAGGAAGAATCACGACCACTTGTTAAATTCTAGTTAAGCTTATTTATTGCTCATGCCTATAGACAAGAATCTAGTCAACTAAGGGTCAGCACTAAAGTGAGGTCAGATAAGAATTAACAGAATTCTAGGGAGGTTGGACTTAGATCACTTCTGGGAAGGCAACAACTCCAGGCTGATTCCTCTCTTGACTCCGCTTCCAGGTCTGCCTCTCCTTCTCCTATATGAGACAGCTTTCACCCAAAGCTTTTCCTTGGATCTTCACATAGCTGAAAACACCCATATAGACACTCAAAAAGGTGCCTATATGGGTATCTCTATGGGGAAGGGGGAGGAGAAGGAAGGAAGGAAGGAAGGAAGGAAGGAGGGAGGGAGGGAGGGAGGGAGGGGGGAGGGAGGGAGGGAGGGATTCACCTCTCTCTTTCACATTGCTGGTACATATACTTGACTCCCAAATTAGAGGTTTTTCTTTGTAGTTAAATGACATTAGGCTGTTTCATACCAATCCATATCTCAAATTATGTAGATTCTCAGACGATATAAATTCCTTTTCTTGCAGATTTTCAGGATCCTTAGCAAAAAAAAAAAAAAAGATTGTCAGTCAGAATCTCTCCTCCTCAGGCAGATCTGTTTAAGAAACAATTGAAATGCTCTATCAGATATTGGTGTCCAATGGCAGTGATGGTGTGTGTGTGTGTGTGTGTGTGTGATGACAAAATACTCCATCATTCAAATGCTATGACTTGCATATTTGCATTAAATACTAGGATGCAGGTCCATCATGGTGGCATCTAATTTTGCTACTGTGATTCACTGCAAAGACTGCTGACGCTGGTCCATTTACTGGCCAAGTACATTGAGTAAAAGTATTGAATAAAGAAAAATGGCCATAAAACCACCACTTTGTCTGGTCTGCATTTGTCCCATGATAGTTTTAATAAATTTAAATTATTTTACCAAAGATAGTACTGCAAATCCAAATTGTTATGAGCCATGATCCTGCTGCAATTTCCCATTTTTTTGCATCTGTTACTGCAGTAAAATCAAATCTGAAAGTTATATGGACCCCTTGGCAATAAAAAAAAATCATAACTAGAAATTGTTTGGAAATTTATAGCAGAGAAAATATACCAAAGGCATTTGGTCAACTGGTCTCTGGGTTCTACTCTACCATTTTTCCTCAGAAAAAGGGTTTATTGCATCACATGGGAAAAACATTTTTCAAGGCCTTTCTGGAAAATTGCAATTATTGATAATCACAGGAAATAAAATAAATGTCAATAAAATACATGTCAAAGCAGATTTGCAAAGATTTGTAATTTGTTCACTGTGATGGTGGAATTAATTGGTCATTTTGGGGAGCTGCAATATGCAGAGTGGGAAGTAGACATGAGGAAAGTGTTCACCACGTGTGATGCTAATTACATCCCTTGAAATCACCTTGACTTTTTTTTTTAAATAAAAGCACAGATTTTTTTTCTAGGAACTTCATTAATAAGGGAAGAACAATCCAGGTCTTTTTGATCAGCTCCTTGAACAGACAAGTCTTTCCCTACCAATCCTCAACACTCAAGAGTTCTTCATCCTCAGGTTTGTGAGTCTTCCTCTGCTGCCTTTTTTCTCCTTGTGACCAACTAAAGCAGGGGTCTTCAAACTTGGCCCTTTTATGACTTGTGGACTTCAACTCCCAGAGTTCCTCAGCCGGGCATGCTGGCTGAGGAATTCTGGGAGTTGAAGTCCACAAGTCATAAAAGGGCCAAGTTTGAAGACTCCTGAACTAAAGAAAGAATAGGATTAAGGTGGGGGCTTGGCTGAGCCCACCCAAAGAGGCAGCTTGCATGTCATCCAAAACTCACCAAACCATGTGGGTCCTTTTACCATCCTGAGCATAACTGTGGTTTTCTTGCCCTTCATCCACAGGATCTGATCTACTACAGGAATGTTCCTTTTGTCCCCAAAGATGCTTCTATTGGTTGCTGTTTTCCTAAAGGACAAACATTGGGTCCTCAATCCATCTAGCACAGGCGGGTCTTAAGGCTCTTATGAAACATCAGGAGGGTGGGATATTAGGGGTTAAGATGTTCCAAAAGGCAGGAACTACAGCAGAGAAAGCTCTTCTGGATCTTGCCAGCAAAATTCCTTGGCTGATGGGATCTGCAATATGCACCCTCTGCTGGCTGGGTAGCGTGGGCCAGTCCCTTCAAGAAGAGATGGTTCTAAGTCCTTTGGGATTGGGCGGCATATAAATATTTGTAAATAAATAAATAAATAGCCTGGACATATGCCAAAACCCATTTCTGGTTGGTTTTCCTGCACTCAGAGTAGGATCACTACGGATTCTTTTAACACTCTAACAAAGCAGCGTACACTTACTCTTACAATAAGTAGAATAATTCACTTACTTTTAACTGGGGAAGCTGTTAAATAGTGGAGAACTTCCAACTCATTGACCAGATGCTGCACACCAGGACTTGGATCTGGCTAGTCTAAAAATAAAGAAGAAATAGGGGTGACAAGATAGCAGTATTTCAGTATCTGACAGGCTGTCACAAGGCAGAGGGAGTCACATTATTCTCCAAAGCACCAGAGGGCAGGACAAGAAACAATGATTGGAAATTGATCAAAGAGAGAAGCAACCTGGAATTAAGGAGAAAGTTCCTAACAGTGAGGACAATTAACCAGTGGAACAGCTTGCCTTCAGAAATCAAGGGCGCTCCATCACTGGAGGTTTTCAAGAAGAGGCTGGACAGTCACTTGTCTGATATGGTATAGGTTTTCCTGCTCGAGCAGAGGGCTGGACTAGAAGATCTCCAAGGTCCCTGCCAGCTCTATTCTGTTCTGTTCTGTTCTATTCTGTTCTGTTCTGTTCATTTCATCTACTAACACAACAGGAATGCAGCCTATAATACTGTTGTTTTTCAACAATACAGTACAGTACACAATACAGTGATCCAGCTCTCAAACCCCAAAAGTAGGGTGGAGTTGTAGTCTTGTAGTATCATTGCCATAATGTTCTACTTGTAAACTTCCTAAAAGCATCTACCATTTCAGAAGGCTTATCTTTTGTTCCTATAAGACTTGTGCACACTAAAACAGTTATTTGATGCCACCTAAAGACTTTCTGCATCCTTTATCAACAGTTACATTTACCAGAGAAGCTGGGGATTGAACTACTAAACCCACTAGGTTCGTAAGTTTCCATCCTCAAGTTAAAAGGTTTGCCAATATACTCAGAATACCGCGAAACATTTTCACAAACTGTGCTATTCTGCCATGGTTCCCTTGCAAGTATTTTTTAGTATTCTACTCCCAGTAGATCTCCAGTAGCAGAAACATTTGCCAGTATGCTTGTCCAGTTAACACTTATCCTTCCTTCCCTTATGCTAGACCAGTCATCTCTTCTGGGTAAAAGTTTTTTCAATAGCACCTCATTTATGGAATTTGCTCCTCAGAAATAAGTTCCTATATGTGACTCTTCTTTTTCCAAAGCAAACACTCATATATTTTAACATCACATTTTATGTTATTGCTACAGTATCCCTATTATTATCTTAGAGATTGTAGGTGGAATTATTCTTCCTCCTCCTCCTCCTCCTCCTCCTCCTCCTCCTCCTCCTCCTCCTCCTCCTCCTCCTCCTCTCCCACTTCTCCTCCTGGGAGCTAACTGGAACTTTCTAACTCCAGCTGATAATGTGAATTATTACATATAAAAAAGAAAAAGAAAAAATATTTTCCTTGATGCTTATCACATCATGATGAATAAATACAATTTGGGAACTCAGTTGAAACATTGCAATCAGTGATATAGGTCACTGAGTAAATCATGCATTTACAATAATCTTATTTTATTAGCAAATTAAAAACTCTGAAACCTTGATTAAATTGCTACTATCATGTACTGTACATTTCTTTTTTAAAAAGGGGGGGGGTATTGATCTCTGGAAGATAACCTTGTGATTTGTGAGTAAGGATCTAAACTCCATATAGGCATACATACACATATACTCTTCTTACCCCTAGGCATGCTATGTGTCTTTCTCAATCTCAAGTCCTATACCAGAGGACCGGGAGTTTGTTGGAACCATTTTCCAGCCTAAAGTGTTCCTATCATCCTTGGGACCACTTTGGACTTGATTTTCCACATCCTCTTCAGTTCCTGCTTTAGGCCCTGGTACTTCTCCAGATTCTCATATTTCTTCCTTCTGAGGTTGCTGTCATTTGCCAAAGCTACATCTATCACCAAAGCTATCTTGGTCCTTGCCTTCTACCATGATGTTTGGTTGATTGACCAATAGGTGTTCCGAGTTTTGCATCCCCCCCAAATCTCTGAAATTTAAGCCATGAGTTTATAAAGTATAAACAAATAAGAGTGTCAACTCTACAAATGAGCATGGCTGCAGCCATTTTTAATTCTCATTCTAGGTTGCCGCATAGAACGGAGGGAGGGGGGTTGCCTAGGTGCTTCTTTAATCAAAACAATCTTCTGACCCATGGGAACCAAGATCATCTGCTGCTCCTGACGGGGACAGGGCGTTGCATAAAAAGGTCGCCAAATAATCATATTGGGGGACATAGTTGCTTATATAGCTTTTGTGGGTGGAACGTTTAACTTTGTACTGGGGAATTGTTCCTTGTGTATTCAGACTTGGTTTCACTTTTGACCACGCCAATACTTTGTAACTAATAAACATATTGTTTGAGGAATTCTCAAGCCTCTGAGTTCTGCTTTATTTGTCTCTGTCTGTCAGAACCATGACAAAGAGCTTTAGAGACCCAAAGAACGTATTAAAATCAATGTGTGGGAGAAGTAGCTATGAGCATATGAACACAAATAGGGTTACATGCCTGTAAACAATGTACCATGTGACAAATAGTTATTTCTGTAGGAAAGGAGAGAGAACCTGGTTTTACAATCCAAACAGAAATTATTACTAAAAAAATATCTTGCAATATTTTTATTCTAATGAAACTTTCAGGGAAGGAATGCATCTCAGCACATTTTTTCCCCTGCCACGTCTTTTGCAAAGACATTGCTTTATATTTTATAATCATCAACATGTTTTTCAGAGTTCCAGATGTAGATGTAGCAAAAGCAAATTAAGAGTCCAGTCTTCAGAGCTGCTATTCTGTCATCAGATGTAGAGGAACTAAGGAAGGTATTAGCTTCACAAGTCTATATTTCTTGCAGAATTATGAATTAAAAAATTCAGAGAACAGCAACTAAGATGATGCAAGGCCTGGAGACCAAAACATATGAAGAACTGCTATGGAACTTGGGTTTGGCTAGTCTAAAGAAAAAAAGAAATAGGGGAGACATGATAGCAATAGTCCAGTATTTGAGGGGCTGCCACAAGATTCTCCTTAATTCCAGGTTGTTTCTCTCTTTGATCAGTTTCCAACCATTGTTTCTCATCCTTCCCTCTGGTGCTCTGGTGAACTTCCTGACACTGAGTACCATCAACCAATAGAACAGCTTGCCTTTAGAAATCGTGGGCACTCCATCACTGGAAATTTTTAAGAAGAGACTGGACAATCACCTGTTTGAGATTATACAGGTTCTCCTGCTTGAGTAGGGGGCTGGACTAGAAGACCTCCAAGGTCCCAGCTCTATTCTATTCTATTCTATTCTATTATCTTAGGGAGATAACCACACATAGGAGCATGGTGGTTTACCTAATTAGATTGGAGGTTAAGAAACCCACGTTTGAAACCTGAATGCTGCTGCATGTCAGTGTGAGCTTCCAGCACTTGCTCCAGCTCCTGGCAGAGACATAAAAGGAGCCCCCACATGCATCTCCAGGGGAACAGTGATGTCACCCACTAATTCTTTCAACCCGGAGGCATCTTATATGGTGCTTCCAGTACGAATAGGAAAGGGAACCACACATTTACATCTGTGTATATTCATTGGCTCCCTAGATGAGGATTATCCAACAAAAGGCCCTACAGTGGATGAAGAGAGATATATGATTAAAAAGCGAAGACCACCCCCTAAATTAACTATGACAACCCTCTGAGAGCAAATAAGAACAGAAGCAGTGTTATGCCCCAGTGCTGGGAAACTACGGGTAGTCCTTTACCTAGAACTAAGGAGAAACTTCCTGACAGTTAGGACAATTAACCAATGGAACAACCTGCCTTCAGAAGCAGTGAATGCTCCAACACTGGAAGTTTTTAAGAAGAGACTGGACAACCATTTGTCCGAAATGATATAGGGTTACCTGCCTGAGCAGGGGGCTGGACTTGATGACCTCCAAGGTCCCTTCCAACTTTATTATTATTATTATTATTATTATTATTATTATTTACAAGAATTCATTTAGTGACCTTTTGAACTTACAACAGCATTGAAAAATGTGACTTATGACTGTTTTTGACACGACCGTTGCAGCATCCGCATGGTCATGTGATCAAAATTCAGATGCTTGGCAACTGTCTCATAGTTATGACGGCTGCATTGTCTCAGGGTCATGTAATCTGCAACCTTCTGATAAGCAAAGTCAATGGGGAAACCAGGTTCACTTAACAACCATGTTATTAACTTAACAACTGCAATGATTCACTTAACAATAGTCATAAAATGGGGCAATACTCATTTAACAAATGTTTCCCTAGCAATGGAAATTTTGGGCTCAATTGTGGTTGTACGTTGAGGACCCCTGTATATGGCAGAGGTATGAATTACATGGAATAAAAGTAGTGCAAAAACACTTTGCTTTTTTTCTTTACACATCTATGGTGGACATTGTAAGTTTTGATCATGAAGTTCTGGTGACCCTGACTGAAACTGAGACAATGTCCAAAATAAGTAAGTGATCTGTTCAGAAAATTAAGAGGAATATTTATCTGATGCAACAGCGAAATCTGAACCACAAGGAAACCCATCTTATTTATTTATTATTTATTTATTAATAAAATGTATATGCCGCCCAATCCCTAGGGACTCAGGGATCCATATCTTCCATATTTTTAACTCATCTTCCTTTCCCCAGAGGTCTCTATATGGATATATCCAATTTGAAAGAATTAATGTACAAATACTGTAGGTACCTAGAAAAGAGGGAACTTGGAAAGTGAAGTTTCCTCCCTTTAGTCATAATTCAGAATTGGTCCATCCCTTCCCATTCCTTATTTCTCCCTTCTATACTTTCCCTATCTCACCCAATTTAAGAAGACAATAATTGACAATCCTGTTTGATCAGGAGAATGTTACTCCTTGTCAAACAAAATAAATTTTCATTACTCCTTATATGTTCAGCCTGAGCATTCAGAATGTCAACTAGCACCAACTATAATATTCCCACATTGAATTGTAATATTTAAAAGAAAATTGCAATGGTGTTCAAGTGAATGGAGATACATTCCAGTAAATGTTTAGGAATCCAATCCAATCTTGATTTTTTATTGCATGCAAGAACATATTCAGCAGAATGACTTTTTTCCATAACCTCCAGTTCATTATGAGGAAACTGGCAGTAAAAGGAAGCATTTGTCTTCCATGATTAGATTACTGAAAAGCTCCTAGAGATACACAGATAGGTTTCCTTCCCCTTGCAAAAAAAATTGGATATGTCCTGGAAAGCAAACCAAGTACCTATATTTCATGTACTCTTTTATTTACATTTTGCAATATTACTGAGAGCCTGAACCAGTTCTTTCCATAATCTGAAAATCCTCATGAAAAGTTCTTAGTACTATTCACTTCTCTTCCTGAACTTCTAGGAAATTATCAGTACCAAAAATGGATCGCTATCACCATAGCAACATGCTTTGGATTTTCTTTTTCCCCTTTTATTCTAAAATGTAGCAAAGAATAAGAGAGATAGTGCTTCTGTTTTCAAATTCCTACACAGTTACATACAGAGACACCTAACACACTATTCCCTTTCTAGTGAGCAGTATACAAAACACAGATAAAGAGTAAGCAGTGCACCATGAAATGAAAAGCATGAAGAGAAGAATGATAGGTTAACAGAATAATAGAGTTGGAAGGGACCTTCTAGGTCTTCTAGTCCAACCCCTTGCTCAAGCAGGAGATCCAATACCATTTCAGACAAATGGCTGTCCAGTCTCTTCTTAAAAACTTCCAGTGTTAGAGCATTCACAACTTCTGGAGGCAGGTTGTTCCACTGATTAATTGTTCTAACTGACAGGAAATTTCTGCTTAGTTCTAGGTTGCTTCTCTCTTTGGTTAGTTTCCATCTGTTGCTTCTTGTCCTGCCTTCAGGTGCTTTGGAGAATGGCTTGACTCCCTCTTCTTTGTGGCAACCCTGAGATACTGGAACACTGCTATCATGTCACCCCTAGTCCTCCTACTTTACATCAACATCATACACTATATCTCTAAATATTCTGGTAAACCATCCTTGCTTTCATCAAGTTCAACCTTTATCAGCATGGCCTATATCAGAGGTCCCCAACCTTTTGAGCACCAGGGAGAGAGGAGAGAGGTTTTTCTATGGACCGCAGGGGGTGTGGTTTCATTTACTGCCTGCATCCCATGTATGGGGCTTTGCTTTTTTGCGCAGACCGGTTTCTGGCATGTCATGGCCCAGTGCCGGTCCACAGACTGGAGGCTGGGGACCCCTGGCCTATATGGTCCACCTTCCCTTAAGTTCTCAAATCAAAAATTTGCAGATGTTTTATGTGACATATGTCTTGGGTTCTTCTACACCCCCTTAGAAGGAGAAAAATTCTTTATTTTTATACAGTGTATATAACCCAAGTGATGTTTTCAGTTACATTGACCATCAGGAAACAGACACTACATAAGTAGTTTTATCCTATTCAGCATGTGTGAGAATCAGAATTATAGTAAGACACTATGACATTGTGTCTGCATCCTGGTAGTCACTATAACTAAATTCACAGCTTCAAAAATTGTTTTGGGAGTCTTTGAAGATTTTATCAATTCTAAACAGCTATGAATTTCTTCTTCATCCCATTGTCTTAACCCATTCATTCTTGGGTTGAACTTTCAGCCCATTAGGTATACCAAACCAGAAAATCAATTCTGCAGGAATACTGAAACTACACTTTACTGAGATACGTTATAATAACTGGAGCTTGTAAGTCTTATTTTTTTTATCTCTCTTTCTTCATATATTCTAGTGCAGGGGTAGAACCAAGGTTGCCTATCCCTGTTCCAGTGGATCAGGAGGGTGATTGTCTGAGTCACTATGCAATATTAATTTGCTTCCCAGGACTTAAAGAATATTTTATCCCTCTTTGCCTGGGTATTGGTTCTTGCATATTTCTGTTAAGGTCATTTTTTTCTTTTACTCTCTACAATAATCTCATCCTTTTGTATTTTTTATTTTTGCTGTTAATTTTTTATTATTTTCATTCATGGAGAAAATTTTTATTCCTGGTAACCGAGGGCATAATATCTTAAGTTCTATTATTCTGTAAAAATCTATCTCTAAATATCTCTTTCTCTAAATTGTTGAGTTGAGGTTGGCTTGATGGCACATAATCAATCAATCAATCAATCAGTCTCTTTATTGATCAAATTCTCAGACTGCTTCAAGTTTTTTCTTTAACTCTACTCATTTATTTTTCCATTGAATCCACATTTCTTCATCATTCAATCTTGACCTTGTCTCTCTTCACTTTATCACAGACTTCTTAACAATTCCTTCCCATTGCTTTTAACCTACTTTGATGTTACTTCCAAGCTGTCAATTCTCACTTTCATGTAACAATTAAGTGGAAATGCACTTTTACTGATGATGATACCTAGTTGGATAACAAAACAGTCTCCAAGAAACAACCAAGTTCAGAGAGCACCAAGGATTACACACTTGAGCTTCAGATATTCTCTTCTATTGGCACTTTTACACAGATTTATATGGTTTTGTTACTTTTAACGTTCATTACTCACAAGAGGCCAAATATTCCTCAGTGATTTTCTATAGATTATGCACATCTTAATAATTCTCCATCCATTCTTCATCTTTCATACATGTTGCTGCATCTTTCATAAACTTTGCTGCCAGTTGCAGATCTTGGCAAAAATTCCCAGACACGGCTCAGTTTAACTCTCATCTGCAATATACAAACTTAATCTATTTGCTTTAATTTTTTACCACATTTAATATGATTTGCAATTATTCACTGCATTTTTCCTGTCAAACACATTCAATTTCAGAATCATGCTCTTATTGCATCATACACTATATTATTGTTGACTGAAAATTATTTGGGTTCTCAGCCAATGTGTGCATTCAAAACTGTAAAGATATTCACAACTTCAGCCAACAGCATATGTATTCTTTAAATATTTATCCATCAATATTAACCCAGAAAACATTATGACTCCTGGTGCTAAATCATGCACCAAGCATCCCATTCATAGCAGTAGCAATAGCATTTAGACTTATATACAACTTCATAGCACTTTACAGAAGTCTCTGAGTGATATACAATGTCAGCATATCACCTTCAATAACCCTCAAAACCAGATTATTAAGGTTTCTGAGTCAACCTTAAGCCGATCAAGATTGAACTCCTTTTTTGGGGCAGAGTTTGCCTGCAGTATTGAATTCTAGCCACTGTGTCACTACAGTTTCTCATGCTCTATTTTCATCATGTGACATTCTTCTTACATTCAACAACCAAATATCAACTCGAGATTTAAATTGTGGAATATTCCATAATTTAAACCAATACATTTTATCATATGCTTTCTCTAAATCAACAAACATATAATAATGTTTCTCATGTTCATACATTCCCAAGTATGAAAGTGCTGATGAATCAATTTTTATTGTTACCTCTTGTACATTTGTACCTCTTGTACTCAGGATATTGCCAAACAACTTCTCCAACGACATTAAAAAACTAAATTCCTTTCTTGTAATTACCTACTTAAAGACATTTTAGGTGTCCTTCAGTCAACTTATAATCATTCATTTGATCTTAAAAGAATTTCCATTTCTAATGAAAACTTTGTATAGCTATTGAAAAAAACGTAAATGAACAAATACTCAAATGTGTGTGTACATCATTTAATAAATTAAAATGAGTGTTCTTCATTAGAAAGGAAGACATTAATATTTCATTCTCACTTACACTAAGAAGCTTCAAAGATCAAGAAAAGATTCCTCGTTTTAAATTTAATTCCCCCTGGTTCATCAAGTAAAGCTTTGGTTGTTCAGTCTAGTAATTAAACTATGAAGCCTTTCAAGCATTTTCCTTCTCCATTAGAAGTTAAAACCAGTAACTAATGTGCATATCATATGTTAGGTAGGAGGTGTGGTTGTCACCAAAAATTGTTTCCTCTGGCAGTAGCTCAATTAACACATTCACCCTTGCAATTTCTTGAGCTGCTTTGCATATGGTTCAGAATTTCTTGTCCTGTTCTACATATGATTTTACTCTTTCATACAAGAAGTTCACATGCCCGGATCAGAAAATAGCTCGCTTTGCCAGAAGTTTGTGTACTTTGCCTTTTGAACCTGTTGCCTGAGAAAGCTCTGATTTTTGAAACCTAATGACTCAACTTTGAATTCTTAGATCTCAGACTTTGACCTGATGATGCTCTTACTCATGGCTTTGAACCTCAGCTTCTGGAAGTCATGCAGGCAAATGTACATCTTTGTTTAGAACTTTGTTGCAGCACTGGCCCTCATGACCTGCCTGCTCCTGTCCGTGTTAATAAAATCAGAGGTAAGCCTCCACAACTCAGAGGTAAGTTAAAAGTCAAATTTAGAGGTGTCATGGAATTGCGCAGCAGCTGTCCAGATGAAGTGGGAGATACTAAGACAAACTTGTAGCTTTATAATATATAAATATAAATATATTTAACAGTCAACCAGAAAAAGAACATAAAATAGTCAGGAACCTAGGAACATCATGAGGTAAATCTAAAACAGTATACAGAACACACAGAACACAACTTACTTACAACAACCAATCATAGCATAGATTGCATCATGCATGAGTCAACACTCTCTAACTAATCAACTATAACTGTGTCTTCTGGCATATTGTACACTTTACTCTTCCAGCTACTAAATTTAATATCCTAACAAGAGGTGGCAAATATTTCTCCAGTTTTCAATGACATTTTCAATTCATTAGTCCACATGTTTCCCATTGATTAATTATTATATTATCACCAAAACATTTTGCCCATTGGGTCACACAATCTAACATGTTCATTTTCCAAATTCAATTTCAATAACAATTTCTAAATCTTAGCAATAACCTGTTCATCACTGACACACAATGCAATTTCAAACTCAGTTTTCGAGTACTCCAAAGCATGGCTTTCCTTATCTAGGTTAAATCATTCTTTTAACTGTAAATATATGAAGCAATGACAACTATGCCCTTTCAACTCCAATTTTTCTTTCAACTTCAAATTGGGTTCTCCTTGAGTAAAATGTAGTATTTCATCATAGATTCACCAGATGGGTCTTAGGAGGAGAGTGAAACTCCAGAGTATTTTTAAATTTCTACCACAGATTTTCTTTCATTGGATGAGCTAAAATGGAGACTAGCCAGACATCTTATGGAGATGCTTAATATGGATTTCTGCAATGGATAGGAATTGAATTCAATGGCATTAATAGACCTTTGCAACTCTATTTTATAACTCAAGGAGATTTCCAAAGATGACACACAAATAGTATCTTTCAATTATTCTATAGTTTTTCATTAAACATTATTTAATGAAATAATGTTCTAAAAAATGATGCAGCTGATCCTTGAGTTTGCAAGACCGCATCAACTGATATATTTACAATGAGATTTTAACTTGTGCCCTAGAACTACATCCTACTGCAGAAACTCAGTAATTTAATTATGTTTTCAAAACCACCTCTACAAGGAGATTAGCACAGGAAAAAAACATATTCAGAAATTATAATAAGGATGAAACTATGACAGCACAACCTGAGAGCCCCATGGCCACATGTAATCCACAATAGAATTTGACTTGGCTTCCAAAGCCAAGATTGTATATTTTAATATGACAGGAGATGAAAAATATTCAATGCATGGAAAATAAATCATAAAGGATCTGCATGAGATTAGGTGTTCAGTGAGCTGATATTACATTGATTCAGTTGGTTAAAAAAATCTCTCTCAATCTCTGTGTCTCTGTGTGTGTGCGCATGTGCACGTGTGTGTTTGTGTGTGCAGAACAGGTTCTTTTCAGAGAGTTTCCCCCAAAAAAGTCAAGATAGTTATTATAGCTGTGCAATTGAAGCTCTGCCTCCTCCTTTTTTTACATGTGTTGCACAATGCACACTAAAAGAGAGAAGTTTGGTCTTTTGGTTAAGGCACCAGGCTAAGAGACCATGAGTTCAAGTCATGCCTTAGCCATGCAAGCCAGATGGATGACTTTGGGCCAACCATTCTCGTTCAGCCCAACTTACCTCGCAAGTTTGGTGTTGTGGGGAAAAGATGAGGAAGATGTCTTTGATACGTTTGCTGACTTGAGTTCTTTGTAAAATAATAAGTTAAAGATGCTAGCTTGTCAGTTGGAAAGCTGACAGCCTGCGTGCAAGATCTGAGCTCCGCGCAATGGAGTGAACTCCCATTACTTGCCCCGGTTCTGCCAACCTAGCAGCTTGAAAGCATGCAAATGAGAGTAGATAAATAGGTACCACTTCAGTGGAAGGTAACAGTGTTCTCTGTGTCTTCAGTGTATACCCATTCTGGCCACATGACTAGGGAAGCATCTTCGGACAATGCTGGCTCCCTTGAATAAGACACAGAGGTAAGCACTGCCTCCTGGAGTCAGAAACAACTGGACAGGGGAAAACTTTACCTTCAACTTTAAAGGAGGGATAAAATTCAAATGATTTAGTTAGGGAGATGGGGCTGATTCGTGAAAGCATCTGGGGGGGGTGTAAGTTTATTTATTTATTAAATGTATTTATTTTTATTAAATAAAATTATTTAAATAATTAAATATCAAATTATTACATTTATATTTAATAAACCAATGCATGTAAAAAAAAGACACAGGGTTTAAACTCTGCTGTCACAGCTGCCATCTTAATTCTTACACACACACACACACACACACACACACACTTTATTTATTTATTCAATTTCTATCAAAAATAAATATCATTTTTGAAAAAGAAATCCATGGATTCCCTCACTTACAGCCCATGTCTGCCTGTTAAATTTAACTCTGTTGTCTGATCATAGTTATTAGGGAAAATGAGAAGCTTGATTTCTCATCAGCTATCACTTCACCAGGAGAAGATCCAAGATATGAGAAGCCTGAGGGGGGGAGAGGAAGGGAGGGAGGGGGGAGGGAGCTGTTCCATTTTTTGCCACTTTTCAATTCTGTCACTTCACTCCGCTGTCTGCATAGGTCGGTCATTGCTCCAGAGTAATCCCAATGGATACTAGAGAAATTGCAGCTGCTGACTCTTCTGTTTTTTCAGCAGCCAAGCTTGCTGTTCACCTGAAGCCTGTAGGTGTGTATCTTATTTGACAAGTGAGGACCTGCCCCCACCTCCTCCGTTTTCCTTGTCTCCCTCTTATTCGAACCAGCCCTTCAAAACCAACCAACTTCTTTGACAGGAAATATTCCATAAACAATGAGTCAGCCTTCACTGTTGGTGACAGTAGAAATGCATACTTTTTCCAGGATGGGTTTCAATTCAAACTGTCAAGGAAGTGCAACAGCATTCATGTGCTGCTCTCAGCATGCTACTTAAATATATATGACCGGATAAAAATGCGGATTTAAGCAGCTAGTGCTTTCCATGTTCATTGCAATCACAAATTCCACAATTTCCAGTGAGTTGTTGGGTTGGGAGGTTTGGAAGTTGTGGTCACAGCCAAGATGGAAGGCAGGCATCAGATTCATTAAAATGACAATCATAATCACCGTTCCCAGAACCAAGCTAGCAGGAGGTAAACAGGTTCAAGAGGGTTGAATCAGATAGCTGGAAGATTACATTATTGGAATTACCTGGAGCTTCTCAATGCTTTAGACTAGGGGTGTCAAACTGGTGGCCAGCAGGCCAGATGCGTCGCACACAGGCCACACCTATCCCAACTCTGCAAAAGCAAAAAACATTGCTATACATCATGATACGTCAAGTGACATGATCGAGTTTGACACCCATGCTTTAGACCAGTGTTTCTCAACCTTGACAATTTTAAGGCATGTGGACTTCAACTCCCAGAATTCCACAGCCAGCATTGCTGGCTGTGGAATTCTGGGAGTTGAAGTCCACATGCCTTAAAATTGTCAAGGTTGAGAAACACTGCTTTAGACCACAGGTATCCAACTCACCAAGTCACGTGAGGGGTCATAACATATCGCAACTTTTTTTGCATTGCTGGAGCTGGGGTGGGTGCAGCCTCCACATGATGCAACTGGCCCACAGGCCGGCAGTTTGACACCCCTGCTTTAGATTGATAATGATGGTGATGAAAATGATTTATGTATTGTACTTACATTCTACTTTTATTCCAGGATCTCAAGGCAACTTGCATTTCTCCCATAGAAGCTCATTTTTTCCTCATAGAGTTCTGTGAACCAGATTTGATTAGAAAATGACATTTGCCCCTCATTCATAGTTTGCCTGAGTTCACACAACTCAGTAAACTTTAATCCCAGGATAAGTGGGTAAGCGTCTATAGTCCTTGGTGCTCTCTAACCTTGGTTGTTTGCTTGCAGACGTTTCATTACCCAACTAGTAACACATTCAAGTTCAGAGAGCACCAAGGCTCCACCATTTAACCCTGAGCTACATATATTCTCTTAGAACAATTAATCAATGGAATAGCTTGCCTTCAGAAGTTGTGGGTGCTCCATCTCTGGAGGTTTCCAAGAAGAAAGTGGACAACCATTTGTTTGGAAAGGTACAGGTAGTCCTCAACTTACAGCAGTTCATTTAGTGACCATTCAAAGTTACAACAGCATTGAAAAAAGTGACTTATGACCATTTTTCAATAGTCACGTGATTTATATTCGGATGCTTGACAGCTGGTTCATATTTATGACGGTTATAGTGTCCTGGGGTCATGTGATCATCTTTTGTGACCTTCTGACAAGCAAAGTCAATGGGAAAGACTTAACAACCATGTTACTAATTTAACAACTGCAGTATAAGGTCTCCTGCTTGAGCAGAGGGTTGGACTAGAAGACCTCCAAGGTTCCTTCCAGCTCTATTCATTCATTGATTGATCGAGTGAGTGAGTGAGTGAATAAGTGGGCATTTAACTTAACAAATGTGGAAAGCAAAGTCGTAAAATGGGGGCAAACTCACTTAACAAATTTCTCACTCAGCAACATAAATTCTGGGGTTACTTGTGGTTGTATGTCGAGGGCTATAGAGTCTCCTGCTTGAGCAGGGGGTTGGACTAGATGGCTTCCAAGGTCTCTTCCAACTGTTATTCTATTCTGTTCAGTTCTGTTCTGTTTTATGTATATTGTTCTGTTCACATAACAGGCAAAAGACAGTCTTCTTCAAATTAAACTCAATTCTAGTTGATCTCATAGATATGTCCATGAAATTGTCTTCGCAATTGGATAGAAGTGGTTTGCTACTGCCTTTTTCAGGAATGCTCTGGACATCCTAGCCTAGCCTACAGCTTTGAGATTTTCAGGTTTTCCCATTTAAACATATCCAGGTCTGTTCCTGCTTAGATTTGCAAGATCAGCCAAATCATCTAGGTATTACTATCTCACCAAACAGTGGCCTTTCCTCCCCCTCCATTCCTCCATTCCTCCTTCTCCTCTTCCTTCTGTAAGAAAAATAAGGAATCTACACTAAGAAACAAATGCATTTATGAAGGAGCTACGATACCATGAGGATGAACAAGTAGTATCCAGGGCAACTATTTTCTTATCCAGCCAGAAGATGAGAAGCCATCTCAATATGCTGGTTTCAAGATGCTGTTTTGGAGACAAATCGCAACTGCCGGCAACTGGAGACTTTCTGCCCATTATACTGCTTTAAGTTTATTAATATATGGTTTCAGGCTAGATGTTTAATTTTAAAAAGCAAAATTAGAGAAGGAGGGAGGGAGGGAGGGAGGGAGAGAGAGAGAGAGAGAGAGAGAGAGAGAGAGAGAGAGAGAGAGAGAGAGAGAAGGAGACAATTTCATGGAGAGGATCCTGGATTTTGCCCCAATTTATAAGGCAATTAGTAGATGTTCCTGGATAGAAGATAACAAAGGCATTTTCTCCACGGACAGATCCTAAGCTTTTGCAGTGTATATGCTGTGCAAAAGCATGTCTGTGTGTCTGTGTTTGTGTATGTGTTATTAGCTGAGGTTCAAGCCTACTGCTTGCCCTGCTTTAATGGCCCATGTCATTAATCTGCACAGCTGACTTCCAACTCTGCACTTGCTTCTCTAACAGCCTTCCTCCACATAAATATCTCCACTTGTGTGCCACTGAATAGAACTCTGTAAATCATTTACCTCTTTTGCCCACCCTGAAAATCAGCACTTAGGATCCAAAGGACAAACAAGAGATGCACAGAGGTGGAATAACTGAGAAAAGGTGGCATCTGAAAGAGGAATCTTCCTTTCTGTTGCCTGCACTCCCCCCCTTACACGCCCTAAGTAGCAAAGTGATATTCTTGGAAGCAGAAGAGAAGTTCAGCTTCAAAGTGTCGCCAACAACAAATCAACAACAAATTTGGTTGCTCTTTGTAGCTTCAGCTCCTTACTCAGTGCCAAAGAAATCACACTTGGAAATGCTGGTGTTGACACAGCTTCCTTTATTTACTTCATTGATCATGCTCAGCTTCCAAGAGGAGGGATCAGAACTCAATAGCAAAACATTTGATTCTCATGCTGAAGAACCTGATAAGAAATATATCTAAATGAAGTAGGCTCATTAATGGGATGCAGTATCAAAACAAAAAGAAAGTGTGTGTTTCTTTTATATGTGTGTGATACAGTTTTTAGGCATTTGGCAGCAACAACTGAAATTCAGAGTGTCTTTAAGTAGTTAGACTTTTGGAACATCATGTATGGTTTCGAAAACATGGAAAATGATGCTTATATTTCATTGTACATTGGACTGATTTCACTTGGAGTGTCCAGTTGTGGGTACTACACTGTAATAAAGATTAAGGCCTACTGGAACAGGATCAGGGAAGAACATCAAGAATGGTCAGGAGACTTGGGGGAACTTTTATCTGCAATAGTGACAAATATCTGGAGCTCTGGTATAGGATGAAGGTGAAGGTTCATTCTCCGAGCTTGTGGGTTGGTTTCTGAATGTTTTGTTACCAGGCTAGGTAACAATAAGAGCCGAGGTGGTGCAGCAGTTAGAGTGCAGTACTGCAGGCCACTTTAGCTGACTGTTCAGCAGGTCAGCGGTTCAAATCTCACCGGCTCAAAGTTGACTCAGCCTTCCATCCTTCGGAGGTAGGTAAAATGAGGACCCAGATTGTTGGGGGCAATGTAAAATATATATACATTGCTTACTGGTGTACACCGCTTAGAGAGTGCTTGCACTTAAAGCGGTATATAAGTCTCATAAATAAATAAAAATAAATAAATAAACATCCCTTTTGTACACATGTCAATGATTGTCTATGGAGACTCTCAGTCATCCAGGTCATGGTTGTCCCAAAGGTGCTTTTTCAAAAGACAACTGGACTTTGTTTTTCCTTGAAGATGTTTTGCTTCTCATCCAAAAACCTTCTTCCGTTCTGACTGAAGCTTCTTGGATGAGAAGCGAAATGTCTTCAAAGAAAAACAAAGAAAGTTCAGTTGCTTTTTGAAAAAGCACCTTTGGGACATGTCAATGACAGTTATATATACAAAGGTCAGGACCTTGATCACATTCTTGCAATTACCATCTTGCCCCACTCCTAAACTGCTGAATACTATTCAAATGCACAAGAGAAAGACAAGACCTAGTATCCATCATTGCAAAATGCAGGACACCAGGTGGTAGGTTCAGAGTAAAGGAAAGCTGGCTAAATATTAGAATAAAAAAAAAAATCTAACTACCAGGAATTTCCAGAGCTGTAGGCTAAATTGGGTAGTCAAAAAATTTCCCAGCAAAAGACAAAAAGAAACAGACATGGAATGACGGTTCTCAGTTATGTTAGGAAAAACATCTTAGATGTCATAGCAGCAGTGACTTTAGATTCTTGCACTGAGCAGATGGATTCAACTGCATGAACACAGCCTCTTCCAGATCATATCATAAATTCAGTTTGTGATATGAACCACGAAGAAGAGGCTGGCACTTCACTGACTCCCAAGATTGTGCCATAGAAAATTCTATGCCAAAATGACCATTTTCTGAAGTAAAACTTCAGAAAAACCCAAACTAATATGTACATGTGTATATTTATTTCAGGCATTTACATGGGTGCCCAATTTGATCAATGGGGGATGTACAACAAAAATTAAACATGAAAATTAATGATGCCTCATTAAAACATAACCTAAGTGTGAGACATGATGAACTGAATGGATCACAGGGGCCTTCATTCACCTAAACCCAAATATATAGAAAAGAAAAAGAACGAATTCACAAATTAGTTGTGTTATACAATCACTGTCATAAAATTAGTTGAGGAGGAAACATTTGCCAAGTGTAGAAGTTTACTTTTCATTTTCAAAATATCAATAGCAGCTGGGAACTTTTTGTTCCCAGAGCTAAAATTCCCTCTGTTGCATAATTTGGAATTGCTTGCTATTTAAAATTGATTAAACCCACTGGATGGGAACATTTTAGATATTTATATAGCAGCATCTCCACAACCAAGAAGTTGCAAAAATGATGGCACATCCATGGCAATCCTGACATCCGCTTGCATCCTGATGTCTGGTACAAGTACACAATCACATGATGGTTATCTCACACTGATTTCATTTACTCCCTGTTGACCTCCATGGACATCCATATATATAAGATGGACTATGTTGACATGTAACTGAATAGCTTTTGCAGCAGTATTCGTGACAATTCAATAATCATAATATGTTGTGTAAACCAGACCATTCCATTACACTACAATATGATATATTTGCTTGCACATAACATTATTGGCGAACAGCACAATTTTTCTGGTTATTTCCAGTGTAGTGATTGGCATGTTGCAAGAACTCTCAACTGAGTCATCTTCCAGTATAGGTAATTCTCGACTTATGATCACATTTGAGACCTAAATTTATGTTGCTCAATGAGACATTTGTTAAGTGAGTTTTACTCCAGTTTATGATCTTTCTCACCACAGTTGTTAAGTGAATCACTGCAGTTGTATAGTTAGAAACAGAGTTGTTAAGCAACTTTGCTTGTTGGAAGGTTGCAAAATGGGTTCACATGATCCCAGGACATTGCAACTATCGTAAATATGAACCAGTTGTCAAGAGTCCAAAATTTGATCATGTGACTATGGGGATGCTGCAATGGTCATAAGTGTGAAAAACAGTCATGAGTTACTTTTTTCAGTGCTGTTGTAACTTCGAATGGTCACTAAACAAATGGTTGTAAATTGAGGACTACCTGTACTGCTGAATCATTACAGACATTAAAATTGGTAAGATATGAAAACATTGCAAACACCATTTGAATAGTTAAGTATATGGATTTCTAAGTTCTGTTTGAACATGAAGGAGAAGCAATGTTAGTAACATGCAGGAACAATCTTAGTAAATGCCTGCAAGTATGGGAACATTTTAAAAATGTTACAACAACCTGTGTTCAGGATGTATTAAACAATAAACTTGATAAGAGCACCAATCCTTCTTCAGAACAGTTGACATTTTAATGGAGAAAATGGTTGTGTTATTGTAGAAAGAAAACAAATGCTATTTCTCCAGAATTGCTGATAAGTAATATATAAGAAGGTTATGAGTTTATATGTATGTATGGGTGAATATTCTATTTTGCAGGCCCAGAATAGATGAGGTTTTGCTGTGTTATGTTACACTGCTAGGAACAGTATTAAACTATAGGCTATTCTTGCTCGTCTTGCTGAATTTGTAGAAGGGCTATTATATTTCCCACCACTGAAATATTTAATTAAGATGGGGAATTGGTACGTTATATGGCCCCAAGCACCAGAAACTAAGCTTATTTTGGGAAGGGGAGGGGAGGGGAGGGGAAGGGGAAGGAGAAAGGGAGAGGAGAGGAGAGGAGAGGAGGGGAGGGGAGGGGAGGGGAGGGGAGGGAAGGGAAGGGAAGTAGAGCAGAGGAAAGGAGGTTAGGAGAAAAGATATGAAGATATTCTTTAAGTTTTGAAAAAGGACCGTCTGAGAATGACCAATGTCTTCATCCCTGAGTTCTAATTGCCACTATGTTCCGGTTCCTCTCCCATAAATTATTGGACTTAATAGGTCCCTATTTTTGCCTTTTTGAAATGCATTGTTAATCCCTGGTTAAGACAAGTTGCAGACAGCCATTTGTCTGAAATGGTTTCCTGCCTGAGCAGGGGGTTGGACTAGATGATCTCCAAGGTCCCTTCCAACTTTACTACTATTACTATTACTATCTTCTCTCTGTTGCTCATGTGTGAAAGGGCCTATGTCTCAGTTCTAGCACACCACAAAAGGTGGAGGCTTCCATCCATTCTGTAAATGTCAAGAAACAAAAGGGCAACTGATGTATGATAAGAGATTTGCATTTCTCTTTTCTGGCATATATTTAACAGGAAGAACCCTCACACTTTGGGCTTTTTAGTCAATTAAAAAAACCTATTATAATTGAACAAAGCAGGCAGAGTAGAGACCTTTAGTGTATTCAAAGTCTGGGGCCATAATTCTTAGCTCAATGGTTATGGGGTTGTGAGGCTGTTCCTGATTTTAGCCTTAAAATAGTAAGGCTATTAGTAAAATAGCCTTAGTAATAGTAAAATAGTAAATTGATCCTCAAACCTGGCATTTCAGGATTTTATTTAGCCACCACCCTACAATGTGTCTTCTAGCTATACCCATCAGATTTCTTCTTGGAAAACTTAGATGAAACATCTATAGATGTTCTTCATAGAGGAAATTCTAACTCAGTCTTAAGAAAAACATCCTGACAATATCAACAGTTTGATACCTGATACCTGAAGGATAATTGAACTCATTTTTACAGGATGTATTCAAGCCATAGTTAGACAGCTATCTGTTGTTCAGATATTTTCACCAGAAGAAAGTAGTTGAAACTAATTAGTCCTTCATGATTCACACTTCTTCAGGAGTATGGATTGGATTTATATTTTATAACTCATACCATGTGTGTCTTCAAGTCAATGTTGACTCATGACAACCAGCTGGACAAATCCCTGCAGTTTTCTTGGTGAGATTCTGGAAATGGTTTGCTGTCGCCTTGTTTCTAGGGTTGACAGAAAGAAACTGGCCCCAGATCAACCAGCTGATGTTGAGCCTAAGACAGAACTAGAATGCATATTTTCCTAGATTCTATCCTGGTGCTTTAATCACTACATCAAACTGTCTCTCATCCACATGCACTTAATAACAGAACAACAGAGTTGGAAGGTGGCTCAAACAGGATACCCTATACCAGGGGTTCTCAACCTTGGCAACTTTAAGACTTGTGGACTTCAACTCCCAGAATTCCTCAGCCAGTTGCTGGCTGAGGAATTCTGGGAGTTGAAGTCCACAAGTCTTAAAGTTGCCAAGGTTGAGAACCCTTGCCCTATACTATTTCCAACAAATGATTGTCCAATCTCCTCTTAAGAACCTCCAGTGATGAAGCACCCACAACCTCTGGAGACAAGCCAGTCTACTGAGCAATTGTTCCAATGTATTTACAATGTCAAAATAGTTTCATACTATTGCCAGAAGAAGCACATAGAAATGCCCATGTATTTGTGAGTAGTCAAGTTTGGCTCAAAGGCATATTTGTTTGTTTGTTTGTTTGTTTGTTTGTTTGTTTGTTTGTTTGTTTACTTATTTATTTTTATATAAGCTTTAACAAAAATGAAACATCATCTCATTGGGTTGTTAACATTGATAAACTAGGAGCTGCTGAAAGAAAATAAATGGCATTTGTGATAGAGTTTGAAAGCAACAATTGTTCCTCCAAATGATCGATTAAAAGAGACATCAAGCCCTGTTAGCACCAAATTGACAATGTCAGAAAAAATCAATGAAATAAAGATATCTTTTTTTAAAAGGAAGTTACAAATAAGCAAATCCAAATTGACTTATTTTCTTGTTCATCAGTATCCAGAGTTGAAGACCAGAAGAGGATGAAGCTAATCTGCAGATCTCAATGGTCACACAGGAGATGTTTTTAATTTATTGATTGATTGATCAAATTTAGAGACCACCCACCTCCTTTCTAGAGTGACCCTGTCTGTTTTTCCACAGTCAGTTCATAAATTGTAGAATCTAATGCAAGTGGGATGAACAAAGGATCATTTATGTTTGCCAGATATTCAGAAAAACACCCAGCCAAACAACCTGGAAAACACAGTAACAAAACTGTCAGAACTATGCAATCTATTTTTTTTTTTCAAAATAGCATGCCTCACTCTAAAAAACAACAACAAACGAAACAGGGGGAGAAAAAAAGTGATAGAACTAAAAGAAAGGAGAGGCATGAAGAAGAATATATTAGCTTCTGAGGAGTGATTGAGGTTTTTGAAAATCAATAAAAGTTTCATCAATATGAAAAAAAAAGATTTTTAAAAAACAAAATTAAAAATGTATATACTTTCTCCCTCTTCCCTTAAAATACTTTTTTGGAGAAGGTTGTTTTGAATACATTCTTACATTCCACACAAGATGGAAAAAAGTATTTTGAGATGTACTGTTGATTGCCATAGATATTGTAAATAGCATCCAGAGCCTTCATCCCACTACTAAGTATTTTTTTTTCCTCCTAATAATACTACAAGGCTGAAATTGTTGATGATCAGTGATCTAATATAACCCAAATGAGTTTTGTAGCTGAATGGATGAACAGACTCAACCACACCACATGAATCAGCCTTGATTTCATCTCAGTCCTCAACTTACGACTGCAATTGGGATAGGATTTTTCATTTCTAAAGGAGGTGGTTGTTAAGTAGGTCACACCCAATTTTATAACCTTTTTTGCTTCTGTCCTTAAGTGAATCACCTTGATTGTTAAGTAAATCACATGATTTTTAAGTGAATCTGGCTTTGTTGGAAGCCAGTTAGGAAAGTCACGAAGGCAATCATGTGACCCCAGGATGCTACAACCATCACAAATGCATGCCAGTTGCCAAGTGTCTGAATTTTGATAACTTGACCAAGGGAACACTGTAACCATCACAGATATGAGGATCAGTTCTAAGTCACTTTTTTCAGCACCATTGTTGCTTTGAATGGTCACTAAACAAATGGCTGTAAATCAAGGACGGTCTGTATTCTTTAGCTTCGTCACTTTAGAAAGGGGTTAAGTTCACACAACTTATAACATTTTATCTCTGGATTAACAAAGCCCTATGACAGTGTTCTCAAAATAATTGATGCCAAACAAACAATCCCCATCAATGCTTAATGCAATTAATCTAATTTGCACAGCATTCACACAAATGGGTCGAATTTTACTCTGATCTAAGGTGTCTAAGGGGTGGACTGGCCTAGTTCGAGGCATAATGGGGTGAGCTTCCATTCCTGCCCCACTTAGTTCTAAAGCATGCAAATACAGTCCACATTTTAATCTGATCTAAGCTGCTAAGGCAGGGATCCCCAACCTTTCTGGACTCAAGGACCAGAGGGAAGGAGACCAGTTTCAAAATTGGTGTGCATACGCACGCATGCACTCACAGGGCTACGCACAATGGCGCGGCACTAGCAGCCCCATTCTCACATTCAGCATGCACTGGCTTTGTATGAATGCACGAATGGCTGCACACACCCCACAGTAGCTAGCAGCCTGTTCATGCATGTGCAAATGGGCCGCGCAAACCACCCGGACTAGTGGTGCATGTGCAAACAGGCTGCGGACACCTGCCCCACGCTAGCATTCCTGTTCACACCCACACGCATGCGCAAACAGGGCCGCAGGTGCTAGCGTGAGTGGGGGGAAATGTACACCCACATGTGTGCATACCGGCCAGCTGTTTCCATGGCCTGATGGCCAAGAACCCACGGCCCGGTCCTGGGTCGCAGACCTTAGGTTGGGGACCCCTTTGCTAAGGGGTTATGGTAGCCTAGCAGCTAAGATGCTGGGCTGTTGACCACAAGATTGGTAGTTTGAGACCCAAGTACCACGTAACGAGGTGAGCTCCTGTTACTTGCCCAGCTCCTGCCTCCCTAACAGTTTGAAAGCATGCAGATGAAAGTTGATAAACAGGTACCACTTTGGTGGGAAGTTGACAGCATTCTATGCACCTTGGCATATAGTCATGCCAGCCACATAATCATGGAAGCATCTTCAGATAATGCTGGCTCTCTAGGCTAAGATATGGAGATGGGTTACCACTTACTAGAACTGGACATGACTGGGCAGGAGAAATCTTTACCTATTTTTTTAAAAGGTGTTTAAACCCAACCACTGTGTCCTACACAACAAAGTCTCTTACAGAGAAATTCATCTGAGTTCAAGTCCAGAATGCAACTCTGGGACTTCTTTAAAATCTTCCCTGAAGGCAAGACTAGTTTTACAGACCCAGAATTATTATTATTATTCTTGGATTAAAATTGGAATGAGAGAAGAATTGGTGCCCCAGTTTTCAATATAATGGAGGTATCGGGCTTGTTTCTGATATATAAAAAGTGCCAGCTATCAGCAATTTGGGAAATGCCGCTTTTGAGATAGTACAGGAGAGCAAATATAATCATTTTAGGTTGTCACAAAGGCAAGTAAAAAAATAGAAATGCATAAAATAGGCTGGTTTTTCCATCTATATATTAGTGGAGCTGCCAGATAGCACTGTCAATTCTCCGAGCAGCATCACTGAAAGTCCCTCCAAAAGAAACATGGTTTTAACAATTTTATATAATACAGTGACCCTTCTGATACCATTGTAATTGTATAAAGATTATAGGAGTTGATGTTAACAATGGTATATAAGAGGAGAAATCAATTTTTCATTCCTGTGGAATGAGGGACTATTACAGGTACCAAGTAAACAAATTTATCTTTAAGTCTGAAAGAAAAGCAACAGAAAAGATCCATCCACTTTCTTATTCTTTAACTTTGAAAGGATACAGAACTTTGAAAAGGGGATTACAGGAAGCTAAACCAAGCACAGTTGGTTTAAATTCTGCTACAGGAAAGATGACCTTTGAAACATTACTCTTTTTTTTTTCAAAATATTGTCTAATGTTCTGTTTCCTAAATTAATAAGGTTGCAGATGGATAAATTACCTCAGTGTTTTTCTGCCAGATATTATACTGCCCTTTTCTAATCCAAAGATTCAGTTACAAGCAGAGTCATATGTGGTACAGGTAGTTCTTGACTTACAACGGGTTTTTAGTGACCGTTAAAAGTTACAATAGCCCCGAAAAAGGAGACTTACGACTGTTTTTCACAGTTACAACCGTTGCAGCATCCCCATGATCACATGATCAGAATTCAGATGCTTGGCAACTGGTTCCTATTTATGACCGTTGCCGTGTCCTGAAATCATGTGATCCCCCTTTCCAAACTTCTGACAAGCAAAGTCAATGGAGAAGCCAGATTTACTTAACAACCATGTTACTCACTTAACAACTGCAGTAATTACCTAACTACTGTGGCAAGAAAGCTTGTAAAATGAGACAAAGCTCACTTAACAACTGTCTTATTTAGCCATAGAAATTTTGGGCTCAGCTGTAGCCACACATCAAGGACTACTTGTAGCATATATTTGCCTCCTGGAGATTACACATTGGCATCATGAATTTCAAGATGTTGGGGACACTTTGGTTTAAAAAAACAAAATTAAGACCCTAGAAATTGTATAAAGTTATGTAGATAGGCATAACATAAGCAGATTTCTTTTTTGTGCTCCTGACTATATTTACTTGCAAGCAGTCGAAAGCTAAGCAGGATCTGCCCTGGTTAATACTGGATGAGCAAGCATCTAGAAAGTCATACTGAGAATTTGAAAAAGTGCCTAAGATGAAACATCTTTGGAAACTAACCAAAGAGAAAAGCAACCTAGAACTAAGGAGAAATTAGAACAATTAATCAGTGGAACAATCTGCCTCCAGAAGCTGTGAATGCTCCAACACTGGAAGTTTTTAAGAAGAGATTGGACAGCCATTTGTCTGAAATGGTATAGGGTTTCCTGCCTGAGCAGGAGGTTGGACTAGATGACCTACAAGGTCCCTTCCAACTTTATTATTATTATTATTATTAAGCAACAAGCAACTTCCATAATACTGCCAAGAAAACTGCATGGATGTAATCAGCAGCACTCAAACTCAGCTTGAAAGCATCCTGTCTCAAGGCCATCTAATATTGTTAGAATACTTAGGATGGATAAACGTTTGATTGCTAAACTATGCAATCAGTAATCCCCAAAGTGCTTTTTCAAAAGGCAAAACCTCCAAGTGGTCTCAACAACTATTAGAAAGACTGCTAGCAGCCAGATGACTGCAAGGAATATAAATCCTTCCATCCTCCACCATTCAGTCAGAACTGAAGAAGCTTCTTGGATGAGAAGCAAAAAGTCTTCAAGGAAAAACAAAGTCCAGTTGCCTTTTGAAAAAGCACCTTTGGGACAACCATTACCTGGATGACTAAGAATCTCCATAGACCAGGGGTAGGCAACCTTGGCTCTTTTATGACTCGTGGTCTTCAACTCCCAGAATTCCTGAGCCAGCATAGCTCAGCTTAGAAACCTCTCCCTTTCCCCTCAGCATGGCTGGCTCAGGAATTCTGGGAGTTGAAGTCCATGTGTCATAAAAGAGCCAAGGTTGCCTACCCGTGCCATAGACATACGAAATCAGTAAGAATAAAGATGAAGCAATAAGCATTAGCTATGTTGCTTTTAAAAGGAGATTGAACCAGTAGAGCAATATTGCAACTGGAAGCATCTGGTCTCCCTTTTTCTTCACCCAGGTGGATGCTGTGCAGTGTGCAGAGAAGAGCAACAAAGATGATTAAGGGATTGGATGCAAAAACCTATGAAGAACAGTTACGGAAACTGGGCATGGCTAGTCTAGTGAAGAGAAGGACCAGGGGAGATATAATAGCAGTCCTCCAATATCTGAGGGGCTGTCACAGAGAGGAAGGGATCAACCTATTTTCCAAAGCACCTGAAGGCCAGATAAGGAATAATGGATGGAAACTGATCAAGGAGAGATTCAACCTAGAAATAAGGAGAAAGTTTCTGACAGAACAATTAACCCATGCCTTCAGATGTTGTTGGGGTTTCATCACTGGAAGTGTTCAAGAAGAGACTGGACTGCCATCTATCAGAAATGTAGTGTCTCCTTCTTGGGTGTGTGGGGGGTGGGGTTGGACTAAATGACCTACAAGGTCCCTTCCAACTCTGTTATTCTAACATATATTAAATTATATTCCATGGAATGCCGGTGTCCTTCAAACAATTTGAAGGGATTCTGTGAGAATGGCAAAGAAAGGTTGAAGATCCAATCACATTTTCTTTCATTTTATCATGAAAAGTGCTGGCTACAATTCAGACCAAATAATAAAAGAAGCTGAAAAAAGCTCCTTTAACAAATTGAAAAAAATATATACTATTATATTCAGGCTCATGAATGCAGATTTATACTTAATGTATGGCATGTAAGAGAAAACAAATTTAAACAAAACATGGTTTATTCCAGTATTCCTTTTATTCCCCCATTTAAATAAAATAAAATAAAATAAACAGAGATAAGTCAATTTGATTATTTTTAACAAACATTTTTGGTGTTCCATGGTCTTGAAAAAAATTAAGCAACACTATTGTATGTTACTTTCCATATAATATGAATAGTAAAATAATTCCCCCAATGGTAGGGAGTTCTAACAATGGCTGTGTTGGGCTGATGAAGAATGGATTCTGTAGCTGAAATCGTAATTTCCTGTTTAAAATTGGTTATGGAGTTTTTAAATATATTTGTATATCATCTCTAAAACCTTTTTTATTGGATTGTTGTAATCTGTCCTGAGTCATGTACAGGTTTAGAATGGAATAGAGCTGGAAGGTACCTTGGAAGTCTTCTAGTCCAGCCCCCTGCTCAAGCAGGAGAACCTATACCATCTCAAACAAGTGAATGTCCAGTCTCTTCATGAAAATCTCCAATGACGGAGTGCCCACGATTTCTGGAGGCACTTCATCATGCTTTACAGCTCTCTCTAAGCAATTTACAGAGTCCGCCTATTGCCCCCAACAATCTGGCACCTCATTTTACCAACTTCAGAAGGATGGAAGGCTGAGTCAACCTTGAACTAGTCAGGATCGAACTGCTGGCAGAGTTAGCCTGCAATACTGCATTCTAACCATTGGTACCACCATGACTCTTTAATTATAAAGCAGACAATAACTGAGCACAGAGGCAGCATGGATTTTTTTCAGCTTGCATACAAAGAATGCATGAACATCAGAGGATGCACACTACCATATTAAGAAATAGCAGAGGCAGGATGAAAGAATCAGAGCAAACTCCAAACAAGACAATTGTCCCTTCTCTTCCTTTATTTATGTGTGGTCTGTTCATGTGCTGAAATGAAGACATCAGCAAAGTGCCGGTCTTGAATCGTAAAATCCAACAGTTCCCTTAGCAGTGCATTTTCCAATAAATGCAGTTAAAACGTTGCCTGATCCCTTTTTTAGTTACTCCCCTTTTACATTCAAGTTATACAGTTTGACTCTCCAAAGCCACACAATAGTGAATCCTACAGGACAAAATGCCCATTAGGAAAGAGACTATGTGTCAAATTTACTCTGAAATGAAACAAAGGAGATTCAGGATGCGCCATCTTGACCCCCTCTATATGTCAAGTGCAGTGCTAATTCTCTTACTTTCTAACTATAAATGGTGCATGACCCATTTTTTCTGGAACAAAGCTCAGGATGGTAATCAGAAGTGTTGAGCAGTTTTTCGTTGCATTTTCAGAGTGCAATTAACCTGCTTGACAAGGAAGAAATACCAATTAATGTCCTTCAGATCTACTGAGCATCATTCTCTTAATGCTCTGACATTATTTGACTTGCGTGGTATTCTTCATTCCTTTATATTTGTACAATTAAGTTTAGTATCTTCCCTGCCCATCCACCAGTCACACCCTCCATTTTCAAGACTTAGAGATTCTTATTTCAACTGAAGCTCAACATTATTTCTCTACCAGATGTTCCTTTGAAGAAGTTACCCCACCCATTGCTCTGTATTTCCCTCCAAATTGGCAATCCTGTATTGTCTGAGCTTGCTGGTTACCCTTGTTTTTCTTTGGGAAAAAGAAGCCACATAGATGGCTATGAGAGTTGGACCACAAGGAAAGCTGAGCACCAAAAAATTGATGCTTTCGAATTGTGATGCTGAAGAAGACTCTTGAGAGTGTCCCTTGGGCTGCAAGGAGATCAAATCAGTCAATGCTAAAGAAACTCAACCCTGACTGTGGTTTGGAAGGAGAGATAGTGAAAATGAAGCTCAAATACTTTGGCCACCAAATGAGAAGAGAGGATTCATAGGAAAAGACCCTGGTGTTGGAAAAGTTGGAAGGAAAGAGGAGAAAGGGATGACAGAGGATGAGATGATTAGATAGTGTCATCAATGCAATGAACATGAATTTGGACAAACTCCAAATTCAGTGGAGGACAGGGGAACCTGACATGCTATGGTCCGTGAGGTCACAAAGACTCAAACATGATTTAGCAGCTGAATAACAACAACAGATCTCATGTGGATAGTGGGGAAAGTAATTTTTGCATGTTAATTATTACAAAAGAAAACCGTCTGGTTCCCTACACTACAACAGAAACTACCTAAATCCAGTATGATTTTTGTCATATGTTTACCTCTTTTATCAACATCTAAGCATTTAGAGAAGAGCCAAACCTGCCACTATTTGTCCAGAAAAAAAGTCTATTTCAATATGGCACAATCTATCAGGAAGCTGCCATGCTAAGCACTGTGTAATTAAGTGGGAGCTTTTCAAGAGATGTTAGGTTTTCCCATGGCGTTCTTTCATGTCAGCAGTCAGTGTAGATGTTACCAGTCAATTCTGTTGACAGTTTGGACTGTTTTTGTTTTTTTTTTTTCTAAGAGACTTGCTTCCTTCTCTTTAACATGTTTAATAGCATCCAACCCATTGGCATCTCTCCAGAATATTTTTTAAAGTCATATTGCATGCTTTGCGATCTTACCCGGAATTTGTCCAAAGCTGCTTGATATACTGTTATTCTTGTTTTATGTCAAAGGGTTGAGATAGGAAGATGCATCCCAAAGATGAATAAAAACTTATCTGATTTCTTGAAAGTTCTGGGGATGTTATTATCAGTGTATGGCATTGTTACAGTAGACAGGAGACCACAATGCTATTGCAGAGTAGGAATTTGGCTTGCCAAGGGACCAGCCTGTTATAGGCAGTGGTGGAATTCAGCCGGTTTGCCCCACTTCAGCAGAACTGGTAGCTTATTTTTTTGTTGTTGTGAAGCGGCATCCACACAGAGAACCAGTTGTTCACATATTTGAATCCCACCACTGGTTATAGGACATGCTTGCGTGCTTCCCAAGGGCGAGCTGGCTTCGCACCAGAGACAAAGACAAGCAGCTCTTCCTGCAGCATCACCCAAGCCCCCCTCACTTCCTAGAGCTGCCTTGCAAATGGCTGCCACAAATGGGAAATTTCAGAGCCATCAGGAATCTGACTGGTTGCACAGAGCAACCAGCTCATCTCTCCACCAAAGTGGTACCTAATCTATCTACTCGCATAGAACACGCTTTCAAACTGTTAGGTGGACAGAAGCTGAGGCAAGTGATGGGAACTCACCCTGTCACACAGAGCTAGGACTCAAACTACCGATGTCAACGCTGCTAACATCGGATGTCCTTGCTTTGACAACAGATGGAAATGCAGCCATTTTCTCTATTGCTTTTAGAATTAGTTGATGCTGGGAGGGGGAATAGGGACAGAGTCCAGTTAGTCATAACAATAATAACTTAGAGCCAATAGAGTTTTGGCGGGCTGGAGAGCTGGGGAGAAAGCCCACGCTTCAAGCTAATTGGGGAATGTAATTTATGACTGTTTATTGGAGGAGGGAATTGCACTTTGTTACTTTGTATACATGGGAGGGGAATTTAGTTTCTGATTTCAACTATGTAGTGCCGATACTTTGTTTCTCAAATAAAAGATTATTTAAGGTAAACAATGCCTCGAAGTTCTTTTGAAGAGTTTCATCTATCGGAACCATGACATCGGAGCTGAGACCATATCCAGCGTCATTAAACCAATGAGCCACTTACACTTCCTAGTTCTGGGATATTTTATGAATTGGGGAGTGGGGTGGGTTAACATAACACCTTAACATTTTTTGTGACTGGATTTTCAAAATCTTTGGAACATCACAATTAGTTTCAAGAGCATGCTGGGCTCTATTCAGTTTGCTGGAGCATTACTTACTTACTTACTTACTTACTTACTTATTGTATTTCTAGACTGCCCATCTTCCTCAAGGAGGGATTCCCTAGAGACCTTTTGCACACGATCTCCTTACTGCATTAAGAAATTAAGATGCAGTTGCCACAAATTGCTCAAGCCTATTAATTTTTGTGCTGTTGGAGTATAAAAATAAATGTACCCCTGAGTCAAGCTCAAGTCCAGGTGACTCCATAGCTACAGAAAATCCTCACTAAAGGACCCTCATTCAACAACTCTCTGAATTTACAGTGGTGCTAAACGAGGAGACTTACAACTGACCCTTGTCAATCTGGCTGTTGCAGTGTCCCTGCAGTCACTTGATCAACATTCAGACACTGACAACCGGTTTGCAATTATGATGGTTCCAGCATCCTACAGTCACACGGTTGCCATTTGCAACCTTAATTGCTGGCTTCCCACAAGCAAAATCATTGGGGAAGCCAGCAGGAGGTTGCAAATGGTGATCACATGACCATAGGATGCTCCAACTATGCACTTAACAACAGCAAACGGAATTGCCATAACAGCCATCATAAGTGAGCGTGATGATACAACAGTATCATGAAGTAACAGAGTTGCTGGTCCCAGTTACCATTGTTAAGCAAGGATTACCCAGTTTCCTTGCTGGCAAAACAGAAATGGTTCACCATTGCTATTTGGTGGGATTTTATTTTATTTTTTCAATTTCCAAAGTAAAGATAGCCCTGAAATTCCTGGTGTCAGTCCCATCCTTGAACCCAGCAGTCATTCGTGTACTGTTAGCAACTAAAGCTTTGTGCTAGTATAGGGGTCCCCAACCCCCAGTCCGTGGATCCACACCATTCTGCAGCATGCCAGAAACTGGTCTGTGCAAACAAACGAAACCCCATCCACGGGATGCAGGCAGCACACAAAACCACGCCCCCCTCCGGTCTGTGAAAAACCTCTCTCCATGGAACTGGTGTCTGGTGCCCCAAAGGTTAGGAACCTCTGTGCTAGTAGATACACTTTGTGCTAGTAGTTATTTGTAAAGATAATAAAGAGGGGAAATTAAGGAAGGAAGGAAGGAAGGAAGGAAGGAAGGAAGGAAGGAAGGAAGGAAGGAAGGAAGGAAGGAAGGAAGGAAGGAAGGAAGGATTTGCATGACATGCTCTATTTGACCCTGATAAAATCACCCAGGTGGATTTGCTTCTCTCATTCTTTTTCCCCACATCTCTTACTTCCGAGCCCCAAGCTGTAGTGATCATGTGACACAAGGACACTGCAACCATCATAAATATGACCCAGTTGCCCAGCGTCTGAATTCTGATCATGTGACCATGGGGATGCTGCAACGGTCATAAGTGTGAAACACGGTCATAAATCACTTTTTACAGTGCCGTTGTAACTTTGAATGGTCGCTAAATGAACAATTATAAATCAAGGACTACCTGTAATAGCTTCCACGGCTGGAAAGAAAATTGAAACCCCCTGTTTAAACCTATGCCCTAAACATGGGCAATGTTGGTATGTTAATGCCACCAGCTTCACCCCCCCCCCCCTTAAAGTCTTCCAGAGAAGCAGTGCAAGACACAACAAGAGAAGACTGTGGGCACTCCCTGCATTTGCCCCAAACCGCCCCATTTTAGAGCCCAATTCAGTGCACCACCATCCATTCTTCTCTCTTTCAGTATAAAAATGGATTGAAAATGCTCACACTCACCTGCAGTGCTTCATCCTGGCTTTACTCCCATTAAAAGTCATGCCTGCTTAGCCGAATAGTGTATGGAGATGAATCGAAGCCTTAACATGGGCAGAGTTATGTATATGTTTAACTAATTGCAGGATAAGGACCATAGAGAGCCGCTGAATTGCTTGTAAGGAAATTGAAAACATATTCTTTCCATTTAACCAAGGCTGCCTAGAGTAAATTGTATGACTATGCTCCAGAGGCATTAAATAAGGACTCTGACTTGCTGCTGTTTTAAAATGCTATTTATATCCCCATTGTATGTAGTCTGCAGCTATAATTATTTCCTTAATGCATTATTTTATTGCAGGACTACTACAGCAATGATTATAAGGTATCGGAGAGTGTAGCTGGTTGTAGTGTTAATAGCGCTCATAAATCTACCCGAACATCTATTTTCTCTGATGGCCCAGAATTCTTATTTTGCTTTTCCACATTTTTGCCACCAAGCCAAGTCATCATCTCTAAATTTCATTGTAAATTAAACATTCTGTCCACAGCAAGGTAAATGCCCTTCTGGAGGCAATCTGGCAAATTAATAGTGACATCTTGTGTCTGAGAAGTGGGTGGATATTTTCACAAGTTATTAAAGGAAAGCATCCATGCACATTGGCACATAAGTAGCTGTTGCAACCCAGTGAGGGGCACAGAGTTGATTGCATTAGGTTCTGTTCAGGTAGAACCAGAGTGTGAAATCTGACCGTGCATGAATCAGCAGCAGACCCCATATCACTTCTTCCATCTTTGGCTTGGCCCCTTGCTGGCATCCTGCCATCAAAAGCTGGGCAGGGGGCAAGGAGGACAAATGGACAATAAATATGTATATGGGGATGTGATGGGAAAGAGGGAGAGAGGATGAAAGCTTCACAAAGATCAGGGAGGCAAGGAACCGGTTTGTGCCTGTCTTCAAGGCCACACAGCCTGAGAACGGAATGTGGATGGCCCCAAACATCTCAGCAATTCTCAAAACACCTATGCAGCTCTCCATTGGCTGAAGCCAAACTGGTCATGGGGAGGGAGGGGGAAAACTTTGTAACCTTTTGCATGGGAATCTTATTTCTAGCCTGACTTTACTGCAACCAGCAACCTTTAGTAAAACAAGCTATCGCTTCACCAAAATGGAGTCGAGGGTCTTTCTTTCCTAAGGGTCCTCACTGGGGCAAGACTGACGCCCCAGCCTTTGGAGATCAGAAACGCTCCCCCAGCCCATGATCCTTCTACCAAAATGTAGCAGCAGACTGCCAATTCATGACGCTGCAATTTTTCACTTTAAAGAAAGCAGTAAAATATGGCTGTTAAGGCTCCAATAGATTAACCTCCCCTATTTTGCAAAGGCAGGGGGTGGGATAAAAAGACTCATGTCTCCTTGAAAAATAAGTCAAAAACTTCAATATTTCTAAAGGGAAGGGCACCCCATTCATGTAACTACATTGCCAGGTTCCTGCAGTCTTCTATCACGTGAACAAATATTTATTTATTTAAAAACATGTATGCAGCTGCCCATCTTCTAACCAACTCTGGGTGGCTTCCAATCGGAAAGTTTAAGAGTTGTGTGACTGCCTCCTATTTTTTTTTTTAATGTAGTAATGATAGAGAAAAATACATTGATTAAGGCAAACCATTTTAAGAATAGAAAGATTAGTTTCCTATCAGCCCAGTGGACTCTGTCAGCCAAGAAATTTCTGCTGGCAGTGTTCAAGAGAAGAGCCTTTTCTGCCCCTATCCTCTTGGCTCTGCCAAATTGTTTGTGCCCCCAATGGGGGTATATCTAAAGATGGTTGGTAGATTAGGAGAAGATTCTACTTCCACCCTGTACAGCCTGTTCCCTCCCCTCCCATTTTAATTATAATTTATATTTTTATTGTTATTGGATGTATTAGTCCTTTTCATCCAGGATTACTCCATTTCATCAAAAATATGGTGTTAGCAATAGCAATAGCATTTAGACTTTTATACAAGAAGCAATAGATGGAAACTAATCAAGGGGAGAAGCAACCTAGAACTAAGGAGAAACTTCCTGACAGTTAGAACAATTAACCAGTGGAATAACCTGCCTCCAGAAGTGGTGAATGCTCCAACTCTGGAGGTTTTTAAGAAGAGACTGGATGGCCATTTGTCTGAAATGGTATAGGGTTTCCTGCCTGAGCAGGGGGTTGGACTAGATGACCTCCAAGGTCCCTTCCAACTTTATTATTATATATACTGTTTACAATGTAGTAGAAGCTTTATCTACATATTGCCCCCAACAGTCCTCATTTTACCAACCTCAGAAGAATGGAAGGCTGAGTCAACCTTGAGCCCCATGAGGATCAAACTCCAGGCTGTGGGCAGAGTTTGCCTTCAATACTGCATTCTAACCACTGTGCCATCAGGGCATTCCAAATTGTGGCAGGTCTGGTTAGTTTAAACCTTGGTTAGTTTTACTATTATTCAAATCATCATTTGGGCATTGATATGTCAGTGCAGTGTGCAAGAAATGAAATGAACAGAAAACTCAGCAACCAAGTTAAACAGGTCATGTGAATGTAGTCAGTGGTGTGCATGCACCTCCATGGGAAGAAGGAAGTCAAAAGATATTTCATCCAGCATAATCATAATGGGTATGACTAGTTTAATGAAAAGAAGGACTAGGGATGATGTGATAGCACTGTTCCAATATCTAAGGCAGACATGTTAAACTGCCGGCCTGTGGGCCAGATGCATCACACCAAAATCGCCGGCAATGGGGAAAAAGTCGTGATAGTCGCATGACATCGCAGGTTTGACATGCCTGATCTAAGGGGCTGACACAAAGAACAGGAAGTCAAGCAGGACAAGAAGCAATGAATGGAAACTAATCAAAGAGAGAAGCAATCTAAAACTAAGGAGAAATTTCCTAACAATTAACCAGTGGAACGGCTTGCCACGAGAAGCTGGGGGGTGCTCCATCACTGGAGCTTTTTAAGAAAATAGTGGATAACCATTTATCTGAAATGGTGTAGGGCAGAGGTGTGAAACTGCCGGCCCATGGGCCAGTTGCATCATGCAGAGGCCGCGCCCATCCCAGCTCTGGCAATGCAAAAAAGTCACGATACATCGCAATACATCATGTGATGCGGTGAATTTGACTCCCGTGGTGTAGGGTTTTGTGCTTGAGCAGGGGATTGGACTACAGTAGAAGACCACCAAGGTCCCTTCCAACTCTGTTATTCTGTTATAATTATATAACTGGCATAACTTGTTTGATGAAGTCATGGCATGTGATGTCACATGCCATGACTTCATCAAACAAGTGATGCCAGTTATGCTATATGATTTCCAGAACTTTATTTTTTTTCCCCAAGCCAAATCCTTCCAAGATATTTAACAGCGCATAGCCATTCAAATATCAAACAATGCCACAGGATCTAGTATTTTCATTCATTTTCATTCCTTCTTCTTATGTAAAAAATATATTTGCAAACCCTGCACCTGAGTCTGACATGACATTAAGATGGAAGTGGCTAAGCTGCTTTCAAGCCATCTCAAATAAAGGGGATTAACTGTACAATGGCATGACTTGATCACCTAATATCAATATGTATTAGTGGCCTTTAATTTTACCAGGGGTGTTAAGTGGGCGATTAAGGAGTTAAGCAGGATATAGAAGCATTTAGTGTCACACTGTCAACAATCCCCTGAATCTGACTCCATGTAAGTTTTCAGGTTGTGCCACGCCTGCCTGTCATGCAAACACAATAGGAATTACTCAATTTAACATCATTTCAGTTCTAATTGAATCCATTTACTAAATCCTGAATAAATACATTATAACTGCTGCTTTGGTCAAACAGAGAGAAATAGCCATCTCCTAATGACTCCCCTGTGGATTTAATGCCTATTCTATCTGTTAGAATAATGACTCCAGCACCATGAGAATATATTTAATGGATAATAGTTATTTAAATGTGCCAAGGCTTTGTAAAGCAAATAAGATTCTTTTCTTTTCTTCTTTTCTTTTCTTTTCCTTTCTTTTCTTATCAATTTGTATGTATAAAAGAAGATTTCAAAGAAGTTGGTGCCATGTATGATATTTGCATTGTTGGCACTATTAATTATATGTGATCTTGTCAGGCGCAAGCAGAGTCACTGGAGGATAAAAACAAAAAGATATTTTATTGCTGATTGCCTATATTACAAGAATCTCACCAGACTATCTGCTTTTCCTTGGGAAATAGGAGATCTATATCTGAGAGGTTTCCTCCACTGAGTGGACTTTAAACTGGAATGTCTCTTTATTCTCCCTAAAGCACAGGTGTCAAACTCGATCACATCATGTGATGTATCTTGACATATTGTGACATTTTTTGCCTCTGCAGAACCGGGATAGGTATGGCCTACATTTGACACATCCAGCCTGTGGGCTGCCAGTTTGACACCCCTACCTTACAGGGTCCACATCCTCTTCACCTGGTGGTTCCAGCTGGTGGTTCTCTAATGCGACATGCAGGTATGTGATGGAAGAGACTTGGTGGATGGTCTCATCAGTCTTTCCTTTTCCAATGTTCAAGTGCTCAGTAAGAATTGTAGTCAAAACAGCAGCATCCATTAGAAAGAGGTTAAGAAGGAGCACGCACAAGGATAGGGCGAGGTCAAAAATGTCAAGATAGCGGGCATGACTGTGCAATCAAAGTTCTGCCACCCTTTTTAATAGGCATTTGTGAGACACACATAAAGTGATTTCACAGTTGCAGCTGCCATCTTGATTTTTTTTTAACTTTCTCACCCATAGATAACACTGGGTTGATATCTGCAGACTTGGGAATAGAGTATGTCAATATTTTGCCACAGTTTTCAGTGGGTGCAAATCTGAGGGTTTTATTTCTAGAGATATCTATGATGGAGTACCGGGTGGGCAAGCAATGTATACCCTAGATGTAGGGGTAGGGAGGGGGGAAAGGAAGGAAGGAAGGTTGGTTCTAGCTTTCATTAAGTCATGCGTGATTACAGCACATGTGATTACAGCAATTACAGTTCTTCTAACTTTCATTAAATCAAATGATTTCTTTTTTTTAATAATTTTTTTTATTTTCCATTTATCCAACATATACAACAAAATTCACTTTACAAAATAAAATAAATTCATAATCACAACCATAACCATAACCATAGGTGTCGCTTGCTCATTCCCCCCAAGCTGCATCCACCCTCTCTAATACCTTCCCTACTTCCCTCCTCTTTCTCTCCTCCCCTCACTACTCTCTTCCCCTCCCCTTCTCCTCCTACCATCCTACTTCCTCCCTTCACCTTCCTCCCCTCTCATCCCTCTCAAATACAGGAATACAGCTAGGGGAAATGCCCAAGCAGCATCTCTCTCATAAATTACCATATCTATATTATCCTATTCTACCTATTTACCCACCCACTCACTCACCCACCCACCCACCCTCAACCCCCCCTCACTTCCCAGAGCAGAGTATAAGGTTATTAATAACAAAATTAACAATATACAATAAAAAAGAAAAAAGAAAGGAAAGAAAAAAAATCATACTTAGCCCTTAACTCCCCTTAAATTACATCATCATAAACAAATCTCTTATACAACATTTACTATAAAATTCACTCATAAAATAAATGAAACTTTATAGTCCCATACTTCTTCTGAATATAATCTATCCATCTTCTCCATACAATAATATATCTTTCTTGTGTATGATCCTTTAAATAAGCAGAAATTTTTGCCATTTCTGCACATGATTTCTTGAACAGCAGCTTTTTCCCCATCTTGAATATGTTCTGCAAAAACCTGGACATGGGAAGAAGCTAGTCTGCAAACACACCAGTGTTAACATAAAATTATTTGGTTCATTAAAAGTAGAGAAAGCTCAAAAAAACACTTTGGGATAATTCATGTGTTTGTGCAATCCCCATCTACCCATTTGGTTGGTGGGATTTTTTTTTTTTTTTTTTTTTTTGTTATGTGTTTTTTTTTTTTAAATCAAGACATTTATTGAGGACTTACCATTCCTGCTTAGGAAATGCTTGAGTTTGCAGAAGTATAAATAAGCTTAAGAAAAGGGGGAGCAGAACTTGGCATCATTCCAAAAAAGGAATTAGCATTTTTACTATCCACAAAATTTCCATTCTGACAATGGAAAGAGAGGAGAATATTAAAAAAAAAAAACAGAAAAGTTGCTGAAAATCTAAACCTAACATAGAACACATCATTTTTCAACCCCCTTATTTTCCAGTTTTATGGTTTGATAAATTCGATAGATGAATTATTTGTGTTAGCCCTTGGTGGCATTATACCTTCGGATGTTGTCCTAAACCAGCTCTATATTGAAACCTTCTATTTTCTTTAACAATTTTTCTTTTAAAAAAAGACAGAGAAATAACTAACAATTTCAAAAGCCTGAAAGCAGAAGAAGAAATATGCTATCTGTGGGTGGTGCTGAAGTTGTCAGGAAGGAAAGAAACTTTGCCTAATTAAATTATGTGCTTATTGTTTCCACTTTGATCTCTGACTTATGTCACATTTACAGGCTTCCTACAAAATGGTGTAGCCAAATTATATCGCTGCACCTGGCAGGAGTCAGAAATCTCTGACTGAGTAAGAGTTTGAAAGGCAAAACTGTCACACAAGCAGTTTCAGGCTGGTTTAAGCTAGACCCGTGGTGGCGAACCTATGGCACGGGTGCCACAGGTGGCATGCAGAGCCCTCTCTGTGGGCACGCGCACTGTCACCCCAGTCCTAGGTCTTCAGCTGGGTTTTATAAAATGTTTTCGCTTTAGGCCTCTGCCGCCGTGTGCAAAAAAAACAAAGGTTCAATCAATCAATTTCAATTTCTCGCGGGGAAAAAAAAGATCTCACAAAGTTGGAATTGATTGATTGAACTTTTTAGTCCCACCCAGCCTGCCGTTACCACCGCAGCCACGCCCACCCAATGGGCCATGCCCACCCAATGGGCCACACCTACCCAATGGGCCACGCCCACCCAGCACCCGATGATACATAAGCGGATTTTGGATTGCAGTTTGGGCACTCGGTCTCTAAAAGGTTTGCATCACTGAGCTAGACCATCCAAAAGGTCAGTGGTTCTCAACCTTTTTAATGCCGCGACCCCCAACTGGTCGTAAGTCGAGGACTACTCAACTGGTCGTAAGTCGAGGACTACTCAACTGGTGCAGCACCGTTTGCAGAATGGGACTTTTGGCTGGTTCAGCAGGGCAGAGACAGCCTGGACAACTCCTATTGGCTTTTGAAAGCCAATAGAATAAAAGGGAGTAGCACAGCTAAGGAAAAGGGGAAAAAATGGCGGACTGCATTGTTTGGCGACCCCCGTGAAATGGTTGTTTGACCCACAGATTGAGAACCACTGCAATAGGTACATTGAAAATCCCTACCCACCACAGAAGAAGAGGTCAGGAAAACCTGTATTTTTCAGAAAGATAATTGTCAGAGGATCTGAAATTATATCATCAACCATTTGAAAAATGATCACTATCTGAGGTTGGTTTAATTGGTTCTTTAGTCTGGGGTCCTTGGTGCTCTCTGAGCTTGGTTGTTTTCTGGCAGACATTTCATTACCCAACAGGGTAACATTATCAGTGCTAGAAGGAGGATGATGCTAATGATGTTACCTAGTTGGGTGATGAAATGTCTGCAACAAAATAACCAAGCTCAGAGAGCATCAAGGACCCCACAGTTCAACTCTGAGCTACAAATGTTCTCTTCTATTGCTTATTTAGTGTATACCAAAGATGCTTTTTCAGGAGGCAACTGGACTTTCTTGTTTTTCCTTTGAAGACGTTTCACTTCTCATCCAAGAAGCTTCTTCAGATCTGACTGGATGGTGGGGAATGGAAGGATTTATATTCCTTGCAGACAGCTGGTCATTTGCATTCTTTCTGAAGGTGAGTGACAGGAGCTCACCCGCCTCACAGTGCTAGGACTGAAACCACAGAACCGAGGCCATCTCCAGGGTTATTAAGCCATTAAGCAGATCAGAAAATGTGTTTATAAACATAATGTTTATATAAACACTATGTATAAAAATGTGCATATAAACATAAGGTATGGACTTTATTTTTATTATTGTCCCATGACTATTAGTAGTATTAGTATAAAGTTATCATTTATATTTATCTGTAGTTCCTAGATCCTAGCTAATATGATCTACAAGCCTTTGGATCAATTCTATACATATATCTAACTCAGCAGTACTCTGAATAGATGGTTACAGCCAAGATGTGCAGTTGATTGATTATGTGCCATCTAGTAGACAGAACTTATCCAGGATAATCTATCCATAACCTGGTCTTTCAGGTCTTCTAATAATTTACTCATAGTGGCTGTAATTGGGTTCATCCACTGTACTGTTGGCCTTTTCTTCTTTCCTTCCACCTTTCCCAGCATTTTAGACTTCTCAAGAGAATCATGTTGTCTAGCTACTGTATCTGCAATTTGAAGTACACATACACACACACACACACACCTGTATACTCTCTCTCTCTCTCTCTTTGTGTGTGTGTGTGTGTGTGTATGGGGGTACAATGGTACAATGGTATTTGCTTGTTTTCCTACTTATTTACACCAATTGTATATGCTGTTCTGCTCATCCAATGGGATTTTCTTCCTTAGTCTTTTTTTATGATCCTTTCCAAAGAGTCTATCAACCAAGCTCAGAGAGCACCAAGGACCACTCATTTCAACCCTGAGCTAGAAATATTCTCCTTTATTAGTCTAGAAACCCTCTGGAAGTGATTTTGGAAAGTGTGGGATAGGAAAAAAAGCAACTGATACAACAGCTCATGATTATTATGGAAACAGAGTTAGCAAGTGATGTCTGTAAGAAATTTAGCTACTTATACCTGGAAGGTAGCTCAATTTCAATCACCAATGCCTGTGCATTGTCTATCTTCTCATGGTGGAAGACATGTGGCGGAATCTGCACTAGAATGGGGTCCATGTGTAGATAAGAGACTGGGTAGCTTGGAATTCCTTCAGGGGAGGAGACCTGACCCCCACCCACCCACCTAAAATACTTGGAATCTTCTCAATCTGTGTAGTTATTCTGGCAAGATTCTTATAAATAGGTGAGTAACAGTAAAGAAACTTCTCTGATCAGGTCACAGTGTTGTTCTGGTTCCTTGTGCCTGACAATACCAACTATGAAATTTGGAGGACGTTTGTGCCAGCTCTTTGAGCTAATCCAGACAAGAACTGCCTTTATTATAAGGTTACTACAACAGAATCTTGCAAGTCTGAAAGTTTCTCTCTCCTCTCTTGCCCTAACTTTCCAGGGAAGTTCAAAGATGCTTTCTCCACCCCACTCCTCCTTTGAATTCAGAATTCATTCATCAAACCATTGACCAGCCTGTCTTCCAGGGCCATTCCTATAGACCATAATAACAATGTGTTCCAAGAATAAGCCATTGTGGCCCATCCCTATCTCCTCAACTGTGACCATGGTAGAACAGAAACAGTTGGGATGCAAAACAGAATAGGAATGGCTGCAAATGAATATTTTGTAAAGGAGAAATTTTGGAAATTTTACAAATAGAGCCTTGCATTGCTCCACGTAATTTTGACTCATGCCTGATTGTTTTCCATACTGCAGATTAGCAGTTATGACTCAATATTCATAAACAGTTTTAAATACTCTTGTTCATTTAATTGAGCAATGCAACAATGAAAGAAAGGCAACAATAACAACAATTATGAGGTCTTTGCATGTATGCATATATCTGTATAAAGGTTTACACAACAGTTTCAATAAAGGATTACCATATTTTATTATAATCCATTCATAACCAACATCTGTAACCAACTTGTGCATGAGTTGCAAATAACATCAGGTTTTCAATTCACTGAATAATTAAGGCCATAAATTTATCTTTCCATTGTTAATTTAATCAGCATTATAAATAGGCAAATTTGCTATTTATCCAAATGGGATTTTTTTAAAACAATGCATGTATGACTGTTGATGCTTTCAAAATTAAATTCTTCATAAGCAGGTCAAATTATTGGTAAAATAACAGAAACAAGTGCAGATTCTGCAAGTATTTCATTTATGCATCTATAAAAACCTTTTAAACATAATGAAATAACTTAAGCCCCACCTTAGGCCTACAGAATTCCTCACTGCCATCTGAATAGCAATACGATAAATTTCAAGAAATGATACGTACAAGATTTAAAAGTCAGTGGACTTTTCTAATTTATAAAGATGTTTTTCAAATGAAATAGAACATAAGATATATAGCTGCAAGCAGAATGATTGTTTTGCTAGTTTCATAAGAAGCAGAACGTTTCTTGCATATGTAAAATGAAATATCCAAAAACTGAATGGGATTCTGCTGATGAAAAAGACATCAGATATAGTTAAAACTCATGCATTAATGCAAAGCTATTCCTAAATGTATTCTTTTTTATTTTTATTTTTCATTTTTTTTCCAGAATAAGGTTTTATTTTTAAAAAATGAGGAAAATAGAATTTGTCATCTTGATGATCTGAATGTCAAAACAGTCAAAATATTACAGACAGATCAGAGAGTGCTGGGAAGCGGTGAATTCTCCAACACTGGAAATTTTTAAGAAGAGACTTGCCAGCCATTTGCCTGAAATGGTATAGAGTTTCCTGCCTGAGCAGGGGGTTGGACTAGATGACCTCCAAGATCCCTTCCAACTTTATTATTATTATTATTATTATTAATAATAATAATTCCATTTTTTAAAAAAATACACAAACTTCGAGGAATTAGATTCTAGTTTATTTTTCTCCTTAAACACATGTAAACCAGTTTTACAATCCATCAATGTTAACTATCTCACTCATGGCCCATGTTCTCGCCCATCTACTTGAAGTTTTCCCATCAAAATAATCATTTCTTCCCCATCTGTTTCATATATTACTAACCATAAAGTGTTTCAGAGTTGCAGTACAATCAGCTTCTCTTGTAAGACACTGATATAATAATAATAATAACAACAACAACAATAATAATAATAATAATAATAATACCTTCCAACTTTTATTATTGTTATTATTATTCATTAGACGTGAACCTCAGTTAACTGAACATTCAACTTGACTGGCGCTGATAGTTGACACAGGTTGCTGCCAGCATCCTAGGTATCAACCAAGTACCTCCTTAAAAAGTAAGATGTTCCAAGTAGTGCAGTTTTTTGCAGCTTCCTGCAATAACTCCAGCAAGATCAGATTCTTGTGTATAGGGAGCATAAAGTAAACTCTTAGTGCTTTTGAACTCTATCCTGGCTTCTGATATTTTGTGCCTGACAGATGTGCCTGGAGTTTTCACTAACCCACCTATGTCTGCTGGGTGAATGAGGACACTGTGCGTAAATTTACAGAGCTGGGAGTGCATTTTCTGGAAAGAATTAAACTGTACCTGGTGTTTTTAATGAGGGTTATGGCATAGCATTCTTACATTCAGCTAAACAAATCAGAAGAGCAACTACATAGTGGGATGGTCATTTATCAGAGATGCTCCAGTAGAATATGCATTGAGCAGGATGAAGAACTTGATGGCTTCTCAATTCTCTTCCAAGACTGTGTTTTTCTGATTTAGTTCTGCACATTGGGGTTCAATTTGGTCAGTTTCTGAGTAACCTCCTCCCTGATTCTCAATATGGGAATAGTTTGAGGGTCCTTGGTGCTCTCTGAGTTTGATTGTTTTCTTGCAGACATTACCCAAACTAGATAATATCATCGACACTGAGGATGACAACTAGTTTGGGTAATGAAATATCTGCAAGAAATCAACCAAGCTCAGAGAATACCAATGACCCCCTCATTTCAACCCTGAGTCACAAATATTCTCCTTTATTGGGAACAGTTTCTTACAGTTTGCTCTGAATAAATTAAACATCTTTCTGTTAGAGCAGGGATAGCTTGCTTGTCTTCTGTTCCTGGCACTATTTTGCTCAAAAGCTTGTGTGGAAATACCTTTCACATCCAGTTTCCCCAGCTACCTAAATAATTGATACCTATGCTTCCTTCTGCATACATTCCACCCATTTCTTGGAAAGGCTAACAGGGTGACCTTCAGAGCAGGAGGAACTCTGTGGTTGATAAATATGTATCCTGAAAAGAGAGAAGAACCTCCTCCATAGGTTGTCTGCCCATGCTGTCAATCACTATCATTAATCTAGGCTAGAGAGAATGCCTTAATGAATGACGCTCCTTGGCTTTCTACAACCACACTGCAAAGGTCAGGGCAATACACCGAGTATAGCCTCTTAGCCTTGGCAAAATGAGAATGCTTTCTCTACCCTCTAGGTCAGGGGTCTTCAAACTTGGCCCTTTTATGACTTGTGGACTGCAACTCCCAGAATTTGTCAGCCAGCATGCCTGGCTGAGGAATTCTGGGAATTGAAGTCCACAAGTCATAAAAGGGCCAAGTTTGAAGACCTCTGCTCTAGATTATACAAGGCAAGGAAGCCATCTGCTGTAGAAGACATCATACTATAATATAGGGGTGTTCAACCTTGACAACATTAAGACTTGTGGATTTCAACTCCCAAAACTCCCAAAACTCCCCAGCCAGCATGGACACCCCTGCTCTAGCATTTGTACATTCACAAGATGCATGGGTCACTAAGAGACTTCTAATTCTATTTGCATTGGCAGTTAGAAGAGGCATGAACTTAAAAGTGTTTATGGGCAAGCCAATATGAACCACTTCAAGATCTTGAAAGTACACGTTTGTCCACAAACTGGGAGGGGGAGGCATGAAAATGCCTAAAATTCTTCTTTTTCAGCAGCCTGTGATGAATATATCAGAGATGGCAGATCATTTAGAGAACAATTAACCAGTGGAACAGTCTGCTTCCAGAAGTTGTGGGTGCTCCATCACTGGAGGTTTTTAAGGAGAGACTGGACAGCCATTTGTCCGGAATGATATAGGGTCTCCTGCTTGGACATGGGATGATGATGAGGATGATGATGGAAGGTACCTTGGAGGTCATCTAGTCTAACCCGCTGCTCAGGCAGAAAACCCTATACCATTTCAGATGGCTGTCCAGTCTCTTTTTTAAAACTTCCAGTATTGGAGCATTCACAGCTTCTGGAGGCAGGTTGTTCCACTGATTAATTGTTCTCACTGTCAGGAAGTTTCTTCTTAGCTCTAGATTGCTTCTCTCTTTGGTTAGTTTCCATCCATTGCTTCTTGTCCTGCCTTCAGGTACTTTGGAGAATAGCTTGACTCCCTCTTCTTTGGGGCAGCCCCTGAGATATTGGAATACTGCTATCATGTTCCCCCTCATCCTTCTCTTCATTAAAGTAGACATACCCAATTCCAGCAACCGTTCCTTATATGTTTTAGCCTCCAGTCCCCGATCACCTTGAACTGGAAGATCTTCAAGGTTCCTTTCAACCATCTTATTCTGTTATTTAGAGGACTACCGAATTGAGATGTTTGTGGGATAAGCCAAGATGGTGGTGACCACCTTGCAATCAAACTCTACTTCTTTTAACCTCTTCAGTGCTTCTCCTGTAGGATCTTTCAGTCAGTTACTCACATGGATTTCACGGCAGCAAACTTCTGAAACTTTCTCCCTCTGCCTTTTTTTTTTATGTCTGAGCAGAGAAAAAACAAAGACATAAGTGGAGTTTCCAAACTATCTAGCAAAGAGGCCAGAGATATCTTGTGTGCGTCTCTCTCTCTCTCTCTCTCTCTCTCTCTCTCTCTCTCTCTCTCTCTCTCTCTCTCTCTCTCTCTCTCTCTCTCTCTCTGTGTGTGTGTGTGTGTGTGTGTGTGTGTGTGTGTCTGTGTGTCTGTGTGTATGTGTGTTTTAAAAAATAGTAAGATAGCACCCATGGCTACATGATTGAAGTCCTGTCCCATTTTTATATGTGTTGCATTTGTGTAAAATAATCTGTAAAATAATCTGCCAAACCAATGCAGAAAGTATCTGATTCCAACCTTAAAATAAATACACCAAAACACTATTTTAAAAAGATAATTCTTCCTCTTCCAATCATTTTTCTCTGGTGTCTGAGTTGGCATGATATTGAAAAGTGGCTAGGGGTAAAGCACCTGAATAAAGCCGTGTGCTGCAGCTGCCAAAAAAGCCAACACAGTGCTAGGCTGCATTAACAAAGGGATAGAATCAAGATCACGTGAAGTATTAATACCACTCTTTAATGCCTTGGTAAGGCCATACTTGGAATCCTGCATCCAGTTTTGGTCACCCCAATGTAAAAAAGATGTTGAGACTCTAGAAAGAGTAAAGAGAAGAGCAACAAAGATGATTAGGGGACTGGAGGCTAAAACATATAAGGAAAGGCTGCTGGAATTGGGTATGTCTAGTTTAATGAAGAGAAGGAGAGGGGGGACAGGATAACAGTGTTCCAATATCTCAGGTCCTGCCACAAAGAAGAGGGAGTCAAGCTATTCTCCAAAGCGCCTGAAGGCAGAACAAGAAGCAATGGGTGGAAACTAACCAAAGAGAGAAGCAACCTAGAAGTAAGGAGAAACTTCCTGACAGTTAGAACAATTAACCAGTGGAACAACCTGCCTGCAGAAGCGGTGAATGCTCCAACACTGGAAGTTTTTAAGAAGAGACTGGACAGCCATCTGAAATGGTATAGGGTTTCCTGCCTGAGCAGCGGGTTGGACTAGATGACTTCCAAAGTCCCTTCCAATTTTATCATCATCATCATCATCATTATTATTAGTAGTAGTAGTATTAAAACCTCAGATTCTTCTGGGTAGGACTTGATGTATCAGGGTGGGAACTGACAGGCAATCTTCCACGAGAGTTAACTGATTACCAGAGGCAGCCACAGCAGGCTGGCAGAGTGAGATACAATGAGAGAGAAACAGTGAGACTGCAGAAGAAGAAACAGACAAATCAGCCCTGTTATTTATTACCACACTTATTTACTGAAGTTATTTTCAGCTTTTGTGTCTTACTCCAGTCTCTGAGTGGCATGCAAGAGAGGAGCATCCCAAAAAAAATATGGAGAAAGTAACAAGGGAAACCGTATTTCAAAAGGCACTCTGATAGGCATGTCATCAAATGAGTCCTTATAGTTTTAACCACATAATTGTGGCCACCATCTTCACTGTTTTCATACATCACCAATTTTCCTGTCTAAGTGTCAACTGTTACACATTCATTTATGTGGAAATTCTGCTGTCACACCTTTGAGTTAAACCAACTCAGAAATCACAGACCACAAAAAATTAAAAATGATTTAATTGATATGTCCTTGGAATCTTGGAAGTTTAACACAATAGGGTTTCTCCTTCTCTTCCTGTTTTCACAGGCTAAGTTCATGTTTTCCTAAGATCTGCCACAGGTTTTATTCATGATTATCTCTCTATTCCTCTACAGTATATTTGTCCAGGACCTATGCAGAAGTTCAACAATCCAAGGCATAACTAATACGCCTGGCCACATTCATGAAGCTGAGTAAAAAACCTCCATTCTTGACTTACGACCACAATTGGGATCAGAATTTCCATTGCTAAGATGGTTGTTAAGTGAGCCACACCCAATTTTACAACCTTTTTTAAACCATGGTTTTAAAGTGAATCACTGCAACTTTTAAGTGAATCATGTGATTAAGCAGATTTAGTTTCTCCCATTAATTTTGCATTTTGGACATTGGCTGGGGAGGTCACAAATGGCAAATCACACTACCCCAGAATGCAGCAATCATTTTAAATACATGCCAGTTGCCAAGCATACAAATTTTGATCGTATGACCATGGGGATGCTATGATGGTCATAGGTGTGAGGACCGGTTGTAAGTCAAATATGTCCATATCCATCACTCTAAGAGGATGGGCATGCTTTGGGTGCCTTCCTGAAACAATGTCACAAATGGGACTTATAGAATAGAACTGGAAGGGACCTCGGATGTCTATTAGTCCGGCTGCCTGCTCAAGCAGGAGAAACTATACCATCTCAGACAAGTGACTGTCCAGCCTCTTCTTAAAAACCTCCAGTGATGGAGTGCCCACAATTTCTGGAGGTGAGCTGTTCCACTGGTTAATTGTCCTCACTGTTAGGAGGTTGCTCCTTAATTCCAGGTTGCTCCTCTCCTTAATTAGTTTCCAACCACTGTTTCTCGTCTTGCCCTCAGGTGCTTCACACTATACCATATTTTAATGTATTTTGTATCAGGTATAAGAGATTTTGTGGGCCAAGTTAAAACTCCGAACCGAAAGATATATTTCCAGAGAAAACAAAGAACTGATCAACAGCATAGAGTACCACTGTAACTTCAAATGCTTGCTAAATGAATGATTATAAGATGAGGACTGCTGTAAAAGCCTGAAGTTAGCTTTCTCTCCCCTTATCTTGGTTTCCAACTTCTTATATAATCAGAAGAGTCAAATGACGTGCTAAAATGGATTGACCAGCCACTCACATCAATGGCAGAGAATTCATCCCAGCATAGGCATCTGTAACATCTGATAATGTTCCCAATATCACAAAGTCACTGCTCAAATGATGTGAATGATGTAATCCATGGTGGGACTTCATGACGCACAGGATATCAATTGCTTCCTTAAAGTCCTGCAGACATTTCTGTGTCTTGTCACTCTATTCAAGTAGTGAATGCAAATCTACAGCTCTCTATATTGTCTGTAATGACCTTATAAATTTCAGAAAAGCCATCAAATTTGGGAAGTGCTTCGCAAGGCTGATTCAATTGGGTGATTAAATCAAAGCTTTGATGAATCAAGGGAAGCCTTTAAAGCTCAGCACAGCTCTAATTATTAATGCATTAAGTAATATATAATGTATACCTAGGGAGATAATAAAAAAAGTCTTATCTAATATTTTAGATATACTATAAGGATATGGAAGCATACTGATCTGAAGAAACTTGGTATAAGCAACATGCATTTTACCAACTTGTTCACCTTTGCAGAAATGCAAGGAATGCCAAAGTAGCAAAAATCAATCAGGTTTTATTCATGTTGAAATCCTGCACCACTCCTTCCAGCTAGACCAGGTCAGAAGTCACAGTCCACAAGAAATATTAGAACTGTTTTATTGATATACTGTATCATTGCAACTTTTATTCCTTTCCTCTACTCAGGATTTTCCTGTGTTTTTCAATAGGAAGTTTTATAGGATATAGGTCAAACTAACAAAACAGTCCAAAATTGGAGGATGTGGGGTCTGGATAGGAAAGAACAGGCTTTGGCTTAATATTTCTAAGACCAGGTGACTCTAGTTTTGGAGTACAAGATCCTGAAAATAAAGATTTTCCATCTCTGATTCTGGACAGGATTGCATTCCTCTGCTCAGGCTTAGTGCACAATCTGGGGTCCCCATGGATATGATCAAGAGGGCTTTTGCACAACTTTGCCTTATGCACCAACTGCATCTGTTTCTGGAATGGGAGGACCTGCTTGTTGTCATTCATTCTCTAAACACCTCCTGATTAGACTACTTCAACACATTCTATGTGGGGCTGTTCTTGAAGATCATCAAAAAGTTGTGCAGAATGCAGGGGCATGGTAGTTATAGACATACGTGTCAGATGCCTGTTCTTCTCCTACTTATGTTCATGTACCATAACTACTATTTGAGCAGCACCAGCTCCCTATAAGGTGCATTTCAAGGTGCTAGCCATTACCTACAAAGTTCTACATGCCCCAGGGCAGGCTATTTATGGAACCATCTCCCACCCTACCTCCCCAAAATATGTCCATATTGGTCAGTCTAATAGAATGGGCATGCTTTGCGTGACTTCCTGCAACTATATTACAAATGGGGCTTATACATAACACTAACACTTTTGTTTGATTCTCATTGGCTAACAAAGTTTATGAAGCAATGCTACTAATTTTCTAAGGTAGGCATGTCAAACTGGTGGCCCATGGGCCGGATGCATCATACTGAAACCGCACCCACCTCATTGCTGGCAGTGGGGAAAAAGTTGCAATACATCGCGCAACATTACATTTGACATGCCTTTTCTAAGGTGTGGCCCTTCTGAACGCAATTGCTGCCACCATTCAGATTGTGTGCCCACCCAGGACTTATTTCGATTGAAAATAAAGTGCTGTACCTTTAAGAAGCCTCTGATTGAGTTTTCGTGATTGGATTGTTATGATTTCTCAAGTTTTGCCAAGAGTCAGTGACCTTACAGCCCAAATTTGAGATCCAAGCTCTGTGTGACGGGGTGAGCTCTCATTACTTGCCCAAGCTCCTGTCAACCTAGTAGTTTGAAAGTGTGTAAATGCGAATAAATAGGTACCACTTTGATAGGAAGGTAACAGTGTTCTGTGCACCACGGCGTATAGTCATGTCAGCCCACGATCACAGAATGTTTTCAGACAACGCGGGTTAAGAAACAGAGATGAGCACTGCCCCCTAGAGTCAGACTCAACTGCACAGGAGAATTGCTGTTTAATTTGCATAAGCCTAGAACAGAGGCTTGATTGGTTGATTAAAAGTTCTTGCAATAAAATGGCAGCTATCACAAGAGGGGGGAATGTGCTTGGTTCCAGCCAAGTCCTTGCTGGCTCAGGAATTCTGGGAATTGAAGTCCACGAGTCATAGAAGAGCCAAGGTTGCCTACTCCTGGCCTAGAAGATGGACAGTAACCACTTCTCTCCTCAGGCCAATCTTTACCACCAATGCTGTCAACAAACCAATTTGTGCTTCATTGTAATATGTCTTACTCTCCAGTTCAAATGTACCTCTAAAATATCCTACTTACTGGTCATCGTGGCACAATGCATGAACCCAGCCAAGTGTGGTTTAATCATACACCCTGTTCAAATAAATTCTGCTTGAGCATAATAGATGAACCTCATCACAGTTCATTTTTCTCAAAAAGCTCTAAATGTAAGATCCCTACAATCAGCCTCAATAATTCAAACTTCAAAATCTTCCTGCTCTAATGGATGTTTATGCCTACTGTAGCTGAGGTTTTTCTTTTTTAAAAAAAAAACAATCAAACCCAAGCAATGATGTAATTATATTGCTGAAGCACCTATTATACATCCAAAGAACAGACAGCAATGATGATAGCTCTGAAACCAAAATGCTCTCTGATAAATATTCCAATAAATTCTAAGTTGCTATAGATACTTTGGTTGGCCTTGAAAAAAAAAATCTTGAATTTCACTTAGACATTAGTCAGTGATCTACACATATAGGAGAGTGATGGGGAAATGAGCTGAAAGAATAGCTTGTACCTCATTAACTAGGACTGCTGGTGGGGAATCACATTTCTGAATGTTCTCTTGCAAAAACAAGCACATTATATAGTCAAAACAGCAAACAGCCTTGGGGCACAGTGAGAAAATTATCAGAGCAAGGACTTGGCTGGAACCAAGCACATTCCCCCCTCTTGTGATAGCTGCCATTTTATTGCAAGAACTTTTAATCAACCAAACAACACAAGGGGGACTTTTCAAAATTGGCATCTCCAAATTTCAACTGGTACAATTTGTTTTCCAGCTTTGTTTATAGACGAGGCTTTAGATGAGAACCCTCAAAGGTAATATTGCTACATGTTAAAATATCGCTGAAAAATGTTTTAAGAGAATGAAGGAAACCTAAGTAGAAAACTGCTTTCAAGTGAACTCAGCTTTTGGGTTCTTGGTTTTTGATCAGCTTAGTTGTTTGAACATCAACTTTTGCCACAGCCAAAGTTTTTGAATTGACCAAAAGAGCTTCTAGAGTATGATGGAAACCAGTCTTCCATCTTGATACAGAAGTCTAAGTTTCAGTCAGTCATGCATAGATCTTCCAGTCAATCATGGGTAGAGCTACTTTGTGTTATGCTGTGAAAGAGATTTATCTGGAACATGTCTAATATGGGCATGCTATAGACCAGAGATTCTCAAACATGTTGGTCTTGGGATGCCTTTGAACTCTTAGAAAATGGTTGAGGACCCCAAAGAGTTTGGTTTATGTGGATTAGGAAGAGCCCTGTGTGCGATGGTTAAAGTGCAGTATTGCAAGCAACCTCTGCCCATAGTCTGGAGTTCAATCCTGACCAGCTCAAGGTTGATTCAGCCTTCCATCCTTCCGAGGTCAGTAAAATGAGGACCCATATTGTTGGGGGCAATATGCAAATAATGCTTCTACATTATAAACTATCCAGAGAGTGCTATAAAGGGCTGTGGGGTACTATGTAAACCTAATTGCTATTGCTATTACTGTTAAAGATATGTATTATAAATTAAAACTGAGAGATGCTAAAATATTTATTCGACTTTATGGATCACCTGAAAGGGGCTTGGGTTGGGTGTGGGCCCCCCCAGGGGTCCCCAGACCACATTTTGAGAACCAGCATTGTAGACATGTTGGCGACAAAGAGAGATGTACCTCTGTGCCTGTATTACAAGGATAAGTCAAGCTTATCAGGACACTCCTTCCTTATCCGTCACTTTTAAAAAGTACGTTTAGGTGCCGCATTGCATGCTAAGGTTAGTGTTAGCATTAGCTATCCAAAGTACAGATCTATACAGATTTAAGTGAGATAAAGCCACAAGGCAATGGCAAAAAACTTTCTTTTCTAGTCACAATTCATTACAGGAAAACCCAGCTGACAAGCCCTTTCATAAGATTATGCATTTCTCTGAGCAACAATATTGGCATTGCAATTTGTACAGCATCTAGGCTCCCCTCTTAATGTCTTAAGAATGATTATGCGGAATAAATGGTAACTAGTATAAAACGGAACAACACGGCTACTGTTAAGTGCTAAATTGCTAAGCCATAGGGACAGTGGTGGGATTCAGTCAGTTAGCACTAGTTCGGCAGAACCGGTAGCTAATTTTTTGTTGCCCAGCCCAACATGGACTTCTGGAACTGGTTGTTCATATATTTGAATCCCACCATTGCATAGGGGTATAAACATCAGGGAGGTATGAGACTGGGTCAGAACCACCATACCTAAAAATGGTGAAGGCAGGTAAGCAGGATGCACAAAAGCCAGAAAAGCTCCCTCAGGGAAAGGCACCAAGTTACTAAGGAAACAAAAGGACAAAGGTTGGGCCTGTGCACATGGCAAGCCCATCCCCATCAAAAAAGCAAGCGCTTTGGAGATAAAAGGCGTCCTAAAGCCTACTCATTCTTTTAATCATTTTTGGATCCCAGACTTGGTAGCTTAACAGAATAACAGAGTTGGAAGGGATCTTGGAGGTCTTCTAGCCCAACCCCCTGCTCAGTCAGGAGACCATATACCATTCCAGACAAATGGCTGTCCAGTCTCTTCTTAAAATCCTCCAGTGATGGAGCACCCACAACTTCTGAAGGCAAGCCATTCCATTGGTTAATTGTTTTCTAAATGATCTGCCATCTCTGATATGTTCATCCCACATGGCTGAAAAAGAAGAATCGCAGGCATTTTGATGCCTCTCCATCCCAGTTTGTGAACAAACATGTCGCTTCCAAACCTTGAAGTGGCTGAAATTGGCTTGTCCATTAACACCTTTCAGTTCATGCCCTTTTCTAATTGCCAATACACATTGAATCAAGGCTGCTTCCGGAAGTCTATTAGTGACCCATATATCTTGCGAATGTACAGATGTTAGAACAGGGTGTCCATCCTTTGCAATTTTAAGACTTGTGGGACTTCGTTTCTCAAAATTCTAGATCAGCATGTAGTCCAACCCATTGCTCAGGCAGAAAACCCTATATCAGGGGTTTTCAAACGTGGCCCTTTGATGACTTGTGGACTTCAACTCCCAGAATTCCTCAGCCAGGAATTCTGGGAGTTGAAGTCCACAAGTCATAAAGGGCCAAGTTTGAAGACCCCTGCCTTATATCATTCTATAGCAGGGGTGTCAAACTGCTGGCCCACGGCCTGGACGCGTGATCCAGAAGCTGCGCCCACCCCATTGCCGGCAATGGCAAAACTGTCCCAATATGTCTCACGACATCATGTGATGTCACGAGTTTGACATGTCTGTTCTATAGCTCTCATTCCTCTGGTTAGTGCCTGGCAGCCTAGTTGTGGACGTTGGGTTAAGTGTGGAAGAGAGAGAAAGTGTGTGTGTAAGAGCAAATAGATATACTTTATAATCAGTAAAAGTTTGCTGTTATTTTAAATTCACTGGATCTCTGTGTATTCTAAAGAACCATTTTGTGCCTCAGTATTCAATTGAAAGTGATTTGAGTGTGGCAATTTTCCAGGGCTGTGTGTGAGTGAGTGACCATAAGCTGAACCTGAGAGCATGCTTGTGTAACAGAGGAAACAGAGCACAATTTCCCACCTAGTGGGAGCCACAATCTCCCCGACTGAGCTTTCATTCTATATCCGGATTCCAAGCCAGCCCTTTTCTGTTCCACGATGAACTAACTCTTTCTCTGCTCCATAGTCTACAGACCTTTGAAGCTGCTCTTTGGAGGGTGCTATGCATATTTGCATGTTTAGATTCACTGCAGCTTTCATTTCTAGTTCTGTGGTATTTGTATGAGAAGGCATTCTTTTCAAGATAAGCATAGTAATTTTGGGTGGGGGTGGTGGGTTCCACTTCAGCTATTTCTAAACAGAAGCCAATGCATTCTTTACAGCCGTGGGGGCTGGGTGGGAATTGCGTACACTCGGGTGCCCACACATTCAGAAATGCTTTAACCTGTTTTTGTTTGCCATCCCAGCTGGAATTCTGCGGTGAAGAATAAAAACAATAAACATTGTCAGCTCATTTTCCATAGTTGTGCAGTCGGAAGGTGATTGACACTGTAGAATTATTTCTTGGGGGGGAACATATTTAATTGTCATTATTCTGCAATAAAATTATTCTGGATGTATATGTTCTATTCATTCCCATTACAAATAGTCCTCGGCTTACAACCATTCATTTAGGGACCGTTTGACAGCCCTGAAAAAAAAGTGACTTGTGACTTTTTCACTATTATCACTGTTGTAGCATCTTTATGGTTGTGTGATCAAAATTCAGAGGCTTGGTAACTGACTCATATTTATGACGGTTACAGTGCCCCAAGGACATTAGGGATGACATGACAGCAGTGTTCCAATATCTGAGGGGTTGCCACAAACAACATATAAGGAACGGTTGCAGGAATTGGGTATGTCTAGTCTAACGAAGAGAAGGACGAGGGGTGACATGATAGCAGTGTTCCAATATCTCAGGAGCTGCCACAAAGAAGAGGCGGTCAAGATATTCTCCAAAGCGCCTGAAGGCAGGACAAGAAGCAATGGATGGAAACTAATCAAGGAGAGAAGCAACCTAGAACTAAGGAGAAATTCCCTGACAGTTAGAACAATTAATCAGTGGAACAACCTGCCTCCAGAAGTGGTGAATGCTCCGACACTGGAAGTTTTTAAGAAGAGACTAGACAGCCACTTGTATGAAATGGTATAGGGTTTCCTGCCTGAGCAGGGGGCTGGACTAGAAGATCTCCAAGGTCCCTTCCAACTCTATTATTGTTATTGTTATTGTTGTTGCTGTTGTTAAATGACCCCAGGGATTCCCTTTTTGTGATCTTCTGGCAAACAAACTCAATGGAGAAGCCAGATTCACTATGTGTTACTAATTTAACAACTGCAGTGATTCACTTAATAGTTAGAAAGGTTGTAAAATGGGGCAAAACTCACTTAACTGCCTCACTTAGCAACAGAAATGTTGGGATCAATTGTAGTCATAATTTGAGGATTATCTGTATTAGAACTAAGACTATTCATGCAATATGAAAGAAATGTTGCTGTTCTGATGGAATTGGTAGAAGGTATATAAATTGCATTTAGCTCGGAGAATAGGATTTATCTGATCTCAGAAAAGCTAATCAGGATCAAATCTGGTTATACTTGGATGGAAAATCACCAGTAAATCCAGGAGATTTAAACTAGACTATGAGAAATAAAAAAAGACAGGTGTGAATAATTTCCAAATATTTTTTCCCAAATAATTACAAAGAGAATTGAAGTGTTTTGTCCATGAAGTCACCAGCCACTGACTTTAAATTGAAAGAGACTTTTTGTTTGTTACAATTTGCATACCATTTGGACAATATCTTTTAAGGGGTCCTTGATGCTCTCTGAGCTTGCTTGTTTTCTTGCAAATGTTTCATTACCCTTTTAAAAAATTAAATAGAACTCAGTGGAAAAGTCAACAATTAAATAGAAATAAAAAAAAGTATTGAAATACAACAAGACATAATTACAATTGCAAGATTTCATAAGATTGGAACATTCTGGTGTAAGATCTCAACATTCATAGCACTAAATTCTCACAGGACTTCATGGGTACAAGAATAATGTTGAACTATTAATTCCAATCAATCCTCATTATGTTCATAGATCTGCATATGATCTTTTGAAATATTCATTTCATTTGGGGGTGTTTTAGCTTGTGTTTGAAGCCTTGTTTTGCTGCTGACACCTGCATGCCGATAAGAGTCAGGAGTTGAGAGTCCCGTTCAAGATGTCTTGCTTTAATAACTAGGCTCATTAAAACAGCTTCATCTTTTTTTTCAGGCTCATGAAAAAAACCTAAACAAAAACATGTGTGCATATTAATAATAATAGAGAAATGCTGAGCAAGTGCATGCAAATTTTCAAACACCTCAAAATGATTTCCAAAACGTGCACAGACCTAATTTCCAGGTGTTTCTGGTAAGAAAAGTTGTCTTCTCTCTTTATAATTGATACAAATGTTTAACATCATCTTTATGCAGAGCTAGAAATGGGAAGCAATTACTTCTTGCTCAAAGATATCACTAGATACTTGATTGTATATTATACACACAGCCAGGATCCAAGCACTATAACTATAAAATATGAAAAAAACAGTTTCATTCTTCTTCTTCCAAAGCATAAACAAATCTTAGAACAAAAAAAATAATGTGAAGTTTTAGCATAGCTATCAATCTGAACATAGTTTGGTTCCAAAGCAGCAAAAGTGACTTATACATGTAAGTCTAATTTAATCAGGAAATGGGCAGTTGTAACCCCAGTGGTGGAATTCAAATATGTGAACCGGTTCTCTGTGTGGATGCTGCTTCCGGAAGTCCATTTTGGGCCTGGGCAACAAAACATTAGCTACCGGTTCTGCTGAACTGGTGCAAACTGGCTGAATCCCACCACTGGGTAACCCTCAATTCTTCCCAGAAGCCTTTATCATTATCAGCTGAGTTTGGTTGGAAGTTGTTCAGGAACACCTGAAGTTCCAACTTTAGATCTGACCAAAGAGACAAAGCTCACTTCTTGGTACCAATAAGAATAGTTGATATTGCATTCTATTTTGTTTCATTAATTTCTTGGCAATAACACAGAAATGGTTTGCTGTTAAAACTTTGGGATGGATTTTTTGTTTGTTTGTTTGTTTGTTTACTTCCTGGTCTAGTTTACAGCCATTATTTGCAGGTCTCCTAGGCAAATATTAATCAGGTTTGACCCTGCTTGGCTGTTATGAGATCAGCCAAAGTCAACTAAGTGCTCACTGATTCCTGTAAAAAGTTTTAGGCATCAATCTTGTTAATTAATTCAAATAAAAGAATTTCCAGAAGAGGCAATTCTCCTCCTTTGCAGAATTATTTTCTCTCCTGGAGATACATCTGTGCAGATTGTCACATATCCTGCTGTTGCAACTGTTAAAGCAAAAAGTTGTGGAGATCAGAAACAACATCAGAGTTACATTCAACTGATTTTTCACAACCTCTGAAATAACTTGATAGGTTTTTTCTACCATACTGGCAGGTTATCTATTAAATTCTAAACAAAGACTTCTAGCAATAAACAGTAACAATCTTCCATAATAGAATTGCTCTTATTTTACTTTTGTGATACTGTAAGCTATAGCTGAAAAATATATAAATATCTGCTTCTTGACACCTGTATTTACCCACTGCCTGAATGGAAAAAAGAGTGAAAAACACATATGGAACATAGTTGGTAGCTAAGAAGAAATATCTGCAGCAAAATTGTTGCTGGGTTTTTTATATTTCTTCTTACCATCTATAGACGACCCATTTGTTTAAGGCTGGAAGGGCAATATATATGTTCCTCACATTTATGTTATGCCCTTAGGAGGTGTCCAATTCCCCAGTTCAGAATATAAATTTGGAGTAACATCGCTTTTTCCTAAAAAGTGGTAAATTGTTATTTTTTTAGTAGATACCCTGAAATTTGGAGAACAATGAAATCTAAAAAAAACTGTTTTAATATGACTGGGAAAATATTGCTATCACACATATGGTAATACTTTTAAAGAAAAAAAATCAATTTCACTAATTTTCAGAACCATTGCAATTGATCTTTGTGAATGTCATTTCCACCCCAAAATGGATACTATAACGTAATGATGTATATTATTGTAAGCCTTAAAATCCAGGAAGTTTCTGGGTAACTATCAAGAAAGTGGCATAATATATATATGACATAGAAAAATGTATCAACAGAGTTGATTTTCCTTCCTTCCCTCCCTCCCTCCCTCCCTCCCTCCTTCCTTCCTTCCTTCCTTCCTTCCTTCCTTCCTTTTTATCTTGAAAGTCTGGATAGACACGAGATAATCACAGCTGCTTGTTTTATTATTTTCTCATTACAAATATATTATCCTCTCCTGTAACAAAATGTAATATATATGTCCTTGATAAGTATGCATGGGATGGGAAGGAGAGAGCTATAAGACCAATAAATCCAGGGTCTAAATTATCTTGCAGCCCAATGATTAAACTTTTGAAGATATTATGGATTGCTTTATCTGACTGCAATTAAAATACACCATCACATAGGAAAAAGAGTCAAGTCTAAACCTGCCACTACAGTGAATAAGAAGCATATTTAAGCTCTGGATGCTGATCCTGAGGTTGCCAAAAGAAGTCTTATGGAACTGATCTTAAATATCCTGAAGAGTCAGATACCTCTTTCACCAGTTCAGCTACACAGCACTACAGAGGCGATACCATGTGGGAGATAAGTTCAACTCTTTACCATTGATTATCCCAAAAGAAATTCTCAAAGAGTCATCAATCCAAAATAAACTTGCTTGGGATTGTACTGAGGACGGAATTTTAGTTGTGGATCAACCTACCCTGCTAGCATCTTACAGAAAGGGAATGTCAGATCTGCCTCAGCTTGAACCTTAACTCAATTTGTCGAGAAAGGTATTGTTTACTAGAAGTCAAGTTAATTACAGTAATGCATAGGCAGAACTGACAACCGTGCACCAAAATCCCCAAGTCTAACTTTTCCTTCCCTTAGTTGCATCCCATCACTGGGCCTTCATATCCAATCAAATACAAACAAGATGCTTTTAGAATGGTCACTTTAAATCAGGGGTAGGCAACCTTGGCTCTTTTATGACTCCTGGACTTCAACTCCCAGAATTCCTGAGCCAGTATGGCTCAGCTTGGAAACCTCTCCCTTTCCCCTCAGCATGGCTGGCTCAGGGATTCTGGGAGTTGAAGTCCACGAGTCATAAAAGAGCCAAGGTTGCCTACCCCTGTTTTAAGTGTAGGTTTGATATGTAGTTGCATTCTGTTTCCACCTCAGAGAGATAAAGTGAAGTTTCATTTCCCTCAAAGCATCACCCTCCCATTCCCCCCCCCCAAGAGTTCATGGCAGCTGATACTGAATGGTTGCAACATGCAAGTGTGAGGTGGCAGCTGACAGGGAGCACATATAAAGCATGTCCTGGTCCATCCAGTTCAATATTATTTATTTATTGATGATGACAATCAGTGGTTTTCAAAGAATTCAAGATATAGTTTTTCACAGCAATTCCTGGAATACAGATATGGGATTTTTAGCACTGAAAGCTGATATTCATTTAAGTCAGAAGCTCATGACTGTCCTATGAAACAGTTGTTTTAATACTGTTATCTTAATATTGCTTAGTTTGTACATAAAAAGAGGTTCCATTACTTCCAGTGTGCAATATGACAGAACTGGTTCTGGCTATCTTCACTTTTTAAGTGAGAACAAGTATGAATAACATAAATTACGGTAACTAGATATAGAAGGAGCAATGGGGGGGGGGACTAGAAATAATAGGGAAATGTAAATATCTTTGCAAACAGAAATCAAATGAAGTAATATGCTGCAGCTGCCAAAAAAGCCAATAGAGTGCTAGGCTGCATTAACAGAGGGATAGAATCAAAATCACATGAAGTGTTAATACCACTTTGCAATGCCTTGGTAAGGCCACACTTGGAATACTGCATCCAGTTTTGGTCACCACAATGTAAAAAAGATGCTGAGACTCTAGAAAGAGTACAGAGAAGAGCAACAAAGATGATCAGGGGACTGGAGGCTAAAAGATATAAGAAACGGTTGCTGGAATTGGGTATGTCTAGTTTAACAAAGAGAAGGACGAGAGGGGACACGGAAAAGAGTTGTTAAACATTAATTAATCCCTTGTCAAGCATAGCAGGGTTCTCCAGACATGTTCATGTAAAGCATGGGTGTTCAGTTTTGGCAACTTTAAGACCTACGGACTTCAACTCCCAGAATTCCCTAGCCAGCCATGCCAAGGTTGGACTCCACTCAGGAATGATTCCAATCCTACTCATATTGTAACATTACATTATCAGTCCTATGAAATGTTCTGAATATTTATTTGTGGATATAAGAGCTTATTTATCTTTCAGATTCTCTCTCACGTACATTTTTAAAATAAGCATCTCTGCCATAAACCTGATTTAACTCTGATATCTCTTTTTCCCTTGGGAAATTCATGCCGGTTTCTGGCTTCTGTCCCCATTTTTGTTTGCAAATACTGAAGGAAGCATTAATTCTGTAGAGGTTTTTTTCCCCTCTTAAACCAGCCTATTTTGGTTAATAAATCATTCTTTATTTGCCAGGAAAAGCTGAACCTCCATCAATATAATTTCAAAAATGGACTTAACTACTCGTGCTAAAAAAATAATTCATAGGGCACAGGGGGTTAGAAATGCCAAATAGAGACAAGTTAATTTAGTGACTTGGCAACTTGTTCTCTACAGCCTTGATGAACAACAGCCAAACAATTGGGCAAGAGTCATTTTAGTAGAATTTACTGTAGAAATGATCTCTAATATGGCTTTAAATTACAGGAAAATACTGAGCTACACCTCTTAATTTGTATGTATCCCTCCTATTTTGAAGATTCACACTTCTGCCTAAGGATATTAACTGAGGAATGCTTCTGATACACCTTGGCCCTAATTATAGTTGAAAGCTGTTCTTAAAATCTGACCTAGAAATATTTGTATTTGTTATCTCAACTGATGTTATCCCTTTCATTGGTTTTAATTTATCAATAAAAAGTATTTTAATTGCATGCCACCCACATCTGGGGGCTTTAGATAGATTAGGAACATTTAACAATAACATCATTTGATGTCAGCAGATGTTCAAGGTATTAATTTGGTGAGCTGCAAAAATTGAAAATTGCCATTGGTCCATATATATATATGTATGTATGTATGTATGTATGTGTATATATATGTGTGTATATATGTGTGTGTGTGTGTGTGTGTGTGTGTGTGTATGTGTGTATATATATATATATATATATATATATATATATATATATATATATATGTAGGTCTTTGGTTGTTTGGGTTTTCTCCCGCGTAAAATTGGAAGTGTCTTGGCGACGTTTCGACGAAGTCCCATTCGTCATCTTCAGGCTGGTGTTTTCAGCTTCGTGCTTCGAGCAGCAATGTGTGGTCTTAGCTGTTTCTTCCTTTTAACTGCCAGTGGGGGTATGAACTGATTGGGTGGGAGCTTGGCTGTGTTCTGATTGGGTGGAGGTGTGTTCTGAATGGTTAGGGGCTTGGCTGTGCTCTGATTGGCTGGGGGAGTGTTCTGTTTGGTTGTGCTCAGGTTAGTCTGAGTTGCAGAGGGGTTTACCTGAGCACAACCAAACAGAACACTCCCCCAGCTAATCAGAGCACAGCCAAGCCCCTAATCATTCAGAACACACCTCCACCCAATCAGAACACAGCCAAGCTCCCACCCAATCAGTTCATACCCCCACTGGCAGTTAAAAGGAAGAAACAGCTAAGACCACACATTGCTGCTCAAAGCACGAAGCTGAAAACACCAGCCTGAAGATGACGAATGGGACTTCGTCGAAACGTCGCCAAGACACTTCCAATTTTACACGGGAGAAAACCCGAACAACCAAAGACCTACATATATATATATATATATATATATATATATATATATATACACACGTGTGTGTGTATATGTATATGTGTGTGTATGTGTGTGTGTGTGTGTGTGTGTGTGTGTGTATGTATGTATGTATGTATCTTATCTATTAGGTGAGGCACCCGGTCTACCAAATATAAATCAGTCTGTTCTGCATTTCACTCCAATCTAGGAGCATGTTTTGCAGGCAGACGTCACATACTGTGAACACTATAAATTCAAAATTTGTGGCTGAAAAAGTTAGTGGGAGACTAGTATAGCTATTTCAGGCTCATTAGCCCTCATCAGCTAGTCACACTCTTCAGGGATTCAAACCTGGGCAGTTTGCATGTTAGGTAGACCGGGTGCCTCACCCAACAGATAAGATATACTGTATATCTTCCCTGGTTTCTGCTGACAGGAGTAAGGGGGAACCTGTGGCTCAAAAGGGTAATACAGCTGCCTAACATGCAAGCTGCCCAGGTTCGAATCCCTGAAGGGTGTGACTAGCTGATGATGTCAAATGAGCCTGAAATAGCTATACTAGTCTCCCACTGACTCTTTGTCAGCCACAAATTTTGAATATACATATGTATATGTGTGTGTGTGTTAATACAGCTGCCTAACATGCAGGCTGCCCAGGTTCAAATCCCAGAGGGGTATGACTAGCTGATCAGAGCTAAAGAACTTGAAATAGCTATACTAGTCTCCTCTTAACTGTTTATCAGTCACAAAATTTTGAATATATATAGCACGTTTTCTTCCTCCTATTTTCCCCACTGCAACAACCCTTTGAGGTGGGTTGGTCTGAGAGAGTGACTGACCCAAAGTCAATCAGCTGGATTTTATCCCTAAGGGGGGATTGAACTCAAGGCCTTCTGCTCTCTAGCCACTAGATCAAATTGATTTACCTCCCATAGATGCCCATAGGTATACATGGGGGAACAAGAATGTAACCAATCTACCTATACTGGTATTTCAGTGAGTTAATTCCATTGCAATATAAAAATATCAGCATGCTTTTCTTTCTATGCTAAAAAAGAAGCATATTTCTCACTAGGGCTGGGTCTAATAGGTGCTGGAATAGACTGCTCCTGTTGGACTATGCTGCTTTAGAGGGCTTATCTCTAAAAATATCTAGAGGAATCCTGCCATCAAATCTCAGAAGTAAACTATTCAGAAATGTTAACATATTGTCCTCCGGTGTTTTTGGTGCAGGTTAAAAAAGATCTCCATCATGAGTGGATTTCACACAATATTCACTCAATAATCTGTTATAACAAATAATGTGATGTATGTGGATCTCATTACAGCTGATCATCCTATTAACCTAATATTTGTTATTCAAAATGATTTCAACCAAGTGTCTATAGATTCTCAGTCATCCGGGGTCATGATTGTCCCAAAGGTGCTTTTTCACGAGGCGACTAGACTTTCTTGTTTTTCTTCGAAGATGTTTCACTTCTTATCCAAGCAGCTTCTTCAGTTCCGACTGGATGGTGGGGAATGGAAGGATTTATATTCTTTGCAAAGCCCTCTTTCAAACCAGTGGTCTTCTCTGTCCAAAATGTGGACTTTGCTGTCTTCAAAAGAGTGGCCTTTGTCTTTTAAATACGGATGGACTGCTGAATATCTGAAAAGCTCAGGAGGATCTTCAGCCAACACAACTTATGTGCACTCTTTAAACCCAAGAATACACTAATGCAGACAGAGAGGACTGCTGTTTGAAAGAGGGGTCAAAGAGGCCATCTATGTCAAAATTCAACAGCCCTCTCTCAATAGAGGGGGAGGGATACAACATCATCTATCTCCAGTCTACAACACAGTCCTTTCAGCAGTTCGAAGAAGGCTCCACACCCATTTGTACCACTCAGGTGATCTTGAGGACACATATAAACCTCCAAGTGGCCTCTCTAAAAGAATGTAAATGACCAGCTGTCTGCAAGGAATATAAATACTTCCATTCCCCACCATTCAGTCAGAGCTGAAGAAGCTTCTTAGATGAGAAGCAAAATGTATTCAGAGAAAAACAAAGTCCAGTTGCCTCTTGAAAAAGTACCTTTGGGATTTCAACCAAGTGTTTCCAAAGTATGCATTCGGGAATGGGTTGGCACCCTAGATATCTACAGGCACTGTTTTTCCTACTGTGGTGAAAACCACCCTATAAGAGAAGATATCATGAGGGCCTCCATCCTACTGAATGCAAGGAGGCTGGAACAATATTATGCACCTCAACAGTTACTGTCCCTGTCATTCAGCTCCCAAGATAAGAAATACTTCCAACCTCTTGGCTGTCAAGGAGGCCATAAAAATATTTTTGTTCTCCCAGAGTTTGATTGCTGATGCACCTGGGTTGCCTAATTAGTTAGTTTAGACTGAACTTTAGTCTCTTCTTATGTTGTTACTGTAAAATGCCTCGAGCTCTCATAATTGCATAAATAAACAAACAATATTGTTCACCTTACATTCATCTCACAAAAATATCAATTTAATTAAGAGCTTTAATTAAAGGAAAAGGGAAGCTCATGTCAGACAGGTAGAAGTTGGAATCAGTCAACTCCAATCATGTCTACCAAGGCAGAATTGGGTTGAAATAAATGATGATAAAAGTCACAGAAGGAGAAGCAGAACGGGAATCAGCACCAAGGATAGCTCCTAACAAGCCCAGAGGTGAGCCAAAATACAAGGTAATTCAGGAAAGGAGTGAGGTCAGATGAAAACAATAATAGAAAGGCCTGAACTCCATGTCTTTCTCTCTATCCTGTATCCTTTAAAATGTATATAATCAATTGTATATGTTATATTCCAATATGTCAAAAGAAGCTATGGAGACATGATAATTGATGATGATGATGATCTTCAGGCTGGAATGGATGGACCCGTCCAGCAGATGGAAGCCGTCATCTTAATTCAGTTGATTCTAAGTCTTAGAGCAAGCCATGCAATAACTGTTCTATCCCAACCTATTGCCGTCCTTGTTAAAGGCACAAGGACCAAACCCCTGCTGATGCAATAGGCTGGAGACTTTACAACAAAACAAAACTCTTTTAATATGGTTGACAAACCTGTCAAATAGTCCAAAACACAAACAGCAAAACTCAAGTCCAAAGGAAACACGATGCAAACAGACGAGAAGTCACAAGCAAGACGAACAGAGAAGTCACAAGCAAGACGAACAGACCAGGATTCCAAGAAGCACTTTGCAAACGGTTGCCTTCAGCAACCAGCACCGCCCACACCTCCTCCCTTTATTCAGCAGTCCCAAGGCGTTGCCTCTCATTGCCTTTTCTTTTTACTCTGGAGGTGCCGCACTGATTGCTGTTGATTTACTCTCGCTAATTGATGACGTGTGCGGGCGTCAATTAGCAAATCCATGAGGTGTGGGTCTTCCAGGTCTGACTCATGCTCCTCACACAGCTGAGCTTCATCAGGAACACGACTGGAGGGCCCAGGCTCTGCATCAAACTGTGAGTCCTGTAATTCATCAGAGCCTCCCTCTGCCCCTGATGGCCCTTCAAATGCCTCCTCCACCTCCTCCTCACTCAGCTGTTGCGGGCACAGGCTGGCACGGAATCACAACAATAGCCAGGGACATTTTTTCAAATATACTATTATGTTTTATAGTGAAGGCTGATATAGTAGCTATGCTACTTGTGATTTCACATTCAGTTCTGCATCAAATGTTCACATTGTAAAGTGGTATTAATTCTTCACGTGATCTTGAGTCTATCTCTCTGTTAATGCAGCCAAGTAGTAATAGTAATATTACAATAGTAATAACTGTGAGAGGGATCTCAGAGTCCTAGTGGACAATCATTTAAATATGAGGCAGCAGTGTGCTGCAGCTGCCAAAAAAGCCAACACAGTGCTAGGCTGCATTAACAGAGGGATAGAATCAAGATCACGTAAAGTATTAATACCACTTTACTATGCCTTGGTAAGGCCACACTTGGAATACTGCATCCAGTTTTGGTCACCACAATATAAAAAAGACGTTGAGACTCTAGAAAGAGTACAGAGAAGAGCAACAAAGATGATTAGGGGACTAGAGGCTAAAGCATATAAGGAACGGTTGCAGGAATTGGGTATGTCTAGTTTAATGAAGAGAAGGACGAGGGGGGAACATGATAGCAGTGTTCCAATATCTCAGGGGCTGCCACAAAGAAGAGGGAGTCAAGCTATTCTCCAAAGCACCTGAAGGCAGGACAAGAAGCAACGGATGGAAACTAATCAAGGAGAGAAGCAACTTAGAACTAAGGAGAAACTTCCTGACAGTTAGAACAATTAGCCAGTGGAATAACCTGCCTCCAGAAGCTGTGGATGCTCCAACACTGGAGGTTTTTAAGAAGAAACTGGATAGCCATTTGTCCGAAATGGTATAGGATTACCTGCCTGAGCAGGGGGTTGGACTTGATGACCTCCAAGGTCCCTTCCAACTTTATTATTATTATTATTATTACTACTACTACTACTACTACTACTACTACTACTATTATTATTATTATTACATTATTGTTGATAATGCAGTGCTGATAAGAATGCAGTCTCAGATGCCAATTCCAAAGAGCCAATTTCCAGGTCCTCTATTTTTTGCCTAGCTAGCACCAGAAGAGTTGAACTCATTTTACCTACTAAGACAACACCAAATCAAATTAGACAGAATTGACCATATAATCTTATCATTAAAAATGAAGCCAAGTAGACTATTTCATCACCAAAACGCAAAATAAACTTTTAGTATTTTTGGAAAACTATTTTACAACTAGCCATGCGGCATTTTTTTTTTTTTTAAAGGTGAAATCTACCTTACCTAACCAGATATATTGAACTATAAGTCTAATGCTAACTGGGTATTCTGAGAGACTCCTGGTTTGGGAAGATTAATCCATGTGACAACTGGAACTTAGAGCTTCCTTCTCTGAGTGTTCCTACTTTTCCCCAGTTTGATTTCTCTTCCTGATGGATCTCATTGGGTAAAAGTTGGCTAACATTCAACTAGACTGTACCTAAGAGGCTGAATTAGTCTAATCATCCTGTCAATCTCTTCTACTCTTCCAAATTATAAACATTATGAAGATGCTTTGCTGTAAATAGCACCACTTAGTGGCAGAATGTCACTTTCAAAGAATTATTTCTATCAACAAAGGAAGGCAAAGAGTTTCAAATTAAATCAACCGAATGCTGATCCTTACCCATTTTGCTTTGAATAATCAGCACTTGCCTTTTGTTTCTTCTTCATTCTAATCTTCTGAGCTAAATGATTATTTATTTTATACCCACAGCAGTCCTGGAAAATTGGTGAAAGATGCATGTAAACTTTCATTTATCATTTCCAAGCCCACTAAAAAAATATCATTGTTATTGTGGCTGGTAATGATTATGGTGGTGGTGGTGGTGGTGATGAAAATGTTTTCAATGTTTAGGAATAAAGATGCACTATGGTTTGGTTTCTTCAGAAGTCATTCATAACTCAGATATTTAGTAGAATGCCAAACAGAACTTCTGAAGACCTGGGGGACAGCTATACATGCCTTTCTCCTTCCTTCATAACTCTTGTCTGTTCCGAACTATTTTAAAATGAATAATAATCTGCCTCAAGAAGCTGATTAGCAGATAAGCATAAATTATATATAAAATCCCTTACAATGCTGCATCTGACTGCAGAAGAAAAATTTGAACAGGTTGTGAGAAGTAAGTAGAAACATTCTGGTGCCAAAACTTTTTTCTTTAAAGGTTTTAAATCAAGAAAGCTGAATTCATTCCTTATGCATGACCTCACATGAGTAAGAAAAGACATTATGATGCCTTCAATGAACTGTTTCAGGCACTGCCTGGAACAGATCCAATAATAGCCACATTACAGTTAATTAAAAAGCCCTATTTCAAACTCATTTTTCACCTTTGGGGAAGTTAAGCATAGTTTAAACTAACACACTTTATTCAGCAGTAATGCAGAATTAATTAGCTTAATGTCTGTATACGAAATTCATAATCCTTTCTTTTGAGGGTTTTTTTTTCCCAATTACAGAGAATCTGTTTTTCCCCAGAATTTACAAATGGGGGTCAAGATGAACCATCTTCTCATATACATCGTTTCTGTATATTTCATTAAAATATACAGTACAAGAAATTTCTTGAGCTGAGCCAAATGACTGCCATGCCATGATGTTCCCATTTTGGTAAAGCTAAAGGAAAACCCAGTCATAAAACATGGATAAAATTACAATTTGTTTTTTGGACAAGAAGAGAAATCAGTTTGGTTAAAGTCCCCGCATGAAGGGTTTGGTCACTAATAGGAAGAAAAAAATATTTAGGTAGTGATGATAGAAAGCAACTTGGAAATAAATTTAGATGGTCATCCCATGTAATACTTTTCTGTGATGGTCCACTGATTATCTCACACAGAGCAAAGAAGGATTGCATTGTATTGTATTGTAGTAAACAAATTACTGTAGCAAAAAGAAGACTTCAAATCTAGTGAGAACAACCACAATAACTATATGTAATTCATTTCACTGCAACTGAAATTGCCTTAGTCCAAACATTTTCTTTGTTCCATTTTTGTATGGGAAGGACAGGCAGAGCCTGTGGGTGGAGTCAAGAGTAGAATCAGCCTGGAGTCATTATATTCCCACAAGCAGTCCATGTTCAACCCCTCTTGAAGTCCATTAATTCTTATCTAGTACTGATCGTTAGTTAACTAGATTTTTGTGTATAGGCATGAGCAATAAATTAGCTTAACTGGAACTTAAAGTATGATCCTGATTCTTTGCACCTACCAGTTTTTACCTAGCTTTGTCCCCTAGAATGCCATAAAACCCTGTGTATTTCTGTTTTAGAGTAAGTTCCAGCTTTGGAATAAAGAATTTTCCCTGGATCCAATGGTGATAAGCATAGGGGTGGGAAGTGTTAAAATATATATTTCAGTATGTCAAGATCCAGCTAATTAGAGGTTTCCATTCTTCCTGGTGATTAAATGTATTGGATTTGGGGAAATGGAAATACACGTTTCCATTTCCCCAAAATTTGCATATTGCATGCAAATATCAGTTTGTTGCCATAATATTCAAGTTATTTGTTAAAAATTGGGAAGGGGATTTAGAAAGACATAATCTGATTGTTTGGTGGCCATGATTTTCTATTGTGCAATAAAGATTAATGCAGATTTTAGGAATCGTTCTGTTAGAAGTGCTCTATTGAGATTGTGACATAAATATAAACCCTGTGCCCAAAATGCCTTTATTGGTTTCAGCTGAAGAAACATTTTACAAGAAAGAAACAGTAGGTAACGAAAAATGGTTAACTTATCAAAAATTTGTTAGAACAGAAACATGGAGAATATAAGATGAAATAAAAAGACAAATTGGCTGCAGAGGGATTTAGTTTTTATATCATTTTAATTAAGAATTTTATTATAATAGTAAAATCTAATACAAATAAAACTTAAAGAAACAAAAAAGAATAGAGAGGAGTAAAAAAAGCATAAGGAAAAACAGAGAGAAGAAAGATAAAAGAATATAATAAAAAGAACTCTCGACCCTCTAAAGTTACAAACATTTGTCTCTTCATCCAAAATCCCATCTCTTATCTATAAATAAATCCATAAAAACACCATCTTTTTCATTCTGGTGTCAGCAGAAAGTCCACAAAGGGTAGCCAGAAATAACATATCTTTTTCAACCTTGATCAGATATCAAACATTATGTTTCTTCCTTTTATTTATAACAGTCTTAATCTTTAGTTCATTTAAATATTGACATAGGATTTTATTTATGGGGGAGGTATGGTATACTGGATGGTTTTGAAAAAGAGCCAACAATCGCAGCAAAGACCAAAGAATTGTTGAGTCGACAATCACTCACATGTGCTCTGGAAAACTGTTCGTCTGCAGAAGATTGCAGGACAAGAGTTTTCCATGGGTTTGAGTCATGGGAGATGATGGGATTAGCCATCTCCTTACAATCATAGCACAGACTTTTAAAGGACCTTAAATTTGCAAACCTCACTTTCTATTCACCTCCAGAATTTGCTACTTCTTAACTACCTTTAAACTATTAGAGACCTTTGGAATGACAAGTTTAAAAATGCTGGTTGAGTCTGCCTTCAGTCCTGAACAAAAGAAAAAAACAATCCTAAATTTAAGAATTTAAAGAATCTGAATAAATAGCAAAAAGCTAAATAGGATTTTGATTTTTAAAATTATACATGGACTAACATTCCAGAAAAAAATTGCCATATCAAAACTTTTACAACAGGATTTTGGAATGCATTATAAAGAATTATCAGCTTCTTGTAGGAAATAGATCCTGTTTTGGCTTTTACAAGGCATAACATAGATAAGCAATTTCGTCATTTAAAAAGTGGACACTAAAGGAACTAAGGACTTCAGATAGAAAAAAAAAATATGGCCTTTAGGATAATGGAAAATGTTATGATAATAAAAATAATGAAGGAGGCTTTTGAAGAATGGAATCAGAACATAATAGCCACAATATCAATAATGTCAGTAATGGATTAGACTATGTCCAAAATATGTTATTGAAGAAATAATATGCAGAACAAATTTCACCTGACAAGAGAGAAATGGCATCAAAAGTGATTTACAACTGACAAGCTAAGAGAATGACTTAGAAAAGGGTATTCTACTGAATCTACAAAAGAAACTGACTGAGGTTTTAAAATTTAAAAGAGAAATACAAATGAGGAACCAAGAGAGTAATCTGGTTTGTTTTTTTTTCCTATTGGATTTACAAAAGAGACTTTTAAAAGCCTTGAAAAATTTTGTGAGATAGGACAAAGAAGTGAAGACAGTTAAGAGCAAGATTTAAAATAAATAATAGGACATTTGGAATTCAATAGCAGAAGACAGAATTTGAAGTTGAACTATGTACAAATGATGAACTTATAATTGCTATAATGTGTAAACTTTCATTTAAACTTGAAATGGAAGAAGAACAAGTGAAAGAGTGTATGATAAAGTGGGCTAAGAACTTTGGACATAATATACTGATAGAACAGCAGTTCCCAACCTTTTCTATACCCCGTACCCCTAGAACGCTTCTGATATATTCTCACACCCCTTACAAAAGTTTGAAATAATAGCAATTAATTTTGCATATATACTATAATTTTGAAACTTCTAAACCCAAGTTTTCACACCCCTTGGAATATTGTCTCCCACCCCCAGGATGGGAACCTGTGATAGAACAATGGGAATATGTGACTAAAAGCACTGAAATTTACATTATGCTATAATCTAAAAGATATTTTTATAACATGACGTATCATCGGTATATGACTCCAAAAAATTTGTCTGGAGAAGTGCCCTTCCCTCCCTCCCTCCCACCCTCCCTTCCTAGTAGCTACAGTATATAAATATTCCTAACAAACCAGAGTAGGATTGCTAAGAAGGGATGCGAAAGTCACAGTTGTGCTTTTATATAAAGGAAAACCCAGTGGTATCTTGGTATTCAACTCCTTTGAAACTCATTGAATTTGGTACTTAATGCATTTTGATGCAAAGATTTTGTCCCGGTACTTGTCGTTTGTTTAGTACTCAACACACAATCTAGAACTTGTCATTGTCAACTTCCTTGTGACTCACTACATTATTCCTTCTGGGAAAAATTTGTTTCGTACTCATTGTTTTTCCAATTAAAAATGAGTACCGAGATACACTATACATTATTTAGGCCAGTGGTGGCGAACCTATGGCACGGGTGCCAGAGGCGGCACTCGGAGCCCTCTATGGGCACACATGCCATTGCCCCAGCCTTGCCTCCCCCGTGATCCCTCCTCTTCAGCAGCCCCCCTGAAGGAGAGTCGCCCTTGAGGGAGGCCCACACGGAGCAGCACAGCCAAGGGCATGGAAGCAGGGCAGCATAGACAAGACTCTGCCCTCACACCCCATCTTGCAGTTGATGCTGCAGGGCGCGGGCAAGGGTGTGGCCACCATAGCGCTGCTGGGCTGCCTGGGCAATCTGCAGTGGGCCCTGGAAGCGATGAGTGGTCCTGTGGGCAGGCGGGGCAGGGGATGAGGGGGCAGAGCAGGGGCGGGACAGAGGGTGGAGTGGGGGCAGGGCCAGTTTTTGGTCTCTAAATGGTTCGCCATCACTGATTTAGGCCAATAGCCCCCAACCTTTTGGGAACCACAGACTTTTTTCCACGGACTTTGGGAGCATGGTTTTATGCGCTACCTAGATTTCATGCATGCATAGGTGAAGGTCCACTTACCTGCTCAGCCCAGTTCCTAACTGGTACTGGACCATGGACTGAGGGTTGGGGATCCTGCTTTAGGCCACTCAGTATAGGACCAAATTCTGTTCTTGAAGGTGCTCTGTTCTGCCATACTGGTCAAAAGAAATGTTGTACTGTGCAGTTCTATTTCTGTTGTCTCCACAGCAAAAAAACATGGAAGAGAATTTTTGAAAACGTTTATACTTGTAGATCTGTAGAGGACTTGTGAATACTTAAAACACCCATTTTGTCTTTTAAACCCCACAATGTCTCCACCAAAGAGGAGGGAGTGATAATTTTCAACCTGATGTTCATTCTGATAATGTCACAGTATCACCAGTTATGCCATCTCCAGCTCCTGGGCATGGAATCAGAAAGGGAAACCCTTTCATAGTAAGACAAATTTATCTTGTCTCCTGTTTAGTTTGGGCTATCATGATTTTTTTCATCCATATTCCTGCTTGACTGTTGAATTTCTGGAGTCTGTTGGAAAAAGTAGTCAAACAAATCCAAACCACTAACATAGGACTATTAATGGTAAGGTCTTCATCGCAACATAAAAGAGCAAGCAATAAATGAAAATTTTGCAAGCTTTAAATTTAACCTCTTTTAATTCCAGCTTCACTTGCTGTACATTTGTATGGAGATGACAGGGTTCATGTTGCACTAATCCATGGTGTGCTTAACCATAATTTGTTAATGAAGCTATAATTTCTTGGTTTATCACAACAGGCTGCCCTCATTTCCAATTAGCTTCACTTCCAATCAGTTCCTGAGCTTAAAATGTTGGTATTCATTTTTAATGTCTTATGTGATTGACTCTTTTTTTTAAAACAATCTTTTTTTTATTAATTTTTTTTCCATCAACATATGTTAATTTTTCCAATCAAACAAGTTGTCTGGTGTTTGCTAAGCTAATACATGTTCACTTCCTAATCCTTCATTCTTTTCTCTAACCAAGAATAGAATAAATTCCAAATTTTATAATAGTCCGTATCTTCTTTGTCTTTCAGCCTCATAGTTAGTCTGTCCATCTCTGCACATTCCAATATTTTCGTGATTATTTCTTCTTCTGATGGCAATCCTTCATTCTTCCAGTACTGTGCAAAAATTATTCTTGCTGCTGTGGTAATATGTAGAATTAAATATAATTTCTGCTCATTAATCTTTTCAGACATAATGCCTAGTAAAAAAAGTTCAGGTTTAAAATCCACTTGTTCACCCAATATTTTTTCTAACCACATATGTATGCTTTTCCAATAGGCCTTTGCCTTCCCACATGTATGTGGTTGACTCTTAATCACAAGGATTGCCTTCTTCAGGTAGACCAGTGGTTCTCAACCTGTGGGTCGGGACCCCATTTGGGGTCGAACGACCATTTCACAGGGGTCGCCAAACAATGCAGTCCGCCATTTTTTTCCCCTTTTCCTTAGCTGTGCTACTCCCTTTTATTCTATTGGCTTTTGAAAGCCATAGAATAGACTCTCTTGAATAGAGTCTAATTCTATTGGCTTTCAAAAGCCAATAGGAATTGTCCAGGCTGTCTCTGCCCTGCTGAGCCCGCCAAAAGTCCCATTCTGCAAACGGTGCTGCACCAGTTGAGTAGTCCTCGACTTACGACCAGTTGAGTAGTCCTTGATTTACGACTGGTTGGGGGTCGCGGCATTAAAAAGGTTGAGAGCCACTGAGGTAGACCAAGAACGAACCAATGCAATAGACTTATTCTAATTGTTGAGGTTAAGTGTTTCCATATATGAAAGGTGAGATTGGTGACAGATTGGAGAGACTGCTTCTTAGACCCCCACATTTTGGATTAGCCTCCCCCTAGCAATTAGATTTGCACTAACCTTTTACCCACAGGTGCTTTTTACCAAAAAGCAGGTGGCTTTTCTTGTGTATGTTTTTTTTTTTAAAAAAATGTTTTACGTCTTAGCCAAGGAGCTTCTTTAGTTCTGGATGAGAAGTGAAGAGTTTACAAAGAAAAAAAAACAAGGAAGTCCAGATGCCGTTTGGAAAAAGCACCTTTGGGACAACCATGACCTGAATGATTGAGTATCTCCACAGACAATTCATCAATCTTTTACATAATGTACAGGTATAGTATAGGGGATACCTTGCTCAATAGTAGTAACTGTGCTGCAGCTGCCAAAAAAGCCAACACAGTGCTGGGCTGCATTAACAGAGGGTTAGAATCAAAATCACGTAAAGTATTAATACACTTTACAATGCCTTGGTAAGGCCACTCCTGGAATACTACATCCAGTTTTAGTCACCATGATGTAAAAAAGATGTTGAGACTCTAGAAAGAGTACAGAGAAGAGCAACAAAGATGATTAGGAGACTGGAGGCTAACATATATAAGGAACGGTTGCTAGAATTGGGTATGTCTAGTTTAACGAAGAGAAGGACAAGGGGGGACATGATAGCAGTGTTCCAATATCTCAGGGGCTGCCCCAAAGAAGAGGGAGTCAAGCTATTCTCCAAAGCACCTGAAGGCAGGACAAGAAGCAACGGATGGAAACTAATCAAGGAGAGAAGCAACCTAGAACTAAGGAGAAACTTCCCGACAGTTAGAACAATTAACCAGTGGAACAACCTGCTACCAGAAGCGGTGAATGCTCCAACACTGGAGGTTTTAAGAAGAGACTGGACAGCCATTTGTCCGAAATGGTACAGGGTTTCCTGCCTGAGCAGGGGGTTGGACTAGATGACCTCCAAGGTCCCTTCCAACTTTATTATTATTATTAAGCAATAAAGACTGAATTATTTTTCCTGCATTTTGAGGGCTGAGATCATACAGAACTGGATGGGCACCTGTGGTGATTACAATGTCTATTGTTTTATGTATAATTACTTTGTGGGGTTATTTTCCCTTGTGGTTTAGTTATACTTAGTCTCTGCATTTTATTTTTGCACATTACCATGAGATCTAAAATTCAGCAGTATAAACAAACCATGTTTCGTCTTCACGGGATGTGTGTGAACGAAGCCTGTAAGTTGTGTTGGCTGATTTAGGCCAGGCACATTTGCAGGTACATAAATGCGAACTACAAAGCGGTCCCATTTCGGGGGGGGGGGAAACCACTGATTGTGAGTCAGTTGGAAGGATTTTGGAAGCCACTCCTCTTTCTTCAATATACCATAATTTGAATAATAAATGAGATCTGATAAAAATCTCAGCTCTTCATTTGGCATCTCAAAACAGCCAATATTAAAATGACCTGCAAACTGTAATAAAACTGCAGAGCAGCATTGCATGGGGCAAAAGGACTAATAAAAGATTAGAGAGCTCCAGTTTATTTATTTATTCTAATTTATTTATAATGTTAATTCACAGAGCTGCCCAGTTGTCCATGACTCAGGGCTATGTATAAGATTTACAACAGAGAATCAATACAGTATATTAAAAAAAAATACAAATAAAAGACAGACATAACAGTGTGAACAAAAATTGAAACACTCGAGCATCTCATTCGTAGCAAGGGCACACCATCCTAGCTCAAAGTCTGAGGAAAAAAAACCCCAATTCTTCAAGGCCTTCTTGATGGACAGCTGAATCCAGACCTTGAAGCAAATGCTGTTCCAGAGGGAAAGCACTGTAATATAGTTTAATTCATCAAAACTGGAAAGTGTATACCCCAGGCTCATGATTTGGGTTTTCTATACATTTCCATGACTTTTTTCAAAGTGAAACACACAATACAAGAATCATCAGTGATGATGTTATCTAGTTTGGTAATGAAATATTTGCAAGAAAAAGAACCAAGTTTGGAGATTATTAAGGATCCCATAGTTCAGTGATGGCGAATCTTTTAGAGACTGATTGCCCAAACTGCAATCCAAAACCCATTTAGGTATCGTCAGGTGCCGGGTGGGCGCAGCCCATTGGGTGGGTATGGCCAAGTGGGTGGGCATGGCCTAAAAAGTTCAATCAATCAATTCCAACTTTGCGAGATCTTTTTTTCCCCGCAAGTTGAAATTGATTCTTTTTTTTTGCACACAGCGGCAGAGGCCTAAAGCGAAAAGGTTTTATAAGATGAAGGCCTAGGACTGGGGCGACAGAGCGCGTACCCCAGAGAGGGCTCTGCGTGCCACCTGTGGCACGCGTGCCATAGGTTCGCCACCACGGCCATAGTTCATCCCTGAGCTATTCTCTTCTATTGGTACTAAAATGTGTAGAGGCAGCTTTGGCAAAATGTGTGATCCAGCTCAAACACAAGGACACAGAACATTTTTCAAATGACTATTCCGTCAAGTGAGTCAAACAGTACCAAGAAATGGATGGGTCCACTCAAAAGCTATAATAAATATAATTAATATAATATAATATAATATAATATAATAACATAATAATATAATATAAGAATAGAATAGAATAGAATAGAATAGAATAGAATAGAATAGAATAGAATAGAATAGAATAGAATATATGGAATGGAACGGGACGGAACGGAATAGAATAGAACAGAATATTCAAGCAGGAGAACCTATACCATTTCAGACAAGTGACTGTCTAGTCCAGTGGTTCTCAACCTGTGGGTTGGGACCCCATTTGGGGTCGAACGACCATTTCACAGGGGTCGCCAAACAACGCAGTCTGCCATTTTTTCCCCCTTTTCCTTAGCTGTGCTACTCCCTTTTATTCTATTGGCTTTTGAAAGCCAATAGAATAGACTGTCTTGAATAGAGTCTAATTCTATTGGCTTTCAAAAGCCAATAGGAATTGTTCAGGCTGTCTCTGCCCTGCTGAGCCTGCCAAAAGTCCCAGTCTGCAAACGGTGCTGCACCAGTTGAGTAGTCCTCGACTTACGACCGGTTGAGTAGTCCTTGACTTACGACTGGTTGGGGGGGTCGCGGCATTAAAAAGGTTGAGAACCACTGGTCTAGTCTCTTCTTAAAAACCTCCAGTAACAGTTACATCAAATCAAAGTGCAAATAATGAATATGGTATTTCCTATGTTTTTAACTATTTCCCTTTTCTGTCCCATTAGCAAGCGGCCTAGGACTGGGAATATCAATTTTCAGGATTGTCTATGCCATGAACAATCCCTGGGGGAACTTGGATCAGCACTGCTTCTTAGCCAAGCTATGTGATGGATAGAGTTGTCCACAGGAAGAGGGTTAAAAAAAAAAAAAGGTCAAGAGAGCAACCACAACTGTGAAATCGAAGCTCCTCCCTTTTTATGTGTGTCATAAGGGTGTTGTTATGTTGCAACATGCCTAAAAAAGGCGGGGCTTCAATCACAAGGTTGTAGCCGTCATCGTGACTGTTTTAAATATCAAATTATGCTTGGTCACATGTTCAGTCAGCCAGATGTTCAGACTAGATTTGGCATTTTTGTACACCTATCAAGTCGTTCCCACGGACCTAGGATAGGTAGATGTTATTGTGTGATGGTGTTAAAGTTATTGTCATGTGATATAATTGTGTGTATGTATGTATGTATGTATGTATGTATGTATGTATGTGTGTGTATATATATATTTGTGTGTGTACACACACACACACAAACACACACAGTCTGCCAGTTCTTTAGTTGGCTTTCATTTGCACTGAGTTCTTCCCTAAAACCTAGAATTTTATAATGTTTCAGTGTACTATATGGGCGGATCGAAGCAGTGCTGTCTTTTGTAATTGACAGAGGAAAATTTTGTTAATGTGCAGATTTTCTAAATGTCATCCAAGGCTTTTTGGTATAGCACCCAATTGGGACCAATGGGACCACCACAGCCAATTTAAACCATAATTTTTCAACTTCAGTGTTCAAACCTCAATACTTTATGATCAACAAATTGGTGTAAAAGGCCAAACTTAAAAGAAAATGCAATTCCTATTTCTGTTTCATACCTATAATTTACTCCAATGAGAGCCATATATAATCCACATTATTGTCTGGTATAATTCTAGTCACATTACCATCGAACTGTCCTCATCAGTCTCTCCCACACTGTCATAATCATTTCTGAAGAACTATAACAAATTTGCATAATTTATTGTTATTTCATGGTTTTCCTGAAGTTCACAACTACGGTGCTGCATAAACTTTGCTTCACAGCCTTTTTCCCCCGTTTATTATAATATTGTAATTCTGGATATGTTATATTATTTCATTGTCAATTTGAATGCTATAATATTTAAGTCCTAGGATTAAAAAATGGCAAACATTCTATTATTTAGAAAGCTAAAACTATTGTAAATAAGAAGACAAAAGTAAACATTCTATCAATATTAATAGCCTGTTAGTATGTCACTATTGCAAGCAGAACGTTAAACAAATTGTAAATTGTTTAACTTTTCATCCAAAATCGAGTCTAATATAAAAGAATAATGCCAAATTCCTGCAACCGTTCTTCACATGTATAATAATAATAGTAGTAGTAGTAGTAGTAGTAGTAAAGTTGGAAGGGACCTTGGAGGTCATCTAGTCCAACCTCCTGCTCAGGCAGGAAACCCTACCCTACATGTCTTAGTCTCCAGCCCCCTAATCATCTTGGTTGCTTTTTTCTGTACTCTTTTCAGAGTCTCAACATTTTTATCAACTTCATTAGGAACTTCTCTCCACTATGGAGATTCTCAGTCATCCAGGTCATGGTTGTCCCAAAAGTGCTTTTTCAAAAGGCAGCTGGACTTTCTTTGTTTTGCTCGAAGACATTTCCCTTCTCATCCAAGAAGCTTCTTCAGTTCTTCTCAGAACTGAAGAAGCTTCTTGGATGAGAAGGGAAATGTCTTCGAGCAAAACAAAGAAAGTCCAGTTGCCTGTTGGAAAAGCACCATTGGGTTCTCTCCGCCAGAATGTGTAGATCGACCCAGATTGGATCCTGTAACATTTCCTGGGACACGTACACTTGCTTTCATCCGTGGGCACAGTAGTATCATACTTACTGTTTCAAGCTCCTGAATAAACAAGTAAACGAGACTAGAAGGGGAATTTTTCAAAGGGGAACAACTGAGCATCTGCTTGAGAAATCACAGCTCGGAATAAGGGCTCCTGTGTCTCACTCGGAAGGTGCTCCCTCCTCACCCCCCCCCCACCTGCCAAGCATATGCTCAAACACTTAGCTATGGTTCTGTGGCTACACCTAGAGTATGCTGAAATCTTACAATGTGGCTTTAAAGAAAAATGCTTGAAAAGAATTTCAAAGGGCTCATTTCCTCTGGGTATAACCTACTATTCCTTTACCATCACAGCTCTCCGTCTTGTGCGGTAGGCTTTGCAGGATTCCGCCTTACACCCCTTTTCTAGTGTGAGTGCCTGAAACCTGAAGTTTGATGCTACACTTCTTGGTGTTTAATGGTTCTATTATCCCCTCGACACGCACACAGAGCTGCCGCGGCTGTCAGCAAGAAATGCATGCGCTCAGCAAGAGGAGAAAGTTCCTTCCATCCTGCCACTTTCCATCCATTATCTTGGCACCGTCTCTTCCCCGACTTTCTCTTCTTTTCCCAGCGATCTATCCTCTTGAGTGCGGTGTCAAGTTGGCTGTCTGGAGAAACAGCCTTGTTCTTCAAACATTTAAGGAAATTAATTTAATGCGCACATGTACACGCCCTTAAAAAGTTGTCAGCTAGCCAGCAAAACATCTTGCTGCGGCTTCAGATGAAATTTTGCAATTTCCTTAATGACGAGAAAACTTTGGGCTCATTCACAGACTCAAAAAGCAGGGACAAAGTCACTGGTCCCAATTCTTCTTCTTCTTCTTCTTCTTCTTCTTCTTCTTCTTCTTCTTCTTCTTCTTCTTCTTCTTCTTCTTCTTCTTCTTCTTCTTCTTCTTCTTCTTCTTCTTCTTCTTCTTCTTCCTTCTTCTTCTTCTTCTTCCTCCTCTTCTTCTTCTTCTTCTTCTCCTTTTCCTCCTCCTCCTCCTTCTTACATTTTGAAGTCATGGAAAAGGTGACAGCTTGGTGCTTTACAAGTAGTCCTTACGACCATTCATTTAGTGACCATTTGAATTTACAATGGCCCTGGAAAAAAGTGACTGATGACCAGTCCTCCCACTTATGACCATGGCAGCATCCCGATGGTCAGGTGATCAAAATTGGGGTGTTTGGCAACTTCATGTATTTATGATGGCTGCAGCATCTCAGATTCATGTTATCATTATTTGCAGCCTTCCCAGCTGGTGTCAGACCTGCCCCAATCTGATCCCTTAGGGTGGAAAAAGCCATCAACTTTCAATCCTGAAATTGCTGGATACAAAAATAAGGTGTGTGTTTGCCCCCCCAGCCCATCCCTCCCCCCCCAGTGACCAGTCCATACGGACCTCGCCAAGATCTTTGGAGAACTCTGAGATGTTTGGGGATAATCCGCATATTTCTCAGGGTGCCCAGCCATGGGATGCTGGTACAAACAGGATCTGGGTGCTCTTGTCCTTCTCGCCTGTCATTCCCTCCCTCCCAATTTCCTATCACATGCACACACAACTTTATTGCCCTTCCATCTTTCCCTCTTTCATCCTTCCTCTCTCCCTTCTTCTTTTTACGCCAGGATGCCTGTGAGCCCTCCCAAGCTGAGCCGGGCAGATCTGACATCTGGGTTCTGACAAGCAAAGTCAATGAGCAAAGCCAGATTCCCTTAATGACTGTGTGATTCACTTAACAACTGCAGCGATTTGCTTCACAATTATGGCAGCAAAGGTTGCAAAGTTGGGTGCAACTCGTTTAACAACCGCCTGGCTTAGCATCGGAAATCCTGATCCCAATTGTGGTTATAAGTCAAGAACTACCTGTAGCATCCTTGTATTCTCAACTTCTCTGTTATGGAAGCTTCTACTTATACTGCATTGTATGGCCTGCTGCAGTAAATGAAAACAAAGGCTGGGTTCACATCAAATCAGGGCTTGTTTGTTGACAATCACAATTGGTTTTGCTGGCTCCAAATATGGGCTAGAAAAATACAGCTTTTGTTCATATCATGCATTATGCCAAAAACATCAGCAAAACACACATCCTGCTTTCAGATGCATAAACCAATAACAGGCTCCAATAACCTTGGAAACAGTCAAATTGACTACAGCAAAAGGTTTTGTGACACCTCCTTTTTAAAAATCCTCACAGCACTTTACAAGAAAAAAAAATCAGAATAGTTTGTAGCAATTAAAAAAACCATTACAACCTTTAAAACATACAGAATAGAACAAGAAGAACAAACCAGTAATAGAAGGGAAACGGGGCTGTCACAAAGAAAGAAGAGGTCAACCTGTTCTCCAAAGCACCTGAGGGCAGAACAAAAAGCAATGGATGAAAATTAATCAAGGAGAGAAGCAACCTAGAACTAAGGAGAAATTTCCTGACAGTTAGAACAATTAATCAGTGGAACAACCTGCCTCCAGAAGTTGGGGAAGATCCAACACTGGAAGTTTTTAAGAAGAGACTGGACAACCATTTGTCTGAAATGATATAGGGTTTCCTGCCTGAGCAGGGGGTTGGACTAGATGACTCCAAGGTCCCTTCCCACTCTGTTATTCTGTTATTAAAGCAGCATTAGTTTGAAAAAGGCCTGGGAGAATAAAAACTCTCTGAGGGAGACAGACATTTAAGAAATATGAAATATAAACAAACAAACTTTGCCCAATGATCAAAAACTAATGAAGGGGCCATTTGTCACTAGGTAAGGGTACCATCTGTATTTTTTAGCCCTTTATGACTTGTGGACGTTCAAACACCCCAGAATTCCTCAGACGCATGCTTTAAAAATGAAAGATGAATCCAGAGAGATGAATCTAGAAAAAGCACAATACACCTTTTACTCCAATAGACATAAATCATGGTCAAGAATTGATATGATATGATATGATACTTCAAGCTGCAGAGAGCAGTTGAAGGTATCTTCTCAACTCTATTACTTCTTCATCCTACAAGGAACAGGAACTGAAGTGAGGCACATGCATCCTACTCATCTAGGAAGCTGCATTTTTCACACAAAGGTGTTTCAGCGGAGCTCCCACAGCTGCAGAAAGCGTTTGCTCTGTGGTTGAAAAACCTGACCCACAGCGTGGACATTTTACAATCTATTGCATCAGCTTCCTTTCAAATCATGAGGCGTCAGAGCCAGTTTGTCCATCAACAATCCAGTCAATCCTTCTAGGTTGCCGTGCACTGATAAAGATTTCAAACTTCTGATGCCAAGGAAAATTGGCACGCCGCCATGTGCAAATAGCGACATCCTTGCCTTTACTATTTTCAATTCATTCACTTCAATCCTGATCTTTACAGTTGTCTCTCCCAACTCTGGCCTATCTCTTCTTTTATGTGCACTGCTTGGAGTTACTTATAAATGGATAGAGAGGGATTAAAAAAACGAATAAATAAGAGCTGCAATCAAGAAACCCAGTTCTGAGGGCAACAAATGGTGTTACAAGGAACCCTAATATGGATTATTCACGAAACGTGACCATATCAGAGCCATCTAGCAAATAATTAATTCGACAGCCAGTTTAGTCTAGAGGTGAAGGCCCAGGCCATCAACCAGGAGACTGAGAGTTTGTAATCCAACTTGGGCATGAAAGCTGGGTGGGTGACGTTTTAACGGGTAAAGCTTTGAGCCAATCACCAGGAGACAGAGAGTTGTAGTCCTGTCTTAGGCATGAAAGCCAGCTCGGTGACTTTGGTGCCATCATCAGGAGACTGGAGTGTAGTCCCACCTGGTTCCTAAAAGCTGGGGTGGGGGACTTAACTGTGTAAACTTGAGCCACTCACAGGAGACAGTGAGTTGTGTCCTGCTGAGGCCTGAAAGCCAGCTGGGTGACTGTGGGCCATCACCAGGAGATGGGAGTTATAGTCCCTTCCCAACTTAGCGCACGAAAGCTGTCTTTCTTGAAAACTTGAGACCATCACTCTCGCTCCGCCCAAACCTACCTCACAGAGCGTGGTTGTTATGCCACATCAGCAGGCTCCCATTATCTTCACCGTCCATTTTTCTATGGTCAAACCATTCATCCTTCTGCATCTAGAAGTCTCGCTGCTATTATCAGCTATAGAAACAAACTTCCATGATTTTTTTACAACTTTTTATCAATCGGTCCCCAAACACATTCTGGCTACAGTTAATAATTTAAAATGTTTCTTAAAATCTTCTGAATTAAATGTATGTATTTGAATCCATTTTTCAGTTTTTTACCTATTCCACCAGACTGTGATTAAAAAGCCACCTATTCACATTTCCAGATAAATGTGAAATACCTCATATACTTTAGACAATTTTTCCAGTGCAAATACCAAATACATCGTTTTAAAAAATTAGGCTATAATGTAGAATTTCATCTTTTCATCGTATGCGATTTCTTTGGAATTGATGCATTTATCTTTTTTTATTATGTTATGGAGCCACCGGAGCATTGGCACCACTAGAATAAAGTAGAAAGCAGACAACAAAGTTATGTCAACAAGAAGAATTTAAAAATAATTAAAATGTTAAAATTAACACTGAATTTAAAAGACAAATCTTTGGAACAAAGTACAGGGGGTTGGGTCCGCCCATTTATCAGGATTCAAATGGTTCTTTTTAAAATGAACATACAAACAGTCAAAAGTTTACTTGCAATGACATAGTTTGCCATTTTGACTTTTTCTGACCTAAGTTGACATAATGCAGACTTTGGCAATGAGACAGGCAGTATTATCGATGCATGGGGTAGACAGGTTTCCACAACATACTTATAGCCCAATTATTATTATTCTGAGATAGCTAAGTTTGTTGTTATAGTCACAGGGTTTCTTTAAGAACTGCGATCAAGTGCACATGCACTTTGCAAAACAATAAATACAATTTTGCATTGCAATACAATTGGCATACAATGCAAAGCATACAGTGTGGGTTGAAGGCTGGGTAGTTTCATCAGCAGAAATTTCTCATTCCAAGCCATTCTCTTTTGTATTTATATTGGAGATTTTCACTGCAAATTGGCCAGAGTTTCTCTTCCACAGACGAGAATGTAACTTGTATAGAGCATTTGCCCTCTCAGCAAAAATCCAGCAGACAATCGCTTTGACTTGAGAAGCTTTTCCAGAAAATCAGAGCAAAACTCGGGCCATCTTTTTTTTTTTTTTTTTGCATGCAACCCACTCAAACCATTAAAGTTGCATATGAACCCATCAACGTTAGAATTTGCAATCTTCTTTATGAAAACTGCCGCTTTGGAAAATATTGGCCCGGGCGGAATGTTCCAAATAGAAACGGGTTTCGTGGGGGGTGCGTTGAGACAGTTTGAAGTTCAAAAACTTCAGCTCCTGAAATAAAATATGCTACAAGGTTGGAACGATTTACAAACTATTATAAAACGATTTCATAGTAGCAGTCAGGAGACTTATGGTGGAAAATGTCCCTTCCGAGATAATAAGAAACTTTTACTCCTTCGGAGTCCCCCCTTCATTATGAAGGTGGTATAGCCTGAAGTTTATATTACTTGTTGCAGAGTTAGCTGCGTTTCATTTCTGGGATGGGAGGAGGAAGGAGGGTGGGTTTTGTTCGAACAGTCGCTTTTCATTTCCTGTTGTCGTAGGGGACTGTTGCAAATTTCTTTAGTTATTTTCGGTTTATTATGAGGGGTGGGTTTATCGAGAGAGGCCTGATATGCCTATTTATCAAAGATAAACATTTTTTCTATAGCTTTTCCGACGCTTGACTTCAATTCTTAGGAATTTCTTCTTAGTAAAAGTGGAAGGGGAAAAGCCTTTATAAAACGGGGTTGCCAGTGGTGGAGTTATGTTTTTAAAAAAAAACTCAAATGTGGGGTTGTTTTTTTTAAACTGGCTGGGTTTGCTGTGGCGTTATTTTTAAAATTCAGTTAAGACGAGCTTCTAGGTCTTCTCGTAAAAAGTAAACTACCTCTAGTCTCTTTTTCATGCACCACATTATCCTGAATATAGCTAGGTAAAACTAATCTAGTTAAAAGCTGATTTAACTGCGTTTTTCATATTGTTTGGTAGAATTGGGTTTCTTTCACAGAAAATAGAGGTTTTTTCAGGTATGCTAAAAAATGTTATGGGAAGAAAAGGCAGAGTTTGAAAAGATTTAAGGTTCTAGAAATTCATTCAATTGCCCTGCTTGAAAGTTTGAATTCTGTATTTAGATTAAATTTTTATCTATGGGGAAGGGAAGGTGATAGTTAAAATTAGCAACTTTGAATGAGTAAAGGGAGCAACTTCAGCAAGAAAAGTTTAGTTGGGACTAGACCAATAATACTTTTTGTCAGGTACAAGCTTTGCAAAACTCAAAGATGAGAAATTGGATGCTTTGTTAACTCATTTAAACGGATTTGGGGTGGATCTTTAAATTGCCTTCAAGTTAGGAAATGGCTGCTTGCTATTGTTCAAAGGCCTTTTGTTTCTAAAAAGCAATTAAATTGCGAGATACAAATAAACAGATTGTCCTTAATTTCTGCCCAGTTCCTATTGCCCATTTAGGATTCTTTTGCAAAATGCACTGCTAGTTACATGTTTTTTTCCAACACAAGTTTGCTAATCCCCCCCCCTCCATTTTGAGATCTTGATTTGCCTGGTGGATAGAGAAGAATGAGGCTTTTCAAATTTGTTCTGATGCAGGCTTTTCATTTAAGTGAAGGAGTGTCTTTAGTATCAACCTAAATTAATGAACAAGATTTTGAGCTGAAGATGGGAATTCATTAGAGTTTTTATACGAGTTTATAAGTAGGGCAGTAAACATACTTATAAATTCCTCAATTTCCCATACCATGAGGTTATATATTGGCTCCTAATTTTTAATTGCTGTAAGAAATTACTCTTTGGCTTTGTGTTTCTGCTATCTTGGGACTCATTTAATGGCTTTTTAATTTTCAACATTTACTCTCGGGAATTGATAATCTTTTTGTTGAATAAATACTCTTGACAAAATACCTTAAATTGCTGATAAAATTATTTTGATGTTTTACCCTAACAAATCATCCATTTGAACAAAAACTGATTTTATAGCCACCCATTTCAGTTTATAAATTTCATTAAAACAGAGACCAGAACAAATAAAAACATCAAGGAATATCCAGTTTTAAATTCTAGAATGAAAGTATAAACATAATTTTTCCAATCAACAATATCTGATCCAATGTGTCATTTTTACACATGGCCTAACTATACGATAATATTAGTCTCAAAACCCATGAGGCCCTTAAAAACTAAAATGCAAAACTATAGTAAATGTAAAAGGTTTGAACAGTTTTACTACAATCGTGTAAAATACCTAAGGGGAATTAATCAGGTTTCTGAATTGGTTACAAACAGACATTTTGTATTTTTTTAATGTACAAAAAAACAAAGTTGCAACTTCTCGCACTGTTAACTGCGCCATTTTGAATGTTTAAATCAGGTTTAAACGAAGGGATCTTTTGATGGGCCTTTGGCCAAAAAAAGGCAATAGCAGCAACACACAGGGAGGTCAGGTGGTATAAGTATACTTAATAGCCCAAATTATTGGTGAAGAAACTTGTTTATACAGTAAAGATTTATTTAAAGGATGCTGTTTGCCATATCAAACAAATGGGCAGATAGTTGTGTTAAAGCCAGGTTAATTTCAACCAAGCTGGAAAAAAAGTTCCCCTAATGCCTTTCTTTTTATTAAATTTGCATTGCAAGCTTGCTTTTTCAAATAGTGAGGATTTATGTAGGGGCAGCGACCTCTCCCAAAATTGCTTTGCATTAAGGGACTTGTTTCAGAAAACCAGGATTAAAAAAACCAGGCTATCATTTATGCTCGTTGGTTAATAAGTACCAGTTACAATTAGAGAGCTGCAACAATTCTAAAACATTTGACAAATGTCAGGGCTGTGGAATGTTCCAAATAAAAATTGGGAGGAGGGGAAGAACAGCTTGAAATTTATAACATAAAGCTAATGAAAACTCTCGCTACAAGCCTGGATGAGTTACCAAACTATTATTAAATACATTTTCATGTTGCAGTGTTCAAGAGATTTGGCTGGAAATTGTCCTTTCAAAGATAATTAAAAGCTGTTCTGTTGAATCCCCTCTTCAGTTTTGAGAACTGGTATTGTCCTGAAGTAATATTCTTGCGGCAGAGGTGGCCCAGTTCATTTCTGATGGACAAAGAGGATGGGGATAGTGTTTCAAATCATATATACATAGCTTTTTATTTTCCTCTGTCTTTAAGAATTGATTTACAATTTTCAGCTCATTCTGGGGGTGAAGCTTTTCTCAGCTTCAGTAGCTAATTGGTCAAAATATTTTTTTCTATAGGTTGGTAGACTTGCTGCAGTTATTGAGAGATTAAATGCTGGCTTAGTTAAATGAAAACAACCTTTTTAACATTTAAGTTGGGGAGATAGTGCTGGGATTTTAAACAAAGATGTAGGTTTTTTAAAAAAAAATCTCGGTAGTGAAGTTCTTAAATGAAGTCTAGGATTTTCTATACAACAATAATTAACCTTTCTATAAAATTGCACAGCATGTAAAACAGAAAAATAGTATTTCAACACTGACTAAGTTTGTTTCTGGTTTATTTGAACACAAAGTCCTAACTTTTTTCTTTTTTAGACAACCTTGTTTAAGTTGGGAAACTTAGGGAGAGAGAAAATGGACATCTTAAAATTTTACGTTTGAAGCAATTAAAACGTTGAGGAATTCCTTATAGTTTGCTACTTCGTACCTCCCTATTTGGGGCAGCTCTAGTCTTTTAAATTCAGAAGCAATATAAGGAAAGGTGATAAAATTCAGCTCTATTTAGAAACTTTGCAGGCGAGATAGCTGTTTGTTTTAGCAATAAAAAAACCTGCAACTGGGGCTTTCTAATAGTAGTACTTATTTTCTTCAGAAAAGGGAGTTTTATAAAAGGTCTTTTAAAATGAGTTGCTTGTTGGGCTTTAAAGAAAAATTTGGATTGCTTCTCTACTGAAGCTGCTTATATATATTTCATAAAAGGGTGCTTTCAAGTGATGCCTTGCCTATTTTTTAAGAGCTTAACATAACTCTTATTCAGAAAAAACTGAGATCCAAATCCCATGCAGGGCAAGAGGAATGCCAATATTTTATGACTGCAGTAAGCACTATATCCAAGTCCAGGAGCCATGCTCAGTAATGCTATATCAGCCTTTATAAAACATTCAAAGGACTCCCATAAATTTGATACTTTCATAATTGCTTTCTGTCCCAGCCAACAGCCAATATGGGCGATGAGAAACCTCTCTAATATTTTTAAGAACAATTACCTAAGTTTGCCTGCAGATATTTATACATGGAAAGGAATTAAACACCCTTAATCCTTGGTTCAGTTCAATTACTTTTAGGTTTTTCCTGACAAAATAAACTTCCATGTTTTAAACCATTACAGATTTCTGATTAAAACTTTTTTTAGTTCTTCCATTTATAGCTGGGTAGAGAAACACGAGGCTTTTCCAAATTATTTTTGTGGCTTTGTCAGACTTCATTAATGAACGAACCTCTGGGATATAAGTCTATTTTAATAAAGTTTTGTGACGAAAAACTCCGACTTAAGATTATTTAGACATCCCACTTTTTCTATCAGGCAGTGAATATATACTTGATAGTCCTTTCTCCTATTTAATAATCCCAAGAAACCGAAAGGCAACATTTGAGTTTCTATTTTTGACAGCAAAAGATAATTAATACTCCCTTCCTATTTTCCAATATAACGATGGGTGCATTGCATCTGGCTCTAGTTAATTCAATTCCCATTAAATGATTTTGCTGCCATTGGTACTATCCTAGTATCAAATTGTGGTCCTAATTTACTTACAACTTTGCGGTTTGTGATAAAATCTTTTCTAATTGAATAAAATTACCTTTGCATGACATGCATGTTACAGATATATTAAGAGGTTCAAACTCTGATAATGAAATTGGTAAAAATAAGTAACTTTCTACTATGATTCGCCTCATAATAAACCCTGATACTGAGAGGGAGGTGGTCCTTCAAGTATTTACAATTTGAACAATATTTGATTTACAGTGCCCTCATTTTTGTCAAAGCATTTGGGTAGTTCATTTGTTTCAGAGCAATAAAAATTAAGGCGTATTATATGACATAAAATTTAAAAGATTAAAAATACAATTAAACAGATCTTGCCCAGGGACTTAGCAAAATCTGTTCGTTTTTACTGCCACGAGGCTCTTTGTGGGCAGTGACATGGTTAAAAAAACAGAAAGCAAAGACTATAAAAATTAGAATCATAAATTGGGGATAAACTCAAAGAGACTTGAGTGATTCAGCAAACAAGGTCTTAAAAGGGGTTTTCAAAACGTGGCTGAGTTGGAAACAAATCGGAATTTAAGTGGGGGGGGGGGGGACGGCCATCTAGGTTTAGGATAATAACAATGTAACATCATGCTTATTTTGATGAACAACCATTTATCAGGTCCTTTTAAGTTTATGTTCATCTTCCAAAGAGGAAAGAACACAGGAAGTAATAATCTATTATAGGAGTCATATCTCCTCTGCTGTGCTTGACATCTTAAGAAATAAACATAAGTTCTTGACCAGATTGTTTCCAACATGTTGTAAAGACCTCAACTTGTTGCATGTTACAGTATTCTGATTTTGTCTTAATCAAACCATTTACAGTTCTAGATAAAACGTTAAGAGTGGAAATTGGGATTCCATTTTTCCCCCCAGCAATATTTAGGAGATCAGAAAACCCAGATTAAGGTATATAGGCAAATAGCAACAATGGTGTTTATTTAAATATTTTAGATGGTTGTCCATCTTCACATTGTCAGTGGGCCTTGGGACCCCCTGGGATTGACATTGACTGGATCAAGTGGCTGGGTTATACGCCCCACTTGTGATTTTTATATTGTGGATTTCCATTTTTTAGCCATCCAGAGTCCACGGTAGATTTACTCCGCCTAATCCTGTGAGTTGGGTGAACTATGTTTCTAATAACTAGTAACTTAATATAGAACGCTGTTCTTTCAGAGAATTCATTGGTCTTTAATATATACCCAGCTAGTGGGCTCCCAAAACGCAGGCCTAGCGAGTATAACTGAATGTTGTGAGTGGAGGATTGCAGAATAATTTGAGGACTGTGAAGTAATTGTTAAAGCATAGTAGCACAATAATTTAATAATAACGTTGGAAGGGATCCTTCGGAGGTCGAGTCCAACCCGCCTGCAGGAAACCTACACCATGTTGGACAGAAGACTGTTCCAGTCTCAAAAAACTTCAGTTGTTGAGCATTCACAACTACGGAGGCAGTTGTTCCATCGGTTAATTATTGTAAACTGTCAGGAAGTTTCTCCTTGTTCGAGGTTGTTCTCTCCTGGATAGTTTCCATCAGTTGCTTTCTGCCCGACTTCAGGCGCCTGAGAATAGCTTCACTCTTTGTGGCAGCCCCTGAGATAGTGGAACACTGCTATCATGTCCCCCCTGTCGTTCTCTTTGTTAAACTTTGAATACCCAATTCCAGCAACCGCTTATTTCAAGTGTTGTAGCGTTGGGAACAGGCTAAAAACATGAGGAATGGTTGAACAGGTAAGACTAAAGCACTTGATAACAAACAAGTGATCTGCAAAAAAAAAAAAAAAAATAACATAAACAAGGCCTTATGTTAACCCGCCGTGAGGCGGTTTTCTACTTAGTTGGCTCTGGATTCAGAAATTAAAACAAATGTAAGGTTTTCCCACTCAGGCCTCACAATGCCCCAGGGAATTAAGGGCAAAGAAACTACTGGCTGAAGTTTCATCAAAGAATTACAACTTTAATTTTGCTCCAAAACGGCGGGGGGGGGGGTTTCCTGATTCCTCTCGTGGCTGGTAAAAAGGGAATGAAGGCAACAACCAGGAAAGGTGGCTTGCACCTTTTATACCTTTCCATAACAAAAAGATCAGTCTTTGTACAGGAACGAAAGGTACAGAGAATAATTCAAGATGATGATAATACACCACAACCCAGGATCCATCTGATAACTCCTTTTCCCCCTCCCCTTACCATGCTCTTTCCATGTAAGCAATCACCTGTACTAAAGCATGGACCCACATTTGCTTCTATGTAACTAATCCCCAATATAACACACCTGCAAAGCTGACCTTTGCACATAAACAAAGATTTTATGATATATATATATATATATATAATATTATATATATATAATCTATATATATATATATATATATATATATATATAATTACAAAGTATCACTACTAATAATATTACTAATATCAATTTTAAGCATAATAAAATCGCTTCAAAATCTTTTAAACAGCTGAGATCTTGTGACATTTGGGAGGTTCCATCTTGGAATTTCAGGTGAGAAGACCAAAACCATGAAAAAATACAGGCATTTTTTTTTAAAAAAAAAAAACAAAAAAACCTGAAGTCCTACAGATGTCATCTCAAAGGACCTCTCCAGGATTAATGCTGCCATTTCGGACAAATGGCTGTCCAGTCTCTTCTTAAAAACTTCCAGTGTTGAAACATTCACCTCTTCTGGAGGCAGGTTGTTCCACTGGTTAATTGTTCTGTCAGGAAGTTTCTCCTTATTTCTAGGTTGCTTCTCCTTGATTAGTTTCTACCCATTGCTTCTTGTCCTGCCTTCAGGCACTTCGGAGACTAGCTTGATTCACCCCTAGTCCTTCTCTTCATTAAACTAGACATACCCAATTCCAGCAGCCGTTCCTTATATGCTTTAGCTTCCAGTCCCCTAATCATTTTTGTTGCTCTTCTCTGTAATCTTTCTAGAGTCTCTGTATCTTTTTTACACCATGGTGATCAAAACTGGATGCAGTATTCCAAGTGTGGCTTTACCAAGGCACTGTAAAGTGGTATTAACACTTCACATGACCTTGATTCTATCCCTCTTGTTAATGCAGCCTAGCACTGTGTTGGCCTTTTTGGCGGCTGCAGCACACTGCTGGCTCATATTTAGGTGATTGTCCACTAGGACTTCGAGGTCCCTCAGTTACTGCTGTTGAGCAAGGTACCCCCTATACCAGTGGTTCTCAACCTGTGGGTCAGGACCCCATTTTGGGGTCGAACGACCATTTCACGGGGGTCGCCAAACAACGCAGTCCGCCATTTTTTTCCCCTTTTCCTTAGCTGTGCTACTCCCTTTTATTCTATTGGCTTTTGAAAGCCAATAGAATAGACTCTCTTGAACAGTCTAATTCTATTGGCTTTCAAAAGCCAATAGGAGTTGTCCAGGCTATCTCTGCCCTGCTGAGCCTGCCAAAAGCCCCATTCTGCAAACGGTGCTGCACCAGTTGAGTAGTCCTCGACTTACGACCGGTTGGGGGTTGCGGCATTAAAAAGGTTGAGAACCACTGCCCTATACTATATCTGTGCATTTGGTTTTTCTTGCCTAAATGTAGAACCTTGCTTTTTTCACCATTGAATTTCATTTTGTTAGATAGTGCCCAGTGTTCAAACCTGTCCAGATCCTTCTGTATCTTAAGCCTGTCTTCTGGAGTGTTGGCTATTCTTGCCAGCTTGGTGTCATCTGCAAATGATGGTGATCATTAAACAAATTACCATGGTTAAGTGAATTGTGGTCCTTAAGAGAACTCATTATTTGCTATGGAGCATTTTTGCTAAAAACAACAGCAATAAATACCAGTTTTCTACAAAATTGTCATAAATCACTTGACTGAAATGTGGTCATGTAACCAGGGGTAGGCATCAGAAGTTTGGAACCAGGTCATAACTACCTTTTTTGGGGGGGGGAGGAGACTTGTAATTTTGAACAGTCGCTAAGCAACTGGACATAAATCAAGGATTATCTGTATTGCTGTGGATGCTCAAAAGAAGCTGATTCTTCAGGAGGCAGAATGGAAGGGCAAGAAGAGGTTCACCATAACAAAGATTTGCAAAGGAATAGCTTTTCGAGTTAAGGCAGGCAGAAAAGAATGTGCTAAAACAGAAGCTGGGGAAAGTTTTGTTTTGTTTTTTAACTTGGCTACATAGAGTAATAAACATTCAAAAGAAACACCTGACAACCAGCTTTGGAATTTCGGTGCTGCTTGCTGTCAGATCAGAAAGCAACTTTAACTCTGCTGGAAAATAAAAATAAAAATCTTCCGGGTTTCTTTTCCCGGCTCTGCCTCTTTCTTTAATGGTAGTTTGTGGTGTGAGTCTTGTTTTGACAATACCAGTGAAACTTGTCAGGCTAATAGTCATTTGAGAGCAAATTCACACAAAACAACAGCTGCAGTCCAGCCAGAGTCAACCATTCATAAGAGTTCAAAGAAAAGTACTCACACTTTGCTCATACGAATCCACATGCTTTGAAAAAAATAACAGTTCTGAAATGGCATCGCCCAAGGAACAATTTACTGCATACACAACAGCTAGCAGTTCTAGCAAAGTTGATGGAAATATTCCACACAAAGATTTGGGTCTTTAAGGAGGGGAATACATAATTCTAAGAACCTTGTACAGATAGCAGATAGTCCTTGACATATGAACCACCAATGGGATCAGGATTTCCATTGCTAAGCCAAGAGGGTTCTTAAATGAGTCATTTGCAATTTTACCACTTTTTTTTTTTTTTACCATGGATAAGCGAATCACTGCAGTTATTAAGTGAATCTCATGGCCATTACGGGAATACAGCTCTCCCCCCCCCCCCAATTGACTTGTCGGAAGCTGGTTGGAGTATCCAAATTTTGATCATGTAACTGGAGATACTGCAGTGGTCATAAGCATGAGGACCAGTCATAAGTCACTTTTTATGTACTGTTGCAACCTCAAATAAGCTCTAAACAAATGTAAGTCAAACACCACCTGTACTTGGGCTGCAGAAAGAAAGCTGGATGTCTACTGGATGGCAGAGAACAATTAACTTTCCCTGTTGATGTCATCTGTATTATCTAGACTGGAGTTGGGGGTAGGCAACCCTCAAGTATGTTCTATGGAAGACACCTTGATATGATAAAGGATTGCTAAACTGTTAGACGTAATGGCAAGCTACTGTTGTAACAGTGTCCAGGTATCTATCTGGTTGACATTAGCATGAGCAAAGCTCAGCTTGTAATAGATTTTGACCTTTCTAACTACTTCCCCAGTGAACCCAGATTGGAAGTCTGGGGATGTAAGAAGACTCAGACTAATAGCTTATCTGCTTCTTCAACCCTAACCCCCCCCCCCAAACAACTTAGTTCATGCATTTAGTTTAATCATGGTGTTTTTTTTTGTTTTTTGTTTTTTTTTTTGAGTAAGGAACAATTGGTTGGATTGTTCCATTTTATTTTCAGCTAAAGTGGGATTTGTTCAATTCTGAATTAAAGTGGTTTTTTTTAAAAATCCAGCCAATGCAGTTGATAAACTCTAGTTGATGGTTTAGCAAGTTCTGTGAGTTAGAACATAGAATAGTATTGGGACCTTGGAGGTCTAGCAAGAGACCCTATACCAGGAGTGTCAAACTGGTGGCCCATGGGCCAGATGGCATCACGTGTACTAGTGACATCTCCAGATTGGAAGATGTTCTGAGGAAGATTTCAAGAGGCAGAAAAAAGGAACCACCGTATGGCTGAAGATAAGTAATTGTGCTTCATTTAGGCATGCTCTGGAATGATTCGGGGCTAAGAAAAATGTGTATTCTGCAAATCATGGTTTATCAACCTCTAAAGAGGTTCCTTTAATACACTGAGCCACGAACAAGTAGCCATTTTACAGCTGGTGCAGGGGGACTTGCACTGTGAATCAGGATCACCCAGGGGATTTATGAGTAAATGATGGAGTGATGAGTCACATCTGCTTAAAACAAACCAGCTTTGCATAGGCAAAGTGGAAAGACTGCCAAAAACTACTCCAGATCTGGAGGGTCTTGATGCTCACTAAGCTTGCTTTCTTGCAGACGTTCAGTACCCAAACTAAGTAACATCATCATGCTAGTAACGAGTGGGGTTTGCTCTCAGTTTACTATTTAGTGGCTTGCCCTGTCAGTGCTGGTGGGGGTGGTCTTAGAGATTCTTTGGTTGAACTGTCAACTACTGGCTTCTTTGGCAGTTTCTTGTATTGTTTACTTCTTGATTGTTGGTCCGATGTTAATCTTGGAGTTTGTGAAATTAAGAGTTTTCATCATGTCTTCTAACGAGCTCATTGATGTTTATGGATGTGCTCTGCCAGTCTTTTTGCCTGTTTGTCCTATGTAGTGGTTGTTGCAGCCCTTATATTGTGTGTTGTTGATGACTCCTGTTTTTTTTCCCCCTTTTGGGGCTGCTGAGTCTTTTGGTTTACCTAGGATGCTTTGCAAGGCTTTAATTGGCTTGTGTGCTTGATTCCATGTGGTTGCAGTGGTTTAGTGATGGTGGTTAGTGGAAATTGATCTTGGATCTATGGTTATCTGGGTGCTGATTGCTGGTGGGGAGGTGTTTTGGTCCCCTTTTTTGGCTTACTCCAGATTGGGCTGTTTCTTGGCAGAAGCTGAAGGGCAGCTGCACTGCCATCCACTCTGAGACCCTTTCACTTAACAGTTGTGTGAACCAGACCCACTTCTCTCACACTCATGAGGCCCTGAAGCTTCCTGAAATGAGGAGTCCTTGGCACTCTCTGAGCATGAGCTTTCTTGCAGATGTTTCATTACCCAAACTAGATAACAATATAATGAAACATCTTCAAGAATGCTCAGAGCACCAAAGAACCCCTCATATCAACCCTGAGCTATAAATCCCCTTCTTTATTAGCTTCCTGAAATGCAAGCCACCTGCGTAACTGGATAGATGGTAAATAAATTTTATAAACAAAGGTAGGGAAAGAAATGGAACTGGTTATAAACTCTGGGCAATTGGACAAAACCTTCAGGTCAACTGTTGTGCCTAGAAAAACCCTAAGAGTTTGTGGTGGCTTGCAAACCTGGGCTTGCCTTGACCCTATTCTGCATTTATCCAGTGGCAACGTCTAGCAATCCATCAGCTCTCGTTCCCCCTAAACAAAGAGGAAAGCTATACCCCTGAGGAGGGAGGGGGAAAAAAGTAACAAATCTCTGTCCTCCTTTAAAAATGCAGCAGCTGCAGCTTCTGTGTGTATTTCTAGTTGGGCTTAGCAGAGCAATACTTATCAGAATCTGTGTTAGCATCTTTCCTTCTCTCCCTCCCTGTTCAAAACATTTCAAATTCAGCAAAAAACGATTGACTTCTCTGTCTTGCCGTCAGCAAGTAGCTTTCTTTAAGGAAGCTGTTCCAAGCTCATGCTGTGCTTTCTCCTAGCTATGTTGGGGTTTGTTTCCTCTAACACCAGCCCCCCTCCCGACACCCCTTATTTTTTGTACAGAACATTACACCGCAGTGCATAAATAAGAACTAAAATGGGCTAACCTAATCATTTCCGAGATGAAAAACCTCGCTTCCCTGAGCACAACAATATTCGGCTTTGCTTTGCACAGTTAGATGTCGCTAAACTGTCTTTCCCCGTGACACGCAGGGCTGCTGTGGAAATCTGGACTAACTTAATTTGAGCCTTTTAAAATGCTCGTAATGCGAAGGGATTGTAAAACTCCGATGTATGTGGTATAATACAAGAACAAAACGGACAATAAAACACCCAGCGTTATCCCACCCTCGCTAGGAGACATTTAATTTTCTTGGCCCATTCACTTTAAGCCAGCCTATAAAGAGTTCCCATGACTGAAAATGGGAAAAGCAGAAACAAGATACCTGAAATTATATGGTGCAGAATGAAATGTTGTGTTGAGAAATGAAATATATATAACAGACTTGGAAGGGACTTTGGAGGTATGATAAACTAATCCCCAACTCCCTGTTCAAGCAGGAGATCCTATACCATTTCAGACACACTCTCTTTAAAAACCTCCACAACTTCTGAAGGCAAGTAAATAATTAATTGTTCTAATTGTCAGGAAATTTCCCCTTAGTTCTAGGTTGGTTTTCTCCTTGATTAGTTTCCATCCGTTGCTTCTTGTCCTGCCTTCAGGTGCTTTGGAGAATAGCTTGACTCCCTCTTCTTTGTGGCAGCCCCTGAGATATTGGAACACTGCTATCATATCCCCCCTCATCCTTCTCTTCATTAAACTAGACATAACCAATTCTAGCAACCATTCCTTATATGTTTTAGCCTCCAGTCCCCTAATCATATTTGTTGCTCTTCTCTGCACTCTTTCTAGAGTCTCAACATCCTTTTTATATTGTGGTGACCAGAATTGGATGCAGTATTCCAAGTGTGACCTTACCAAGGAATTATAGCTCAGGCAGGAAACCCTATACCGTTTTGGACAAATGGCTGTCCAGTTTCTTCTTAAAAACTTCCAATGTTGGACCATTCACCGCTTCTGGAGGCAGGTGGTTCCACCGGTTAATTCTTCTAACTGTCAGGAAGATTCTCCCTAGTTCTAGGTTGGTTTTCTCCTTGATTAGTTTCCATCCATTGCTTCTTGTCCTGCCTTCAGGAGCTTTGGAAAATAGCTTGACTCCCTCTTCTTTGTGGCAGCCCCTTAAATATTGGAACACTGCTATCATGTCACCTGTAATCCTTCTTTTCATTAAACTAGACATACCCAATTCCTGCAACCGTTCTTGATATGTTTCAGCCTCCAGTCCAGTTTTAGCCTCTAGTTCACATCTGCTAAGCCAAAAGTCACTAACTCTTTCCAGCCAATGGGTACATTTGAAATTTTTGGAGCATGTTACAGGAGCTTTCTCCCATTATAAATTTTGATCTTGTTTCCAGGCAGATAGGTGTTTCCCAGGGTCCTTGCTCCTCTCCACCCTAATTCTTTTACGTATTTTTTTAATTCAAAAAAAGGAGGAAGAGCTTTGCACAATCTCTAAAATCAACTTTATTGAAGAGAATGCCTTAAAGATCCTCAAGCATGTTTAGGAAATGAAACTGAAGAACGAGTGCAGCTCAGATTTTGTTCATTTTGTTCTCCTGGCCTGAAAAAAGAAAACAACAAAAGTGAGGTAGTAATATGGAGCATCCAGACCACCAAGTTGTGAATCCTAATATTAAACCATGTTCTATTGAATAGGCCACAATGGCTTGGAGCACACAACAGGCTAATAGGACAAAATAGCAACACAAGTGTGATTACATGCCCCTGGTCCATGAGGTGTTGAATAAATACGGAAGTAGTTTGCCATTATTTTTTAGGATTTTTCTTAAAAATTCCCACAATTCTTATTTTTTTTTAAATAACTTATAGATCCTAGAGTCTTGTGGTCTTCCATCCAAATACTAACCAGATGCAACCTTGCTTAAGTTTTTCAAGTTTAGCCAAGGTTTTGTCAGATGCTGATAACTGCTATGATATTTCACATTCCTAAATATCCCCTGAACAAAATCCAGGCAGAACATGTGACCTTATTCATTTAATAATAACAACAATAATAAAAGTTGGAAGGGACCTTGGAGGTCATCTAGTCCAATCCCCTGTTCAGGCAGGAAACCCTATGCCATTTCAGACATGGCTGTCCATTCTCCTCTTAAAAACTTCCAGTGTTGGAGCATTCACAATTTCTGGAGGCAGGTTGTTCCACTGATTAATTGTTCTATCAGGAAATGTCTCCTTATTACTAGGTTGCTTCCCTCCTTGATTACTTTCCATCTGTTGCTTCTTGTCCTGCCTTCAGGCGCCTTGGAGAATAGCTTGACTCCCTCTTCTTTGTGGTAGCCCCTGAGATATTGGAACACTAACATGTCCCCCCTCGTCCTTCTCTTCATTAGACCACACATACCCAATTCCAGCAACTGTTCCTTACATGTTTTAGCCTCCATTCCCTGATCATCTTTGTTGCTCTTCTCTGCACTCTTTCTATATCATAATTCTGTCAACGACTGTGAGCCCCAGATAGGGCACAAAGTGTGGCTCAATACAGGAAAAGAAAAAAAATACCCACTCCTGCTCTGCATGCACTGTCAGCATGCATAAAAGACCTTTGCTGCACACCCTTGAAATAAAGAGCATCACATTAAGCAATAGGGAATAAGCACAGCAAGCATCCTTGCAACTTCTGAATTCAAGGATTTTACCAGGTGCCTAGCAAAATTGTCGGAACACTGGGCAGAAAAAAAAAAAACTTAATAATTTTCTAGAATTCCTTCTGATCCATTAGGCACCTAGGATGGTCCATTAATTCTGGCTGGCAATGAACAAGCAGTCTGACCATAAAGGATTCAACTGATTTCCCTCATATCTAGACCACACAGCTGTTGCTTCAAAAGAAAGACAGGATCTAGATTAGGTCCATCTCTGCTTAAGTTGTATTACCCTAAGACAAGCTCATTGTTGGGATGGAAGCCACAGATTCTGGAATCTCCCCCAATCTCTTGTCCAAAGATGAGATTGAGGTCCTCCACCACCAATAGCTGATAGAACCTGTAGGCAAGATTGGGGAGTTGCAAAAGGGACTAGAGAGCAGAGGAATTGGACAAGTGGTATCCTAATCTTGTCCTTACTGCCCAATTTCTCACATGTTCATTCCCTATCATTCCACCTACAGCAGCAAGATTTCTCTAATATGCATTGCTATCCATACCCCAGCCCTGGAATTAAGGGCTGATGAAGGATATGAAGTGCAGAGGGACATATCTCTAGAAAGGGAGCTTTATCATCCTTGCTCAAGCCAATTTCAATATTTGCCAGGTTCACTTGTTCATTAACCAAGTTCATTCCTGATGGGACTGTTAGTTCTTAGGCTACATAAGGGCAATAATTTTCTTTCTAGGAATGTTTATACTATAGTCACAAAAGTGTAATGTCTTCCTATAGTTGAAGTTGACATTTTAAAACACAACAGATACTTCTGTGTAGTTTTTTGTTAGCAATGCCCTGATCATGCTTTCAATTTCCCAATTATCTACAGCCTTGGATTTAATGATCTCCCATACAGGTTGCCACTCTGAACTAACTCACATGAAGCAAATGAGACACATTTGAAAAAAATGAAAGAGACTAGGAAGCATTGGGCAGTTTTAAGGAGCTAGAAACACAGATGAGGGCATCTTTGTTCCTTCCTGCTGAAGGATGTGACCTAGAAGGTGGGAAAGAATACTGGAATTGAATTGACTACACAGAGATTATCAGTGGGAATGGTTTGGGTTCTTTGATAATGGGACACATTTTGAAGATTAAGATCTCTTGGTAAAAAAAATGGTAGAACCTCATCATAAGTGAGAGGAATGAATTTGAAAGGCACTCAGCAAACTTGATCTGGAAGGTTGAAGGTGAATCATGGATGAGAAAAAACAAAGTCCAGAAAATGGCCTGTGGATACATACTTAGACTCCAGAAGCGCTATTATCCAGGATATAGAAGTACTCAATAATGATCATGGAAATGCAGAAAGAGATACATCTAATAGAGAAAAGAATGGTAGAACCTGGGGTGGAGTTAAAAAAAGGGATCAGCCTAGAATCACTACATAGCCACAAATGAACTAAGTCCAACCTTTGAATTCCACTGACACTTGTGGCTATGGAGGTTCTCAAGTCATCTAGGTTATGGTTGTCCCAAAGGTGCTTTTTCAAAAGGCAACTGGACTTTCCTTGCTTTTCCTTGAAGATGTTTCACTTCTCATCCAAGAAGCTTCTTCAGTTGTCTTTTTAAAAAGCACCTTTGGGACACTGACCCATATCTAACACCAGGCAGGTACTGTTGAGAATATTTCTGTGCATAGGCATGAGTAGCAATAAACCAGTTTAAATGGACCTTCAGGTGTGGACTTGATCTTTTGTGCCTAATATAATGTAGCCCAATGATTCTGGGATCTCTATACAAACACATAATGGATAATATATAGGAAAAACTAGAGGTCTTAATGTGGGGGAGCTGCATAGCAGGCGATAAATAGGAAAAACTAGAAGTTTTAATGTAGAAGGGTTGTGATTTAGATGTCACTGCTGAAACCCAGGTTCCTTGTAAATGGAATGCATGGATGGAAAGGAGAAAAATATGCCAAGAGTTGAGTGGAGACAGTTTACTGCAAAACACAATCTAGATGTCTTGGTGGGTTACACTTTGAAATGAGATAAAATATGATGCAGGAGAGAGAGATGACTGTCGCTTTGTATCTTGTATACTCAGTTTGATGCAGGGGTTAATGGTTGGACACTGGAGAGTTCTAATCCTGCCTTGGGCACAAAGGCAGCTGAGTCACCTTGGGGCCAGTCACTCTCTCCCAACCCTAGGAAGAAGGCAATGGCAAATAACTTATGAAAAAAAAAATTACATTTATATGCCAAAAAAACTGCAGAGAGCTGTCCAGGCAGTGGCTAGAAGTCAAGACTCACTTGAAAGCACTATTATATTTATTCTGGCAGACTACACTGACTGAGGCTGTTGCATCTGATCTGGGCATATTAGGATGGATGTTAATCAAATACGCCATAGCCAGAGGACAGCAATCCAAGAAGTAAGTCTGGAAGTGACAATTTCCACTACTTTTTTTAGCCTGGAGAATACTGGGAGACCGGGTAGTTGACATCAACTTTCTGAAGACATGTATGAAAGATGATGCAGAATTGTTTAAAATTGTTCCAGAAGTCAGGGCAACAATGGTTTTATAAACTTAAACCAGATATGGGAAAACATTTCCTGATGGTAACTTTTGATGAACAGAGTGGCAGATCCACCTTTGCAGAGGACCACCTCCGTGGGAATTTGGGAGGGTAAAAATCCCACGATGCTGATCAACTATTATCGTTATAAAAGCATAAGGCTTCCATTGCAACACTTTAGCATAATGATTTTATCTTGATGGGTGCCACTGGCTGGAGATTTTTCAACAGAGGTCAGAGGGCCCTATTGAAGCACATTTAATGGAGGAACCCTGCACTGAAAAGCTGGTTTAGATGACCTCCAAGATAAGCCGTCAACCCTTAGACTCTATCATGCTAAACTCTGTTGAGAGGAATATCTCCTGAGCAGAGCTGACTCCTGTCAACTTATATAATCCTCACCCTAGAGTCTTCTTGCTGACTACTATAATACAGAAGTTTTTTAAATTTGTTTTTTTTTTATAAAATGCAGTAAACACAATATTTCCTTCTCCTGTTTTTCTCACAACATCCCTGTGAAGTGGGTTGGGCTGAGAGAGTGACTAGCTCACACATCCAGCCACTTGTATGCCTATGATCTTTAGAACTCAACATCTGGTGATTGGCCAAAGTCATCCAGCTGGCCTTCATGCTTAAGGAGGGACTAGAACTCATGGTCTCCTGGTGATTGGCCAAAGTCATCCAGCTGGCCTTCATGCTTAAGACAGAACTAGAACTCACTGTCTGCTGGTGATTGGCCAAAGTCATCCAGCTGGCCTTCATGCTTAAGGAGGGACTAGAACTCATTGTCTCCTGGTGACTGGCCAAAGTCACCTGCACTTTCACCACTACACTCTACTAATCCTAGGCCAGGGGTAGGCAACCTCGGCTCTTTTATGACTCATGGACTTCCAACTCCCAGAATTCCTGAGTCATAAAAGAGCCGAGGTTGCCTACCCCTGGCCTAGGCAGTCTTCTTTGCAACAATACCATAACAAAACAGAAGTGGTTTGTCTGAATGTTTTTTTCTTTGCTCGTACATCCGAGGCTAGCAGGGTCCACTACACAGCCGGGCTACCCCATTTCCCGCGCCTTTACTTGAAAGCAAATCCTACGGCGGTTCAAAGGCGTCTTTCTGAAAACCGTCAGCTCTTGGCAAACGAGTACGAGTAGCCCATCCACCAATTTATGCGCCCTCTCCGGAAGACCGGATTCACACGAATTCCAGTTCCACGGGCAGGAAAATTGCGGTGTGTATGTGTGTTGGGGGGGGGGGAGAAACACTTTCCTTCGCTTGCTAGTCCGGGCACCTGGTGGGTGATTCCAATTCCCTTGCCTCGAATGTCAGCGACGTGGCGGAGGGTCCCATCACGGCGTTACCTAGTTGGCGGAGTCAAACATCATCTGCAAGCTCCCGCCGGCACGAACAACTCCACGGAGCGAAGTGGTGTCCTAAGTCCACCGGAGAGGAGCTGAGCAAAGGAGTTTTGCCTGGATCTCTGAACCCAGGCGAGGCTTCCCCACTCGGGAGCAGCGGCCGCGCGGGAGTTGACTTGCCGGAGCTTCTGGCCCCGAGGACGGCAGGGTCTCTCCCAGCCTGCCGCTCTCCTGCGCTTGCCAGTCCCGGCCGCGGTCCCTTTAAGGCCTCCCGCCCGCCTGCCTTTCCGCGCCGTATGGGCGGGGCTTGGGAGGCGGGGCTTCGCTGGAGCAGCACCGAGAGCGCTTCACCTGCAGTTCAAAGCGGCTGCGAGGAATTACGGGAGGGGAAAGAGGCAGCCGGCGAAGCTCGGCAGCGGCGAAACAGAAGCAAGAAGCAGCAGCAGCAGCAGCGACGAGCACAGAGTTCCCGCTTTCGAAGGCAGTCGGCGAAGCGAGCGGCCGGGCGGGCGCGGATCCTCGGCTGGCGGCGCGAGGGCTTGCCCAGCCCGGGCTGAGTTCGCGGGGAGGCGTCGGCGGCGTTGGAGACCAGCCCGAGCCCGGCACGGAGACCGGCGGAGATGCCCACCGCTTGGGGGATGCTACTTCTCTTGCTCTTCTGCAGCTGGGGCTCGGCGAAGGTAAGTTGCAGCAGCAGCTGCGCCCGCGGGCAGGGGGAGGAGGAGAAGAGCGGCCAGCCTTGGACGCCCAGCACTCGCCGGAGGAAGGGACTCCTGCCGGGCTGGCTGCCCAAGGACCCGCAGCCCGCCTCGTTCTCTTCCTCGGTGGCTCCGCCGCTTTGCGCCCCCCCCCCAGTCCTTTCCTGCACCCGGCGTGACGCTCCCTGTGCCGGCGTGGGGGCTCGGCTGATGCCGGGTTTTGCCGGAAGGATCGGGTCCCTGCGTGAGATTGCTGCCTGCGGAAGAGAGATTTGGAAGCGGGGAGGGGGGGAAGAGAAGCCGGGATTTATGCCTGCTTTTCGCCCCCTCCCCTTTGTTCACTCTCGCGTCGCAATAGATGCCGTGTGCAGTAGGGGCTTCACGTCTGTCTGCCGGCCGGCCTGGGGTGGCAGGGAGGGAGGGAGAGCCCTTGTCAAACCTTCGCCACTCACCCCCCCCCCGCCGCCCCCGCAACCCCACGTCCAAGTTCTCGCTGGCTCTTTTGCAGAGCGTCTGCAACAATGCTGGCTTGTGTTCTCTAGCTGAGATGCATTCACACAGCTTTCTCGTCGCCCCCCCCCTCATCTATTCACAGATGCTTGGCCGACAGAAATCCTTCGGAGGAAGGGTTTTTGCTGGGTGGGGGTGGGTGTTGGGGTGGGGGATGCCTCGCTTGGGCGAACGCAGAACAGCGCAGGGGCGAAGGGAAGGCGGCAGGAGACAAACTGAGTTGATTTTGGTGTGACCATCCCGATGTGCCTGTTGGGGGGACCAAGGCGGGTGAGCCCAGAGAAAGTATGCATTTGGTGAAGCTTTTCTGAATTTCCTTTTTTTTTGGTTAAAAAAAAAAAGAACAAAAGTTTCACGGGGATCTCCCAGAACTTCTACCTGTGTCTTGCGTGTGCCAGGCTGAGCCTTGTCAATCAGCCTGGTACAAAGAGTAGGACTTTTGGCTTGCATTGAAGTTGTGCGCTTGGAGGAGTTAGCGTAAAGCCTTTCCATTCTCTTTAAAATTATCTCTAAACAGGCAGGGAGCCTCCGTGAACTGAACTGGATTTTCTGCATAAACCCATGTAGGATTCTGTTTGTTCTCAGAAGGGGGGGGAGATTGTCCCCTGGCTGCATTCACACAATATTCTAAACTAGGTTAGTAAATTAACCCTTGTCTGGGCTTTAGCAAGGCAGTTGAGCTGGAATCTACCGGTAACTCAAGCCAGGTGGGTTTTCCCACTGGCAAAGCTACAAAAAAAAAAAAAAGACCATGCTAGGGAATGCTCTCTAAACACATCTACCAGGGCTTGCCAGACTGGTCAAATATTTTGTGTGAATGCAGCCTTGCTGCTCTTTTAAAAGCAGAATGTAAGATGTGTGTATTGGCTAAGGGAGCTCATTACTCATCTGTGTTAACTCATCAAACCCTCTTTAGAAGGGATTTGCTTTTTGAGAGAGAATCTGAGCATCTAAGACAATGTATAGGAGGGAGAAAAAAAAATCTTTCTGGCTAGTGATATTTGAAATTGGGTGAAATTGGCTTGCAAGTCTGTCCCAAACTGTCTCTTGATGTGGTCTGGGGTATGGCTGTAATGTACCAGGGCAGCCTTTCCACATTGTCTTTCCCATTGTCCTCATCTCCATCCCATGGATGTACAGCTTTAAGTTATTGGATGTGCTGATTTTTAAATAGTATTTTTTTTCCTTCTTGAGGTGCTGCGTTTCTCCTATAGTTTCCAAAGTGTGTTAAAATTAGGAATGATTTGTCATGTTTGCTTGGAGGTGAGGTCAGCTGACTTTTGGGGTGGGTATGATTCAAGTGTGTTTTGGAGGTGTCAGAAGCTATAAAAATACCCCTCCTCATTGCTCTGGACGGTCCCTTTCTGGCCTTTGCCCTCTTTGGTGCTGTGTTGAGTTCATTTTATAGCCATCATCTATTCCCACACTCGCTCTCTGCACTTGTGACACTAGCTTTGCCTCCTGCTTCCAATAAAGCAGACCAGAGAGCAAAAACTCTGCTACCTTATTTGGAGAAGACAGGAGGGCGTGTTTGCACTAATCCGCTTTAACAGTATTCTGAAATGTGCTTTTGCTTTAAGAGGCAGCAGCTCAGCTTCTCTTTGCTGCAATGTGGGAGGAAAAAAAAACCCTGGACTCTGCTTGTGGTACTTAGGTGCTTGTTTCCCTGTCTTTGTCAGGTTCAATCCTTCCCCTTCTAAAACTGCAATCTACTTCAGTTTTTCCATTCTGCAGGGTTTGATTTATTGGATAACCCTGGCATAAGCTACCTTCTTCTCCCATTGTTTAATTTGAGAGATTCTGAGTGGAATACGGATGGGAGACATAGACAAACCAAGCTGGAGAAGCTTCTCCAGAATCTAGAAATTACACCCTCTTCATTCCAGCTTCAGGGCTCTGATTGGTGGATGTCTCTCTCTGCTGAAAGGTGACATATAAAGGGTTGGGGACAGCAGCTAAACTAATGGAGAATAATCACCTTGCTTTAATGAGTTCACAAAGCAAGGCAAAGCTATCGTAGATCCGGGATAAGGACTGTCAATGGGGGGCACCTCATTTTATGCTAACACTGTTTTCTGAAGTGATTAGGGCCCTTCTACTAAAATAGGAATTGTAAGGTAACTTCCTTGCTTATTTACGTCTAGTTTCTATTGCTTTGCAGCAGAGCTGTCAAGCAATGTCATGTGAGCTGGGGTAGGTGCAGCCCCCGGACCGGCAGTTTAACTCCCCTGCCTTACAACAATGTTTCTCAACCTTACCTATTTTAAGATCTGTAGACTTCAACCCCCAGAATTTCCCAGACAGCAGAGCTGGCTGGGGAATTCTGGGAGTTAAGGTCCACGGGTCGTAAAGTGGCTAAGGTTGAGAAACACTGTTTTAGTGTGTGTTCTTGTAAAACGGTATGAATCATGCATAGCTGTGACCTGGCTAGTGGAGGAGAATCACCTTCACTGCTCATTAGTCTTTCTGCATTTTGTAAGTTTGAAATTTATATTTCCAGAGCTTGTCTATTGCTGCCCAGATTGCCTTGACTTCCCCCCCCCCCAAGTGTGTATTTTGATTTTGTTTTAAACTGATGGAGGATGCTGTCCACTCTTCTCAGTGGAAAGAATAACCCTTCAGGAGTGAGTTGCCAGAGTGCAGAAACTGGATGCAGCTGTTTTTCTGTCTGTCTCCCCCCCCCCTTTTAAAAGACAACTAGAGCTCTTTTATTCTGAAACCTGGAGAGCTTAAATTGGGAGCATACAAAGAAAACACGGGCACGTTTCTGAAACTATATTGCACCCCACCACTTACGTAATCCTCTTTCTCCAGGTCCCCCATAATCACTGAGTAGTTAGACTCCTGAAGGATTTTAATCCAGAAGTGTTTCCAAACTGAACTCCTCCTTTACTAGCAAACTTGAGAGCTCCAAGGAAGGTTTACTTTCCTGAGATGGAAGCTGGCACTTCTCTCCCCCAGGCGTGATTTTTTGCAGAGATTACATAGGCTTGCTTTTTTGCTTAGTAAGCTTGTCAGTCTGGGAGATGAGCTTTGTGTTCACTCCTTCCTTTTCTCACTCTCTTACTCACATCTAGGTTTTTACACACATCTAGGTTTTATGTGGCTTTCCTTCTGTTCATAATTATTTAAAATTCATGCTTGGCTGAATCTGCTTTGGTTTCCTGGCTGTTAGATCTTTAGGGAGGACCCTTTGTAAAGGGCTGTGTAAAGCAGGTGGGTAAGTAGTTTAAAATTTCTACTGGGTGTAGGTCCCGTGGTTTTATCATCTGGGGCTGCTTTGAACCCATTGCCGTTATCTAAATCTCCAAATGGTCCGGGGGACAGCATGAAAGTGACACTTACTTGCTCTAAAACTTAGTATCTTCCTTACCGTGGGAATTTTATTATTTACAAGTCACCCGCAAACAAGCATTTTAGCTTCAGCTGACATTAGCTGGAGTCAAATTGAGCTGCTGGGTCTGGAAAGCCTAGGCATGAGCAGAATTGATTCTTTCTTACTCAGCTCTTCAAGACTCAGGGAGAAAATCTGGCCTTTTTTGTCCAGCTTACATCTGAAGATGGATCTGCTTTGCAGTTAGGATATGTCGTGGAAGACATTTTCACCCAGTGAAAAAAACAAGCGATAGCAACACAAAGCAATACTTCTTACTTTAAGATTCAGAGGTTTATTTCAGCAATAATTTGGAACATGCACTGGGTGTAACGACATCCAATGATGTAACAGTTCCAATAAGGACAGCTATAGGCCAATGGTCAGTCAGGTCCAGTCCCAACCTTATATGCTTTCTCATTCTAAGACTATGGACAGATGGTCAGCAATCTTAGACTTTCTGCTGGTCCTTTGCTGAACATAACTTCCACATACTCGTGTACATTGGAACCCACATCCATCCGTTACTTTCCTATATCTTACTGTTCCAGTCCTTATGTTCTATGTATATTTGAAACCAGCAAGCTTACCAAAATCATATTAAGTAAAGTACAGTTGCAAACTGCAAAATTAAGCATAGCACAGACTTTGATTCAATACTTTTTCCATGAGGCCTGATTTAGTTCACCTGGGCCTAAACCTTGCATAGAAGAACAATAAGCCAATATTTTTGTTTTCCACAGACAGGAAGGAGGAGAAAGATCTGCCTAAGTCATTTTCATTTCTCTAGGGTGCTTTCTTAACCTTCCTAGATTTCACTTTGCAGATCAGCCAGGGCTGGTCTGCTGGCTTGTTGGCAGTTTTTCTCTTTCTCTGTCTACCAGTTGGTGATTGCTCAGCATTTCTACATTGATTGGTTAAGGGAAGCGTGGTCTGGGTATACAAACCAGCAGCATCTTGCTGTAGCTTTAACTTGAACTTGAACTTCCAGTGATCTTTACTGTTGGGCAAATAGAGCCAAACAGAGTGATTAAATGGATTTTCCAATTCTGAAGTCTCTATTTTCTTAACCATGGCTTGATTTGGTATTGATCCTAGCCACTAGGGTTCCTTTACTGCTGCTGGACAGAAGTATTGTGATGCTCAGCTTGCATGACTCACCCCATCTTTTATTATTTTTTCCCCACTTATCTTCAGCATCCAGACTTCTGGGAAATAATATGTTGGATTCCTATTGGGGTTGCTTGATTTTTGCTCCTTAGCTTGCAATATGTTATCGACGTGATGAACCTGTTACTGTTGTGCCAGCTTGAGTGTTTGCAGACACCTGCATGCTGGCTGCAAAAAAACTCTCCCGGCCTCCCTCTTTCTCTCCTCTTTCCCTCTTTTATTCAGTCCAATTCATGGTAGTTTTTTTTTTCTTCTCTTAATCTCTTTAGGCACACAATGGGGATCTTACCGTCAGGCCCACTTGCAAACCAGGATTCTCAGAAGATGACTACACAGCCTTGGTTTCTCCAAATCTCACGGAAAGACAGCAGTTCCTCAAAGGTAGGAAGACTTACTGGGAGCAGGAAGATCAAATTTGGAAATGGGAGCTTTTTTATCGGGGGGGGGGGTGTGTGGGGGGTGTGGGAGCTAACAAGACAAGAGGAAGAATCCCAAGCTGGCTAATTGTTCAGAGGGCATTTTTTGCACGCTTGTAGCTCGGGGAATAATGCAGTGCATTGTGTGGCTCTAGCAAAAGATTTTCCATTGTAGCCATTCCTTGTGTTGTGACTTTTTTTGCCTCGTCTCTTGTTGGGAAAAACTCCAAAAATTTCTATTGGCTGGGATTTTTTTTCCCTTGCCTCTGTCTGCATGCAATGCATCGTTACGTGGAAGAATTCGGAGTTCCTTAAATCACTGCCTCTTTGCCATGCCTGTTGAATCAGACGTTATTGTTGGATATGTGGTAAACAAGACTACAGACGTGTGCTCGTTTTCATCACTGCCCTGCTGACAACATGAAAACAGCCAGGAAGAAACTACCAATTAGCTTTACCAATAATTGTAGGATCATAACTGCTTTTTTTTTTCTTTTGCATCTCGGGGTGTGTGAGTGTCAGAGAGATGCTGTGAACTTAAAACAGCTTTTTTAATCCCAGGAATACTAACTTACCTTTGCATCATTTGTTTCTGTTCTCTCTAGGTCTGTTTTTTAAAGTTATGAAAATAATTAAGCAGCTTCTTTGCACGGGGCAAAGAAATGTAGGCGTTGCTTTACTCTAGAGCGAACTGTGAATGGTGAACCGAACTGTGAATGGTGAACCGGTCCATTTTATCTGTCCTTTACAACCTAATTATAGGGGAGGGAGTCCAGATGATTTTGACAATAGGGTCTCATGGGAGGAAGTGAAGTCTGCTTAGAGGAAAAGCAAGAGGTGGAGATAGGAACCCATGGATCCAGACCTTGTAAGGAGGCGGCCAACAAAAAGCTTGATTTGGCAAGGATCAAATGGTAACTGGAGTGCAAAATAGCAAACTGAAGGCCCACAACATGATCTGGAACAGGTTACGTGTTTGCCATTGTGGTTGAGGGCAACCAGTGTAATGATGCTATGTATTTGCATATTGCTAGAAAGAGGATACTAAAAGTGGATTAAGAGGAACCCAGTTTGTATGTAAAACAAGTGTAATACAAACCTAACTGGGGGCTTAAGGCATTTGATGGGTTTGTCTCTCCCAGTGTTTCTGAACCTCAGCAGTGTTAATATGGGTGGACTTTGTCTTTTTGGACTTCAGGAAGCTTGATGTGAAAATTTGGTTGGATTTCCACTTCCAGATGGGGATTTCTTGGATTTGAAGTCCAGCCATCTTAAAGTTGCTGAGGTTGAGAAGCACTGGTCTTATCCCAGTATGTTATTTGTGGCAGATAAAGCCTTACTGGAGTTTAAACTGAGTTTTGGACCTAGATGATGAAAAACAAACTAATTTTTACATCTCGACTACACCCAGATATTTTTATCTGGGTGTATCATGCTCTGTACAGAAGGACGTTTACATGGATGTGACTTGATGCTGCATCTCTAGTGGTGTCATAAGGTAGATATAACATCACTCCCTATCAGAAATGCTCCTGAATATGTGCTAAGACCCTCAGATTCCAATACGTCTGTTGCTAGAATATTGTTTTCATTACACTTGGTGTCTTGAATATATTGATCCCTGATTAGTTTTTCTTACCTGCCACATTCAGTGAGTACAGATCAGCACATCTATACCAAGGCTGTGAAACATTTAGCTTGGCAATGGCTATCCTTATAAAGTTTCCTTTATAATTTGCAAAACTAGGGACTGTTTCCCTGTTTAATAATTTTATTTCTTGACGGCTTTATCATTATTTCTTCTATTACATCTCTAGAGTAATAGGAATTTGTCCACCATGATAGTTTCTCTTGTGCTTAATTGAGCTTAATTCATTTCTGCTGTACTTGCTCTCATGTATACCAGCCAGAAAACTCAGCTGGTTGTTTGACTCTGGGTGATTGGGTAGTTTCTGATACCGCCTGGGTCAATGACTCCACAAATAAATAAGGGGCTTTTAGGTAGATATCTTAGTGTTTTTCCAATTGGAATGTTGTATCACACAAGTTGAGCTGTCTCTATGCACATAGTATTGCTAAATATTCTTCAGTTTAAGGTTTCATCACTATTATTTATGCCCATAGAGCATTTGGATTGAAAGGTTGCTGTTTTTCTAAAGAGTTTTTATCCCATCACTTTGCCCAAAAATACTCCCCATTTTATTTTTCTCTGTAGGATTATTATCTGTAGTTGTCTTCTTCCCTCTTTTATTTTGTGAGGGGTGGGTGGTGGTTCCCGATTCCCCCCATTTTTTTCCCCACCGAAAGAATTGAGAAGGATTCTATGAATGAAATGATGTAACAATATTCATCACCATGTAGTCCATCAGATCCTAATGGGCTGTTAATGAGGGAGTATTGAGTTGATTGGGAGCAGGAGGGTGCCATGAATACATAAACAAACATTTAACACCACTGAAGACATTGAGGAAAAGTTATGAGTAGTATCTGTGAAGTAATTGCTGTCATCTAAAATTGTGTATTAACTTCAATCTTAGATGGAACAGAACAATGGACTTCTTCAGGGTTGGTTTCTTTGGACTGAAGGTGGAGAATGCCAATGTTGGAGATAATATTTATGGTAGAGCAAGTGAGAGAAGATTTTGGGCTTGTGGAAGTTACATCCTTTAATTGAAATCCAGCAGAATTTGTGATGCCTAGATGAAAAAATATGTACTGTAATGAATTGTGGGCATGGGGAACTGAAGTGAGCTGCAAGTCCATTCTGGTTCAAACTCTTAATCACCTTCAGATCATCCACTGACCTACAGGAAGATCTGTCATTAGCACACCTTGCATTTGCAAAATTGAGTTGTGATCTTGTTTTTGCTTCAATGTGTCTGAAGAAGACAAGGGTGTCTTTATCACCTGGATGGTACACTTTGGTTCCCCATGGACTTTTATTAAATGTGTCTTTGGGTCCCCCAGCCTTAGTCCTTTCTTACCTTATTTGGTTGTCTTTGCGGGTCTTGAAACTGATAAAGAAAATTTTATTTAGTTTGGATGATAAGCAGCATCCCAAAGTTACTAAATTAATTTTGAATTGCAGTATCTTCTCTAAAAGGGCTTGGTGATTATCCAATCCTTGCAAATTCATTGATGTTCTTGAATGCCCATCTGTCCACATGCAGTGAAGATAGCCATTTGTAAAAAAGATAGTAAGAAGCTGCCTTAAATACCCATATTATTTGGGGAAGGGGATGATAGCAGATTATTTTTGAAGTTTCAGGCAGGGGTCCTCCCCAGAAATCAACCATTAATTCAGTGTAGATTATTTCATTTGTCCGTGAAGTGGATGGATGGATGGGGATGTCTGTTATTCTTCATCATTTTACAGATATTTTTTGTATTCACTTTTTTCCCATCAAAAGGACAAGATTGCTCATCTAATAAATTTTCTAAACAAATGGATAAGGTAAAGAGGTATGAATGGGTCTCCTGCACATGCCAAGGTCTCTGTTTGCTTCTAGACCAGCCTGTTAGTTGCTGCTTTCTGTGGGGTATGCAAGATTGCATGTGGAATATTCATAGACTCTGCGCTATTGATTGGAGTCTTCCTACTCCTTACGTCCCACAGTTTCTTTGTTGCTGCAGAGAACCTAGCAAGTAGCTTTATTCTGCTGAAAATACTATAACTCTAGTTTATCAGTACAGGTAGTCCTTGACTTAACAACAGTTCATTTAGTGACCGTTAGGTATTAACAACAGCACTGAAACAAATGACCTATGATTGTTTTTCACACAACCATTGCAGTATCCCATGGTCACATGATTAAAATTCAGATGCTTGGCAACTGGCATGTACTTAGGACAGTTGCAGTGTCCCAGGGGTCATGTGATCGTCTTTTACAGCTTTCCGACCAGCAAAGTCAATGAGGAAGCCAGATTCACTTTAACAGCCGTGTTACTAACTTAATGACTACAGTGATTCACTTAACAACTCGGGAAGAAAGGTCGTAAAATGGGGCAAAGCTCACTTAACAACTGTCTCACATAGCAACAGAAATTTTGGGCTCGGTTGTGGTCATAATTCAAGGAATACCTGTATTTGGATTTCCTTTTTGTTTGGGTCTTGATGACTTCTCTGTTTTCCCATCCTGATTGACAGTGTTTTTCCTACCTTACGTTTCATCTTTTGAGACATTAATATAATTAGTCTGGTCTCCTGGAAGGGGATTTATGACAATGAGAGGCTTGTGCTATGTTGCATTGGCTGCAGAGATGAGGTGGAGCAGAGGGCCTGGTGTACCAAATTCTGTTGCAGTCGTAGGTGAAGATAAAGAGCATTTGAAAACTGTAATGTCAGCTGGTTGCAACTGTTAAATAGTAGGATGGCTAAGTAACTCCACTAAATGCATTTTCCACTGCTGTGCATTTTTCTGTTCCAGGTCAAAATGCTCTTTAGAAATTAGAAATTGATGGTAAGGCTACAGTTGATGGGCTCAATAGACTTATCAGGCAGGACTTCATTTTCCATGGAGGTCACCTCCTTGCACTTTTGAAATCCACATGATAGATAAACAGTAAGTGAGAGATTTGTAATCTTTTAAATGATACTGGGAAGGAGAGGAGCCTCTACAATAAATGACCCTTAAATGTTTTTTTTTTTGGACCGGTTTTTGGACTATGTGCACCACAAACTAAAGGCTTGTTGCTGTTTTTGGTTGGGTGTGTTTGTTGCCATTTTTAAAGGAGAATGGATGAAAACAGTAGTGTAAACCAGAGGTGTCCAATCTTGGCAACTTTGAGATCTGTACACTTCAACTCCCAGAATTCCATGCTGGGATTCTACCCATGCTGGAATTCTGGAAGTTGAAGTCCACAAGTTGTAAAGTTGTCAATTTTGGAGACCCCTGGAATAAACCCTATAATCACTAAAACAAGATTGTCAAAGGCCCTTTTTAAAGCACCCCTCCCATATATGTGATTTGTTCCTCAACTTTCTTTCTGCAAAATATTATTTGCATCTAGTCCCCCAAAACATTGAACTGCTTTTGAGCAGTAACCATGACTTTCATTTCAGAACAACTAGGCACAAACCAATCAGAATATGTTACAGATAGTCCTTGACACATGACTATTGGTTTAGCAGTTGTTTAAAGTTATGATGGCCTCAGAAAAAGTGACTTACAAAATGTCCTAGAAGTTATGATCATTGCATCATCCACATGGTGACAGGATCAGAATTGGCAACTGGCTTGCATTTATGACAGTTACAATGTCTCTTCCACAGAATTGTGATTTGCAACCTTCCAAGTTGGCTTCCAAAAAGCAAAATCAATTAAGGAAGCTGGATTCATTTAATGACTGTAATTAACTTAACCCTGTGCTTCAGTTAATGACTGCAGTAAACATGATCGTAAAATTGGATCTGATCACATGATGACTTACAACCACATCAACTTATGGAAATGAAGGTGCCAATTGTGGCAAGTCAAGGTCTAGCTCGGGTAGGCAACCTTGGCTCTTTCATGACTCGTGGACTTCAGCTATGCTGTCTCAGGAATTCTGAGAGTTGAAGTCCACGAGTCATAAAAGAGCCAGGTTGCCTACCCCTGGTCTACCTCTATTGGATGGGTGAGTGGACTGATGCAACAGGTATAATTCAAATGATATTGAACTATACCTTTCCATCCTTGTAGTTACCTTGGTTGATGGTAAAGGATGCTAGGAGTTTGGTAACATTTGTTGGAAGGTCACAGAAAACATTGATGAACAACTCATGCTGTGAAGGAACGTTTTATGAATGCTTAAATTCCATTGAAAATGTCATGGCCACCTCTGGCTTCTCTCCCAACAATAGATGGTTTTCAAAGGAGACTTTAAAAAAAAAAAACAAAGTGGGTAAATTTCTCTTGTATGTATGTCTATGGCTCATTTACACACATATTTCCAATTTAGATTACTTTTTTTCCCCAAAATCTCACATAAGTTGTAAGGCAGATATTTAAATAGCATAGTACCTTCTGTCTTGATTATGTGCCAGCAAGTCAAGGTCAACTTTTTTTTAAAGAAAATAACTATTAGATTTTAAAATAAAGACATAAAAACTGACAAGAACCAATAATTAAGTTGGAGGCAAATGAGAGAAAAAGAGTAAAGAATGAAAAAGTGCGAAAAGAAAAAAAAATGACTTCTGACTTTCTTTTACAATAGGTATAATTATAACTTTACAATAAACTCTTATTCCTAGTTTATTACCACATTAATTTTTCCATTATCTACTATTATTTCTAATCATCAATCCGTGTTAACATAAAACAAGGTTTCATACAAAAACAAGGTTGTGAAGAAAATGAGTTTATTTTTGCCATTTTATAAAAACAAAGGCAGGAAAAAAATATAATAAGTGAAGAAGTAGATTTCAGTCAACATTATAATTAGTGTCAGTATCAACTCTTAAATGACCCCATAGTTGCATTTTCTCCATGATAATATGTCCCTAACTTGGTCTTTCAGCTTCTATGTATTTGGATTATATGTTCTACAATATTCAACTATTGACTATGCTGACTGAGTTCATAGGAATTGTAGTTCACAATAGAGAGATAGCATTGAGTTATACTCAAAATAAGCAGAATGTTTTGACAAGGTCTGTTGAAATTAATCACATCCCTTGGGATTGCTCCCATTTTGGGTCCAAGGTCATAAGACTGGACTGGACAATCCTTGTTTATTTGTGTGACACCTTGCAGAAGTCGTGGCAGGTGACAACTGATGTTTTATCAGTGGAAGCTCAAGTAATTTTAAAATAATTGTAGCTGTTTTGTTTGCCAATCGCTGGGAAATCGTATTTTGCACCTTTTGAAGTTTGTAAGCAAAAAGACATGCTGCTCTAATTAATTTGTATGCTGTCTGGGAGAAATCTGCTATTTCAACTCGGGTGCTTCATTTTCCTGTTTAGTTTATGCTTGAATATACTGTAATGAGGGATTGACAATTCTCCAAGATATCATTTATTTTTATTTCCCAACATTTGGTATGTCTGAGATAGAAAACTGTTGCCACTTTTCTTTCCATCTGTACAAAGTTTGGTACATCATGATTTACAATTGAACACACAGGCATCCAAATTGCATGCTCTTTCTTTGTTTCCATTACAGCCACCAGGAGGAGAACGGGATATTTTTACTTCAATTAATTGTGGTTTGTGGTGTCCAGCTTCAGGCAAACTGAACTTATTTTTAATTACATATGAAAGGAGGAAGGCTAAGTTAGAAGTTGCCTTTGTTTTTCTAAACCAGTAGAATAGAATAGAATAGAATAGAATAGAATATAGAATAGATTCTTTATTGGCTAAGTATGATTGGACACACAATTACATACAAGCAACAGCATGATAAATCATAATACATAGCCAACAAGGTGATAGTCATAAGACACCAATAGGAGTACATAATAGGAAAGGTAAGAAGGATAACAGTAATTCAATCCTACTACATGATTACATATCCTTAGTCTTAAGACATTACTGTGGAAATTATGTATTTAGCAGAGTGATGGAATGGGGGAAAACTCTCTTCGTGTCTGGTTTTGGCATGCAGTGCTCTATAGCATTGATGAAATAAACCTTTGTCTTCTCAACTTGTAGAATTTTAACTCCATCTTCTCTGTCTGCATTGACAGTTCAAATCGGGGAGATCTGCATTTTCAGTTTCTGGAGGATAAAAGTCTTTTGTCTTTGTCTTAAACTGTAGGCTTGAAGGCTACATGGGGTCACTTTTATTAGTCATTCACCTGCAGTTTTAGTTTTTTTTATGATGCTTTAATAGCAAAGCTTTCAAGGCATCTCTAAATTGTTTTTTTTCCTCCTCTAGTGGTACATTACACTGGAAGCTTTAGTGCCCAATATTTCTGCAAGCATATGGCACTGATGTGTGAAAAGGATTACCGTTTGATGGCAGAGCATCTGGCATCGGCATGCAGGATGTCTCACAATCCAGCCTTCAGTTACAAAACGATCCACGAATAATTTTGTGGGAAGGGACAAGGGGAAAAAAAAAATGAAAAGAATAAAAAGTTCTACAATGTTATTTGAAGGGATTAAAGCTCATGATGGTTAAATGTAAAAGGAAGGAATATACAGTGGGCTTATTTGATCAAAGTTAAACTTTATTGTCATCTCTGGTAACCCTTAATGGAATTTGCTGACTAAAAGTGATTAAGGAGTTTTTAAGGATTTGTTTATAGATAATAGATGAGATATAGAACTAAGAGATCATTGGTTGTATCTTATGAGTAAATGGTAAATTACTAAAACTATTTATACTTGTGATGAAGGGGGAAGTAATTTATTTTTTTCTTTGCAATATTGTAGGGGATAACCAGGCTGAGCCTGAGGGAGGGGGCAAATATGTCAAGTCCCTCCATGCCCACAAGAGATCTAAATCCAACCCACCTTGAATGCCTCTCTTATCTCCTGCTTATTTCCCTTAAGGGCCAGTTGATCAAATTCTTGTAGAACACTTAAGCTTTCAATAAATCTTTATACTCCTTTGAACTGCTTGAATCTTCTGATTTCCCCAGCCCTTGACATTTTATGTGTGTGTGTTTTTTTTCTTTTCACTTTTTTCCCCTTAATGTTTTTATTAATTTTTAATTGTAATTTAATTGTAATTTTTAATAAACGGAAAAGGAGTCTTTGGCATGCTGGAGTCATTATAAAAAGACCTTGATCTGACAGTTCTCAAGAATCACCAGCTCCAAAGGAAATAGCATCAAACTGAAAGAAATTTATTCAGCGCTGTATGTTTCTTTCCCCAATCTGAATCTTCTCCAGTTTTGTTGTTTGCATTATCTCCTAAAATTTCCTAGCCAGGTGAACTTTCTGGGACTTTGAAGCCCAACTTTGAGTGATGACATGGGTGGGCCTGAATTTAAAAAAGAAAAAAAAACACCTTGCAAGGTCTTGCTGATTTTACTCCTGTGCTTTTGTAGGAGTTGGCAGTTTTGCAGGAGCTTCAGTTCTTTGCTTCTTAAAATTTAATGTTGATTTCCTGAGGATGCCCTCCAGAAATACCGTGGGCATTGTGTTGCTGACCCGTGACTTGAAGAAGAAAAATGAAATATAAGCAGAATCCTTATGATATTGTCATTAGTGCCTTGCATGCACCAGGGGGAAAGTAGATTTCCCAAATAGGTTGTGCTCTTTGGATTATGAGGCTAATGCTGTCCCAAGGACTTAATCAATGCTCTCCTAAGGGATGTTCCATTATACTTACAAAGTAATTTTGATTTTCCCTGTGAAATGGCTTTTGCATTCTATGGAAAACCTCCAAACTGCCATTTTAGCACTGTGGTTTTACTAAACAGGCCAAATGTGACCTATTGTTAACTTCACTTTTTAAGCATAGGCATCAGTGATGGCAATTGTTTGTGTGTAAGCTTAATTATATTGGCATCTCATAATATTGGCACCTCAATGTTTAGCTGTGTGTTACACCTTAAGACTCGAGGCAAGCCTAAATGCTTCGGTTGGAATAAACACCTTTGTTGCTTTCTCTCTTCTCTGCTCCCAGCATTCTTCCTGGTTGGAATTGAGTTAAACAGATAATGAGCACTTTATAATTGAGTTATTCCAATGGAAATGGCTTAGTCTTAATTTGACAACAAAAGTTTCACAGAGTCATTGTTTTATTATAACAACACCATAAGCTATTAACCATTACTTTGTGGTTCATCGTGTCTGCCTGACTCAGCTCTCTAGCATCCTCCAAACGTTGGAAATCCGGCGGGCGCCCATTTGTTACACAGTAATTAACTTGTTTATGATAAATGGATGGAAGAAATGCCGCGGCATTTTGCTTTATGTCTCAATAAAAAAAATAGTGTTTGCATTTCCCCAAATTTCATGCTAATTAGCCTTAAAATAGTTTCCCCCAATAGGGTAGCAAATCCAGCCTATTATGCACCATTCTACGGGCCACAGTTTAATGTGAGCATATTTAAGTGAACTGATTTGTAGAGCTGGTGAGTTGCTTCTATCGATACAGTCTTACCGTTATTGCCTTGACTTTGTTATTAGGAGTTGTTTGTGCCCTTTCCTTTTCCCTTTCCTTTTCCACAATAAACTTAGAATTGTGATCACCGGTGCATAATATATCAGACCGGCTAAGATTAAAGAGACTTGGAGGGAGAAGATTGGGTTTTTGTATTGTAGCAGAGAACAATTAATGCATACTATCTCTTGCTTGGCTTTGTTTAATTATTAATGTTGACTTAAACTGGTGAGAACAGCTAGCTGCAGGCAATGGAGGGGGTGGCACCAGGGAGGAAAATAGCAGGCTAGAGAGACTGCAGTGAATGGAAACTCTTGCTGTGTTCTTCTTTGTGGTGGTCAAGGCAATATTTGTGATCCAAGGCATGGGTGGCCAACTGCCCTGCTAGTGACAGAGGGACAAGAGTTGTTACAGTAGAATTTCTGGGGAAGGAGAGAACAAGAATAAATAAGATTTTTTTTTTCCCCAGAGGAATGCTTGCAAGTTTAAGAATAGGCCGGCGGGCATCATCCTCTTCATTGTTCCATGAGCTGCAGGAAATTATTTCTGGTGGGGTTTTTTTTTCTCCTCATTTTCCTCTAGTATCCAGATCCTTGTAATTTCTGAGTGCCTGCCTCTTGTGCTTTTAAATAACATGATAAGCAGCTGTTCCTTGTGGTTCTGACTGGAGACGGGGTGGGGATGAGAAGGAAAGGTGAGGCACTGAAAGGCGAAGATGGTATACTGGCTGGTAGAGCATGCAAACCTCTGTTTCGTTTTCACTGTTTGAAAACCTTGGCTTGTGTCTCTGCCACTTCTCCCAATCTCATCTTCAGGATTGTCTGGATTGCTACTAGGTTGAAATTGGATTGTGTGGCCAGCACACAAGAGCTTTCCAGCTCTTTGCTTTTTTTTTTTTTTAAACCAAAATTTTCATTGCTTTCCTAGTTGAAGTTTTTAAAGTTGCTTAAGCACAGGGGTCATCAACCTTGGTACCTTTTAAGACTTGTGGACTTCAACTCCCAGAATTCCTCAGCCAGCAAAGGCACACCAGATGTTTCAAAAGAATCTTTCCACAATTGCCTGGCCTCCAGAGGTTTTAGATGTATGTGAAACATACTACAGGTAGTCCTCAACTTAGGACCACAATGGGGCTCCAGATTTCTGTCGCTGAACGAGACAATGGTCCAGTGAGTTTTGCCCCATTTTACAACCTTTTTGCCACAGTTGATGAGTGAATCATTGCAGCCGTTATGTTAGTAGCATGGTTAAGTGAATCTGGCTTCCCCATCGACTTTGCTTATCAGAAGGTTGCAAAAGCTGATCACATGATCCCAGGACACTGCAGCCATCTTAAATACATGCTAGTTGCCGATCATCTGAATTTTGATCACGTGATGCTACCACAATGGTTGCAATTTTCTTCAGTGCTCTTGTAACTTTGAACGGTCACTAAATGAACGGTGACAAGTAGAGGATAGCATGTAGTTAGGGATGAGGGGCCTGCCCACTTGTAATGCAAGGAGAGGTATGTTTGAAAGCAGGGTGTGATTCAGTGGTGTGTGGACTCTGTTGTGAACCATTGAACCTGATCAGGCAGATAGACACAAAAAGTGGATTTCAGTGATGGGATTTGAGATTATTCAAATTTTGTAGGATTTTAGAGTAAAAAAAAATTAAGAGCTTTGGGTTTCACTATTTCATTATTTATTCATGCCATTTTTTGAAAAGATTTTTGAATTTTGAGAGCACATCATGTGAAAATTCATGAAATAATTACCCTGAGAATGGGTTGGTATATAATCCTATAACCCAGGATTATCAAGGTGTCTTCTGCAGGCCCCGGAGGCAGTTTTGAATGGAAAGATTAAGGCCAGGCTTTTGCACTTTGCTTTGCTAGATTATTTGTTTGCCAGAATTATACAGCTGCCCATCTAACAAAAAGTTACTCCTTGCCATTTAGTATTTTTTGTAAAAATAAATAAATAAATCTTAATTAAAAACACGTGGATCCAGTAAATTGGTAGATGACTTTGCCTATTCTGGTACATAGTAAAACGGAAGAGATCTGTTTGTTCCTGCTGCTTTATCTCTTCAGCAACCAATATCTAGATCAGGCATGGCAAACTCGCTGTGTCATGTGATGTGTCGTGCTCTATTTTTTCCCCTTGCTGGAGCTGGGGTGGGTGTGGCTTCCATGTGATGCATCTAGCCCGCAGGCTGGCAGTTTGGCACCCCTGATCTAGATAAGCAGGGATGAACACCAGACAAACAGTCAAGCAGAAAACACAGCCCTAATCAAGGAACTACCAAGCAAAAACCACATCTTCATCAATACTGTCAGGCAAAGTTGCTGTATAGAAATATAAGCAAACTCCACACCTGGTATAATTTAATCAGGTAATGAAATGTCTGCAAGCAAACAACCAAACTCAGACAGCATCAGCTATTCTACAGGCCAGAAGGAATAAAAATGCAAGCTGCTTGTGGGATACTGAGATGAAACAACTTCTGGTCTGGGAGCGCCCTATAACTTATCACAGGGGTCTTCAAACTTGGTCCTTTTATGACTTGTGGACTTCAACTCCCAGAATTCCTCAGCCAGGCATGCTGGCTGAAGAATTCTGGGAGTTGAAGTCCACAAGTCATAAAAGCCAGATTTGAAGACCCCTGACTTACCTGCTTTTTCATGCTTCTTCTCATCTCAAGATTGGAAGAAATTGTATCAGCATAAATTGTGAATGAGAAGCCAGAATGGGGTTCTTCTCTGTCAATGTCCACACAACTGCAATAACCGATAGTTTTCCCTGGTTGAAACAGGAATGTCAACAATCACAAAGAAATCCATCTCTAGTCTCCATATAGAATGTGTGCCAGGGTGGTGCTTGTAAGTGTGGGGATTTTATCCATCCAAACAATTGAAGTTTTCTTCCTAATTTTCAAGGATTCTCAACCTACTAATCTGTCAAATGTTAATTGCAGCCAAGAGTTCATCTGCAAGATAATGGTTACATGGATTTGTGGACGCCAGAGGCAGCTGCTGCCTAAATGTGTTTGGAACCAGAGTTCAATAAATTAGTTTTGCTGTGAGAGAATTCCTTAGATGAAGGATCCTTTCAGATCCATCCAAATTATTTCTATAAAATAATCATTGACCAGCAGATGGTAGCAAAGAGAGGGGGGTGCTGTACTTCTTACATATAGCAATAGCACCTAGAATTGTATACTGCTCCACAGTGCTTTACAGAACTCTCTAAGCCCAGGGGTCCCCAATCCGGACCGGTAGTGGTCCACGGCATGCCAGCAACTGGTCCACACAAACAAGCAAAGCCCCATCTGTGGGATGTAGGCAGCATACAAACCCACGTGCTCGCTGGTCCTTGGAAAAACCTTTCTCCACGAACCAGTCTCTGGTGCCCAAAAGCGGTTTTTACAGAGTCAGCCTATTGTCCCCAACAAACTGCTCGTTTTACCAACCTTGAAAGGATGGAAGGCTGAGTCAACCTGGAGCCATGTCAGGATCAAAATCTTGATGTGTGGGTAGAATACTGCATTCTAATTGCTGCTCTTCCACAGCTCTTAAAAAGGTAGTGCTTGAGTTATGACCACAACTGACACCAGGATTTCAGTTGCTAGGTAAGGTGGTTAAGTGAGTCACATCCAGTTTTACAACCTTTTTTTGCCATGGTTGCTAAGCAAATCTGACTTGGTTAATTGAAAGCCACCAGGGAAGGTTGCAAATGGAAAATCACATGACTCCAGGATGTTGCAACTGTTTGTAAATACATGCTGGTTATCAAGTACCCAATTTTGATCACATGATTGTGATCCCACAATGATCTAAGCATAACAACCCCTCTTGAATTTGTTGACTCTTACGTAATGCCAATTTAGTGCTGACCATTAGTTGACAAGATTCTTGTGCATAGGCATGAGCAATAAATCATTTTAACTGGAAGCCCCAAGGGTGCTTTTTCAAAAGGCAATTGGACTTTGTTTTTCTTTGAAGGCTTTTTGCTCCACATCCAAGAAGCTTCTTCAGTTCTAACTGAATGGTGGAGGATAGAAGGATTCCTTGAAGTCATCTGGTTGTTAGAACTCTTTCTGTGAGATATTGATACCACTTGGACGTTTATCTGTGCTCCCAGGGTCATTTGAATAATACAAATGGGTGTGGAACCTTCTTGAAACTGGAAAGGACTGTGGTAAACATAGAAGATTTCACATTAAGAAGGTTCCACATACATTTGCTATTATTTAGAGGGCCTGAGGCTATTCAGATGAACCTGAGGCACAGATAAACCTCTAAATGTCTTTAATGACTGCCAGAAAGAGTACTAACGACCAGATGACTGCAAGGAATATAAATCCTGCCATCCTCCACTATTCAGTCAGAATTGTAGAAGTTTCTTGGATGAGAGATGTCTTCAAGGAGAAACACAGTCCAGTTGCCTTTTTAAAAAGCACCTTTGGGACAATCATGATCTGGATGGATGAGATTCTCCATAGACATCTTAACTGGAACTTGGTTCCTATTCTTTGTACCTGACAGGTAGGTTAGAATGACCTGATATAAAGCTGCATTTTGCGGCATGCTGTACTGGATGCATGAATGACTGTGTGACTTCGAAAAATTGGAAATTCTTGGAGTTGTAGGGATATGATTTGAGATTTTGGTGGCAATCTTCAAAATCATTTTGTTAGGCATGCTATATTAAAGGTTTAGAATAGATATAAGCTGACTTCCAAGATTCCTTTATGGTTATCACCCCAAGAAGCTTTCCACAGAAGGCAATGATAGCCATACAAGCTTGGCTGACTTATGTAGATTTCTTTACTTTTTCTGAAGGAGACTTTAAATTGAAAACAAGTGAAGAAAAGAAGGCTTGTATTTGTTAGTGGTTTGCTTATGTTTAGTTATTTGAAAGATTTAAATTGGAGAAGAATTTTGTTTTAAAACATGTGAATTTGAATTGGATTTGTGTGCTAATGAAAAGCATGTCGTTGCAAAGATGTATAGACTTTCATTGCAAATGGCTATGTAAGACAATTAAGTTAAAGACGTTATGACTAAATGGGCCAAAAGTGTATATAATGCTAGATCAGTGGAAGAACATGCGGAGTTGAGGGACTGAAATTCACTTGGAGCTATAATTTGAAAGAGAATTTCTAAAAGATGATCTATTGTTGGTATTTAACCTCAGATAAATTGTCAGTGATGTATAATGGTGTTTCAAACATACATTGGAAATATAATCACTCTGAAGACACATGTCAAACCTTTGGTGGACATGTAACAAGGCTAAGAGTTATTGGGATTGAATAAATTAAACGTGCTTTAAAATCAATACTAGGAACAACATACTCCAGAAATTATGGGGAGCTTCAGCTGCCACTCTCAATACTAGAGTTGGTCTACTCCACAACAAAATACTGTTCCCCTATATGGTTTAACAGCTGCCAAACTAGTAAATTAGATGCCAGACTCAATGACACTATGAGGATTATAAGCGGATGTATTAAAACTACTTCAACTTGCTGGGTTCCTGTTCTGAGCCATTTAGCACCACCAACTTTACAAAGGCAAGGTGCACTAGTGAGAGTACAGAAAAATTATGAGCAACTTACTCCTACCGGTACGTGTCGACCTTCATCAGCCAGAAGACTCAAAATCCAGGAAGCCCCCACTGGCACTTGCACAACATCTGCCCAATAAATTTACCCAATGGAAAGCCAAACGCGTTGCTGAACACCGAGACATAGGAAGACATATAAATGACAAAGTGCCAGGCTTTGAACTATCACGTTAACCATAGACAATCCTGAATGGGATTTGTACCTCACACAGTGTCTTCCGTGACTCTGTATATAAATGGGACGTAGTATTTTTCCCTCGGTAAGACTGCAGGGTCCCACGTCAAACTGTATCACATCATGACCGGCTGTAAACAGGATATATACTGGTCCAGTATCTGATTTTTTTTTTAATATAAATGATGCTGCCCTTCAATGTTTAAATGGCCCAGTCATTGGTATTTGAACATAGATCTTTTTAACATTTATATTTTATTATGTTTACTAATCTAGGTAAAATGTTCATATATATTGCTAGTCCATTTATGATATGCCATACACTAAAATAAATATGCTTTAATTCAGAAGATTTTTGAAACAATTGTACAAGTTTTTCTTTTAGGTTTAAAGCAGAGGTCACCAACCTTTCTTGGTTGGCAGACTGGAGGAAAAGGGAGGGGGAGAAGCATTTTACACATGCGCGTGCACACACGGGGCCGTGAGCATGCATGTGACACAAACAGGGCGGGGCTATCATTTGTGTGATACTCGTCCTGCCCCATTCTTGCGTGGCACAGCACCCAGTTTGCATGCCCCACGGTGTGGTGGCATCTATTTTTGCGGCCTGCAGTGTGGCGGTGTCCCATTTTTGCGCCCCAGGGCATAGCAGCAGCCCATTTTTGCACCCCACGGTGTGGCATCCCGTTTTCGTGCCAACAGGTGTGGCGCTAGAGCATGTGGATGTGTGTGCATGCCCATGTGCGCACTGTCCAGCCTGTCCCATGGCCCGGAGGCCACAGCCCACAGGTTGGGGACCCCTAGTTTAAGGGATAAACAGTAAAAAAAAATGACCCTTTGTTTATGTATAAGTTCAGTGAGACTTTTGTATGCACCAAGCCGGAAAGACTTATAGATTACCACAATGGAAGAATGGATGTTGAAGTTAATGGAACTGGCTGACATGGCAAAATTAACTACCTTGATTAAAAAAAAAAAAACAAAGCTAGTTTAGCTTTGTTTCTATGTGGACACTACTTAGGGTTTTTTGTTAGTCCCCCCAAAAAGAAATGCTATATCTATTTTGGGACTTGACAGTTAGAAATGTTTATGATTATAAAAATACTATATTACTGAATTTTAAATCAAAAGGTTAATGTATTTTGCATTTGTAATTGTATTAAAGAAAATTGGAAGTTATTATTTTTATTTCTTTTTGTTCTGCTTTATTCTTTTGCATCTTACCCTCTATTTTTTCCTTCTTATTTTTGGTTAATTGGGGGTGGGTGTAGAAATTTAATAAAGTATATTTTTTAAAAAAGAGTTGGAGGATCAGCAGCTGTAACCAAGCATCTAGAAATTGATTGCATCATTTTAAGTCTCTTTCAAGATTAGATCTCTTCCACTGTCCAGTTAGGAGGTTTTTCCATTTCCATGGTTTCATGCTGAAACATCTTGGACTGGAGTCATTCTGCTTGTAGAATGACTCATACAGTGTTCATGTGCTTTTGTTCCTTGCAATGTATGGAAGAGCTCTTAGGATTAAGTTAAACATGTCACCAGTGTTTCATTGCTTTTTTCCCCCTCTTTTTTTTTTCTTTTCAAAAGGTTAAACCATCTGGTAAAGGCCACAGAAATTTATTCTGTGGCAATTGCATCTTCTGCCAAGCCTACTTTATCCTGCCTGCCCACTTACCCTTCTCTCTCTGTTTGTTTGCTACAGTAGTTGACTCTTTAAAGGAGATCTGGAAAAAAAAAATGTATGTAAATGTGAGCTGGTTTCTGAGCACTCAAAATACAATTGTATGACATCAGAACTTGAGTTCTAAGTCAGTGGTGGCGAACCTATGACACGCATGGCAGAGGCGGCACTCAGAGCCCTTTCTGTGGGCATGTGAGCCGTGCCCCGGAGATGGTGAGGGACTGGCCCCCGCCACACTGTCTGCCATGACCACTGCGGCCACGCCCACCTGGCACCCAGTGATAAATAAGTGGGTTTTGGATTGCAGTTTGGGCACTGGGTCTCTAAAAGGTTCGCCATCACTGTTCTAGGTCATAAATAGCTTTTTCATGGTCCATTGTAGCTTCAAAAGCTACATTAAGCAACTGGTCATAAGCCAAGGACTAATTGTATACTAATTGTTCCATGAAACATTGTTCATGTTTGAAACATCCTGGTGTCCATGGAGATTCTCAGTCATCCTGGTCATGATTGTCCCAAAGGTGCTTCTTCAAGAGGTAACCCAACTTTCTTTGTTTTTCCTTGAAGAAATTTTGCTTTGGAAAAACTGAAATTTCTTGTTGAGAAGCAAAACAACTTCAAGGAAAAACAAAGAAAGTCCAGTTGCCTCTTGAAAAAGTACCTTTGGGACAAACATCCTGGTGCCATTTAAACTTAAAATATCTGCCCCACGTTGAGTGGACCTTCAGAAGTGTTGGACTTTGATTCCTATTATCTCCAGCAAAGAATGTAGGTTCTGTTTTTGTGAGGAGAAAAACCTAAGTGAATAGAAAGCCTTAGTGGAAGTCTCTTGACATATGCAAATTGTTTTTTTTTTTCTTCCTTGCTGGTATTTTGTTTAAAGATCTCTAAGCCATTCTTCTGTCTACTAAATAATGAATTTTATTTGTTTTAGCTTTGTCTCAATTAATGCTGTTCATTCTAGGATGCCCTTTGTGTCTTGTTGGGAGTCTGATGACCCATCCAGGCTAGCTGGGTCCTTGCTCTGCAGAAGTCTGGTTTTAACATTCCAGCTTAATTAGCTAAGGCAATATCACAGTTCATGTGGGGAGAAAGGAGAGAATGACAAGGATAAGCATGCAGGCCAAGTATTGGAATATAACGTTTTAATGTTTGCCTTCTGAGTAAGGCCCACACTTCTCTCTGCTGAAATACTGTGTTGCTACACACATTTTTGCTTTAGCAAAAAAAATGCAGACACAGCTTCTCAATCAACCAAATTTTAGCCTACCAGGAATGAGGAACACTTGTTTATATTTTTCTTTCGTGGAAACTCAAAAATGCAACCCTCATACATGACCTGGGGATATCTGGTGATGTCAGAATGCTCCCTTCACCTTTTTAATAGCTTAAATTTAATTTTGCTCTTGTTTTATTGCTATGCTTATTTATTTGTGAGGGAACTGTTCATGTCCCTCACAGAGAGGGACTCTGGGTGGGGTACAAATAAAACGTTAGAAACAAAAACTAAGTACAATATTTAAAATAGAGGCAAGGATAGTTAAAATTGACATTAAAAATTGACATGTCAATTTAAAGTTAATATATGCTTTTATACTTTTTTATGTTTTTACCCTAAATTGCTCAGAATCACTTAGGTGAGATGGATGGCGTAGAAATAAATCAGTAAAATGCTTTATTAAGTTGATGATCACATCAGATTATTCTTCGCTTTGTCTGCACCATGCATATGTGCTGCTGCTCCCTACCATTATAATCTCACAAATAAAAATAGAACAAACTTTGCAGGAAAAACAAAGGACTGTGCGAAGTTAGGAATTAGCTATGCACCTATATGAAATAGTATAGGTTTGAGCAGAGGGTTAGACTAGAAGACCTCCAAGGTCCCTTCCAGCTCTATTCTGAATGATTGGTTGAATTTATGACACCATATCTTCACTAACTTAGGCTCTCCTTGAAATACACTTGGTGATATTTAGTTCAAAAGGTCTACTCCAGGGATAGGCAACCTTGGCTCTTTTATGACTCGTGGACTGCAACCACGAGTCATAAAAGAGCCAAGGTTGCCTACCCCTGGTCTACTGCATCACGGGCTGGCTGTTAGGAGTATCAGACTTCAGTTCTTATTTGCAACAATGAATTGGAGATGAATTATGAAAGGACATGATGAAGTGAAAAGATGTGGGAGCAAGGATGCATTTAAAAAAAAAAAAAAACTGTCCCATGCACTCCTGCTCTTTGTGGTGAGAGCCTTCCAAGTTTGTGCTAATCAGCTAAGGCAGGGCTCCTGTTTGAGGGAAGACCTGGAGGGGGCCTATTTCCCCTGAGCAAAATGCGACCTCAGATAGATATTGGAAATGTAAACATAAGTCAGGTACTTATTATCGTGTATGGTGGACATGTGTTAAAGCAAAGAGGTATTGGACAAAAATACATACTTGGCTAGAAAAGATGTTGGGAAAACATGTAGATTTTAAACCTGAACTTTTTTTATTAGGTATAATGCCAGAAAAGATTGATAAAGTATATATTTGATTTTATATGTGATAACAGCGGCAAGAATCATATTCGCACAATAATTGAAAAATGAAGAAATACCTTCAGAGGAAGAAATAATTTTAAAAAATACTAGAATCTGCGGAAATGGACAGACTTTGAGGTTGAAAGAAAAAGAAGAAACAATACTATCAGACTTGGGACTTATTTTATCAATGGCTGGAGAAAAAAAATAAAGGATTAGTAATTTGTATTAGTGAATGATAAACTCAGACAACAGATGTTGTTGAATAAGTACTATTGAATTGTATGAAAAAAAATAATACAAATTTTACAAATAAATACATAAATGCAACCTTTAGTGCAGACATCACGTGATGTCACGCAACATATTGGGACAGTTTTGCCATTGTCAGCAATGGGGTGGGTGCAGCTTCCGAGTGACGCATCTGGCCTGTGGGCAGGCCGTTTGACATGCCTGCTCTAGTGCCTCTGATCAGAATTCTGAAAATTGGCAACATAGCTTCCTGCTGCTTTTATTTATTTATTTGATTTTTATCCTTCCTTTATTACTTTATAAGTAACTCATACCTAATACTCCTTTCTTCTCCTCTTTTCTCCCTGTGAGGTGTGTTGAGCTGAGAGACGGACTGGGCCAAATCACTCAGCTGCTTTTGATTGATAAGGTGGAACTAGAACTCACAGTCTCCTGCTGATCTGACCAAAGTCACCGAGCCGGCTTTCATGGTAAAGGGCAGGGCTAGAACTCAGTCTCCTCCTGATTGGTCCAAAGTCACCCAACCGTCTTTCATGGTAAAGGCAGGACTAGAACTCTCAGTCTTCTGCTGATTGACCTAAAATCACCTAGTCAGCTTTGGTGCTTAAGGCAGGACTAGAACTCATGGTCACCCAGTTTCTAGGCCAGCAACTTTACCACCAAGCCTGCCAATAAGCATATCACATTTAAATAAAGGAAATTCAATTCCAAGCCCAACCCCTGTACCTTGTATGGGAAGTGATCCCACCCAAGTGTTACAGATGGCCCTTAATCGCCAAGTGCATGGCCAGACTCTAAATCGGAATGGGTAATCTTTTGGTGTCTGGATTCTGTGTTTAGCCATTTGGGGGATGTGGATAAGGGCTATTCGGATGTCAACTGGTTTGTAATCTGTAGTCTCACCTGTCATTGATCTCAACATTCACAGTGATGAAAGCTTCTAGAACGGGGGTTCTCAACCTTGGCAACTTTAAGACTTGTGGACTTCAACTCTCAGAATTCCTCAGCCAGCAAAGCTGGCTGATGAATTCTGGGAATTGAAGTCCACAAGTCTTAAAGTTGTTGCTGGCTGAGGAATTCTGGGAGTTGAAGTCCACAAGTCTTAAAGTTGTTGCTGGCTGAGGAATTCTGGGAGTTGAAGTCCACAAGTCTTAAAGTTGTTGCTGGCTGAGGAATTCTGGGAGTTGAAGTCCACAAGTCTTAAAGTTGTTGCTGGCTGAGGAATTCTGGGAGTTGAAGTCCACAAGTCTTTAAAGTTGCCAAGGTTGAGAACCCCTGTTCTAGAACCTGCCATGTACATTAAGATATAGGGACAGCTTTATCCTTTCATTCTCTTGTGTGCCTACAGAAAGCTTAAGAACTCCAGGGAAGCATTGCCCAGCTCTTAATGCAAACATGCATTTCATCAATACTCTAAAGAAGTGGAAAGGTAAATTTCTAGAATTCACAGGGCCTGGATTGATTTTTACCGGATGCCTGCTTCTGGATGCCAGTAATACCTACTCAAAAGTGTACAATTTCTATATAATTGGATCCAAAGTTCGAAAAAAACAACAACCAGCAATACTTTAAAACACCCTCTGGCTTAATAAAAAAAAAATAGTTGTCCTAATTTTAGAAAACTTCAACTGACTTAATAAGGGTATTGCCTTTTTAAGTTATTTATTTCCCTTGTGGCTGTTGGTGGTTTTTTTTTTCTTTTTTAATAAATGAAAGATTGGCCACATCTATGGATTTATTCTGCAAAAGAAAGCTACTCTTGTAAGTTTTCTATTCCTTGAAACTTTAAGGATAGGAAGGAGGAAACACAGAAATATAATGCCGGGGTCTTATACTGGTGTAGAGAATAGTTTTGGACTGGATAAATCCAGTTTGTCTTACAGAATAACAAGAGCTGGAAGAGACCTTGGAGATCTTCTAGTCCAACCCCCTGCTTAAGCAGGAAATCCTATAACATTTCAGAGAATCTCTTGTCCAATCTCTTTTCAAAAACTTCCAGTGTTGGAACACCCACAACATCTGGAGGCAAGTTGCCCCACTGATTAATTGTTCTGTCAGGAAATTTCTCCTTAGTTCTAGGTTGCTTCTCTCGATTAGTTTCCATCCGTTGCTTCTTGTCCTGCCTTCAGGTACTTTGAAGAATATGCTGGCCCCCTTTTCTTTGTGGCAGCCCCTGAGATATTGGAACACTGGTATCATGTCACCCCTTGTACTTCTTTTCATTAAACTAGACATACCCAATCCCTGCAACTGTTCTTCATAAGTTTTAGCCTCCAGTTCCCTAATCATCATTATTGCTCTTCTCTGCACTCTTTCTAGAGCAGTGGTTCTCAACCTTTTTAATACCGCGACCCCCAACCGATCATAAGTCGAGGACTACCCAACTGGTCGTAGGTCGACTTTCCCTGCCCAGGAGCGCTGCGCATGCGTGGTGCCGCCCCCTGCACCAGCCGAGGTGTAGCTGGCAAGCGGCAGAGACGGCGCAGGCCAACCACTGGCTGGGCCACCAGCTGGCCCAGCCCAAGGGAGGTAAGCCACCCGCCAGGCCCCACGCGCGCCAGCAACCCTACCTGCGCCCGCCGGCCTCCCACCCCTGGCCCTCTTTTACTTACATTTTTAGTAGTTGCTCAGCAGGGAGGGGTGGAAACTTCCACACAGCTCGCCTTCGCTGCAGACAACTTGCAGCACCGTTTGCAGAATGGGACTTTTGGCGGGCTCAGCAGGGCAGAGACAGCCTGGACTATTGGCTTTTGAAAGCCAATAGAATTAGACTTTATTCAAGAGAGTCTATTCTATTGGCTTTCAAAAGCCAATAGAATAAAAGGGAGTTGCACAGCTAAGGAAAAGGGGAAAAATGGCGAACTGCGTTGTTTGCCGACCCCCTTGAAATGGTCATTCGAGCCCAAATGGGGTCCCGACCCACAGGTTGAGAACCACTATTCTAGAGTCTCAACATCTTTTTTATATTGCAGTGAACAAAACTGGATGCAGTATTCTAAGTGTGCTGTATTCCAAGTGTGGTCTACCCATAGACCTCATTGGGTGACCGGTCAGGCACACTGTTGACCTAGGCTACTTTGATCACATCTTTTGCAACTAATCATAAAAAAATATAAATATAATAAGAATGAGATATGCTGTATGTGAGCACTTTGAAATGTTGGCCTATTTCACCAGCTTCCTTTCACAGGGCAGTAGCTTGGCTAGAGTTTGTGCTGCTTTTATCTAAATTGGTTTTGAATGCTTCCCCGCCTCTTCTGTGATCAGTTCCATCTCCATTCTGCCAACTAAATAATGAAGTCTGGAACTTGAATGTTTCATAGACCAAGCCTTGTTGAACATTTAAAAATTCTCTTTGCTGAGTCTCTAAGCCACAACCTCAGGTTGATTATGTTTTATCAGTGGCTTTTGTAGTAATCGGCTCCACTGGAAATATTGGTGTGTTCATTTTGAAGCCATGTTTGGCTGTGTGAATCTATCTATTGCACTTTTAACCAGTTTCCATTATTTTTTAAGACGAGAATTGTGGAGTGTATTGGCTCAGTGTTAAATAATATGGAGGGTGGGCTGGTGTGTAGGTGAAGATTTATACGGCCATCCTTCAAGTTTGGCTGGAAGATTTTCAAGCTTAGATATTCCTCTGCTCGAATAAAAGTACTGCATCTCTACAATGTAGGAAACCAGTATTTTTCTTCTATGCAGGCAAAACTTCTGAACATAGTGCTATTGCATGACTTACCAAGACATTTAGGACAGAATGTAAGAGTGGCAAGGAAAAAAAACCCCATCACAATGAAGCTTTTTCAGTTTCTTCCTTCTGAATGTGTGCAGGAAGTTTGTACATTCTGTGAGCATTGGTGGGTCTCCTCTTTGTCCAATGCAGCTTTTTCTAATCTTGTATTCTCCAGATGTGTTGGACTGCTACTGTTTTTGAAATGCACTGAGTTTGGGGAAGGCTGGTAAAGGAAACAAATAAGGCCTTTCATCACGAAACCCCACTTACTTAAGAACACCATTTCTAAGTAGGAAGTCTTCAACCAATATGTTGAATGCTACTATTTGGTTGCCTGTGTTAGGCTCGGAATTCAGATGACGTAACAGCTCAGGCTTTCAAAAAGAGAAACTGAAGAGGTTTTTCCAAACACTGCAGTAGCTGTTTGGACAATAATGTTCTCTAGGACTTTAGAACATAAAATCATAGAACTGGAAAGGACTTTGGAGGACTTCTAGTTCAGCCCCCTGCTCACAACATCCCATTCCAATGGTTATCCAGTCTCCCAAAAGTGCTTTTTCAAAAGGCAACTGGGCTTTCTTTGTTTTTCCTTGAAGATGTTTCACTTCTCATCTTCAGTTCTGATTGAATGGTGGAGAATGGAAGTTCAGTCAGAACTGAAGAAGTATCTTGGATGAGAAACAAAACATCTTCAAGAAAAACAAAGTCCAGTTGCCTTTTGAAACAGCACCTTTGGAACAACCACGACCTGAATGGCTGAGAATCTCCATAGATGGTTATCTAGTCTGTTTTTGAAAACCTCCAATGATGGAGCACCCATAACTTTGGGAGGCAAGCTAGTCCATAGATTAATTGTTCTATCTCTGATGTGTTGTACCAACTTGAGGAAGAGTAGAACTGTCATGATCCATATGGGAAAAAGTAGTTTCTTAAATGCAAAAATTAAAAGTTGTGGCCCTCAGCATGACTCAGAAGCTGTCTGGTCTCCAGGTTAAAACAGCTTTCTTGATCTAAACTGGGGGAGTTTAGAAGGGGACACACTAATGACCTTTGGTTGGTTTTTGACAACTTATCTTATTACTGTTGGCTGTGTTGATTGCAGCTGATGGAAATAACAAACATCTGGAGGTCATGAAATGGGTTATTAGATGAGAAATGGGCTGTTATAGAAATAATAGGCAAACACAAATGGCTTACTTAATTGTGAGAATGTTATCAAGGGGAATATAAAATAAAATCAAGAGAAGACCTGGTGGCAGAGGGAATATAGTTGTCACGGGTGATTTAGATTTATTAGAAAGATTTAAAGTAGACAAAAGAATTCATGGTTTTGAACATTGTAAGGTCGAGTTTGAAACTGAATTATGTACAAAGGATGAATAGGTAATTGCTAAAATGTATAAACCTATATTGGAATTTGAAACAGAAGAACAAGTAAAAAAAATGTATCAAAAACCACTTGTAGACATTTTGCATGAATCAGGAAGAAAATGAACCTAAGATTTATGCTTTTGATAATTAGGATAGATTATAGAAAAGTTGTAGAGCAAGAGGTAAATTTATAATTGTACTTATGACTACTGTAAAGAAGATTGGAATTTTTTTGCCTCTCTTTCTTTTCTCTTTCTCCTTCCTTGCACTTTTAGCTTTCTGATTTTTTTTCCTTTGCATTGATTTTTATTTTCCTTTTAAAAACTTTAGTAAAAGTTATATACAAAAAAAAAAGAAATAGGCTGTTTTTCTTATATACAGTGTAATAGCTGATTAAGGAAGTTTTCAAGTGAAACATTTGATATGCAGACCATTTGGTTTTATTTGGTAGATCTATGCAAGCTTGTTATGCTTTTCCCAGGCTAATTCTATATTTCTTTTGTCATGAAAAAAACCCTGTTACTACAAAAACATGAGTACTTACACAATGTTCCCTAGGGATGAGGAATCTCATGCATGTTTTTGCTGAACTACAGGTAGTCTTTGATAACCATTTGTTTAACCAGTATTCAAAGTTACAATGGTGCTGAAAAAAGTGACTTATAGTTGGTCCTCACGCTTATGATTGTGGCACCATCCCCGTTGTAACATGATCAGAATTTGGATGCTTGGCAACTGACATGTATTTATGATTGTTGTAGCATCCCAGGCTCACATGATTACCATTTGCAACTTTCCCAGGGGGCTTCTGAGAAACAAATCAATGGGGCAAGCCAGATTTACTTAATGGTTATGAGATTCTCTTAATGGGTGTAGCAAAGAAAGTTGTGAAATCAGGAACCCCTGACTTGACCACATCATGTAGCAAAGCAAGGTCTGGCCCCAATTATGGTTGTATGACAAGGACTACCTCTATAGATAATCCATTATCATGGAGTACTGTTTCCAGATCTGGGTTTTTTTGCTATCTAGGTTAGAGGTTCCCAATGTTTCCAACTTTGCGGACTGGCAGGTGGAGAGGGGATGGTTTCGTATTAGCTGTCGGCATGTGTGCGTGCATGCACCCAGCTCCATTTGCACAAGCAGTGTGCATGCTCGCCTGCCGTTCACGCAAATGGCACTCACATGCTTTGCCCACTGCTCATACAAGTGAGGATGCACGTACTTGGCAGCTATTTCCATGGCATGGTTGCAATCCCTTCACAGCCCCTTAAGGGGCTGCAGTCTACAGGTTGGGGACCCTGATCTAGAATGAAATGATCGAGGAACACAAGGAAACTTTAAATGCTGAGGATTGCAACATAGGAGTAATGGTAAAGTATGCACACTGACACATACTCATAAGGCCCACCTAAACCAGGGTTGGGCAACTATGCCCCCTTTGAGACGTATGGTCAAGTCCCAGAATTCTTGAGCCAGCTTCTGCCTTCCAAGTTCCTTGCATTGTATAGGAGAAAGTTTAATTAAACATTTGGGAAGAAACTGAAGTTGTGAGTCTGGAAAAAGTTTCAGGAATTGAACTTAGCTACTTTGCAGATGGGTTCTGGTGATCACTTCCTAAGCCCAAAGACTTATTTCACACATTTGACTTCTTAGGACAATGTGGATTTTAGTCCACAGGTTGTAAAGAGGCGATAGTTGCCCACCCCTGGTTTAGATAGACTTATGGGTTGTGTCTGTGTGCATGCTTCACCTTTGCTCCTGTATTGCAATCTTCAACATAGTGCTCTTAATGTATTGGTTAGTGGTATATTTGGAGTCTAGTTATGAGACTTTCAAAGAGTCTGAGAGTATTGTTTTGGTGAGCCCACTATTCATGGAGGTAAACATGAAAAAGTCGGCATCATTAAACAGGGAGGTGGTCTGGAAGAGAGAACTTTATAGCCCAGATGTTAACAGCTTAACTGCATTCTGGAGAGCCATCACTCTAGCGTTACCTGCTGGCAACAATTTTCTAGAGCTTCAACTCAATTGCAAAGTTGCCTTTGGCAATTCCTTTGCAATTCCAGATGTGAAGGATTGACCCTAGGTCTACTGCAATCAGGTCATTTGCTCTACCGTGGAGCTCCTGTTAGTTTTTTCCCCCCCCCCTTCTTTTTTTTTTTTTTTTATTAAAGGGTTTTATAAATTTTACAAAAAATAAGAAACAACACAAAAACAAAGAACAACATATACAAATAAAAAACAAACATTACCCAACAAAACCCCCCTTCCCCCACCCCTACCCAACCCCCCCCTTCCCCCCCAGGACCTCCCAGAGCAGAATATAGGCTTAATTAAAGAAAAAGTTAAAAAAATTTATAAAAAAAAGAATATAAAATAGAATATATATATATATATATATATATATATATAAAGTTAAAAATTATGAAAAAACTATATATTTTTTTATATCAAATTTAAATTGTATGAATTTTATCCATTTATCCCAAACAGCAAGAAATTTCTCTTGCGTTTGTCCCTTTAAGAAAGCCGAAATCTTTGCCATTTCCGCCAAATGAGACACTTTAAGAAACCATTCCTGCAATGTAGGCAAAGATTCCTTCTTCCAATATTGTCCTACTAACAGCCTCGCAGCTGTTATCAAGTTTAACATCAATATAACCTCCTTTGTGTCACAATCAGTAACTATACCTAACAAAAATAATTGTGGAGTAAATTTTACCCTCCTTTTAAAAATTCTCTGGATATTCCACCATATCTTAATCCAGAATGCTTTTATCTCTCTGCACGACCACCAAATATGATAATAAGTAGCATCCATACAACCACATCTCCAACATTTAGGTTGTAAGTCAGGGTACATAAAAGACATTTTTTGTGGATCAAGGTGCCATCTATAAAACATTTTATAAAAATTCTTCCTTAAGTTCTGTGCTTGTGTAAATTTGACATTTCTCACCCAAATAATTTCCCAGGTGTCCAATGGAACTGGCTCACCAAAATTCTGCGCCCATCTAATCATACAATCTTTAATCAGTTCCGTTTCTGAATCCAATTCAACTAAAACCCCATAGATCCTCTTAATGTGGGTTTGTCTTTGATCCTTCACTTGCTTAATAAGATTTTCATCTTCTCTGTGAAAACCCACCTTACAGTCCATCTTCCATCTATCTAATAATTGCCTATATTGGAACCAAGAATAAATAATATTTTCTTGTGCTAACTCTTCCCGTAATTTTAACTGCCAGTTTTGTCCATCCCATTTAAGTAACTGTCTATAGGACACCATATCCATTTTAACCCCTCTTTTTATTCCTTCTATTGCATGCCAAGGTACGGCCCATAATGGTACTTTAAAATCACTTTTGTAATATTTTCTCCAAACCCTAAGTAAAGAAATTCTTAAGATATGAGATTTAAAAGCCCAATCCATTTTTTTATTAAATATTAAATAGGCATGCCACCCAAAAAGTAAATTCCATCCCTCTAAGTGAAGTATATCAGAATTTGTCAAATTTACCCAGTCACTCCCTCTTCTTAGAGGAATAATGGAGATAATTTTTTTCTACACTATTTGAATTGTAAAAAGAAAACGAAGGCACTGAAGCAGTATGCATGCTAATTTTAGCATGCCTGAAGAGCTGGGCACGTAAATATGATTTCCTAGGAGAGTCGTATGAAAAAGGGGCTTGTAGATCTTTTTTGATTGGGATGCTTTGTACCTTTTTTCCATGACCAATATTATCATATGAAACATAAAAGCTGCTGCTTTTTTATTGGAAGCACCAAAGCAATTCCAGGTTGAAAGGATTAGCTGATAACATCACTATTGCCCAATTGGGGGCTCCTTTCATGTCTCCCTTAATGTGCTCACTAAATTGGTACCTATTTATCTACTCATGTTTGCATGGTTTTGAACTGGCAAGTGGGCAGGAGGTGGAGCGAATGATAGCCCCATCACACAGCAACACTCAGATCTTGAATGCTGGCTTGCAGATTGTCAACCTAGTGTCCTAACCACGTGAGCTGCTATGCTTCTTGATAATGTGGCAACAGGTGGGAAAACATCCATGGAGAAAAAGTAGCCATGGGACACTCCTGGAGATAAATCCACTTTTTATTTCTGGATTGTTTCTCCTGTATCAGAAAATTAAGGTCTCCTGTTGAGTCTCTTGTGATTAAATAACCTTTTGGCTAATCTCTTAATTTCTCTGGGAACCAGTTTTCACCTATAAAGTAAAGATAATGACTCTGCTGGGTCCTGCTAGCATTTTTGTAGCACTAATACATCAAATTGTGGCCATCTTCTATCACTCATAGAACTTTTTAAGGAAGATGGAAGGAGTACTCATCGCAACCTTGCATGCCCAAATATAGGCCAGTTATCTAGTTGATAGTTTCAGAGCCTGAAGAGGAGATCCAGTGGGACATGACCTTTTGGCTCTGATTGATGAGATGTCCCATAGTTTGAAGTACTATTTCCCTGGCACAAAATGGATTGTGTTTTGAGTTCCATTTGTGACTGAAATGATTGCCACAGCGCTATAGAAGAAATACAGGGGTACCAATAAAGGAGAATATCATTAGCTCAGGGTTGAAATGAGGGGTCCTTGGTATTCTTTGAGCTTGGTTGTTTTCTTGCAGCCGTTTCATTATCTAAATAAGTAACATCATCAGCACTGTTGATGCTATCTAGTTTGGATAATGAAACATCTGCAAGAAAATAACCAAGCTCGGAGAGCACCAAGAGATACTGCACTGTTTTTTTTGGGGGGGGGATATATTATATTTTAGTAGGATTTATTGGGGTGTATTTCTATATGGAATTGATAGTATTTTCTCTTGCCAACTTGTCAATCCATATCCAGGAGGATCTAGTGAAATGTCTGGTTTTGCACTGAAAATTATTTTTCCTCCGAAAAGTATTTAAGTCGAGACAGAAATCTTTTTTGCCACATGGTCTGATAACTCTTCATTTATAACCAAATATCCATGTGCTTTGAATGTCTGTGCATCAAAGCCTAGGTGCAAAAAGAACTGTGAGAAGCTTAATGTATCTTGAGACAGATGGATTGTTTTGTCTCCAAAGCAGTGCATGATTTCATGGTAGAATATTATGATGGGAGTAACAGTTCTTGGGTTGTTTCAAGCTTCTAATAGTCTCTGCACGAAGGTGTTGAAAATTTTTTGTCATCTTTCAAATGTCTGCCTCTTTCCGTATGTATATATTACAAAAACATTCCCTTCAAGTTTTTTTATGAGTACCCAACATTCCCTGGCCAGCATAGTTATTTCTTTTAGTCCTGGCAATTGTGATCCTTCCATCTGGACGGCACTAAAGCTAAAAAAGACTGATCAAAGTTAGAGGAAGTTCTGGCATTTGCCAAAGTCATATAGCAATAGCATTTAGATTTATATATTGCTTCATAGTGCTTTACAGTCCTCTCTAAGCAGTTTACAGAGTCAGCCTATTGCCCCCAACAAACTGGCTCCTCATTTTACTGACCTCAGAAGGTGGAAGGCTGAGTCAATGAGCTGGTCAGGATTGAACTACTGGCAGTTTGCAGAATTAGCTTGCAATACTACATTCTAACCATTCTGCCACCACAGCTCTTTTGGAACCATCTTTCTGGAGAAATTTACCAGATGGATACATAAGGGTACATAGGGAAAGTCTTTTGGCTTTTTTAAATAAAATTCTAAGGCTCCTTTTCCAATTGTCACTCTATTATGTTTTCTTTTGCTTTATGACTTCTATAGCTTTATTTTTATTTTCATGTTGTTTTTCAGAATAAAATCTTTTGGTTCCTTGGTGCAGTTTAATCTCCTTTTAGTAAGCAAAATTTAAAGTATTTCAAATAGAATGGTACCTTAATTGGTTCTGGGAGGCATGATGAGTACCAAGCATATTTTTACCATAAGGAATAGTGTAGTTATGCACAAAACAGCTGACATTGACAAGTTTTAGCTTGTGCATTTAGTATCAAATAAATGATGAGTACCGGGACAATTTTTTTTATCAAAATGCATTGAGTACCAAATTCGATGAGTTTCAAAGCCATTGAATATCAAGGTACCATTGTATGTATATAAATCAGACATATCAAACATAAGGCCCGGGGGCTGGATGCGGCCTGCGAAGTGGTTTCATGTGGCCCGCGAAGCCATCCTGGAAACAGTGAGGGAACGGCCCCCTCTGCCTTGGCCCAGGCCAGCCGGGAGCCAATGTACAATTTTGTGGTGGCCATCTATGCTGAAACGTATTCAGTCTTAGCTCCATAAGCCCCCCCCTCCCGCATGGCCTGAGAGGAAGAGTGAGGCTCCTCCAGTGGACCATGCCTTGGCACTTGCCCTGGTCCCACCCTCTTCTGAGACCCTCAGAACTATCCCACTCCTGCCCAGGTCCCCATAGGCACCCTTGATGTGAACAATGTAGACTTGGCCACGCCCACCCAGTAGGCTGCACCCACCCTGGCCACACCCACCCAGTCCCCTGAGGGCAATCACAATGCTGATGCGGCCCTTAATGAAATTGAGTTTGACATCCCTGGTATATATGTTTTAATAATCTCCTCGACACAGTTCTTTGTCTGAGGGTGACAAATTGTTGAACCCCACTTGTAGCAAGCTGCATCATGCTAGCTGATGAGGTTTTGTAATCCAGATGTCATAGTTCCAACAGATGAAACTCTTCAAAAGAACTTTTGAGACATTGTTTACCTTAAAGCAGTGGTTCTCAACCTGTGGGTCGGGACCCCATTTGGGGTCGAACGACCATTTCACGGGAGTCGCCAAACAACGCAGTCCGCTATTTTTTTCCCCTTTTCCTTAGCTGTGCTACTCACTTTTATTCTATTGGCTTTTGAAAGTCAATAGAATAGACTCTCTCGAATAGAGTCTAATTCTATTGGCTTTCAAAAGCCAATAGGAATTGTCCAGGCTGTCTCTGCCCTGCTGAGCCCACCAAAAGTCCCAATCTGCAAACGGTGCTGCACCAACTGAGTAGTCCTTGACTTACAACCAGTTGAGTAGTCCTCGACTTATGACCGGTTGTGGATCGCGGTATTAAAAAGGTTGAGAACCACTGCCTTAAAGAACCTTTTATTCGAGAAACAAAGTATCGATACTACATATTTGAAACCAAAAACTAAATTACCCTCTCCTGGATATAAAGTAATAAAGTACAATTCCCTCCTCCAATAAAATACTGGTGACCTCCAGTGCCCAATAAGGCTTGTTTCCTGGGGGTTTTGATTGTATCTCAGGATGCTTGGTGGACCACTGATTCACATTAGTGAAATAACCAGTGAAACGGCTTTCCTCCAGAAGTTGTTGGGACTCCACCACTGGAGGCTTTTAAATTGAGATTGAACAGCCACTTGTCTGGAATGGTATAGGGCAGTGGTCCCCAATCTTTCTGGGCTCATAGCCTGGAGGGAAGGAGAGCAATTTCCAAATTGGTGCATGCGCGCATGCAAATGGGGCCACGCACACTAGTGCAGCGGTAGCAGCCCCGTTCTCACACGTGGCATATGCTGGCGCTGTGCATGTGTGAATGGCCGTGCACCCCCCTACAGCTACTAGGGTCCAAGTTCACACATGTGCAAATGGGCTGTGCACACACGTCCATCACTAGCAGCCCTGTTTGCACTCATGCAAATGCACAAATGGAGCCACGGGCATTAGCATGAGTGGTGGGGAATGCGTGTCCATGCATGTGTGTACCGGCCATCCATTTCCGTGGTCCACTGGCCAAGAGCCCGCAGCCCAATCCCATGCCACGATCCACAGGATGCGGATCCCTGGTATAGGGTCTCCTGCTTGATCAGGGTTGGACTAGAAGATCTCCAAGGTCCCTCTGTTCTGTTACCATTTTATTTTACCTAGCTGAGAATGTTCTAAGCTGTAGACCGCCCGTTCATTCTAGGATGGATATGGTTCTCACAAATGCTTCTTTTGGCCTGATGTCAATAAACACTGTAATAGTCACTGGTGTATTGTCTGCTTTAAAGAATGCCTTATTGTGGCATTCACTTCCAGTTTGTTTCCTATCATCTAATAGCGAGTGCCAGTTGCTGTATTCTCATGCATAACAACACAGTTATGCAAGAGCCTGTTGCAGCCATCTGTAGGACTGTCTGTCTCAATCCTTTCACTTTCTCTTTTGAAAAACAAAACATCCCTTCTCTACACACATACCCAATGCCCTCAAACACACAGATTTTTTTGGTAACTTTCACTTTGGATGCAACTTCTAGCATAGTTGCCAGCTTTTCCTGTCGTCTCCGTGGAGTAGGGAAGACAGTCTCTTGGGCTTTCTCATGGCAATTATTAAACAAATACCGGGCAGGGATAATATTTGCAATCTCCAAGCAGAGTTGGACAGGCAATGACTAGATAAGCTTCTGTAACTAATATCCTTTCTGAAACTTGTTGGTGAACTGTCATTTTTAACCTAAATTGGGAAACTACTGAAGGTTTGAGGAGAAAAGCATTATTAACTGCACTTGGGTAAATTAACTTCTTAGCTTACGTTAAACTATGCAGATTGTCCTCTCGCAAACATTGGTTTAGTGATGGTTCAAAGTTCACAGTGGCAGTAAAAAAGGTGACCTGTGACTCAATGACCCCTTTTCACACCAATGACCTGTGGCAGCATCCCCATGGTGATGTGACCTGAATTTGGGCACTTGGCAACTGATAATGTATTTATGATGGTTTCAATGTCCTATTCTGATCTTCTGGCACACAAAGTCAATAGGGGAGCCAGATTCACCTAACAACCATGTTATTAATTTAACAGCTGCAGTGATTCACTTAATAACTGTTCATAAAGTTCATAAAATGGGGGCAAAACCTACTTAATAATTGTCTTGCTTAGCAATGGAAATTTTAGGCTCAAGATGTGGCCGTAAATTGAGGATTACCTGTATTGGGTTGTGTTTTAAGTCTTTTTGCTTATAAATACAAACAGGCAGGTTGAAGACTAAACTCCTTTCCTTGCAGAGAAAAGATTGGTACAGATAGTCCTCAACTTACAACAGTTCATTTAGTGACCATTCAAAGTTACAACGTCACTGGAAAAAGTAACTTTAGGACCACTTCATACCTACGACTGTTGTAGCATCCCCATGGTCACATGACCAAAATTCAGCCACTTGGCAACTGACTCACATTTATGATGGCTGCAGGGTATCCCAGGGTCATGTGATTGCCTGCCACCTTCTGACAAGTGAAGTCAATATAGAAACCAGCTTCACTTAACAACCGTGTTACTAACTGCAAAGATTCACATAACAATTATGTCAAGAAAGATCGTAAAACGGGGCAAAAATTCAGTTAACAAAAGTCTTGCTTTGCAACATAAATTTTGGACTGGGTTGTGGTCATAAATCGAGGCCTACCTGTATTCAAGTAATATAATTTCAGTAAAACATTCTCCATTGCCAGGAGATCAACATGGATTCATTTGCTGAAGCCAAAATGTCTGAAAAAAAAGCGCCTTTCAGTATAAGGAGAACAAAATGTACTTTAGTAAAAGCATTAAGGGTTTCCCCCCCTTTCCATTATAAACCACCACACAAATATGAGTTGTAGGTGTTATTGCATCAAAACAAGATCTTTGCCAAACGCTTGGCAAATAAAAAATGTTCATCCAGATGCATTTTTCAGGTCCTCAAAATTTATTTTTCTTCTCTCTTGTTCAGCAATAAGTGTGGAACAAATTGTATTAGAAAGAGGGTGGTGTGGTGTACATAGTTACAGATAATGATGTATGCTGTTAACGTTTATTATTCTAGACCAGCGTTGAATTGTTTATGCAAAGTCTTTTTCGCCAGTTAAGACAATCAAGTGAATAGATTTTACTGCAGATTTTCCACAGCAAGTACAGGTCAAGTAATCAATACAGCGAAATGGCTTTTCTGTGTAGCTAGAAAGTAATATAATTTGGGAATTCTAGGTATCTTTAAAGTAATAAAAAAGGTTCCTACCTCTCTTTTTAAAATAGCATTTGTTGCAGCAAATACCCCCCCCTATTTTTTTTTTTTAAAGGAGCGTGGTTTTATATAACTTTTTTTTTTCTTTTCGAAAGGATCAGGAATCTATTCGGCCCACATTAGAAACTAAGATATTGATGAGACATTGAGTGATATGACTGGAACAAGGGCTGAAGTTGAAAGTAGGTCTTGTTAATTGATTTATGTGTCACTTTGTCACTGTCCCATCTTTCTTCAAAGCTGAACAAGGAGGAGGGATGTCACTGCCCAGCACCACTGTTTCATTCTTGTCATAAATCTGCAAAGTGGATTCTTCATCATACTTTTCTACACTTCACACAGAAGAATTGGGCATCTGTGCAGAGCCCCATTAAAAATCTGGCCTGGCTTCTCTTTGAAGAGATCACTTGGTTCTCCACCTGATTCTACTGAAGCACCGTCCTTCAGATTTATTTCTGCAAGACAAGAAACAATGGATGAAAACTAATCGAGGGGAGAGGCAACTTAGAACTCAGGAGAAATTTCCTAACAGTGAGAACAATTAACCAGTGGAATGGCCTGACTTCAGAAGTCGTGGGAGCTCCATCACTGGAGGTTTTTAAGGCCAGCCATTGGTCTGGAATGGTAAAGATCTCTTGCTTGAGCAGAGGGTTAGACTAGAAGACCTCCAAGATCCCTTTCAACTCTGTTATTCTGTTAAATGAAGTACATTTTACTAATACAGGAGAATATTTGTAACTCAGGGTTGACATGAGGGGTCCTTGGTGCTCTCTCAGCTTGCTTGTTTTCTTGCAGATGTTTGATTGCCCAGACTAGGTAACATCATCAGTGCTAATAAAGAGTGTTGTTTGTTGTCCATTTATATTCTAGTAGTTTGCCTGTCAGAGTTGGTGAGGGTGTTGGGCTGGTTGATTGTCTCTTACATAATATAATTGTTAATGTCTACGTTTCTACTGATGGCTGATATGTCAGAGTCCCAGGCTTCTAGAAATTTCCTGGCATTTTTGGACTTGGTCTAGGATGGTCACATTTTCCCAATTGAAGCTATGGTTAAACCTGTCTATATGTTGTGAAATTAAAGAATTTTCATCTTCTGACTGCTAGTTGGTGGTCGTGGATGTGTTCTGCCAGTCTTCTGCCTGTTTAGTCCTTATATTGTATGCTGTAGATAGCTCCTATTTTTCTTCTGGGGTTGTGGGGTCTTTTGCATCATATTTTTCTACAGTACATTTTGCATTGTGAGCTCATCCCTCCTAGAAATTAGGGCTGTCCATTGACTCGTTGTGACAGAGAGAGCCAGGGATTGCAAACCGAGGCCTCTATCACCAGCAAAGGGGGTCATTCCAAAGAAGAAAGAGGTCATCTGTCATGAGGAGGACTTGATCCTTGTGTCAGAGCTTAATGGCTGTTATATCTGTGGAATTTGTCAGTGTTAATCTTTATATCTGCGATTGGAGGCTGAAAACAAGTGATAGATCTGAATGTGCCTTCCCAGTATTATTCAGGTCTACTTCAAAGCAAGTGGTTTGAGCCCATGGAGTGTTTTAATAATTTATCTAGCAGAAGTCTACAGTATTCTTTTATAATCATCTCTAGCTCTAGCTCCCTTGTTGGCAGTGATAGTGCTTAAATATCTTGCCCATGATGCTTTTGAATGCAGAGCGAGTGCTAGGCTAATGCAAACTCTCGGTTATTTTTGTTGTATGTCTGCATCTTCAAGTAAAACCAGGTGGTTGTTTCAGCTTTTTGAACACCCTCCTGGGTTTTGAAAAGTCCCTTGAAAAACAGTTAAAAAAGAGATGTAGATCTTTTTCTTTAAAAAAAAAAAAAGGTGCATTACCTGCTTCCCTTTTTAAAAAGTCAGCATGCTTATTTGGAAGGAATTACACGGTGTGTTTTATTTTAATTTGATAAAGATAAAGGCACCTAGAGGTCTGATCATAGAAATGCTAAGGGAAGGCATGGGATGGATTTAAGTTAGTGTGTCTCTTTTGGTAAAAAGGCACATTATCCCCAAGGAAGTCAGGTTTTATATTACAACTGGCAATTTAAGTGCATCTCAGGAGTGCAGATTGAATGGCTTAGCATTGTTCACTTTCTGTACAAACTGCTCTAAATGGGACAAAAGACATGCTGTGTGCTTCAAAGGCAGACTTTAAAGCACTTTGACAGTTGGCAGAGAGTGGGGAAAGCATTCTTTCCCCGGGTATCTCTCTCTTTCAGAGCCAAGCGACGCCAGGTGTGTCACTTAAGATGCTTCTCCTTGATATTTTTTTTTAAAATTAAAAACAGAGAATGGAGGGCCCTGGCATCTTTTAAGTGCCCCTGTAGGGTAATTGAGAGCCATTTTGGTCTAGCAGATAAAGTACCAGGCTAGAAACCAGGAGACTGTGAGTTCTAGTCCCGCCTTAATCTGGAAGGCTGACTTTGGATGGCTTTGAGCCAAACATCAGGAGAGTCTCTCCTGATGGCTGGCTCAAAGCCAGCTGGGTGATTTCGGGCCAATCACCAGGAGACTGTGAGTTCTAGTCCTACTTTAGAGACATGAAACCTGAGTGAGTAACTTCGAGCCAGTCATCAGGAGAACAGGAATTCTAGTCCTGCATTAGGCATCAAAGCCAGCTGGGTGATTTCGGGCCAATCACAGGAGACTGAGTTCTATTCCTGCCTTAGAGGCATGAAACCTGACTGAGTAACTTCGAGCCAGTCATCAGGAGAACAGGAGTTCTAGTCCTGCATTAGGCATCAAAGCCAGCTGGGTGATTTCAGGCCAAAGACATGCCACAGTCTCAAAACCTCTGTCCGAATACATCGAGCTCCATCTACCCAGGGTTCCAGAGAGGTGATCAGCAGCTGATACTGAGTGTTCTTGTCATCTGATGTTCATCCCGTCCTCTTGCATCTTCTGCCAGTGGAGGAATATGATCTAAATTAAGATTCATGCTTCCATCTAGATGCTTGTACAAGAGATGAAATCCACTTCAACGCCAAGAGCGGTAGCCTTTCTTTTTGTTACGCGGGTCAAGGATTTTTTAAATCAGAATATGAAAGTTGTTCCTGCCAGACTGGTGGTGGCTTAGTGGTGAAGATGCTCGCTTCTGCCTCGGAAGGTTGAGAGTCCAATCCTAGATAGCAGCAGATGTTTCTTAGGGCACAAAGAGAAACATTTGTGAACTCCACATAGGCATCAGGAAGGGCATCCAGCCAGTAAATGCTCAGCTCCATTCAGTTGCCCCAAGTCCAAATTAAGGGTTAGGGTTAGGATCATTAAAAAATTGAAAGTTCTTCCTTCCAGGTAACAGGACATCCTTAGTGTCCCAACCCACTCAGATAATGAGAGGAGCCAAGGGCAAGCAGGAAAAATGGCTCTTGCTGCTGGGCTTATCTCTAACGGATTCCCTTGAGCCAAGTTCATGAGAATGGTGGTAGTGAATGGAGAACCATAGAGGTTCAACTTTTAGCCTTGGGAAGAATGTTAAAGTCTAATTTAACTGATTGCAATCTTTTTACTGTTTAGTGTACTTAATTGTCCTGTAAACTTTCTAGTATTGTGATATTTCAGGAAGGCTATGATTTAGTTTGTTCCTTGTTACCTTTTTTATTGCACACTGCAGATACCCTATTTTTTCCCCTCCTCTTCTTCTTTTCTTGTTTTTAGTGCCTCCCCTCCACCTTTCAAAACTGGAAGGGAGAGTTTATGGTGGAGAGACAAAGGAAGGTAGGGCAATCTCTAGGACAGTGATGGCAAACCTTTTAGAGACTGAGTGCCCAAACTGCAACCCAAAAGCCACTTATGCATCGTCGAGAGCTGGGTGGGCGTGGCCATTGGGTGGGTGTGGCCCATTGGGTGGGCATGGTCCATTGGGTGGGCGTGGCTGCGGTGGTAATGGCCGACTGGGTGGGACTAAAAGGTTCAATCAATTCCAACTTTGCAAGATCTTTTTTTTTTTCCACGAGAAGTTGAAATTGACTGAACCTTTTTTTTTTTTTTCTTCCCCACACGGCAGCGGAGGCCTAAAGCGAAAAGGTTTTATAAAACCCAGCTGAAGGCCTAGGACTGGGGCGATGGCGCGCATGCCGACAGAGAGGGCTCTGAGTGCCGCCTCTGGCACTCGTGCCATAGGTTAGCCACCACTGCTCTAGGAGATGCCTCTATGTATCCTTTGGCTATGTTTCTCTCTCCCATAAAGATACTTTGCAAAGAAATGCACTGCTCGTAAGTATCTTCCCTTGGTATCATTTTATAGCTACAGTTTTGCGCTGCTTCCTGGAATTCTACCAACAATCAGCCTATTTTTTTCCCCGACGTTTCCACCATAGCAGTTGAATGCTCACGTAACCCAAGGCCAAATTTCAAGGTAGAGAAACATCCTTAGGTATATTCTGAAAGGTTCACCTACAGCAGGGGGCTTCAAACTTGGCCCTTTTATGACTTGTGGACTTCAACTCCCAGAATTCCTCAGCCAGGAATTATGGGAGTTGAAGTCTACAAGTCATAAAAGGGCCATGTTTGAAGACCCCTCTTGACTTACAACAGTTCATTTAGTGACCAAAGTTACAATGGCACTTAGAACCATTGCAGCATCCCCATAGTGACATGCTCAAAATTCAGTCACTTGGCAACTGACTCATATTTATGACGCTTGCAGTGTCCTAGGATCACATGATAATCTTTTGCTAACCTCTGACAGGCAAAGTCAGTGGGGAAGCAGCTTAACAGCCATGTTACTGACTTAACAACTGCAGTGATATCACAGTTGTGGCAAGAAAAGTCATAAAAATGGGGCAACACTCACTTAACAAATGTCTCATTTATCAACAGAAATATTGGCCTCTGGGAAGTCTGAAACTAGGTGCCAGAAAATAACAGTAGCAGATACTATAGAAGAAAATATTTGTAGCTCAGGGTTGAATTGTGGGAGCTGGCTCAGGAATTCTGGGAGTTGAAGTCCATGAGTCATAAAAGAGCCAAGGTTGCCTACCCCTGATAATAGGGTTTCCTGCCTGAGCAGGGGGTTGGACTAGATGACCTCCAAGGTACCTTCCCAATTATTATTATGGATCATCACACAGTCAGCCAGATGTTCAGACTGGATTTGGCATTTTGTCTACCTATCGAGTCCTTACCCAGGACCTGGGATAGGCAGATGTGGATGTTTGATGGTATTACAGGTATCGTCGCAGGATGGAAGCAGTTCCTAATAAGGCCGCCTTTTGCAATTGACTAATAGCAAATTTGTCAATGCCAATGGTGTTCAAGTGGTGCTCCAGTTGTTTTGGGATTGCACCCAAGGAGCCTATGACTATTGGTACTACCCTTGCTTGCTTTTGCCACAGTCTTTCTATTTCTATTTGTAGGTCTTTGTATTTTGTTATCTTCTCCAGTTCTTTCTCTTCTATTCTGCTATCTCCAGGCACTGCCACGTCCACTATCCAGACTTTTTTGTCTTTCTTATCGACAATTGTTAAGTCTGGGGTGTTATGTTGCAGGTGCTTGTCTGTTTGAATTCTGAAGTCCCAGAGCAGTTTAATTTTATCATTTTCTATGACTTTCTCTATTTTATGATCCCACCAGTTTTTGCTTACAGGCAAATGATATTTTTTGCAGATCTTCCAATGCACCATTGTTGCTACTTTGTCATGCCGCTGCTTGTAATCAGTCTGTGCAATCTTCTTGCAACAGCTTACCAAGTGGTCCACTGTTTCTTCAGCTTCTTTGCATAGGCGGCACTTACTGTCTTTTGCTGTCTTCTCAATTTTGACTTTGTATGCATTTGTCCTTAAGGCTTGGTCTTGTGCAGCCAGAATTAGTCCCTCGGTCTCTTTCTTCAATTTTCCTGCTCTTAGCCATTGCCAGGTTTTATTATTATCTGCTTTCCCAGCTATTTTTTTCATGTATTGGCCATGTAGTGCTTTGTCTTCCCATGCTTCTATTGTGTTCTTCATTTGGTCTTTCTTGTAGGCCAGTTTGGTCTCTCCTTCCTGATATACTAATTTCAGTGCATCTTCATCATTGTTCTTCAGATATTCTTCCAAAGCCATTTTTTCTTCTTCAACCATCTGATGTACTTGTAGCATTCCACGCCCACCTATTTGCCTTGGTAGATAAAGTCTATCAATGTCACTGCGTGGATGAAGGGCATGATTCATTGTCATTATTTTTCTGGTCTGCCTATCCATTGCTTTTAGTTCTGCTTGAGTCCAGTCCACTATTCCAGCTGTGTACCTAATGACTGGGATTGCCCAGGTGTTGATTGCCTTTATGGTATTTCCTCCATTGAGTTTGGATTTTAGAGATCTTCTTCACTCTCTTGATGTATTCACCTCTAATCTTTTTCTTGACTTCAGTGTGCTTGATGTTGTCAGCTTGAAGGATACCCAAGTATTTGTAGTACTCTTCCTCATCCAGACTCTTAATGTTATTTTCGTGGGGCATCTTGATTCCTTCAGTTTTCATTATTTTTCCTTGTTTGATAGTAAGTGTGGCACATTTGTCCAAGCCAAACTCCATTACAATATCTTGGCTATATATACGGACAGTGTTGAGCAGCGATTCTATTTCAGATGATGTTTTTCCATACAGCTTCAGATCATCCATATAAAGGAGGTGGGATAGTCTGGCAGATGTTTTTGATGTTTGATAGCCATGTCCTGAGTTATTCAGTATTGTTGACAGAGGAAACAGTGCAATAACAAATAGTAATGGTGATAATGAATCTCCTTGAAATATTCCTCTCTTGATATTAACCTCTCCCAGTCTCTCACCATTGATCTGCAACTGTGTCTTCCATTGTGCCATCGATCTTTGCACAAATTTTCTGATGTTTCTACTGACTCCTGTTATTTCTAGGCACTTGATTATCCATCATGTGGCAGAGAGTCAAATGCCTTTTTGTAGTCAATCCATGCCACATTCAGGTTGGTCTTCCTTCTCTTGCAGTTTTCCAAGATCATTTTGTCTATTAGGAGTTGATCTTTTGTTCCTCTGCTATTGGGGCGGTTTCCTTTCTGCTCAGGTGGAAAGAGATTGTTTTCAACTAGATGCTGTTGTACTGCATCAGCTACCACACCAGTTAGTAATTTGAAAGTTGTTGGTAAGCAGGTAATTGGCCTGTAGTTACCTGGTGTTGCCCCTTTTGCTGGATTTTTCATTATTAGGTAGGTTTTCCCAGTTGTTAGCCACTTTTCAATTTCTCCTCCTTGTAGGATATTGTTGAATTGCTTGGCAATGAGTGGGTGTATAACAGTTAGATGTTTCAACCAAAACCCATGCAGTTCATCTTCACTGGTGCTGACCAATTTTTGATTTTCTTTGCTCTTTTTTCTACCATTTTTCCTGTTATTACTAGTTCTTTCATTTCAACTTCTGTTTTATTTGCATCCACCTCTTTTAACCAAGCTGCATCCTTGTTGTATTTCTTTGGGTTATCCCATATTTGCTTCCAGAACTGCATTGTTTCTTCCTTGTCAGGTACTGACTGATTCCGTGCAGTTTCTCCATTGATGGATTGGTAGAAATGTTTCTGATTGGGTTGAAATTGGAGGTTCTGCCTATAGTTTGCAATTCGAGTTTCATATCTACTGATTTTCCTGGCTATAGCTGTTATTTGTTGCTTTATTATTTCCAGTGCTTCTTTGATCTTCCTTGTTTCTAAGTGGTATTTCTTGATTAGGTATTCTTTGGTCTTCTTGTTCTTCAGCTTCTTTTCTTTCATCTGTTCTAGCTTGCTTGCATGTGATCTTAACTTGCTGATCTTATTTTCTAGTCTAACCTTCCATTTTTCTGGTGCACTGTTTGTTTGTTTTTATTCTTTGTTGATTTTGCATCCCAGGTATTCAGTTATAACTGCAGCTGTGCTGTACATTAGTTGGTTTGTTTCTTGCAGTGAATTGGTGCTTATACTTGCTATTGCAGTATTTGCATCTTTTAATGCTTGTGCTAGCTGTTTTTTTGGAACAAGCTTCAATGCAGGCAGCCTTATTCTGTTGTTTTTGTGCTGTTCTAGATGTTCAGTTATTCTTTGTTTCAATTCTTTTATTTCTTTAGTTAGAGGGTTTTGTTCTTCCTGAGGTGCCTGGTTTCCAAATGAGAACAGTTGTATATCTCTGCTGGATTCCTTCACTGCCAACTCCCCCTGGTTTGCCTCTACATTCTGAATTACTTCTGGTAAGGCTTTGATTTCTTTGCCCTGGGTAAACCTTTGCAGTTCGTCAAATTCTGTTTCTGTGAATATTTTATTTCGTGTTATAAATCGGCGTTGATCTGCTAGTCTCTGTTCTGTTATTTCTGATTCTGGATGTTTTTCTTTCCAGAACTGGTGCATTTGTTTTAGATATCCTCTTCTTGTTGGACTTGATCTGTAGTAACAGATCATTATTTCTTTGTTTTCAATCACTGTGTATCTGCGACGGGTAAACATCTTTTCTTCCAGTAGGTCTGCAGCTGCTGGCCCTGGTTGCTCAGCCAACAGTCCTGAGTCCTGTAACCCATTTTTCACCAGATATCCAGGAACTCCAATATCTAGTGCGGACCTTGTTAACCCGGGCGACGTCCGAGCCGGTATGGCATTCTGAAATTTACGTCTCACCATATTTTTTATGGGAGAGACACTCTTTGTCTGACTCCTCTGATGAGACCTGTCCAGTATTGTTGAACCTCTGGCATAGCTCTCATCTTCCTCAGAGTACACAAGCCCCACAACCACGTCAAGGTAGTGCCTCACTGGGGGTATTATTATTATTATTATTATTATTATTATTATTATTATTATTATTGATCATCGCACAGTCAGCCAGATGTTCAGACTGGATTTGGCATTTTGTCTACCTATCGAGTCCTTACCCAGGACCTGGGATAGGCAGATGTGGATGTTTGATGGTATTACAGATATCGTCGCAGGATGGAAGCAGTTCCTAATAAGGCCGCCTTTTGCAATTGACTAATAGCGAATTTGTCAATGCCAATGGTGTTCAAGTGGTGCTCCAGTTGTTTTGGGATTGCACCCAAGGAGCCTATGACTATTATTATTATTATTATTATTAGTGATAGCCATGATGGCCCAGTGGTTAGAATGCAATATTTCAGGCTAATTCAGCTCACTGCCAGGAGTTCAGTCCTCACTGGCTCTAGGTTGACTCAGCCTTCCATCCTTCCGAGGTTGGTAAAAAAAATGAGGAGCCAGATTGTTGGGAGGCCATACGCTGACTGTGTAAAACTGCTTGGAGAGGGTTGTAAAGCACTGTGAAGAGGTATGTAAGCATAAATGTTATTGATATTGCTACCTAGTTTGGTAATGAAAGATCTGAAAGAAAACCATCAAGCTCAGAGAGCACCAAAGTCCCCACAACAACAATAACAACAAATCCTTGGAAAAGACAGCCAGAAATTACTTCTGTATCATGCCAGGAAAACTGCATGGAAGTGTCCCTATAAGCCATCAAAAATCAAGTTTTGCTTATCATAACTGCATTTGTGGTGTTGCTTCAACTGTGAAATAGGCTTAGAAAGAACTGTTCAGTATAAATAGATTTGTGTACATGACAAGGAATGGTAGTATACCACTTTCTCAAGATCTGGTTATTGTGGCTTAAAGTTATGGATACAAATCTGAACAGCATTTGGTTAGTTTGATGGTCAGTAGACAATATAAGGGGAGTTTCAAAGAAATGTTTCACTGATAAGAAATGAATCCTGGGAAACTGAATGTTAAAACCCAACCGTTGGATTCCGTGGCATAATAAGTGATTTTATTTTCTTTTAGGAATTTGGTGTGATAGAGTAGATAATAACAGCCTGACCAGTAGATCTTATTGGTCTGTCTTTCTTTTTATATCATATTATATATGCTTAAGCCAGGAAGCCAAATGAAGGCTTAGTAATGCCCGTGAATCATTGCTGCTTATTTCACAAGGGACAGCTTTTTCTGTATAATGTAGACATATTTCTTAATTTGCAGGATAGGAATTGCTAAACCTGTAATCCAACATATGTGGGAGACCCAGGTTTAAGTGAGTCTCAGAGATGTAAACATGAGCAGGAGAAACAGGCTTATGTATGATATGTTTGCCTTTTTTTATCCCAATCTTAAACAGGAAAATCTTCAAAAAGAACTCCAGGTATATTTGCTTGAAGATAATCCAAACAGTGATAAAACAGGATTCTTAGTTGCATAGACTTTTTTTTTTGACATGAAGAAAACCTTTGTGTATCTTTCTGCTCATAACATGGGGAAATCTGAATGATCAGATTGATATGTACCGTACCAGTACAGTCTTCTTACGTCCACTAATAATGCCTGCGCTGGCACAAGGCGAGACATGCTCAACTGTCCTTGAATGGAGGGCTATCTCTTCTAGAGCAGGTCCCAGAATCTGTTAATGAATTGTTTTGGGTCCCAGAATCTGTTAGTGAAAAAATATTTCCCAATAATATTAATATAACTACATTTCCCCCCCTTTTTTTTTTCCTTTTTTCTTTTTGCCTTTAATCTCTTGCAGAACCCAGGGGTCCATGCTACATGGTTTAAAAGAATAATAGACTCCCATTATCCAATCCCCTGCCCAAGCAGGAGACCCTATAGCAGGGGTCTTCAAACTTGGACCTTTTATGACTTATGCCTGGCTGAGGAATTCTGGAAGGGCCAAGCTTGAAGACCACTGTTCTGGAAAGAAAGTTTAAGCAACATATCTCAGAGCTTGGGGTCAGGAGGGTGTCTGGATATATTCAGAACTGGCAGCTTAAAGAGAAAAATTGGGAATTTAGATATTTCCCCCTCTTGTTGCCGCAAAAAAAATCAGGTGACCAGCATTTGATGTGTTATGTGTTCTATGTGTTTATGAAAATAAAACTTTCAGAAAATTATTGAACAGAAATTAAGACTAGTTAGCCAGGTTGGTGCTGCTGAATTGGCAAAACCAACAGTATGTGTTTCAGACATCTTGATCGATCCTTGCAAACTGTGGAACATTTTGAGTACATTAAGTAAGGAAAGTTTTGTGAGTTTAGTGACCTATTAGGAAATCTTCTCTCTTCTAGATGTTGTGTGAACTTCTGCAGCTCAGGGTAACTAATGGCTGGAAAAACTGTCATTCTAAGAAAACTGGGATGGGGGAGTGGAGATAAAATCCACTTCTAGATAATAGTTGGTTGCTAAAATGGTTTTCCCCTTAAGGACATTTGGAGTCTCCAAATGTCCCAACTTCTGGTTGGTGACAAAACTGGTTTGTGTCTTTCTGTTGGCATGGCCTCTAAAATTCGGGAAAGTGCAAACTGGGAAGCAGCCAAGGGTAATTCATTTTTCCTTCAAATGAAATGGGAACAAAGTTTAAATTTGCCCAGATAAAGCAAAACTGCCAACGTTTATCTTTCGAACCAGTGCAAGTATCTAATTGCATTTCCCCCCTCCCTTTTGTATTATATCAGAAAGACAGCCCCATGCATGTTATCTTTCAGTTCTCTTATTGCTTTTGAGCTTTATCAGTGCAATGGCTTTTTTTCTTTAACCATTTCTGTTCTTCAGCCCCTCGTTTTTAAACACACAGCTGGACCAGTGTTAGGACTAAGTGCGTTATCAATTCTGCACACCCTCCTGAAAACATAATTCCTGGTGTCATTCAGAAATGTACTTAACAGTTGATGTCTTCCACTTCCCCAAAACAAATGGATGAAAAGTTGATTCTTAACAGTTCTGTATGACCTAGTTGCACTCCATTAACTGGGAGTGGGGAACAGAGAGCTTATCTATTTATTTCTGAGCATATTGTGGTGTTAATCTAAACCCACTTGCTCCCGATAGAATTGTTAATTCAAAAAGCCACTCTGTTTTTGCTTTGAGAAGCTATTTGATTTCAGAAGAGGGGTGGGGTTGAGTGAGACTTTAGTCATAAGATTCCCCCAGCCCTAGTACAGGTAGTCCTTGACTTACAATAGTTTATTTAGTGACTGTTCAAAGTTACAAATGGCACTGACTTAATGGCTGTTTTTCACAGTTAACGATCTTTGCAGCAATCATGTGATCGGAGTTAAGATCCTTGACCACTGATTCATATTTATGACTGTTGCTGTGTCCCAAAGTCATGTGATCTCCTGTTGCAACCTTCTGACAAGCAAAGTCAATGGGGAAGCCAGATTCACTTAACAACCGGGTTACTAACTTAACAACTGCAGTGATTCATTTAACAACAGAAGCAAGAAAGGGTAATAAAATGGGGAAAAATTCACTTAACAAATGTCTCACTTAATAACAGAAATTTTGGGCTCAGTTGTGATCATAAGTCAAGGACTACCTGTATAACGCTCCACCCACTCTGAAGCCCTTCTTGGATCCTGACTGACTCAAGGTTGATTCAGTCTTGCATCTTTCCGAGATTAGTAAAATGAGGACCCGGATTGTTGAGAGCAATACGCTGACTCTGTAAACTGCTTAGACAGGGCTGTAAAGCACTGTGAAGCAGTATATAAGTGTTATTGCTATTGCCATCCATGCTTCTGTCCGTCCATCTGTCTAATACACCACACATCTCACCGGTAAGGTGACTATATAGGCCATTTAGCTATAAGGAGTTTTATAATCTATCTAAATATCTATAAGGGATTTATAATCCTCCCCCTATTTTTGCCCCACTGCAGACAAATAAAAGTGATGGTTTATTGACATTGTTGGGTCTCCCAGACGTGTGAAGTATGTTATGCTTGCTTTGCTGAATTGTAAACTGCACAAACTTAACTTACAATTTAAGAACATTAGACACACCATTTCTTCTTCAAAGAAAAGGCCATTGAAAACTTTTATTTCCTCTGGCAATGATACACTATCGTTCCAATAGCTTAATAAAATAAAGTTAGAGTCCCTTTAATGAAGAGAAGCTTAGTTAATTAGAAGCTTGATTAAAGTCTATAGCCCCCCCCCAAAAGGGATGTTCTGTTATTCAAACAACTTGTTTTGCAGACTTTCACCTGCCTGGCTGGTGAAAGTATTACCTATATAATTCAGACGGTGGACATTTGTTTATACAGAATATTGGGGGTAGTGGTCTGTTCTGTGAAAGCAAAGCCAGCTGTCTTCTATGACAGTTGAGAAGATCCAGAGTCTGCACAGAAGGATGGTCAAGGCTATGATCAGGAACCTCTATTGGATATGTGACAAATCAAGATGATAGCTGATAGCCACACAATCAAAAGTACTGTCTGCTTTCTAGTACACGTTGTGAGCTTTGCATGCATAGTGAAAGCCGTCCTTGAGATTTCTGGACTCCACCAACGGGCATCCTTGTTGGTGATTGCCTCTTATGTGCAATCTCTTCCCAGCCTATCCAGGCAACATAGGTAGAGACATAAGTAGACCATAAGTGTAGAGCAGTGGTTCTCAACCTTTTTAATGCCGTGACCCCCAACCGGTCGTAGGTTGAGGACTACCCAACTACTCGTAAGTCGAGGACTTGGGTCGTAAGTAGAGGACTTTCCCTGCCCGGGAGTGCTGCGCATGCGTGGTGCCGCCCCCTGCGCCGGCTGAGGCAAGCGGCAGAGACGGAGCAGGCCGACCACCAGCTGGGCCACCACCAGGCCCAGCCCAAGGGAGGTAAGGCACCCGGCGGGCCCCACACGCGCCAGCAACCCTCCCTGCGCCCGCCAGCCTCCACCTCCCACCCCTGGCCCTCTTTTACTTACATTTTTAGTAGTTGCTCAGCAGGGAGGAGTGGAAACTTCCAGACAGCTCGCCTTCGCTGCAGACAACTTGCAGCACCGTTTGCAGAATGGGACTTTTGGCGGGATGAGCAGGGCAGAGACAGCCTGGACAATTCCTATTGGCTTTTGAAAGCCAATAGAATTAGGCTCTATTCAAGAGAAAGTATTCTATTGGCTTTCAAAAACCAATAGAATAAAAGGAGTAGCACAGCTAAGGAAAAGGGGGGAAAAATGGTGGAGTGTGTTGTTTGGCGACCCCCGTGAAATGGTCGTTCGACCCCAAATGGGGTCGCAACCCACAGGTTGAGAACTTCTGGTGTAGAGGATTCCTCTGGTTCAACTGCCTGGCTCAGTTCATGCTCATAGTCCTGAATTTGGGTTATGAAAATACAGTTATTATGTGTTCCTAGAACAGGTTGTGTTTGATTTAATTGATTTAATTTAATAATTGCGAACAGCTCAGCCCTAGATTAATGTGTTGATGAACTTAGTCCCTCCATTTCTCATTTTTATAATTTATGGCTAAAAATAATTTCTTTACTTAGGAAAAAAAAGGCTGATTACTATTTTTTATAAAAGCTGAGGGCCTAACAAGTAGAAATTAAGATCCTACTACTTCTTCATTGAGATCACTGTGTTTTCCTTTTTAGAATAAGAGCAGAGTTGAGTTTCTAAACACCCTCTCACTGCTGATCTTATAAACTTGAGATTGGAACTAAGGTAATTTAATTTATTTCTGTCCCACTTTTTATTATTTTTATAAATAATTCAAGGCAGTGAACTTGCCTAATACACCTCCTTCCCTCTATTTTCCTCACAACAAACACCCAATGAAGTGGATTGGGCTGAGAGTGACAGACCCAAAGTTACCCATCTGGGTTTCATGCCTAAAGTGGGACTAGAACTCACCATCTCATGGTGATTGGCCTGAAGGCACCCTGCTGGCTTTCATGTCTAAGACAGGACTAGAACTCACAGTCTCCCAGTCTCTAGCCCAGTGGTTCTCAACCTGTGGGTTGGGACCCCGTTTGGGATCGAAAGACCATTTCACGGGGGTCGCCAAACAACGCAGTCCGCCATTTTTTCCCCCTTTTCCTTAGCTGTGCTACTCCCTTTTATTCTATTGCCTTCTGAAAGCCAATAGAATAGACTCTCTTGAATAGAGTCTAATTCTATTGGCTTTCAAAAGCCAATAGGAATTGTCCAAGCTGTCTCTGCCCTGCTGAGCCCGCCAAAAGTCCCATTCTGCAAACGGTGCTGCACCAGTTGAGTAGTTCTCAACTTACGACCGGTTGAGTAGTCCTCGACTTACGACCGGTTGTGGGAGTCGCGGCATTAAAAAGGTTGAGAACCACTGCTCTAGCCTGATGCCTTAACCCAGGGGTCCCCAACCTTTTGGGCACCAGGTTCTGTGGAGAGATATTTTTCCACGGATCGGAGGGGACATGGTTTTGTGTGCTGCCTGCATCCCGCGGATGGGACTTTGCTTGTTTGTGCGGCCTGGTTGCTGGCATGCTGCGGTCCGGTACTGGTCCACGGACCGGGGCTTGGGGACCCCTGCCTTAACCATTAAGACCAAATTTTGACCCTTCATATAAAACTGAACTTGGTCTTGCAGCCATTTTATATCTAGATGGATACTTAAATCCTCGCTGTGTCTTTACTGTGCACCGAAATAGGAAAAAAATAGCGGTGTAAAAAAATCTCAACACATTACTATTTATTTATCAATCAAATAAGTCCTGTGGAAATTTCCCAAAAGAGGACCATGCAGGAAGCTGGGTTAGCAATTCAATTGGCAATTAGTTTTACTTTTAAGAAATTGCCCAGGAGAGCAAGCACTGTGACAAGTATGCATTGCAGATGAGTGGGAGATCAGCTGCTGGCTTTGTCCCTTGAGGCAGCATCTTGAGTGCCTGGGAAAAAAGAATGGGAGACAACGCGATAGAAATGGAGAAGTAGCATAAATGTGGGCCTTTAAAAAGACAGTACTGTACAACTCTGTGAGTTTCTAAGTACAAGTAGCCCTCAACTTATAACCACAATTTTACTACTAAGCCAGTGTCATACTCAATTTTACAACCTGTTTTTTGATACAGTTCTTAAGCAAGACATTGCAGTTGCAAGTGAACCATGCAATCATTTAGCAATTCTGGCTTCCCCCATTGACTTTTCTTCTGATAACCCCCTCAACCTCCCTGACAACCACAATCGGTCAATTAAAAAGACACTTGATGGGCTTCATCCTACTCTGGGTTCCCTAGAACCATTGGCAAAACCAGATCTCCAGGGCCTTGCAAAAGAGTACCAAAGTGGAGATATAAGATTATAAATAGCAATTAATAGTAATGGTTATCCATAACCTTTAGTATTGGGGTCACCAAATGATAGGTGGCTGATTCATCTAGAGCTGTGATGGCGAACCTTGTACAGACTGAGTGCCGCCTGCCGCTCGGCTCATGCCCGCATTCCAACCCCCACCCCACCACCCGCCCCTATTCTGCCCCCTGCTCCACCCCCCCACCCCGCTTTCCCACACAATCACCTACCGGCTCCATGGCCTGCCACAGCAGATCACCCAGGCGGCCCTGCAGCACCATGGCTGCCATGCCCTCCACCCGTACCCTGTAGAATCATCTATGTGCGATGAGGCCTGAGGGCGGAGTCTTGTTCTGTTGCCCAGCTGCTATGTCCTTGGCTGCGCTGCTCAGTGCAGGGCCACTCCCAGGGGGCGATTCTCCTCCAGGGGGCTGCGGGGGGAAGTGGGGCTGGGGCAACAATGTGCATGCCCGCAGAGAGGGCTCTGAGTGCCTCCCCTGGCATGCGTGTCATAGGTTCACCACCACTGATCTAGAACGTAACTTTGTTTTTAAAGAACACTGCTATCCACTTACCTGTTGGAGGACAATGTTCCGTTGATCAAAGAGGTTCTCTATATTTGGTTAAAAAAAAAAACCTCTTCCAGAGAAGCCATGTTTTGTTACCCTAAGCATTAATTGCCTTAACTCGGTCATCTATAATTATTGTCATAATGATTGATTAATTGACAAACTGGCTGTTCTAGTCATTGTTGTTAAGGATCATCTTTCAGGCAAATTAATCTTGGTACTCAACTGCTTTGAAACTCATCGAGTTTGGTACATTTTGACCCAAAAGGGTTGTCCTGGTACTCATTGTTTGTTTGGTACTCAACGCACAAGCTAGAGCTTGTCATTATCAGCTGCCTTGTGACTCACTACATTATTTCTTACGGGAAAAAAATGTTTGGTACTTAACTGTTTTTGGTACTCATCACACCTGGAACCAATTAACGATGTGTACCAAGGTACCATTGTATTTATAACATAGCCTATTTAGAGCTAAGGGGACAGAGATAATTACTTAAAGACAAATAGAAATCCATTCAAAACATACAGGCAAATATTAATAAAAAGGAATTAATTTTTTTTGTAGTGCTATGAAGTGAGGGAATCTGAGATTTTCCAAGTCTTTACTGCATAATTTTTAACAGGATTGTCTATTGTAAAAGAAGGCTTTCAGCATTTCATAAGTACCTTTTAAATTTATTCACATAGTGCAAATCCATTCAATGCCGTTCTGTAATGCGTAGGAATGTGTACAAGCATTTTTTTCTTTAATGATTAAAGCAGCCTTGTGCGGTAGTTCAGTAGGATCCTGGGGGTTATCTTTGCCTACATGTGCCTGCATAGCTACCTTGCTTCAGAGGGGTTCCCAGTGAAGCTAAGTGGACATAAATGCTCAACCTTACAGCATTTACAAGGCAGCTGTCCAAATGTAGGAAAAGATGTGGCTGCTTTAATGATTCAAAGAGAAGTGTTTTTGCCCACATGTTACATTTGCAAAATATCTATTTTGACAGATTTGGATAATTCTAATAGGTTATGAGTTAGACCTTCCTGATACAAATCCACCATAGAAGAATTATTGAGAAGAAGATATATCCAATACAAAAAGATCCAGACCAGTTGTTCTCAACCTTTTTAATGGCGCAACCTCAACCGGTCGTAAGTCGAAGACTACCCAACCGGTCGTAAGTTGAGGACTTTCCCTGCCCGGGAGCGCCGTGCAGGCGTGGTGCCGCCCCCTGCGCCGGCTGAGGCATAGCTGGCAAGCGGCAGAGACGGAGCAGGCCGACCACCGGCTGGACCACCAGCTGGCCCAGCCCAAGGGAGGTAAGGCACCTGCCGGCCCCCACGCACGCCAGGAACCCTCCCTGCGCCCGCTGACCTCCCACCCCTGGCCCTCTTTTACTTACATTTTTAGTAGTTGCTTAGCAGGGAGAGGTGGAAACTTCCACACAGCTCGCCTTCGCTGCAGACAACTAGCAGCACCTTTTGCAGAATGGGACTTTTGGTGGGCTTTTGAATTAGACTCTATTCAAGAGAGTCTATTCTATTGGCTTTCAAAAGCCAATAGAATAAAAGGGAGTAGCACAGCTAAGCTAAAGGGGAAAAAAATGGCGGACTCCGTTGTTTGGCGACCCCCGTGAAATGGTTGTTCGACCCCAAATGGGGTCGCGACCCACAGGTTGAGAACCACTGATCTAGACAGTCTTAAAAACTGGGCCCCATCTAACAAAATGAAATTCAGTGGTGAGTCAACCTATTCTGCAAAGCACCTGAACGCAGGACAGAAATGGATGGAAAATAATCAAGAAGAGAACCAATCTAGAAACAAGGAGAAATTTCCTGGCAGTTACATCAGTTAATCAGTGGAACGACTTCCCTCTAGAGGTTATGAGTACTCCAAAACTGGAGGTTTTCAAGAAGAGAATCATTTGTCTGAAATGGTATAGTGTCTCTTGCTTGAGAAGGGGGTTGGACTAGAAGACCTCCAAGGTCACTTCCAACTCTGGTATTCTATTAATCTTTTTGTTTTGGGGGGGGGAATGGGGAAGGTTGGGCAGATTCTTGGAAGGCCATCCCTAAAGTCATCTCAAGCTTACATAGATGCCAACTTTCCTAAAGTAACCAAAGGATTTGGTTTTCCATTTTTTCTCTCCAGAAGCTGGGTATTTCTAAAACAGAGCAATCTAATGCTTGTCCTACTCATATTCCATTAGGTCATTCCTTTCAGGCAGCTTCTTTATTTCAGCATCTAGGGAATAATTTTTGTCAGTTCCAAAGCTTTTATTCTTGAAGAGAGAGAATCTTTAATTGTCCTTGCTTTTGGCTAGGGACCAAATCTGCCTCTCCTACCTCCCCTCCAATCACATTTGATTACCCATTTAGGTTTATTTATAAGAGCAAGTCCAAAGTTTAATCAAAAAAGATCCTCTGTACTTTACAATTGCCTCTTTCTTCCCTGAAATCCCTACAGTACCTTACCTGTGTTTTGAGTGAATACCGTCTTTCTTAACAGAAATCAGTGGGGACATTTTCTTTATGAACACCAAGAAGGTGTGTCTTGAGCTTTCTTGGGACAGCAAGTTGTAGATCAGTGGTTCTCAACCTGTGGGTCGGGACCCCATTTGGGGTCGAATGACCATTTCACGGGGGTCGCCAAACCACGCTGTCCGCCATTTTTTTCCCTTTTCCCTAGCTGTCCTACTCCCTCTTATTGGTGGCCACACCCACTTGGGGGTCACCACAACATGGGGAATTGTATTATGGGGTCACGGCATTAGAAAGGTTGAGAACCACTGTTGTAGATAGTAGGGGCTTCTTGGAACTACAGGTTGTCCTCGACTTACAATCATTCATTTATAACTGCTCAAAGTTACAAAGGCAGTGGGAAAAAAAAGACTTTTGATAGTTTTTCCCGTTTAGGACCTTTGCAGTCTCCCCATGGTCACATAATCAAAATTTGAACACTTGTCAACTGATTAATATTTATGACGATTGCAGTGTCCTGTGGTCATCTTTTTTTGACCTTCTGATCGGCAAAGCCAATGGAGAAGTCAGATTCACTTAACAACCATTATTACTAACCTTCTGTCAGCCTCCCTACCGGATTTCGCATGAAGAACACACCGACGAGATTCTTGAGTGGAATCAGCTCTGGTTTACTTCAGAGAATGCAATGACGGTTAACACAGACAAGCGTTGCACTAGCTCTGTGCTATACAAAGTTTGCGCTGGGAGCAACTGCCTCCTAGCGTTATTTAAGTACACTTACACTTTCACCCCACCCTAGGTGATTACGGACCACACCTTCACCACACCCGTGCTCATTACCCTACACCTGCACCAACCCCGTCTCCACCCTCCTGGCCTCCAATCAGCGTTTAAATCACTCTTCGAAGCAATTTTCTTCCTGACACCCTGTGTTAGTATTGCGATCCGCGGTTCGCCTTCCATCAGCTGACTTCAATTCTACCGCTGATCAGCTGTTCGACGGGCTTGAGGTGGATCTGCGCATGTGCGACAGTCCTGCGCATGTCAGCTCTTGCCCCGTAGCACCGCTGAGGCTCCGTAATATCGTTGGAAACTCTATACCCATGTTTGTTTGTGGAAACGCTGCGCCGTCGTACATTCTTCTCTCTCGGCCAGTAGGTTGGTCCCCCCCCGCTTGTGTGTCAAGCCCAGGAGGGCTTAACACCTAACACCTGCAGTGGTTCACTTAATAACTGGGGCAAGATCGTAAAATTTTGCAAAACTCACTTAACAAATGTCTTGCTTAGCAGCCCATTGGAGGAAAATTCCACTTAGGGTTAGGATTAGATCACCATGAACTCCTAGAGAAAAATGGACATCGCCAACAAACATGGAGTGCTTTGGTATAATTAGGAAGGACTGACTTTTCTAGCCTGCCCTATCTTATGTTTCCTGGTAAAATACATGGGAAAATCCCATCGAGGAAAATTCCATTTAGGGTTAGGTCACCATGAACTCATAGAGAAAAATGGACATCGCCAATAAATGCAGAGTGCTTGGGTATGGTTAGGAAGGCACGGACTTTTCTAGCCTGCCCTATCTATGTTTCCTGAGAAAATCCCATTCCCATCCCATTCCACTTAGGACAGTGATGGCGAACCTTTTAGAGACCGAGTGCCCAAACTGCAACACAAAACCCACTTATGTATCATCGGGTGCTGGGTAGGCATGGCCCATTGGGTGGGCGTGGCTGCGCTGGTAACGGCAGACTGGGTGGGACTAAAAAGTTCAATCAATCAATTACAACTTTGCGTGATCTTTTTTTTTCAATGCAAGAAGTTGAAATTGATTGATTGAACTTTTTTTTTTTTTTGGCACATGGCAGCGGAGGCCTAAAACAAAAAGGTTTTATAAAACCCAGCTGAAGGCCTAGGACTGGGGCGACGGTGCGCATGCCCACAGAGAGGGCTGTGCGTGCCACAGGTTCGCCACCAAGGGTATAGGTTCTCCTGCTTAAGTGGGGGGCTAGATTGGAAGACCTCCAAGGTCCCTTCCAGATCCTATCCTATCTTATTCTATCCTATCCTATCCTATCCTATCCTATCCTATCCTATCCTATCCTATAAAAGCAAACACGTTCTGTCATGTCTTTCTTTATTATTAATTTTTTGGAAATCTTATACGTTAACTCATAAATCACCAGCAACTATGGTTATACATGCGAATATAAAAACTATATAAACTGAATATAATCAGCTCTTTTATTGACAACCATTGAGAGTGAATAATTCAAAACGCCTCTTTCCGTAAGAGTAAATTGGAATCTGGTTTTGATATGGCTTCTACTCCTGTGGTGCTGGTGGAGTATTACATATCCCTTTTGAAGGAGTTTATTGTTTCCATCCCATATAGATTTTTGTGTTGACACTCAGCAATTATTTTGTTATTAAGCTGTGTGGCAGCTGCTTAAAATGAAAAGTGATTTTTTCCAAGCACGATTCTCACACAGTTCTCTTTAGCAAGATTTATTGAATGGGCTTTACTACTATTAACATAATGGCCTCCTGAATCTTTATCAGTTGGGGTGCCCTCTCTTATATTTGTCTTCATTCTACTGCAGACTATGAAATGAATCACTAGGAAAGCTTGCTATTAGCTGGATTCCTGAAAAAAAATACTGCTCCCCCCCTTTTTTTTTTAAAGTTGATATTGCTAGTAAAAATCTCAGTGAAGGTTTCTGGCTTAATGTTGTTGGTTGTATATAGTAGCCCATCTTTTCCATTTTTTTTTTAAGCATATAAAGTTGTTTGCCACTGCAAAAAACTTCCATTGATTATTAGAGATAATTACAATAGCATTTAGGCTTATATCCCCCTCCCACAGTGCTTTACAGCACTCTCTGGGCGGTTTACAATGTAAGCATTATTTTGCATATTGCCTCCCAACAATGTGGATGCTCATTTTACTAACTTCGGAAGAAAGGAAGGCTGGCTCAGGAATTCTGGGAGTTGAAGTCCACGAGTCATAAAAGAGCCAAGGTTGCCTACCCCTGTTCTCGATGAAAGCATGTAAATTTATTTCAGAGGAAGCACTGCCCTTGGCTTTTGAGCAGAGAACAAATAACTCAACTCTATCCAACACACTTTCCTCCTCCTATTTTCCCCACAACAACAACTATGTGAGGTGATTTGGGCTGAGAGAATGACTGACCCAGCTGCCATTCCTGACTAGGACTCATGGTTTCCCGCTTTCTAGCCTGGTGCCTAAATTCTTTAAGAGTTTGTAAAATCCCAAAGGCAGATTTATTCAGATTTATTATAACATTATAATAAAGAGGGGGAAAACAGCTTTCTTATGGCTGTTAGAGGCTAGATTATATGAATGTAGTGTTCAGTGCAACTCCATTTATATATACAACATGTATGTATATCTCCAAAGGCTAAAAGAACAAATCCGGCAGAATATGCTGACACTCCAAGAAATGATTTACCAACTGGAAACTAATTTTGCAATTTCAAATTTTCCTTCATGCTGCTCGGTAATTTATTCTAAGTCTCCATAATCTTCTCAATATAGAGTTCCTCAGCTGAGCATTTAATAACATTCACCACCAGAGGTATTGCTACAACTAGTACTGTGTTATGCATTATAGTTTTTTGTTTATTAGCTCAATTTATGCTCTCTCTCTTAACCCACAGGGCACTCAAGATAAGCAGTCATAAAAATGAGACAACATATGAACAATTTAGAATTCAGAGAATGGGATGGTGGTGGCATTTACATTATTTATTAATCTAGCCACATTATCAAGTGGATGAAGCAGAAGATATTTTACTTGTATTATTTTCAGAAAGGTAAGGTCCAATGGATAGTGTCTTAATGGGACCTAAGAACTTACAGAATAATAGAGTTGGAAGGGATCTGGGAGATCTTCTAGTTCAACCCCTACTCAAGCAAGATACCCTATATTATTCAAGACAAATGGCTGTCCACTTCCCTTCTTAAAAATCGCCAGTGATGAATCCCACACAACTTCTAGAGGCAAGCCACTGTTTAATTATTTTTACAATCAGAAAATTTCTCCTTAGTTCTAAGTTGGATTTATCTTTGATAATGTTTCCATCCATTACTTCTTGCCCTTTGGTGCTTTGGAGAATAGGTCTTATTTGTGACAGCCTCTCAAATATTGAAAGCTTTAACTGAGACCCATGCTCAGGATATTGGTATCTTTAGAGACAGAATAACAGTTGGAAGGGACCTTGGAGATCTTCTAGTCCAGTGGTTCTCAACCTGTGGGTCGGGACCCCATTTGGGGTCGAATGACCATTTCACGGGGGTCGCCAAATTTCATGCTGTCCGCCATTTTTTTCCCTTTTCCCTAGCTGTCCTACTCCCTCTTATTGGTGGCCACACCCACTTGGGGGTCACCACAACATGGGGAACTGTATTATGGGGTCACGGCATTAGAAAGGTTGAGAATCACTGTTCTAGTCCAACCCCCTATTTGAGCAGGAGACCATATACCATTCTGGACAAATAGTTCTCCAATCTCTTTTTAAATACCTCCAGTGAAGGAGCACCCACAACTTCTGGAGGCAAGCTGTTCTACTAATTAATTATTCTGACTATCAGGAAATGTTTTCTTAATTCTAAGTTGGATCTCTCTTCAATAATTTGTTCAATGAGTTGTTCAAGAACTGAACAAATAGAAGGTTTCGAATGCCTGGCCGTGTCTTTATCCAAAAGGTGTAGTAACAAAATATTATGTTAGAAAAGCCTTAGTCATTTTCCTTGCATGGACTGCTTTCAAGCAAGTGGAGAATGGCTTTTGTTATTTTTGGGCTCCTCTATCTATGAAGGGAAACCATGCATCTCTCTGAAAGAGAGAAAAACTTTTTAAAAAACTTGCACGGTCATAAAAATGTTAATGGAAGAAAGAAACTAAAAATGATTGTTGTGTCCTTGTTTAAAATTCGTATTGGACCCTCTACAAGGGCTTTAAACATCAGAGAAAAGGTACTTTTTGAAATATGCTAATCTTAAATTCTATAATGCAACTCGTTTTTTTTCTAAAATCCTTTGCACAGTTTTTGAACATATTTGGAATAATGGAGCTTCAGCCTTTTCTTTAGGACTTTTGTCTGAGCAAACTTTTGTGCCTTTCTCTCACCACCATTTGTAGACTCTTTCTATACGTATGTGTGTCTGTATGCGCGTACACATATTTTCGAGTTAGTTTTTGATTCCTGGTGATGGCTCGGACAAGTTCCAGCAGTTTTCTTAAATGTTTTCAGAATTTTTGCATTCCTTCTTTCCTAGAGAGTAGCTGGCCCAAAATGATCCAGTTGGCTTTATGACTATGGTGGAACTAAAACTCACTGTCTCCTGATGATTGGCCCAAAGTCATCCAGCTGGTTTTCATTCCTAAAGCAGGACCAGAACTCATAGTCTTCTGGTGATTGGAAATTTCCAAAGTCACCCAGCTGGCTTTCATGCCTAAAGTGGGATTAGAACTCACAGTCTCTGGTTTCTACCCTGTTCTCTTAACTACTGCATCAGACTGGTCTCCACTGCCAGACAAAAATCTGTTATGTTGCTTGCACACTCAGCCAGATGTTCAGACTGGATCTGACATTTTTATCCTCCTAACAAGTCCTTTCCAAGGACCTAGCATGGGCAGATGTTCTAGTATGATGGTTCTAAAGATGTAATCTCAGAATGTAAGCTGTTCCAAGTAAAGTTGCTTTTTGCAATTGACTGATGGTGATTTTGTCAAAACTGATGGTATTCAAGTGGTACTCCAGATGTTTTGAGATAGCACTCATGGTGCCTATTACTATTGGTACTAGCTTTGTTTTCTTTTGCCACAATCCTCTACTTCTGCTTATAGGTCTTTGTATTTTGTGATTTTCTCCAGTTCTTTCTCTTCTCTTCTGCTGTCTCCAGATACTGCCACATCCTCTGTCCAGACTTTTTGTCTTTTTGACAATTGTTAAATCTGGGGTGTTATGTGGTAGGTGCATGTCTGTTTGAATTCTAACAATTATTGAATAGCCTAGTGAGAGATCCCAATGTTGGTGAAATTTCTTAAGAGTAGGAATTCTAAACAAAAATCTGATGGCAGTCATAAAAAAATAACTTTCGGTCTGCAGGGTGGCAGTTCATGACTCTTCCCTTGATTTCATTGGATATGTGTTGTACAAATTCTGTTCTTGCTGCATGTCGTGTTGTTAAACTTGGTTTATTTCTCATTTTCTGCCAAATTAAAAAAAAAAGTGGGTAAAGCATTTGTGGTTCTCAAAACCTGTAGCCTTTATGAGGAAGTGATTCAAACTGAATTACTTTCTCAACTCCATGGGAAGGTAATACCGACTGGCTATAAAAACAAGTTTTATTTACTGTAGTAAAAAAAACAACTTGATTACTTTCTGCTACTCCTTGCCCCTTCCTGTGCAAGTCTGACTTGTCCTTATTTTTTTTTCCTCTTAATAAAAGCGGCTGTTTATCAATAAAACAAGTGTTATAACCTTTCGCTTTGTGGGCTATGAATGCTTAGCCTTTGCATTTTTATTTATTTTGTAAATAACCCTCTTATTAAAATCCAGAGTTCCTGTGGGGTCTCCTGTGACCACATGAGAACAATACGCTTAGCAAAAAAAACTCATGTGGTTACATGAATCCCTGGCTTGTGTGCGTTTTCTGCTGGAGAACATATATCTGTCTGAGATTTCAGATTCATTGTCTGATTGCATGGCCCTTTTATATCTGAAAGAATGACTGTTTTATATTGCCCATAAGATTTTGTACTGAGATACATTGCCTTGTTTTTCTGTTTGTTTTGGTCCATGGCAACGGATTCGAGTCATCTGGGTTGTTAGCATCTTTATGGGAGAAAACTGCAGATTTGCAAAGTAATATACAACTTGGACATGTTTTTAATTCCATTTCTTTACTTTGCTGCTGGCCTTGAACACCCCATGATGCTGTGAGGTCCCTGACCCACTTTGCCCATTGAGTGAGTTGACTTCAGAAGTTATTGTTTTATTTGTCTACGGAGATTCTCAGTCACCCAGCTCATGGTTATCCCAACCATGGGATTATTTATTTATTTATTTATTAAATTTATATGCTGCCCATCACTTTGATAAGACAACCTTTGGGCAGCTTACAGATCATAGTTAATCAATTAGCTTTTGATCTGGAAAAACAGATTTGTGGGTTTTTTCCACTATAGCTGAAGTCTGGGCACCTGTTCCTTGATTGGAGACAGTTCTTCATCATCTTGAGGTCTCCTTCTTCAGAAGCGAAGAAGCTACAGGTGGTCCTTGACTTAGCATCACAACTGGGACCACAATTTCTGTTTCTGGGCAAGGCAGTTGTTAAGTGAGGCGTGCCTGATTTTACAACCTTTTTTGGCACGGTTGCTAAACAAATCACTGCAGTTGTTAAGTGAATCTTGGCTTCCTCCATGGACTTTGCTTGTTGGAAGCCAGTTGGGAAGGTTGCACGTGGTGATCACATGACCCTGGGACACTGCAACCATTGTAAATACATGCCAGTTGCCAAGGGCCCAAATTTTGATCATGTGACTAATGCTCATCAGGGTGAAGACCAGTCGTAAGGCACTTTTTTCAGTGCTAATTGTGAACAGTTGCTAAATAATTTGTTGTACGTTGAGGACTATCTACGCTGGTTTGCCACTGCTCCTCCCTTACTTTTTGACACTACAACATGTAGCTTTTTTTTCTTCTACATTTTCCCTTTAACAGCAGTGAAGAAAGGACAAAGGAGGGGATGAAACATTAGTTTACCTGCTGTTTTTAGTGCTCCCCTGCTGATTAGCTGGGAGGAATCCTAGCCAGCTCGAGGGGAAGCTGAAGACTGCTGGCATTGCAGAATAGTCTGGTTTGGGCTATAGTAAGATCATAGATAGAAACATTATAGATTATATGGCTAAGAAGTTTACATTTAAAACATTGCAATAATGCTAACTACACAGAAGATTTAACTGGGATGGCTAGCTAGGATAGAATAGGAGGGATCCCTTAATGTGGAGGTAGGTATCAGGTTTACAACAGCTGATGTATTATTCATTAGAAAAAAAGACAAAGTGGAGAATAAGATAGAAGCGTATAAAATTGCACAAGGCATAAAGAAAGTGCTTATCATTTTTTCCTCCCTGTATTAACACTAAATGAAGCTAAATCTTAGGAGAACCAGAACAGATAGAAGACGATGATTTGTTACATTTTAAATTTTGCTAGCACAAGATGTAATGATGGTTACCAGAAGGGATGTTGCAGGTTGTTCACTCCAAGCCCTTGCTCAGTTAAGGAATGTATTAAGTCATTTGGCGACATATGGCCAAAGCCTTCAAGAAGAAAGAGTTTAGTCCAGAGATGTCCGAACTTGGCTATTTTAAGACTTGTGGGCTTCAACTACCAGAATTCCTTAGCCAGCCAACTCCATTCTGGGTGTTGAAGTCCATAGGTCTTCAAGTTGCCAAGTTTGGAGACCCCTAGGCTAGTCAGTCTGTCACATGGCTAAGTAGCTCTTCCTGTTAGGGCAGGGGTAGGCAACCATGGCTCTTTTATGACTCGTGGACTTCAGCTCCCAGAATTCCTGAGCCAGCATGGCTCAGCTTGGAAATCTCTCCTTTCCCCTCAGCATGGCTGGCTCAGGAATTCTGGGAGTTGAAGTCCACGAGTCATAAAAGAGCCAAGGTTGCCTACCCCTGTGTTAGGGTCTTCTTAAGCTAATGTATGGCCTGTGGGCACTCCATAGAGTCAGATAGATCCTAAAAGGAGCAATTTGGTGCATTGCTACAGTACATTTTTGTTCTGATCTATTAAAGCAGGGCCGTCCAACCTTGGTAACTAAGACTTGTGAACTTCAATTCCCAGAATTCCACATCCAGAATGTTTGCCTGGAAAATTCTCGGAGTTGATCCACAGGTCTTGAAGTTGCCAAGGTTGGACACCCCTGCATTAACAGATGATTTTATTTTACTTGTTTGTTTGTATCCTGCCTTTATTATTTTTTACAAATAATTCAAATTGGCAAACATATCCAGCACACCTCCCTCCTCTTGTTTTTCCCACGACAACAACTTGGTGAGGAAAGTTTGGCTGAGAGAGAGTGATTTGCCCAGAGACAAGCTGGCTTTCATGTGGTACTAGAACTCTCAGCCTCCTGGTGATTGGCCCAAAGTTGCCCAGTTGGCTTTCCTTGCTAAGGTGGGACTAGAACTTACAGTTTCCTTCTTTCTAGCCTGATGCCTTAATCACTAGGCCAGTCTAGCTCTGTTAGTTCTGAACACATGCACATATCTGCATTGCAGGTCCAAAATGCAACGAAGATGCATAACTCCATGTATCTTCTAGGGAAGGGGTAGGCAACCTTGGCTCTTTTATGACTTGTGGACTTCAACTCCCAGAATTCCTGAGCCAGCCATGCTTAGGAGAAAGGGAGAGGTTTCTAAGCTGAGCCATGCTGGCTCAGGAATTCTGGGAGTTGAAGTCCATGAGTCATACCCCTGTTCTAGGGTGTAATTCCTATAACAATTTATTTCCCCACTACCTAAAAGCAACAACAGTTATTTAGTGAAGGGCACACAAAGCTTACAAATGTAGGTTTCGTGTTTTTATAGACGTAAAGGAGCTGTATTTGTCAAACTCATAGAAAGTCATTTTGGGTCTAGGGAAAGCTATGTACAATTTCAATAATTAAACTGAGGAATCACAACATCTGCCAAGCTGAAACCATCGGTTAACATTGATCAGATAAAATATGGTGGCAAACTCAAGATTATTTCCACAAAGATGTGTGGAAGAAATGAGCCTTGTAATAAATTTTGAAACTCGGACTATTGAAGGGAATAGATTTGATGGAAAGAACTGAAGAGACTTCCTTTTTTAAAAATTTGATTTGTGCGCCATGCATCTTGTCTAGTAATGTATATTTTCTAATGCACATTAACTCAAGATCCTTTAGAATAAATAATTACAAACATTCTATGAGCAAAGATTCAAGAAGACATTTTAGACCAGGCTGAAATAGACTTGGAACAAGGCAAAATTATTTCATGTGAACAGAACTTCTTCGATGAGATACCAACTCCCAGGTTTAAAAATAGACAACTCAAATGTTGATTACATGGTGGATCTTTGCAAAGAAGAAAGATACTTTTAAAGTATTTTTTAAAGATTTTCTTGGATCTAATTTAAAGGCAGGTTATAAATAACCCAGGGGGTAGGACTAAATGAACTCTGACAAAATTGAGATGTTGAAATTGTGAAACTGCAGAGATGTATGCATTTAAAAAAATAAATTCAAGATGTATAATTTCAAAAGTGAAGAAAATATTCAACAGGGCCTTGCCTGTATACTGAGCCATGCAACAATTACTCTGTATACTCAGTATCACGGGATTCTACATTACAAAATCAGAGGATTTTTTAGTGTTCATATATAAATTGTGCCTTCAGGAAAGCTGTAGGCAAGAACATGGGCATCTTCACACAGCAAGCAAAGTCTCAAAGAGTAGAAAGTTATTTATTGATGTGATTTGCATGGCTGCTCGTCTTAAGTGCCACAACTCTGGATGGCTTGCAAAGCAATATAAAACTTGAAAAAGTAAAACCAACACTCAAGAAAAGAGATTTTGGCACTCCAAACTATATTCCCTAACCTATCAACAGTTGCAATCAGTGGGCTGCAGCCTCACCTGATCTCAGTGCTTGATTGAAGAATCCGCTTTTAAAGATCCCATAAGTTGGTGCAGGAGACTGACATACAATCAACAGATCTTGCTTCTTCAAGCAGAGGTAGCTCTTGCACTTAAGATCTTCTGAAGACTTGTAAAGGCTGTTTTGGAAGGCCTTTGGTGATTGATTGATATTGATGCTGAGTATTGGTTATTTTTATCCAAACAGATCTATATTTCATGGACATGTTTTATCGGTCATGCTTTGGTAAAGTGTTACCTTTGCTATAATGAACACTGCTGATAGCCATTTAGGCTGAAGGCTGTATATATAAACCTTACAAATAAATCAGAGTCTCAGTTTTTCTTTTATTTGAATAACAGAATTATTTGATTCATGGTCAAACATACCATCAAGTGCAAATTTCTCATTTTGATTGAGTTTGGATGCCAGTATGGTACACCATCAAATTAGTTGATGCAATTCCTATGCCAAAAAAAAAAAAAAAACTGTTTTCGTACACAGGGTAACTGCATAACTGAAGAGGTTGAAAAATACTCAGAAAGGGTCATTTCAATGGTAAACACAGAAAAGAAATCTAACAGTAGTGGCATGCATAGAAACGAAGCTTGAACATAATGATATGGAACATTCATCTATTCTGTCTCAACAGCATCATTCAAAAATTGGCAACCGCCACTCTTTCAAGTGTATTGGATGCCCTGTTGGGATGTTGGCAGATCAAACTGTAAGAAAAGAGCAGCATTGCAACTCTTTGTTTAATACATAACTCAGAAGATTGCCTTCTGGCATATTGTCTTCGCAGGAGATTGTCCAAATAAAGGAATGGTGACATTTTTACAAGGTTTGGAAAGTGTCAAGTTGTGTTGAAACTCTAGAAGATAGAAGCTCCAAGAGAGTAGCAGAAACTCCACTGCCTTGTTGAATATGAACAAAAGCCAGGCTAAGAAAGGGGAAGAATTCCAACTCTATCCCTGAAAAATATAATGGAAAGATTTATATATTATCAATTTAATATTTATTTATTTATTTTTTTAAAAAAAATCAAAACATTACTTTGAGAAGGAGTTAGAAGCTTTTCTCTGGATTTATATTTTTAGGTCAACAGACATGACAGTATCTTTAAGATTGACAGATAGGCTGGTCTGTCAAAACACAGCCTGGAAACAAAACTTAGATATAAGCATGGTGGACAGAAGCTTTCCAAACAATGGTAGGAAGATCATTAATATTGGGAAATGTCCTCTAAAATAGGGATGCGAACTAGTAAGGGAAATAACTAATTGTGATAGGCTGTTAGTATTAAATTATACAAGAAAATTCTTTGTGTTGCTAATAAAGGATAATATTTGTAGCTTGTAGTTGTTTCATTACCAAAATTAGGTAACATCATCAGTGCTAGTGCAAGAAAACAAGCTTCGAGAGCACCAAGGATCCCTCAATTCTATGTGTGTTATAGCATTCTTAAGTATATGGATTCATTTATATTCATGAATTTCTCCTGCACTATCAAAACCAGTGCAAAGGAATTGCCATAAATAGATTGAGGCTCTCTCAATGTCTCAGAAGATGCTGAAGAGAAAAGGACCAGGAATTCCAACAACTATATCCTTTCATAACCAAAGTAATGGATGCAGGAAGGGAAATGGATAATGATACTTTAATAGATCTGAGAAAAATCATTCCAGATGCTACATTCAAAAGACTTCTGAAAAGATAGACGTAACCAGTCCCTAGAAAGTCATGTTTAGAGAAACGTGGAATACAATTTTATATGCAGAGATCCAGAAGAACTCTAGGAAAGTAATTTGAAATGGGACTTCATGGCTCCTTAGTTAATGGTGCGTTTTAATAGTTTGAAACCTATATTGTAGATTTGGTATGATACAGAGAAATATAATTGGCCTGCTAACGAATGCTTGGTAGTTTGATCAGAATTTTGCTCATATTGGAAAATGTAATTAATTAAATATACTAAAAAGATGAATTTGAGATGACGGGGGTAAAACAGATTTACATCTGTAGTACAGCAAGGTAATGTTTCCTGGGCATGATATTCATCACTTTGTGGACTTAGACAATGAGCATTGGTGCTTAAAATTGGGTCTATGATCTGGTATTAACAAAGAAAACTAAGCAGGAATGTAACTGATTCTTGTAGTGGTTTTAGGTTTCAATCCTATTATTCGGAGAAAGGACATCTAATTAAACTTCACAAAGAAAAGGCTTAAATCTGTTGCATTAGGAAAAGAAATGTTTCTACTGATCATGAGAAGTGGCAGACCCCAAGTGGAATAAAAGAAAAAAAGAAAGCTAAGTTGTATTATAATGGAAATGTAAACTCACTGAAAGAGCTTGAAAATCATTAATGATTAAAGGAACCAGCAGAAAACAAAGCAGGAGCTAGATTTGGCATGATTAAATAGCATGGCATAGGGAAAATATTGACATGGCAAATGAGAGTTATTTGCAGAAAGACGTTCTATGGTTAGAAGTTTTACTGATCACTGAAAACTTCAGGTATGCAATATGCATGCAAATTTCCTAAAGCTTAGCTGAGACTAACGATTTAAGAGGGACCAAATATCACAAGCAATTCTTCTGGACAGTGTAGCTATCAATACAAGCAGAGATAATTGCGTTTTAAACATGGACAAGATGTTTTAATTCCTACAGAGACTCCTAATTCATTCTTCCAGTTTTTGCAGATGAGCCTCTGTTGGATTTGGGCTAACCTCTAAAGAAACCTCCCCCTCCCCCCCCTTTTTTTTTTTTTTTTGTTGACCTAGGAGAAACTGGTTTGGATTAGGAGGCCTGCCAAAGAATTTTGTACACTTCTAAACAAAGATGTTTAATTACACTTGAGTGCGACCTGAATCTAGCAATTAAGATTCAGTAGACAAAATAGCAATTACATCTTTTAAATGAGAGTAAGCTAAATGAATGCAGGTGGAGAAAGAGAAAATAGTCAGGGTAGTATACCTTTATTTACCTTTGAATTCCTTGTGAAAACAAGGGAAAATTGTGCTATTCTTTGTGCTCTTACTTTTTTAGATCATTCTTTATTTTTCAAATGCCCCCTTTGAAGGAAGAAAATAATCTTAGAAAGGGTGAGATTGGTGTTGATGAGGAAAGCTGTAACTGTATCATGACCGAATTCAATAGGGCCCAAAAGGCTTTGGCATACTGGATGGTAAATAATTAAAACTAGTAGGTAGCTTTCTTTTCTTGGATTGTAGAATACAGAAAGGAGCAGTGTGCTGAAAAATAAAGAGGAGATTAATTATAAGGAGGGGGGCAATGGCAAGCTAAGACAAGATCACGAAGGGTAAGGATGCTTAAGTAACCACAAAGATCAAAATAGTTTTAAGTAGTGGTTTTTTTTTTCCAATAGCTTCTGTAATGGACTTTGAGAGTAATCTTGGGAGACAGGAGAAAGAGCTGCAGTCAGGGCAACAATTAGAAAAAAAATATCTCAGCCCACATTCTGGACAAAGAGGATCCCTGGTTTGAAAGAGGGATCAAAGAGACCATCTACATTAAAACTGAACATTCCTCTCAGCAGAAGGGAAGGGATATGGCACTACCCATCTCCTGTTTACAACACAATCTGTTCAGCAGTTCCAAGAAGGTTCCATACCCATTTGTATTATTCAGGTGACCATGAGGGCACAGATAAACCTCCAAGTGGCCTCAAAAAAACACGACCAGATGACCGTGATAAATATAAATCCTTCCATTGCCACCATTCAGTCAGAACTGAAGTAATTTCTTGGATGAGAAGCGAAATGTCTTAAAGGAAAAACAAAGCCCAGTTGCCTTTTGAAAAAAGCATCTTTGGGACAACCATGACCTGGATGACTGAGAATCGCCATAGATATCTTAGTCCACAGAAGGAACGAGGGCAGGGAAAGCACCTCAGAAGGGACTTTCTCTAGTTCAGGGGTAGGGAACCTTGGCTCTTGTATGACTCGTGGACTTCAACTCCCAGAATTCCTGAGCCAGCATGGCTCAGCTTGGAAACTTCTCCCTTTCCCCTCAGCATGGCTGGCTCAGGAATTCTGGGAGTTGAAGTCCACGAGTCACAAAAGAGCCAAGGTTGACTGCCCCTGTCCTAGTTCTTTGGAAAGTAAAGGCAAGAGAAGAAAGAAGTACTTTGAGGCTTGCAAAATTCTTTTACTGTAACCTGCTATGGTTATCCCTGAAGACCCATTTCTTTTGGCACATCTCAATTGCCACTGGTGGCTATTAAATTCTAGAAGTTGTAGTTCCGCTGAATGTTAAAATTCCCAGACTAAAGAAGAGTCCTTTAAAGAATGATGAGTTTTTTCTTGATTTTGATGAAGCAAACAAGTTAGCAAACTAGTGTGTTGCCATTGCACACACTGTATTAAGGACTGTAACAGCCACTATGTAAGGACAGACACCAGCAGAGTACATCCATAAACGCTAACTAGCAGTCAGAAAATACAATGAAAACTTTCTGACGCATGGATTGATTCAACCACAGTTTCAATTTAGCATCTTAGATCAAGCCAAATCCAAAAACGTTAGGGAATTATTGGAAGTTTGGCATTCAGACAAATCAGCTATCAATAGATACAGAGATAAATTACATTTACATACTATTCAGACGAGATAAAAGTAAGAAGAAAACAAAAAGACCAGATCCTCTATAGCCAACACCCAAATAAACACCTCCAGAAGTGGTGAATGCTCCAACACTGGAAGTTTTTAAGAAGAGACTGGACAGCCATTTGTCTGAAATGGTATAGGGTTTCCTGCCTGAGCAGGGGGTTGGACTAGATGACCTTCAAGGTCCGTTCCAACTTTATTAAGTGGTTGGTCTGGTTGATGCTGCTACTGTAAACGTTTCTCTGTGTTTGTGTGTGTGTTTATGAATTTTTACATTGTGGCTTTGTGGCATTTTAATGTTGTAAGCCACCTAGAGTCAATGTGGGTGAGTTGGGTGGCTATATAAACATGTTTAATAAATACATAAATAACCATCTGGGATTTGAACTCTGTAAAGTTACAATATGGGCATCTTGAACAGGAAGGCTGATCTGCACTTTTTATGATGTTGGAATTCAGATAGATTATTGATTTATTTGACTTCATTGGAAAGAATCAGTCTTCTCAAGTTTAACATCATTTCATTAAAGAAATGTTTTTAATGTCACATCCTTGAGGAATAGAATAGTTTCAGAACATTGTGTGCTAGCTTGACTGTGTTTAAATCTGAATGTGTATGCTAATTAAATTATTTTGTAGAAGCTAATTTGATATATTGCATTTAATGAAGGCTTGCATCAGTTTGACAGACTCTCTTTTCCCTTTGCTTTCCTGTAGAATGCCATATTGACTTAAGACATATTTTTATGCAGCCTTCATTTTGCAAGGAACAACAGTCCTTGAAAGCAGTAGAGGCTTGATGAAGTGAGATTAAATTAGCTCATTGTAGCTGCAGATGTTCTGTTGTGCTACATTGCTGTTGATCTTGAATGTGAGGCAATCTGTCGCAAGGCAGGCAAAACTATATTTTAGTACTGTTTGGCCTTGGAGCAAGAAGTTGGATAAAAGAATAAGAAATGTTTTTTAATTAAGAATGATGTATTGATAAATCTTCCAGAATCACGTTGGGACATTATAGAACATGTATGCTGTAGAGCAGGGGTCTTCAAACTTGACCCTTTTATGTCTTGTGGGCTTCAACTCCCAGAATTTCTCAGCCACTTGGCTGAGGAATTCTGTGAGTTGAAGTCCAGAAGTCATAAAAGGGCCAAGTTTGAAGACTCCTGCTGTAGAGGATAGAGAGCAAATTTGATCTAGTGGTTAAGGCACCAGGCTAGAAACCAGACAACTGTGAGTTCTAGTTCTGTTTTAGGCATAAAAACTGACTGGGTTTGTTTGGGTCAATCACCATGAAACTTGAGTTCTAGTCCTCTCTAGGCTTGAAAACTGGCTGACTGACCTTGGGCCTGTCACCCTCTCTCAGCCCACAAAGTCAGGGTCAAGTCAGATAGTTGATTCCTTTCTTAATCAATGAATCACCCCTCAGTTGACTTGAAAAACTTGGAAAAGAGAAATAACTACCGTATATGCCGGCGTATAAGACGACTCCCGGAAGCACTAAACTCGGCGCCAAAGACGGGGGTCGTCTTATATGCCGAGTCATCTTATACGCCGGAAATACTGGTAGTTTCTGGCGTATAAGACGACGTTCTAGGAAGGCGGCTCGGCGATAAAGACGGGGGTCGTCTTATACGCTGGGTCGCCTAATACGCCGGCATATATGGTGTCTTGCTTAAACTGTGGGTGTCACCCTTGAAAGGATACAAGCTCTGCATAGTTCTTTTGTTATTTTTTATTAAAAATACATATTTGTTATTACTGTAAAAAAGAATTGCGATTAGCTAATTTATCTGTCCATTATAGACAGAACACAGCATCCCCCACCCCCTTTAACTAATTCTTATTTTGACTTTTCTTCCCTCCATCTCTAGGTTCTGGGAAAGTATCTCCTTCACTTTCTTTTGACGATGTCCTTGTTTGCTGAGTAACACAAGCAGGATTGGGAAGAATGGGTTGAAAATCAGGACAATATTGCAATGAGGAACAACTAGAAATTAATTAAGCCAAAAATCAAACTTATGTTTTGGGGAAATGGCCCCAAATCCTTAAACAAGCTAGAACTTGTCATTGTCAGTTGCTTTATCACTCACTACATTATTCCTTATGAGAAAAAATTGTTTGGTACTCATTATTTTTGATGCCTATCACGCCTCCTGAAACCAATTAACAATGAGTACCAAGGTACCACTAAGTGATTTAGTCAATATAACTGTCTACAAAACTCACCAAACTTTAAGATTACAAACTATGTCTACAGAAAGGAGTGAGGGTAAAAGACCGTAGGCAGGATATAATTGTTTCCATTACTTGAGGAGTGGTCACAGAGAAGGAGGGGATTGAGTTATTCTCCTAAGTACCTGAGGGCAAGACCAGAAATAATGGGTGGAAGCTTGCTAAGGAGACATCCAACTTAGAAGGGGACATTTTCTAACAGTGAGAACAATTATTCAGTGGAATAACTTGCATTGTAGAGTTGTGGATGCTCCCTCATTGGAGGTTTTTGAAAATAGACTGGACAACTATTTGAGATGGTATAATGTCTCCTGCCTTGAGCAGGAGGGTTGGACCAAAAGATATCTGGTCCTATGATTCTTTGTTCTGTAGGATCATTCTCAAATTGAGGAGTCATTGTGTTGTCATTCATATTGACCGTTATATAAACCAGTCAGTGAAAAGAATATTGAAAAGAGTGAGCAATCTGCTCAGTCCAGAGCAAGAAAAGGTACTTTCTTTTATCTGATTTTAACAAGGACATGATGTTTGCATGAGCCACACAATGGAATAGTTTCAGTTGTGTAGAAATTAAATAGTATTAATTGTGGGACAGTGTTGAACAAAATGATCATTAACAACAATTGAGTGCACTATTTATTTTGATGAGTTTTCTTAAAATATATCAAATGAAAAGAGAAATTTGGAAAAAAAAATGGGGTGGAGTATGTTGTTGTGCTTATTTCCATACCAGGTGATTCAAAATTGTGTGTCTTTTTTTGTGCAGTCATTTCAGCATTGTTGTACAGTGTTCTTGGTTTCGCGCACTTCCATTAAATCCTAAGGGAGACATCACTGCCCATTTATATCCCATTTTTCTTCTCAAATGACTATTCAAGACAGGTAACAAAGATTAAGTATAAAATATAGTTTTAAAAAATAAACTAAAATCAAAACTTGGCACCTCCATTTAAGCAAGTTTGCGGAAAGGGATGCATTTTAAGAAAATTTCTAAGTGAAGAGTAGGAGCCAAATAATTACCAAGGGACTGTCTATAGAGATTCTGAGTCATCTAGGTCATGGTTGTCCCAAAGGTGCTTTTTAAAGAGGCAGCTCGGCTTCTTTTGTTTTTTTCTTGAAGATATTTTGCTTCTCATCCAAGAAGCTCTTCAGTTCTTCAGCATCATCCTTCCATTCTTCACCATTGATTCAGAACTGAAGAAGATTCTTGGGTGAGAAGCGAAATGTCTTCAAAGGAAAACCAAGTCCAATTGCCTCTTGAAAAAAACACATTTGGGATTCCTAAGGCAACACATTTCTTCACTTGGGAATGATATAATGGATCATGTCAGGTAAAGTCTCTACAACAGTTTTGTCAAACTTACAACATCACATGATATGTCGCGATGTATCATGATATTTTTGACATTGCCGGCAATAAGATGGGCTTGATAATGCATCCAGCCCACGGGCCGACAGTGGCCTTGATAATGCATCCGGCCCATGGGCCGGCAGTTTGACACCCCTGCTCTACAAGGTACCTAGACAGGATCATAAGGTAGGTGTGTGTGTGAAGTCTGTAATAAAGTATCTTCATCTTCAAGCCTGCAAGAATAGAGCAGATTTATTTATTTATTTATTTAGTACCCTGCACCCCCATTACCTGTATGTATATACAGAGAAAACCATTTTTCATTGTTTTAGCTTTTTTAAAAGTCAAATTCTTGAACATCTATGTAACATAATCTCAGTGGATTATGAAAGTACATTTTTCCCTTCTAGGTTAAAATGCTAAACGCAGTAGAAAAACATTTGCAAACTTTTGTCTGGAAAAAAGTCCACTTTGCAGGCAGCCCATTTGGCATATGCTTGAGGCATCATCTCAGCATGAATATTTATAGTAAGAATACATTTATGGTGCAGCAGATAGGAAAGGTTAAGGAGAGAATATGATCTCCAGCTGCCCTGCCCCCAGGGCTATATATTTCACCACCTGAAAAGCAAACTGTGGGCTTTGTTTGCAAATGGGAAAATGCATTGGGGAAATTAGTATAATTTCTGAGTATTTCTGTAACATCAAAATATACATAAACTCACTTGCCCCTGTTGCAGAGGTGATGGGTACGTTTTCCTGTTGCTTGCATCACATTTTAAAAATGTCCTTGGGCTCTTTCACAGTCCCATAATAATCCCTCTTCTTTTGCAGGTGTGCTGAGAGGAAAAAATAAATTTCGCCTCACACTTCCATTCCCACACCTTAAAGCAAATTGCAGTCCCTGCAATCAATCTGTAATAGGTTGTTTCTTGCTGTCAACAGACAACAAATTTCCAGCTTCTCCTTTTGTAACGATTTTAAGTGTAGTGGTGCTGTCGGACATTACTTCCAAATCATCTCATTCAGCTGGGTAGGGAGGCAAAATGCTTTTTTTCTTTTTAACTTTATAAAGGAAAATACGGTAGCCTCATTTGAGATTTCTGCAATTGTTACTCTAATGCAGTGGTGGCGAACCTATGGCACGGGTGCCAGAGGCGGCACTCAGAGCTCTTTCTGTGGGCATGTACACCATCGCCCCAGTCCTAGGCCTTTAGCTGGGTTTTATAAAACCTTTTCGCTTTAGGCCTCCGCCGCCATGTGCAAAGAAAAAAAAAGATTCAATCAGTCAATTTCAACTCACGGGGGAAAAAAAAGGTCTTGCAAAGTTGGAATTGATTGATTTTTAGTCCCACCCAGTCTGCCGTTACCACCGCAGCCACACCCACCCAATGGGTCACACCCATCCAACACTTGACTATGAATAAGTGGGTTTTGCGTTGTAGTTTGGGCACTCAGTCTCTAAAAGGTTCGCCATCACCTAATGGTTTACAGTCTTTCAGGATAGCTTCCAGAAGAATTTTCGGCCCTGAGCCCTTTTAATTTAGAAAATGGAACAACTATATCCGTTGATTCAATTTGTGTGGCGGCTGGTCTCACCAAGTGACTCCAGGCAGTAAACAAGAATTTTTTTAAACAATTCAAAATTATTAAGATATTTAAATTTAGTAGCTGGAACAGTGGGGTTGTACAAAGAACCAAAACTCACAGTTACAGTTGATTGGTTGGGAGAGGGTGGGCTCCTGCATGAGGCAATCTGCACTGTGATTGGTTGCTTTTGGTGTGAAGGGGGAATTTCCCTTTTTTCCCACTTTTTTCTTCTGTGTGCTCTGTAAGTTACCTGACAATTTAACTGATGATGTAGTGATGTGCCTGACTATTTTATTTGATGTAAAATACATTTATATGTAAAACTACAAGTTCATGTCAGTGTCTCTGACTCCCATTTGGATACCTGCTAAACAATTAAAAACAACTGCATTAAAATGCATTATTTTCTCATTGTATAGCAGCTGAGAATAAATCACACATCTTAATCACTAAATTAACCAAGAGACAAGCCCCGCACTCACATTTCTGCCGTTTTGCAGGATTAAAGTTGAAGGGAATCCACAAAAGAAATTCAAACTAAATTCTAAATCCCTCTGAGAAGAAGAAAACAGAAGCATCTTTTGCTGGAGCAGGCAATGTTTGGGTAAAGGAGGACAGATGTTACTATAGTATGCAAAGCTTTTAGAGCTGGACAGTTTTTGGGAGTGTGCTCAGATAAGCATCTACTTGCAGCTCATTAAAATGTGTCTTCTGCAATTGCATAGCACTGACAAAAGATGCAGTTGCTTTAAAGAGTTTGCTCAGGTGCTACTTGAGCACACCAACGCATCCTTTCCCTTTCACAGTCCCACACAGCATCAACCTTTTTATCTAGAAACAAAACAGCACCGTGCTTTTCAAACTGTTAAAGTCCATTACAATAATAAATCAGAAGTAGACTTCTTGGAAGGAAGAGGATAGCCAAAAATCACCTTTCTGATAAAAAATGTTAATAAAAGGAGCAGCATTTATGAGCTGGACTGAAGTAAGATTTAAATTGGGGTGAGATGAGTGAGGAAAGAGGTTGGTTATGCAGATGGAGTTTACATGTGACACAAATTACAAGTTCTTTATTAATTAGCAACTGTAAAGTGCTAAAATCCATTGTGTTTGTGGAGTCCTTTTGAGATAGCTTGAAAGCATCTGATGTGTGTGAATTCAGCAATATCTCAATTGTGTGGTACTCAAATTTGTTTTTTTTTGCTAAAATGGTTACTTCCAAACTAATGTTCTGAGAGGCTGAAATGTTCTGAGCACATTTTGGGATTTTTTTTAGGCCTGATATCAAACTTCTGTCCTTTACTTCTTATGAGCAAAGTTTGAACTTTCAATTCTATGCAGAATCCAGGAGGACATTGCTGGCAGATGATAATATATGTGTGTATTTGTGTCTATATAAACATACCGGGCAAACTTTGTGACGTGACACATGGTCCCTTTTCCCCAAGGAACCATGGTGGTGCAACAGTTAGAATGCAGCATTGCAGGCTAATTCTGCCAACTGCCAGCAGTTCAATCTTGATCTGTTCAAGGTTGACTCCATCCTTCCGAGGTGGGTAAAATGGGGACCAGGTTGTTGGGGGCCATATGCTGACTCTGTAAATGGCTTAGAGAATGCTGTAAAGCACTATGAAACAGTGTATACATAATTGCTATTGCGCCTCCCCCCTTGACCTCTATAGTTAGGGGCTCCAAAGCTTCTGATGCTTTGGGTCTGAGAAGGCTTAGCAAAATGGTCCTATCCTTATGGCCCCTAACTGTAGAGGTCTAGGGGAGAGGCTAAATGGGGGGAAGGAATCGAGCATGTGTCATGTCACAAAATCTACCTGTTGTAGTTTTACATATAGTATGTGAGTCACAATGCAGGCATGGAGACATCATAATGTCCATTTCATTGTTTTGTAGGCCTTGACATTCATTTGGTGACTAATTGAGATTACAATAACACTGAAGAAAATGACTTAAAACCAGTCACACTTATGATTTCATAGCATCTGCATAGTCCCCTGATCACAATACAGTCTTGTGGCAACTGGGATGTATTTGCAATGGTTGCAGCATCCCAGAGTCATGTGTTCGCCATTTGTAACCTTCCCAGCCAGTTTCTGACAAGCAAAGTCAATGGGAGGAAGCTGGATTTGCTTAATGACTGCAGTGATTTGCTTTACAACTGTTGAGAAAAAAGGTTGTAAAATAGGGCATGACTTAACAACTGTCCTGTTTATCAGTAGAAATTCTAGTCCCAGTTGTGGTTGGAAGTTGAGGAGTACCTATAATTTTGGTTGGGAACAGATGCCCATGTCTCTTTTTTTAGTCTTTTGAGTCAGTGTTGACTCCTGGCTACTGCCTGAAAAATGCCTGTAATTTTCTTGGTTTTTCAGAAGTGGTTTGCCATTACCTCCTCCCTGTGGCTGACAGAAAGTGACTGGCCCAAGGTCACCAGACATCACAGTCTCTTGATTTCTAGCCTGCTGCCTCAGTCAACATACCACAATAGCTCTTGCCTATGCTGATAACTGTAATAAAAATTTTAAAAGGCAATAAAGGGAGAGAGAAAGACAGCAAGCAACCTTTAATTTCAGTATTTCTAATTAAAAAAAGACGAGTGTCTGAATATGATTCTCTTCATTGAGGTCAAGTCACAATACAGGTGCCTCTTCTGGCCTTTGCTTTGATTATCGCACACATTCTCCAGCAGTAGAGAAAAGGTTCCAAATTCATTCCTTGGCATTCTTGTTAAATTTTAACCATTAAAGAGATCAAAGTTTAATCTGATGGACCAGTAGATAAAAAAAACCCCTAAGATAGAGAAATAATTTGGCTTTCCAAAATGGGACTAAAGATTTGGTGTTAGAATCGGAAATAGCTTTAAAGAATGGATTGAAGCTTCAGCTTGGTGTTTGATGGAGAGTATCATTTTGAAACACCGAAAATTAATTTTAACAGATAGAAAATAGATTTTAATGAGGAAGTTTCTTCATAGAACTGAAGAGAACTCACTGAGAAAATGATACAGGTAGTCCCCAATGTATGACTACTACGATTGAGCCTAAAATTTCCTTCACTAAGTGAGACAATTGTTGAGTGAGTTTTGCCTCATTTTACAACCTTTCTTGCCACAGTTGTTAAGTGAATCACTGTAATTGTTAAGTGAATAACATGGTTAAGTGAATCTGGCTTCCCCATTGATTTTGCTTGTCCCAGGATCACATAACCCTGGGATACTGCAACTGTCATAAATACATGCCAGTTGTCAAGCGTCTGAATTTTGATCACATGACCATAGAGATGCTGCAATGATCGCCAGTATGAAAAATGATCATAAATTTCTGTTTTCAGTGCCATTGTAACTATGTGAATGGTTATAATTCGAGGACTACCTGTATTCTCCTTTATTAATTATACTTTTTATTTCTCCTCTCTCTAGCTTGTTTCCCACCTGCCCCATATTGGATGGATGGGGATGGATGAGGAAAAATATTCAGGTCTATAAAAACACTTTCTCTGGCTGGAAAACAGATCTTTCTTGGCGCCTCAGATTTTGTTTTATTTTGAATGTAGACCTGGAATGGTTAGCTGTTTCTACAGGGCTGATGGTTTCAAAGTGGCAGTTAATATAAACCTTCTTGGCCTTCTGGCTGCCAACTCCGTAACAGTTTGTGTGCTTCACAGCAGGCAGCATGAACGCTTGCAAAACAAGTAATTTGTATGAGAGAAAGCTAAAGGGAGGAAAATATACCTTGTTTATGGGAAAGGCTCTTTTAAGAAATGGTGGCCATTCTTAAAGCAGGGGTATCCAACCTTGGCAACTTGCAGACTTATGGACTTCAACTCCCAGATTTCCCCAGCTAGTATGGCTGGCTGAAGAATTCTGGGAGTTGAAGTCCACATGTCTTCAAGTTGACAAGGTTGGTCACCCCTGTCTCAAAGCATGGCCTGGAAATAGGCCTTTGGAACTGAGGCCCAGAGAAACCCCAATATGGCAGCTGCAACCATCAATTGAAGCCCTGCCCCTTTTTATATCTTGACAGGTGGAAAAAAGGGAGGAGTTTTGAACATTCCATCCTGGCTGCCATTTTGACTGGATGGCCCTGATCAGGGAAGAACTGAAATTGAAACCTAATGAAATGAAAATGAAATAGAGGGAACTTGACGTCTAGCCCTTGATGATGGCATTATTTTGCTGAGTGCTCAATTAAAAGATACCCCTTGGAAGGAAAGATATGGGAAACCTAGACAGCATATTAAAAAGCAGAGACATCACCTTGCCGACAAAGGTCCATATAGTCAAAGCCATGGTTTTCCCAATTGTAATGTATGGCTGTGAGTATTTTACTATAAGAAAGGCTGTGCATTGAAGAGCTGATACTTTTGAATTGTGGTGCTGGAGAGGACTCTTGAGAGTTCCTTAGAGTGCAAGGGGATCCAATCATTCAACCCTAAAGGAAATCAATCTCGACTGTTCTCTGGAAGGACAGATACTGAAGCTGAAGCTTAACTATTTTGGCCACCAAATGAGAAGAGAGGCCCCATTGGAAAGGAGTCTGATCTTGGAGAGAGAATGAGATGGTTAGATAGTGTCATTGATGCAATGAACATGGATTTGGGCAAACTCTGGCAGAGCGTGGAGGATAGGGGGCCTGGTGTGCTGTGGGCCATGTGATTGTGACATGACTTAACACCTGAACAACAACAACACTTTGAATGAAGGCTCCAATTTTATTTCTTCCTTCTCTCAATATTTTGTTAAAGCACTATTAAATTGTCCATAAGCAGTGCTTTCAGCCCTTTCCGGGGCACATATTCATTAAAACCCCAGAGGGCTTAATTAAATCTACCTGTTGTATTTTTCTACTAAAGCCTCAGTTTCTAGCAGACGAGAACTCAAGAATCATGTTTCTTCTTGTTGTGCATTTATTTTCTCCTCCCTCTCCTTTCATCCACTTTTGTACTGAAGAATGAATCGGATTGAAAAGATATGAAATCAAATACAACTCTTTCTCAGCAATACCTGTTTTCTGAGTATGTGCTTTTTGTTTGTTTGTTTCCAGTTCTCTTCTAACAGAAATAATATTCAGTGAGCAGAGCTATAGGGTAATTTTGTCAATAGCTAAAATTCCCCCTCATGTCCCCTCCTTGCAACACAATATTTATTCTCTCATTCCATGGGGGGGCATGTTAGCCTTGAGAAATCATCAAAATCAAATCTTGTTTGTGGTATTCACACTTATTTTTTTACAATTGCTTTTCCCTGCAGAGAACTCAGCTTTGATGTTTTGCCTCTGTTAATTTTATAAATTTTATATATTTTATTTTCCAACTAATTAACAGAAGGAAAGGCATTCTCCAATTAGAAAAATCCGCTAATGGGTATAACAGTTTCTATTAGTCTAACCTGCCTGAAGAATGAGCCTGAGAGTCAAGTTATCATGTCCTCGTGGGTGAAAGACTAAGATGAAACTGGGAGGTTCCAGTCAAGGAGGGGCTTGACAATTTAGTCTGATTGGGCAGGAGGACTGAAATAACCCATTGGTGGATTCTTCAATCATGCTGGAGAAGAACAGATGTAAAATAACCTTCCTGTCTGGTATAGCAGAGTAAGGTAGGGAATGAGATTGGTATAGAACAGGTAGTTCTCGACTTACAACAGTTTGTTTAGTGACTGTTCAAAGTTTCAACGACACCAAAAATAATGACTTATGACCGTTTTTCACACAATCGTTGCAGCATCTAATCAAAACTCAGATGATTGGGAACTGGTTCATATTTATGATGGTGGTAGTGTCCTAGGGTCATGTGATCAGCTTTTGCGACTTTCTGACAACCAAAATCAATGGGGAAGCCAGATTCGCTTAACAATCGTATTACTAACTTAACAACTGCAATGATTCACTTAACAACTGTGGCAAGAAAAGTCGTAAAATGTGGCAAAACTCACTTAACAAATGTCTCACTTAGCAACATAAATTTTGTGCTCAATTGTCATAAGTTGAGGACTACCTGTATTCTAGTGCTTATATTTTCACCTACTTACAGTATTTTCCATCTTCTTTTAAATCTTGATTTGTATCCTTACTATCACATGATCCCAGGATGCTACAGCCATTGTAAATACATGCCAGTTGCCAAGTGCCCAAACTTTGATCACATGATTATCATGGGAAAGCTCTAATTGTTGTAATTGTGAGGGCTGGTCATAAGCCACTTTTTTCAGTGTCATTGTAACTTTGAAGGGCGGCCAAACAAATGATTGTAAGTCGAGGACTGGCTTTATTACCATCTTTCTCTCTGCCTTCTCTGCATTCCACCATTGATCTCACCAGGCATTTAGAATCTTTGCATGCTTTGATCTTTGTAATGTGAAGTAGTTACTGAATTAATCCCCATTTTCTAAATAAGAACATAGAACAACTCTTTTCTAGTCTAGTACAGATGAAGTAATGAGGCAATTTGTTTTGCTTTGCAGTTTGCCATATGGATTTTGGCCTTTGGGTAGAAATGCAGATTATGAATCAATTAAATGAACTTGTCCTCCTCCTTCTCAACCTCAATTGAAACTGGGACTTTTCCACTCCAGAGAAACAAAGGAACTTCATTCTGTTCAATCAGGTCTTGCACTGAGAAGTATATATAGGTCCTGAGGCATCTGTTTTATTGGTTTATGATCTTTAGAAAGTCTAGTCTGGGTAACAGTTAAGGAAGATAAGTTGAAATTTAGTTGGTCCTCTTAGATAATTTTGCTTTACTGAGGTATTTGTTGAATAAGACTTGGTTATTGCTAGTATTATAGTAAAGGATGGATGTAATCTTTATTAAAAACAACAAGTGAATGAATCTTTGAGTATCCCAAATGTGCTTTTCAAAAGGCAAGTGTGGACTGTCTTGGTTTTTCCTTGAAAATGTTTTGCTTGTCATCCAAGAAGCTTCTTCACACCTGACTGAATGGTGGTGAATGGAAGAATTTATATTCCGCACCCATTTTCACTCAGATTCAGATGAACCTGAGGGTATAGATAAACCCCCAAGTGGCCTCAACTACTCTCAAAGAGCCTGACCTTCAGAGTACTAATGACCAGATGACTGAAAAGAGTATAAATCCTTCCATTCCCCACCATTCAGTCAGAACTGAAGAAGGTTCTTGGATGACAAGCAAACATTTTCAAGGAAAAACCAAGAAAGTCCAGTTGCTTTTGAAAAGCACCTTTGGGATAACCATGTCTTAGATCAGTGGTGGTGAACCTATGGCACGCGTGCCAGAGGCGGCACTCAGAGCCCTCTCTGTGGGCACGCGTGCCATCGCTCCAGCCCCGCCTCCCCCATGGCCCCCTCCTCACCAGCAGCCCCCCTGGAGAAGAGTGGCCCCCAGGTGCAGCCAAGAACATGACAGCTGGGCAGCAGGGACAAGCTCCGTCACATGTAGATGATGCTGCGGGGTGCAGGCGGAGGACGTGGCCGCCATGGCGCTACAGGGCCACCTGGGCGATCTCCGGCGGGCCATGGAGGCAGTGGGCGGATCAGCGGGTGGGTGTGGGTGGGACAGAGTGAGGGCAGGTCTGGATGGGGTGGTTTTGGGGCACTCAGTCTCTAAAAGTTTTGCCATCACTGTCCTAGATGATTGAGAATCTCTATAGAATCTTTTGAGTAATTTATAGTTTGTCCAGCTCATAGCACTATGTATATAGACAAAGGATATGCACCTTGTTTTGCTGACATAAAGTAGATTACTCTGAATTCTTCTTCCAGTGTCAGGTATGAACAGCCAGATCCATGCATGAAGAGTTCAATTAGTTGTTTATTGCTCAAGCCCGCACATAGCAATCCTCTCAGACATACAGTTTGTATCTGTGTAAAACTAGGCAAGGTTCAATAACATACATGGGGTGGTGGTCATACTTCGCCCTCTTGTGCCCACATAAGGATTTCAGACTAATACCTCATTTGACTCCTTTCCCTGGCTTAGCCAGTCTCTCAGGAACATGCAGCTACCTCTTACCATCTTCGTTTCATGGGCTGGAGTGATATTTTATCATTTCTGGTGCTTGCAGTCTCTCTTCGCATACTAAGTAGACATCTAAGTCTGCCTGAAGGGCTCTCACAACAGAGATTCTAATATTGTCAATGGGAGTAGCAGGACATATTTGTGAAGAAATGCTTTATTTCAGAAGTCTCCAACCTTTCTTGGTTGGTGGACTGGAGGGAAAGGGTGGGGGAAGCATTTTACGTGTGTGCATGTGCACACACACAAAATAGGGCCGCAAGCCCACACGACACAAAGGGAGCACCTGCATGACACTCGCTAGCATTGCCCCATTTTCACTGTGCAGGCGCTAGCTAGTGGGGGTGAATGCGCATAATGGCCCAGCCTGTTCCGCAGCCCAGTGGCCAGTAGACCACGGCCTGCTAGTGGGCCATGGCCCACAGATTGGGGACCCCTGCTTTATTTGACCAACAGGTCCATTTTCATTTGAGGAATTTGTAAGAATGGTTCATAATAAGGAAATGGGAGGATGGGGCTTACAGCCCCGATGGCCCCATTTGGTTCTGTAAGGAGAACAGATCTCACATGCTGGAAGCATATTAAATGTTTCAGTTTATAATTTACTGTTCCAGCTGCAGATTATCAGAAGGAGGAGTGCCTCTGCATTTGGAGCTTTTTCCAGAAATTATTCTACTTAACAGTACTTAAAATCTGAGGAGCCAAATGCAGTTAGCATTAATCAATATTCTAACTGGTGAACCAGCATTATGTGAAATTTCTGTGAAATAGTAGCAGCTCTGTTGCAAGCTCTGTTTTGGGATTTTATTCCCTTTTCAATTTGATGAATTAAAAATAGAATGTGCAGGAATTTGCACACATTTTTTCCAGCTCTCCTTGAACATAATAAACCTTGTAATTTTGGTTCCATTCTGGACTGCAGTGTTCAAAGAATTGCAATCACAGTTTGCAAGTGTATTCAAGCTTTAAAGATCTGAAGGCAACAAACTGGGAGAGGGGAGAAATCAGATAACATGAATCTCTCATCCATCTTCAGATATAAATAATTCTCCATGTAAACAATCATGAAGGCATATCCTATAGCTTACAGTGCTTATTAAGGATTGATTTTAAGGATAGTTGCTGAAATTTCCCACTTGTGAGCAAAGTAAATCTTTGTGTTTACAGCTCTTAAAGGTAGAAGGATTTGTAGAAGTGTAATCTATTGACCATTAACTTAAAAAAATACAATTTAAAAACATTGGTTTGTTTGTAAATAAATATAAAACACTTTGGAGCAAGGCATTCAAATTTTACATACAGGTAGTCCTTGACTTAACAATCACAGTTAAGCCCCAAATTTTCTTTGCTAAGTAAGACAGTAAGTTGTGCCTGATTTTATGACCTTTTTTGGCCATGTTTGATAAACAAATCACTGCAGTTGTTAAATGAATCATGCAGTTGTTGAATCCAGCAAAGTTTCATTTAGTTGAAAAAGTATCGGTACAAGTCTTGATGGTGTGCTCTGAACAAAAATCAATATATTTTAAATATTGTCCCTGAGGAACAACAGTGAAAGAGGGATCTCATCTTGACATCTTGTTCTTGACCTTCCTGAATATGTCTGGTTGCTTCTGAATGAAACAATGCCAGATTGGTCCTGCAGTGCTCTTTTTATGTTCTTAACAACTCTTGGAAGGATATATTGGGTATTTGCAGGAGAGCAAGGTATTTTGTTTTAAATAACACAACTTTATGGGGAGAAGGGAGCAAGCGCTGCAGATAATGGATTTATTTGAGAACACAAGTTACGAGCAGGCACTTCTGCTAGTAATTCTCTAAAAGCAAACCTGTGACAGTATAAAAGCTTTTTTAACAGCGCTGCATATTGGACCAGTTCAGAAAGCATTAAAAGCTATAACAACAAGGAAAAGACAATGAAAAAAGATGCATTTGCCGACTTGTGGGTTAAGTTCTGCGAATAGCTGACGGGGTTCATTTTTACTTGTTTATGGGGTGAATTGCACAGTTGTATCTGTTCCTCATCTCTCTAGATAGTTGAGCATCTCAGTATTTTCAGGTGCACCCAATTTAATGAGCTCTGCTGTAAACATCAAGGCAAAAGTGGGATGGCTAACAGTAGAAAGAAACTTCATATGTTTATAACACTGTGAAATAAAACTGCCTTGCCATAAATTGGCTACAGGCAGGGAACGCAAAAGATTCATGCTCTCAAATAATAGGTGGTAGTTATCTCAGGTGGATCATTCAGCAACTCTTCCTGGATTAGCTGTCATTCTCTTCTGTTTTGACATTTCTTTCCCATTTAACCCCTTGCCAACCAAGGAGTTGGTCTGACCTGAAGACTGGAACATGCTGAGTCAAAGAAATTGGTCCAGTTGCCTGACCCATTTCCCAAATCCAGAGGTCCATAAGGGGTTCCTGCAGGCCACTTTAGCTGACTGTGTTCAGCAGGTCAGCGGTTCAAATCTCACCGGCTCAAGGTTGACTCAGCCTTCCATCCTTCCAGGGTAGGTAAAATGAGGACCCAGATTGTTGGGGACAATGTAAATATATATATACATTGCTTACTGGTGTACACCGCTTAGAGAGTGCTTGCACTTAAAGTGGTATATAAGTCTCATAAATAAATAAATAAATAAACATCTGTTGGGAATCCAAATTGTTCCACCACCTTATTTGCATCCTTAACTCTGCCTAGTGATTCAGACTTCTGAAATCACTTACCCATATCCAATATGGTAGCCTACTGTGTAGAGGAGAAGGAGGAGGAGAAGAAAGAGAAAAAAGCTTGTGCACAGGTGCAAGAGAGAGAGAATGGTGGGACCTCAACCGCTTAGTTTGTGGCTCCATCATCTTTTGGGGTGTTGCCAGCCACCGCTGGCAAACAATGTAACTTGGATAGTCAAATATTTTTTTTCCCTGTGTCAGAAGCACCGAGATGCTTCTGAAGTGAAAGGATCAGCCAGTGACATCACCATTGGATGCCCAATTGGGGGCTCCTTTCTTGTTCCTATTAAGTTGTCCACCAGAGTGATGCTCATCTATCCATTCATGGTTGCCCCCTTTCAAAGTACTGGTTGGCAGGAGCTGGAGCAAATGATGGGAGCTCTACCCTGCCACGTGGCAGCAACTAGGTCCCGAACATGAGCCTGCTGATGGTTAGCCCTGCGCCTAACCATGTGAGTCATCACACTCCTTTTAATTGAAGAATTGAGCAGCACTTTCAAGACCAGAAGACTGTAGAGACTGTTCAGCAGGGTGACTAGGGGCATCTAAAGTATTAAGCATTGCTGAGCTTTTCTCAGGGACATACTCTCTAGTATGAACTGGGGTAGCTTGTGCAATTGCATCAGGATGCTTCCAGTCCTGTGGATCATTTTTATTACTGCATTTGGAAAGGATTGTGGATGCAGAAGACCAAAAAAATGGTGGACATTTTAAAGCCTTCTTCCATCTCCATTAATCTGTGGTTTCTCTGTGTGCCTGTTTGAAACCCTGTTTAAAACTCTTAGCTGGAGGAAACGGATGGTGGCGATCAGTTAATGGATTCCTGTTTAGTAATTGTTTCATCCATCCGATACTATTGAAAAGCCCCTTGAGCAGAATATCGCTGCAGGGGAACAACGCTCTCCAGAGCAGCAACCTAATTAATGAACCCCGTTGCCATTTAGACCAGCATTATGCAGTTTGCTTTGCTTGTCAGGAAAGATCTGTCTCTGCCACATTATGTTGCTGCCACCCAGGAAAGAGATTGTCTGGGAAGGAAGAGGGGCTTCTGTTTGAAAGACAAGACAAGGAAAGAAGTATTAGTGACCTCTTCTCAATTGTTATCTTTGATCATCAAAAGATGGTTCTACCTTTTCAGCCACATGATCCTTTCTGTAAAGTCTTCTGATTCAAAAAGAAAAAAGACCGCTTTAAACAACGTAGGGGAAACCATCTACAGGTAGTCCTCGATTTACAACAGTTCATTCAGTGGCTGTTCAAAGGTACAAAGGCATTGGAAAAAATGACTTATGACTGGTTTTCACACTTACACTGTTGCAGCATCCCCATGGTCATGTGATCAAAATTCAGGCGTTTGGCAACTGGTTCATATTTATGAGGGTTGCGGTGTCCCGGGTGTCCAGCCCTCCCCGGCTCAACATACAGGAGTGGGGGGAGGTGGAGGACGGCACGTTGGGGGAGAGGACGGTCAGTACCGGTTCCACGCAGCTCACCGTCTGGGCTGCAACAACCTTCCCGGCGAAATGCAGCTCACTGTCTGGGCCGCAACAACCTTCCTGGCGAAGCAGTCTGAATGGCGGTGCTCCGGCAGTGGCGTTTGAACCGCCGGACAGCTGACAGGATGGACGCCAAGCGGAACGCTGGATGACATTGGGAGCTGCACCCACATGGTGGAGAGGCCAGAACAACTGATGAGCGGCAGCTGATGAGCGGGAGAGCTGCGCTGTTAGGGTGGGGCTTCCCAGAAGGCTGAAGACCATTCAGATGAACAGGAGGGAGGGGGTCAAGCTGGGACAGCTGCTGCGCTTTGGACTAACTACAGCCGGATGCTTGTTGGGTGATTGGAGGGTGGGATTGCTGGCTAGTTGGGCGGAGGGTAGGGTGTCAATGAGGCAAGTGCATTTAACCTGCGCTAGAAGGCGGTTGCTCCCAGCACGAACTTCGTTCAGCAAGGATCTTTTTGTAAATCTGTGCTGTTGCCAATGATGCCTCAAAGTAAAGCCGTTGCTTCCTGAGTTTGTTTGCCTCCGCGTCCTTCTTTACCCAGGAGTACGGTAGGATTGTTGGCACTGGGGTCAAGAGTGATCCCCTTTTGTGACCTTATGACAAGCAGAGTCAATGGGGGAGCCAGATTCACTTAACTGTGTTACTATCTTAACAACTGCAGTGCTTCATTTAGCTGTTGTAAGAAAGGTTGTAAAATGGGGCAAATTTACTTAACAGCTGTCTCGCTTAGCAACAGAAATTTTGGGCTCAATTGTGGTCGTAACTTGAGGACTATCAGTACTGTAAATATGGAAAGCACAGAAGATTTACTTGTTCAAAATGATATAGGTAGTCCTTGACCTATGACTAGTTGCTTAGTAACCGTTAGAAGTTTTGATGGAGCTACCTGGGAGCTACTTACGACCTGGATTTGAAGTTCTTATGGTGGTCTTTCCCCCATGATCAGGTGACTGGATTTTGGGCACTTGGCAGCTGGGTTGCATTTACCACCAACTACAGCATACCAACTACAGTGATTTGTTCATACTTTATGATGCCTTTCTTGAAAACTGGCAATTACTTCTGGATTTTGGTAAAAATGGCCCATAATTAACTTGGTTTGATGAATGAATGTCGCAGGAGAAGTCATGAAATCAGGTTGGCCATGCTTTATGACTGTCATAACTTGCAACTGTAATGGGCAGGCTCCATTACGATCGTAACTTGAGCGTTATCTGTATCCATTTCTTGGTGATCCTAGACCAACAGGGGTTGACGTGCTTTTGTTGTCATTTTGTTTACTCATTTTTTAAATTCAAAATCACAATTTTACAGTTTTTTCCCCCTAGGGTGACAAAAAACAGCCTAGCCGGAAAGATGGATTTAAAAAATGCTCTGGAATAATGCAGGAATCTTCCCATTATGACATCTATTGAGCTTGTTGGAGCACAATCCTATGACACTTCCAAAGTTCGGAATATGTCAATTCATCATGGCCATCACACCATTGTCATCTCGCTGCAGCCAACTTACAGTGGGACAATTCACTGCAGCTAATTCTCTGTGGGAAAACTGGCCACGGAAAATTACATCCGGGATAATTCAGTAAGATAAATATTATCCGCCACTGATTCTTCAACTTTATTTCCATAGACAAAAATGGAAATAATGTTGAAGAATCGGTGGCGGATAACATATATCGTTTTGAGTTATCCTGTGTGGAAATATCCACAGTGAGATGACCATGGTGAGTTGGCCACTGCGAGATGGCCATGATGAGATGGCCACAGTGAATTGTCCTAGACACACACACACACCCCCAAAGTTGACAGATTGATGGACTTTCAACTTTTGTAAGCATTTCAGAAGGAAGGATTTTTGCACTGAAGGCATTGATATAATCTGTTCATTTTCCTTTCTCTTTGGCTTCTTTGAATGCTTGAGACCTTTGTAAGAAAAAGCCTATATAAGAAAAAGTGTTGGGTGCTATTAATACTATGGGGGTTATTAAATTCAAAGGGGAAAATCTAATTATGGGAGAACTGTTCCTGAAAATAACACTGTTAGTGAGGTGAGTATCACAGTAAACACTGAATCTACTTTAAAGTGGATTATCTCTCCATTTTTTAACATTTCCTGTTTCATTCTTAATGTGACAACCAGTGATGATGCTAATATGTTTACTCTTATTTAAGATGCAAAATAATGCATATTGTTGGTATAAGTTGGCATTTATCTGAGATGAGAAAAAGAAGCTATTTTGTGTGATAGTGTGTGATACACTGAAAAATGTGTGGATGCAAAACAAGAACTGCTTTTCAAATTCTTAAAGCAGCCACATCATTTAGAAAGCTTACATGGCTGCTCTGACCATTGTTCAGATCAGAGTGCAAAAGTTAGCTTTGCATGTTATTGTGGACAGCAGGGAATTGCCTTCAAAGCAGGCAGGTTAATATATTTTCAAAAGATGTGGTTGCTTTACCAATATGAGAAAAAAAGTACTTTCTTCATTCAGATATTTTTGTGACCAATATCTCTTAAATGTTTTATCACATTGCAATGAACAAGGACGTACATTCAATTTTGTAGCTACTAAGATTGTTGGATGAGCAGGTACAAAAAACAGCCGGCGAAGTATTGAAGCCTGGGAAATGGGTCCCTCGTCAGTCAACAGGAGTGCATATTTACCACCAACATATCTAGTACTTAGGATGTGAGGGCTCAGCAGCACAAGGAAACAACAGCCAACAACTTAATAGCCATCCATCAACAACCCAATCAAGAACTAAAAAGCTACACACAACAAGCACCATATAAATACCACACACAAAATAGCCCAAAGCACATACTCTGCTACTGAGAATTTCCCTGCTTTAACACAAGTCCAACAGCTCGGAAGACTAAACCTCTGGTCCCAATGACTGATACAGATTGGATCCTGCAACATTATCCTGGGACACACATATTCACTTCATTTGCTTTAGACTAGTGATGGCGAACCTTTTAGAGATCTAGTGCCCAAAAACCGCCCCTCGCTCCACCTCCCGCCCTGCCTGCTCCGCCCCCACCCGCCCCCTGCCCCAGCTGCCCGCAGGGCCACGCACCACATCCATGGCCTGCCATAGCAGATCACCCAGGCAACCCTGCAGCACCATGGCAGCCACGCCCTCCGCCCACACCCCTCAGCATCATCTGCATGCTATGGAGTGCAAGGACAGAGTCTTGTCCCTGTTGCCCGGCTATGTACTTGGCTGTGCTGCTCCATGCGGACCACACCTGGGGGTGACTGTCCTCTACGGGGGCTGCTGGTGAGGGGGCTGTGGGGAGAGGCGGGGCTGGGGTGGCGGCATACGTGACCACAGAGAGGGCTCCGAGTGCTGCCTCTGGCACGTGTGCCATAGGTTCGCCACCACTGCCTTTACACAGTCCTACTATTCTGTTACTAATAAAATGCACTACTCTGTAGACTGTACTCTTGTCCACTGTTTCCAATGTTATCCTCATCTAACTGATTCATGATGAAGAAATAAAATCGGCACCGGCTAATTTTTACAACGGCTATGACTGATACTGCTGTGAATCTACTTAGTATCAAGACTTACATCCAACTTACAACATGACTTGGGGCATCACTAGTCATTTTGATAGTTTAATTTGCATGCAAAACATTTCAGTATCTCATCGCAGTTGCTGGGATGTCATGAACTTTGAAATTTTAGAGAGATCAGAGGATGAATATTTTTGGCTGAATTTTTTTTCTCAGACCACCTTCAGCCAGCCCTTAAAATGGCCTGGTCTTCAAAAATCACTACAGTCTTAATTATCTACTCTTGCACAAAAAGTTATAGTCAATTTTATATAATGCTAATTTCCTAATAAACTGAGGTAAGAACATTTTTATCTCTGGGGCATGGTATTAAAATAATTTTACCAAGCTGGTACTATTACTCATCAAACATATTCTGATAATCAGGACAGCTGGAGATGATCAATTTAAAAAGATCTTTTAAATGCTTTAAAAATGCTAAAAGCAAACAACTACCACAACTGAGCCTCAGATTTCTGTTGCTAAGCCCCATTTTGCGACCTTTCTTGACACAGTTCTTAAGTGAATCACTAGTTGTTAAATTAGTAACATGGTTGTTAAGTGAATCTGGCTTCCCCATTGACTTGGCTTGTCAGAAGATCTCAAAAAGAGATTACATGATCCTGAGAACTACAACTGTCAAAAACATGAATTAGTTGCCAAGTGACCAAATTTTGATCACATGACTATAGCAATGCTGCATCAGTCATAAGTGTGAAAAACGGCCCTAAGTCACTTAGTAACTTCAAATAGTTACTAAATGAACTGTTGTAAGTCCAGGACTACCTCTATGTGGCTTAGATCAAAAGCTTAGAAAATTAGTATTTGGAGATGTTGAAGAATCTTCCCACAGCTGTGACAAGCAGAACCAGAAATTAGAAGTGGCACTGATGTAAGATACAAATAGGGTATGAAAAATTCAATTTGAGGTGAGGAAATGTGATATTTCAGATTCTTTCTTGCACGTTTCTTGTGGAATATATATGCCTGAGAGATTAGTTTTGCAGTGGGCAATGAGAACTTTTTTAGAGCGTATGAGAAGCAGTTTGACTGACTTAGACAAAAGCACCTTTCATCAGGAGTATCAGCTCTAGGACCCATCCACATAGCCTTGTTGTGTTGTCCTGGTCTCCAGGAGGAAATCAGATTCTTTTGAAACTGTCTGCCCCTATAGCCGAGAATGGGGCACCTCGCAGTGACCATTTCACCGCAACCAACATACCATGGGCCTCTTGTTACAACCATCTTGCCTCAGCCAGTTCATCACAGAAAAACATAGCATAGCCAATTCACCCTGGGGCATACTTGGGTATGTCTAGTTTAATGAAGAGAAGGACGAGGGGGGACATGATAACAGTGTTCCAATATCTCAGGGGCTGCCACAAAGAAGAGGGAGTCAAGCTATTTTCCAAAGCACCTGAAGGCAGGACAAGAAGCAACAGGTGGAAACTAATCAAGGAGAGAAGCAACCTAGAAATAAGGAGAAACTTCCTGACAGTTAGAACAATTAACCAGTGGAACAACCTGCCTCCAGATGTGGTGAATGCTCCAACAATGGAAATTTTTAAGAAGAGACTGGACAGCTATTTGTCTATAATGGTATAGGGTTTCCTGCCTGAGCAGGGGGTTGGACTAGATGATCTCCAACGTCCCTTCCAGCTGTTTGTTATTATTTATAATGGTTTTGATTTAATAAAGGGGATACTGTACTATTAATTAGATGATTTAACATGGTGGGGAATAGATAACTTTTAGAAAATAGAACAAGACTATACTCAAAGAGATAAGATGTGAATTTTGAATATTACATTGATTCTGTTATGAATTGAGATAAGGGAAACTTTGGTTATCTAAAGTCTGCAAATTATAAATATCAAATATTAGAATATTGATGGAAAACTAAAAATTGGGGGAAAAACAATAACAGGGCATTGACTGTCTATAAAGATTGAATGTAAAAATAATTAAGATACATATATACGCTAAAAATTTATTGATAAATGTAATAATGATGTTTTTACTTAGTTGATATACTGTAATAAGAACTGTATTAGTTTAAATATGAGATAGTAGATATTAAGGGAAAAAGAGAGGAAATATTTGATGTTGTAACTTGAGATTTGTACTAAAGATTTTTGTATGCTATTGAACTATTGATTAACCCAGCCACCACGTTGCTTTTCAAATACCTAACTATAAAATTTGAAAATTAATAAAATATTATTTTTTTAAAAAAAAAAATAACTTGTGAGAGAAAGATTTGAAAGGGGGAATGGACAAACTATGGTAAAAATCTAGAATAAGAGAGAAAGCTAAGGGGTATCACTCAGAAGAAACCCACTTGCATGCTGCTCAATGATGTTTGCTTCAAGAGCATTCTGTAGAGGTAAGTGTGCAAGCACATATATACATGTGCAAGCATAAAATCTCACATAAGGATCTGAGAAAACTGAGCTGTGTGGATGAGCCCTAGAGAAGCAGTGGTCCAGAGACCACTGCACATTTTAAGCCTTCTGCACATTTTAGGTAAGAATTGGAATATGTGCTTTTTATTGATTAGTTGCCCACAACAGAGGACCTTTATGGTCCTACAGCCAATTTTGATTTTGTTTGCATATAGTTTTGCCTCTTATACTGCATATGCAGAGTAAGTTAAAAATAGGCGCAATATAATTTTGTGGATAAAACGGTCCTATGGGAGGTGGGACAGGAAGTCTGTGTATATCTCATGTTTGTAGGCAGAATATTGGGGTTTCAAAAATAAGGTGAAAAATATAAAACCTGAAAAAATGTCATGCATAGCAATTTACAGTTCTCCCACCAGGAAGATGGCAAAGAAAATAAAATTAAATAACATTTATTCCCAGAAGGCCTTTCACATTTTTCTTACTATTAACAACATTTGCAAACAAAACTCATTTTTGATTCAACGATGCTTCTAAACCTTTGAACCAAGGACTATTTTAAGGGAAGAATCCTCTTTATCAATACATGCAGATGGTCTGTTCTAAATGCCATGTACAGATAGCAGTAATTTGCTTGCTCAAAATCAAAAGTTTTTGTTTATTGATTCTGAGATGATTGACTTTGGTTAGCTACTCTGCATATGTTATCTGAAACCTGGCTTGTGTCTCTAGTAGGAAAATACGTTAATGCCAAATTCTGTAAATATGCTCTGCCTGTACTAAAAAGAGTGATAGCAGTGTTTTTATTTGAGGGGCTGCCACAAAGAAGAGGGGTCAACCTATTTTCCAAAGCACCAGAAGACGAGAAGAAACAATGAATGGAAACTTACCAAGGAGAGAAGCAACCTAGAACTAAGGAGAAATTTCCTAACGGTGTAAACAATCAGCCTGTGGAACGGCTTGCCTTCAAAAGTTGCAGATACTCTTATCACTAGAGCAGTGGTTCTCAACCTGTGGGTCGGGACCCCATTTCATGGGAGTCGCCAAACAACGCAGTCCGCCATTTTCCCCCCCTTTTCCTTAGCTGTGCTACTCCCTTTTATTCTATTGGCTTTTGAAAGCCAATAGGAATTGTCCAGGCTGTCTCTGCCCTGCTGAGCCCGCCAAAAGTCCCCTTCTGCAAACGGTGCTGCACCAGTTGAGTAGTCCTCGACTTACAACCGGTTGAGTAGTCCTCGACTTACGACCGGTTGGGGGTCACGGCATTAAAAAGGTTGAGAACCACTGCACTAGAGGCTTTTAAGAAGAGACTGGACAGCCAGCTACTTATCTGGAATGGAAAGGGATTGGACTAGAAGATCTCCAGTAGAGAAAGGTACAATAGAAGAGACTACATAGCTCAGGATTGAACTGGCCTCTCCGAGGTTTCAGGTAGATGATTTGTGTAATTAGGTAACGAAATATCAACAAGCAAATAACCCTGCTCAGAGAGCAGCAAGAACTCCACAGAATCACATTATTACAAGTAGTCCTCAACTTAAAACAGTTCATTTAGTGGCCACACAAAGTTACAATGGCACTGAAAAAAATATGACTTACAGTATGACCGTTTTTCACAGTTACGGCCTTTGCAGTCATCCCCATGATCATGGGATCCAAATTCAGATGCTGCAACTGATTCATATTTCCGACCATTGCTGTGTCCAAGGTCATGTGATCTTCTTTTGTTGACCTTCTCACAAGCAAAGTCAAGGGGGAAGCCCAGATTCAATTAACAACCTGGTTATTAATTTATCAACTGTGGTGGTTCACTTAACTGGAGCAAGAAAGGTCATAAAATGGGGCAAAACTCACTTGACACATGTTTCACTTAACAACATACAATTTTGGGCTCAGTTGTGTTTGTTAAGTTGAGGACTACCTGTAAAAGGCCAAAGGGCTTTGTCTGACAGCCTTGATTTTGACTCAAACCACTGCTGACTGTATAATGACTTCAAGTCAAATTCTTCCACTTCCTAATTCTTTGAATAGGTAATTTATACAAGGATTGTAATAGCATATCACGTCTTCCTTTTTTTCTTGTGATTTCCAATAACCAAGACACCCACGTTCTAAGGTCTCCCTAGCTGCTGCACTGAGACGTTCAACTTCCCTCCCTGCAAATAACAGAGGCTGACAAATGTCAGTATTCTATAACAAGATTACCGAGAGGGGAGGGGTAATAATAAAGGACATTAAAATGTATAAAAAGTTAGCAGTCCAAGAGGGGAAAAGATTACCTGGTTCTCCTCTGGCATTTCCCATTCAACCGATCTGTCGGCTCCTTACAAATATTAGCTAATTAAGCTAAACATCATTCTGTGAAGTAGGTAAAGGTTAATAATCACTTCATTTGCCATTCTCACTGGTGGAATATAATAACATTTCAGGCAGCAGAAAACAATGCAATAAAGAAATAAATGTATTCTGGTGAAATGAAAGGATGGCATTTGGGAGGGGAAAATATGTGTTCTGAAAAAAAAAAAAAAAAACCCCAACCAACCTCACAGCATTGCATTTATAAGCCAGTTTATAAATCTCTCTTTGGAGAGATTATCCATGGTCATTGGGGAGATTCACTTCCCATTTAATGCCTAATAAGAAAAAGTCTTTAGAACATAGAAACACAGTGTTGGAAGGGTCCTTGGAGGTTATCTAGTCCAACCCCCTGCTCGAGCAGAAGAGTCTATACCATTTCTGACAAGTGATTGACCACTTTCTTCTTGAAAGCCTCCAATGATGGGGCACCCACAACTTCTGAACAGAAGCCGTTCCACTAGTTGATTTTTTCACCGTTAGGAAATTTCTCCTTAGTTCTAGGCTGCTTCTCTCCTTGATTAGTTTCCAGCCATTGTTTCTTGTCTTGCCTTCTGGGGCTTTGGAAAATAAGTTGACCCCTCCTCTTTGTGGCAGCCCCTCAAATACTGGAACAATGCTATCATGTCACCCCTAGTCCTTTTCATTAGACTAGTGAAAACTAGACATACCCAATTCCTGCAATTGTTCTTCGTACATTTTAGCTTCCAGTTTCCTAATCTTTGCTGCTCTTCTCTGTACTGTTTCCAGAGCTTCAACATCTTGTTTATATCGTGACCAAAACTGGATGCAATATTCCAACGGTGGCCGTACTAAAGCTTTGTAAAGCAGTACTAATACTTAACATGATGTTGACTATCCCTCAAAGGAGGCATGGCTAGAATATGATCTTGGATTTGAAATGGCTGATGAAGTTGGCTAAACCATTTCCATTTTATATTATTTTATTTTTCAAATGTATATAGCTGTCCATCTCATGTGAACTCCTTTTTGTGTGTGTGCTTCTTCTGGTTGCGGAGTGGGGATGTGATAGGCTTTATTTATTGATTTGTTTAGTTATTCATTCATTCATTCATTTCAATCATCGGTCATCTCAAATTCATGACTCTGGGTGGCTTACAAGAATTAAAAACTGCATAAAAAGCATAAAACAATGGCAGACACATAAAAGATGCATAAAAAATACAGCTGAGCTGAAAGCTATGACATAAATCAGCGCAGCCATTGCAGAAGTTCGGATATACATCCGGAATCCCAGGCCCAATTGAACAATGGTATTTAAAGACTTGCAAAAGGCTGACAAGGTTGGGGCCAATTCAGTGTCCATGTAGAGCAAGAGTCTTCAAACTTGGCCCTTTTATGGCTTGTGAACTCAACTCCCAGAATTCCTCAGCCAGGCCACAAGTCATAAAAGGGCCAAGTTTGAAGACCCCTGCTTTAAACTCTCAAGACATCTCTCCCAACCCATATTGATCCATCCCCAGGTCACAACCACATTCCAACCAAAAACTGTACAATTGACTAGGTTCCCAGAATGCTTTTGCTTGTTCTCTTGGTACTTCCTATCAATCTCAACAACACAACCCTTCAACCCCAATTACTCCCTAGCAGACCCCCCCACCCCATGAGTTTCTTCTGGGATGAGTCTAAAGCAGCAGTCCCCAACCTTTCTAGTTCTGTGGACCGGCGGTGGCAGGCGGGGAGGTGGGAGAGGGTATGGTTTTGAGCATGTGCATGCTACTTGTGCAAATGCAAATTTGCGCAGTCATGTGCTTGTCTGCTCCTTGTGCAGCCTGGTTCCCAATGGACCGTGGCCTAGCGCCAGGCCATGGCCCAGGTGTTGGGGACCCCTGGTATTCTTTTAGGTGGTTGCCTTGATGAATTGAAATAATGTCTTCTTAGGGTATAATGTAGGTCCTCTTGAAATGACCGTTGAAAATGGAATCCTTTAGATACCGCAGCCTATTTGGTTTTGTGTCTTCCTTATCAAGCAGTTTGAATATGGTCAGTAAATGGCCCTTAACAGATAACCAGTGTGGTGCATTGAACATTGTAATCTAAAATTTACCTAGACTAGGCAAGTTGACCAGCTGCTCTTCTCAGTATTCACGGGAGCACATGTATCTCAAAGACTTCTGTTGGAATATTTGAGCAGGAAGAGTCATGTGGTAACTCAAGTCAGCCAATGTGAAGAAAGTACTACTGTGCAAGAAGATTATTGAGTTAGGAGCTGGATTTCCAGTCTCAGGTCTGTCTCTGTATCTCTCTGTAAGAAGTCTTCAGTTGAGCTATGTTGCTGTAAAGAAGAATGTGTGTGTGTGTGTGTGTGGGTGTGTGTGTGTATATATGTGTGTGTATATATATATGTATGTATGTATGTATGTATGTATGTATGTATGTATATGTTATTTTGAATCAGCTAAATGCAGTCAACTGTGAGAGCTTCTGATTTATTTTTTCACCAGTAGAGAAATTAAAATTCTCTAACAACTTCTACATGTTGGAATGCTCTGGAATGGACAATGACAAAAATATCACTGAAAAAAAAAAACCTGTCCCTTTCTGTGTTGAAATAAACCTTTCTTCTTTATATAGAAGCTACTATTGATTTTCAAGCAAGATGGATACTTTCCACTTAGTTTTCAGAAGTTCAGACCAACAACACACAGCAACCTAGTATAATATTGTGAAGTGTATCCGCCTCCAGGCTGTAAGAGGCTACCACATCAGGAAGAGAAAAAAAAATCTAGTTTGACCTTTTTACACTGCTCGCTTTCCATTAACTTATTGAATGGTGCACTAACTCCACGCAGCTCCAAGTATCGTTTTCTTCACCCTTAAATGAAAATGGATTAAAAAGCTTAAAGTCTCTAGCTAAGACTTTAGACTCCCCCAAACAGGTCAATCTGCAGCCTTTGAATTCATTTCCTAGGATCAGATTCTGACCCATGGCTTCTGAACTAACATTCTTTCTAGGGATCCATGTTTGGGCTCATAGGCTTTCTAAACTGGCCTGTGTCTAGATTCTGGCTAGTCTTGCATGGGTGTTTTCCCTATCCTTTCTCTCAGTACAGGAAGTCCTTGACTTACAACCACAATTAACTCCAAAATTTCCATTGCTAAGTAGGGCAATGGAGTTTTGTTAGGTGAGTTTATTGTTAGGTGAGTTTTGCCCCATTTTACAACCTTTTTTGCCACAGTTGTTAAGTGAATCACTGCAATTAGGGGTGGCATAATAGCAGTATTCCAGTATATGAGGCTGCCATCAAGAAGAGGGGGTCACATTATTCACCAAAGCACCAGAGGGAAGGACAAGAAATAATGGTTGGAAACTGATCAAAGAGAGAAGCAGCCTGGAACTAAGGAGAAAATTCCTAACAGTGAGGACAATTAACCAGTGGAACAGCTTGCCCCCAGAAATCGTGGGCGCCCCATCACTGAAGATCTTTAAGAAAAGACTAGACAATCACCTGTCTGAGATGGTATAGGTTCTCCTGCTTGAGCAGGGGGCTGGACTAGAAGGTCCCTTCCAGCTCTATTCTATTCTAATTATTAAGTGAATCATGTGGTTATTAAATGAATCTGGTTTCCCCATTACGTGTTGGAAGCTGGCTAGGAAGGTTATCAATGATCCCGGGACAGTGCAACTGTCATAAATACATGCCAGTTGCCAAGCACCTGAGTTTTGTTCATATGATTGTGGGAATGCTGCAATGATTGTAAGTGTGAAAGCCAGTCATAAGTCACTTTTTTCAATGCCATTGTAACTTTGGTTACTAAACAAATGGTTGTAAGATGAAGACTGCCTATATGCATATGTGTGTCCTTGCTTGCTTCCTTAACTTTTGTTCCCAGTTGCCACTCCATCTCTATCCTGATGGTGGCGTAGTGGTTAGAATGCAGAATTGCAGGATAACTCTGTGGACTCTCAGCAGTTCAATCCTGACTGGCCCAATGTCAACTCAGCCTTCCATCCTTCTGAGGTCGGTAAAATGAGGGCTCAGATTGTCAGGGGCCATAGGCTGACTCTGAAACCTGCTTAGAGAGGTCTGTAAAGCACTGTGAAGTGGAAAATAAATCTAAGTGCTATTGCTTTTGCTAACTTGACCTCCTATGATCTTCCTGATGGCTTGATCAGTTTCATGGCCAATACTGCTCTTTGAAGAACTGATGGCTGGTGGACCAAGGTACTCATAGAATAGATCCCACTTGATAAAAAGCATCCACAAAAGAGACCAAAAACAAGATGGATCGATGACATCAGCAAGTATTATGGGCTTTCCCAATTGGGGAAAAAAAACTTCAGGACCGTATAGGTTGGAAACATGCGGAAGAGACCTTCATTCCTGCAGTGGATAGGCAAAGGCTAAAATGATGATGACGATGATGACTGCTCTTTAAAACAGGAGATTTTTGCTCTCATTGGCAAGTTTTGGATGGAAAATAAGGAAGCACAGAAGAGGCAAAAATGACTCCTGTGTTGATCCTCTCCCATTTCATTTCATTTAATAGTAAAATAATTGATCCCCCCCCCAAATATCTTAATTATGAATTGGCTGTGTGTGTGTTTGTGTGTGTGTGTGTGTGTGTGTGTGTGTATGCATCCATCTTATCTTGTCTTCCTTTCTTGTGGTATGCAGCCTTCCTGACTTCTTATGAGAAATAAAGATACATGGAAATTATTTTGGGAAATTCATTTGGGGAGCAGGGAACAATCATTGTCAATTTTTACTCCACTCATTTAGAATAGCTTTGTCTTAAAACTGAATGGAGCTCTTACAACTCTGATGGTATTTAGAAAAAGAGTATAGAACAGGGGTCCCCAGCCTGTGGGCTGCAGCCTGCTAGTGGGCTGTGAGGGGTTTGCAACTGGGCCATGAGCGTGTATAATTGCCCACCGCTCGCACAGCACCATCCCCTCTCCCCCGTCCGCAAATCTGGAAATGGGGAAATCTGGTGTAGAAGGGAGAGCTGGAGGTGGAGTTAAGCACATCATCAATTTAGAATCCTTATATTGCCACAAGTAGTCCAAGTTCAATCCCTCCTGAATTCTGTTGCCCCTTAATCTTGCATCATTTTAGTGTTGAACTTCAGATATTGTGTACAGGTTTGAGTAATGAATCTTCTATACTGTGATCTAGTGGATGGTCCTGATTCTTTACAGCTGACAAATAGTGGAAGCAGAACATTTTCATTGTGCCTTTTACTTATAAGTTAGAGGAATCCTTTTTAATGATTTTATGCAGTTGTTTGTTGATTTATATGGGGATGAATACAATAAATCTCTGGGATTCCTTGTGGAATCAGCTGCAGAGAAAAAATTGATATAGTCTAATTCTGAAAGAAAAACTTATACTATCTCAGCCTTTTACCTTGTTCTTGATAGATGATCCTCATATCTTCTGCTTACTTGATTCACACAGACATATATATATAAAGAAGGGATTGGGAAGAAGGAGGGGGGGTTCCTCCCAAGGCAACTGGTAATTGAACTTAGCTATGCTAAGATGTTGTTGAAATCTTAAAATTTCACTAATTATCCCCCAAGGGGACCTCAGTTGTCTGGAAGCTGAAGCCAGCTTGTTGTCACCGGTTTTCTATGATTTTCCATTAGCTACACCATATACAACAGCACTAATTGGGCAGGCATCTTCCATCAGCCAACTTGTGTGAAAGGAAGGAGGGGGGGGGGAATCATACGTTTTGTGGCTGAAGTTTCCCTACTGTGAAATACACTTCTGTCTTCTGTTATGCTTCTTCCCTTGATCGGCTTCTGAAAGAAAGCAAAATGAAATTGGGTGGCAGAGGTTTAGTTATGTATTCATTTCAACAGTGAGACTGAAAATGTGAGGATTTCTCGTACAGGAAGAGGCTGAAGCTCATTGTTAGTACAGAGACTTTCCATGAGGTAAATTTTGGCATCTCCAGGGGAATGAAAATCCTTTCTGAAAAGCTATTTGTACTTGGTCTCCCTGAAATCTAAAACAGGTTATAGGGGATAGGAGCAATACTGCATCCAGTTTTGGTCACCACGATATAAAAAAGATGTTGAGACTCTGGAAAGAGGGCAGAAAAGAGCAACAAGAATTATTAGGCGGGTTGGAGGCTGAAACGTATGAAAAACGGTTGCAGGGATTAGGTTTGTCTAATGAAAAGTCTAATGAAAAGAAGGATTAGGGGTGACATGATAGCATTGTTCCAATATTTGAGGGGCTGCCACAAAGATGAAGGGGACAAGCTATTCTCCGAAGCTCCAGAAGGCAAGACAAGAAACAACGGATGGAAAATAATCAAGGAGAGAAGCAACCCAGAACTAAGGGGAAATTTCCTGACAGTGAGAACAATAAACCAGTGGAATGTCTTGCCTTAAAATTTTTTGAGTGCTCCATCAGTGGAGGCTTTTAAGAAGAGACTGGGTAGCCGCTATCCTGGAATGGTATAGGGCAGGGGTGTCAAATGCGCTGCATCACGTGATGTGTCAAGGCGTATCGCGACTTTTTCCCCATTGCCGGAGCTGGGGGGGGGGCGTGGTTTTGACATGACGCATCCGACCTGCGGGCTGGCAGTTTGACAACCCTAGTATAGGGTCTCCTACTTGATCAGGTGGTTGAACTAGAAGACCTCCAATGTCCTTTCCAACTCTGTTATTCTGAAAAGTAGTATTGCAGTCAATTCTACCCACAGCCTGGAGTTCAATCCTGACGGGGCTCAGAGTGGAATCAGCCTTCCATCCTTCCAAGGTCAGCAAAATGAGTACCCAGATTGTTGGGGCCAATATGCTGATATTGTAAACCTCCCAGAGAGTACTGTAAAACACTGTGGGGTGGTATATAAGTCTAATATAGCTGTTGCTATAAGGGATGCAGATCAACTGCTGAAATACAAGCAACATTCTTCAAAACAGGTTTGATCTGTAAATTTTGGCTCTCCAGACTCATATTATTTTTTGACTCAGTTAACAAGAAAGCTCTTAGAAACCACTCAACTGTATTAGTCAACTCACTCTGCAATAAAAAAGAATAAAACCATGCTGCATACGTACAGAACGTTTGTCTAGTGTACAGGTGGTCCTCGACTTACGATCACAATTGAACCCAAAACTTCAGTTGCTAAGTGAAACGTTTGTTTCAATGTAGCCCCGGCAAGCAGAAAGATTGGACACATTCGTAGTTGTCATGTTCAATGCAACAGATGGAGAAAATGACTAATTTATTAACTGTAATTAGTTTGAATTAAATCAAATTTAAATCACACCTTTTTTTAAAAAAAAACATGCCCTTTTGTTCAGCAAATAACTGAAAATGTGGGAATTTTGCCCTGATGGAGATCATCTGGGCATATGGCTCTAATGTCTTTGAAGGAAGGATCTAAATGCTTTCTGATTATTATTATTATTATTATTATTATTATTATTATTATTATTATTATTATTATTATTATTATTATTATTATTATTTTACAGTGAAGTGGCCAGGTTGTTTTGCAGGATCTGTTCGACTAAAAGTAGAATTAAATGCTATTAGCAAAATAAGCTCTTCCTTATTGCTTATAGAAATGAAGCCGGTAACGTGACTTCTTTCCCTTGTCAAAGATGTAGAACTGAGCTAACCCATTTGCCAATTTATCACAAGAGATGAACAAAAAGAAGCAATACAGATAGTCCTCATTTTATGGAGCCCAAAATTTCTGTTGCTAAGAAAGACAAGAAAGTTAAGTGAGTTTTGCCATATTCTGTGACCTTTTTTGTCACAGTTGTTAAGTGAATCACTGCGGTTGTTAAATTAGTAACGTGGTTGTTAAGTGAATCTGGCTTCCCACTGACTTTGCTCGGGAGAAGGTCACAAAAGGGGATTGCATGACCTCAGGACACTGCGACCGTCACAAATAAATGTCAGTTGCCAAGTGTCCAAATTTTGATGATACGGGCATGTGGATGCCGCAACAGTGTGAAAAATGGTCAAAAGTCCCTTCTTAAAAACTTTCAGTGTTGGAGCATTTATAACTTCTGGAGGCAGGTTGTTTCACTGATTAATTGTTCTCACTGTCAGGAAGTTTCTCCTTAGTTCTAGGTTGCTTCTCTCCTTGATTAGTTTCCATCTGTCGCTTCTTGTCCTGCCTTCAGGTCTTGCCTTGCCTTCAGGAATAACGGTGTCCATCGGAGGACTAGAGAAGAAAGCAAGAAGGATATAAGGCAGTGGTTCTCAACCTGTGGGTCGGGACCCTATTTGGGGTCGAACGACCATTTCACGGGGGTCGCCAAACAACGCAGTCCGCCATTTTTTTCCCATTTTCCTTAGCTGTGCTACTCCCTTTTATTCTATTGCCTTTTGAAAGCCAATAGAATAGACTCTCTTGAATACAGTCTAATTCTATTGGCTTTCAAAAGCCAGTAGGAATTGTCCAGGCTGTCTCTGCCCTGCTGAGCCCGCCAAAAGTCCCATTCTGCAAACGGTGCTGCACCAGTTGAGTAGTCCTTGACTTACGACCGGTTGGGGGTCGCGGCATTAAAAAGGTTGAGAACCACTGATATAAGGGGATTCCCTGGAGAAATTTGGTCTTATGGGGCTCGTCTGTGAAGTTATAGCTACATAATGAACTTCCTCTCCTCCTACAAACAGGAATGTAACTGGGAAAGATTAATCAAAATGTCAGAACAGCCCTTTTCAGCCTGATGCTTTCTCCATATGGTTGCAACCTGCACAGCCATTAGTTAGTATGTCTGAGGGGCACCGGGCTGGGAAAGTTTGTCTAGAGAAAAAAACAGCCAAGCAGATTGATTTAAATCAAAGCAATTGAAATTGTCCAAGAGAAAACCAAGACAAATTAAATAATTGATTTTTTCTCCCATTGCCATTTTTTTTTTTTTTTTGCAATCTGTATGTTTCTTGAACTAGCGACCATTTAACAGCAGTATTTGAATAATTTAAAACATTGGTTTATAACTGTATAGAACCTTTTTATGCTATAGTAAATTAACTTTAAAGCATTGTGTCGAAAGAAGCCCAAGGTCTTTTGACACTGCAGATTTTATAACTGCAATTTCAGGAAGCTTAAGATCAAAGTTAAGATTCTTCAAATTGAGAAGCTTGAACTAAAGTAACATCTGGGACTTTGGGTATAACTGGACGGAGTCAGCTTAGAGAGGGCTATTCAAACAAGTTTAGCATGCTAAAAGGGACAATATGGTGGAATCAGAGAGAATTTTGGAGCTGGAAGCAACCACAAAGATAACTTGAGTGAGACTGAGACAAAGCTCACACTAAGCTCTTAATTTCTAAGAAATAATAATAATAATAATAATAATAATAATAATAATAATAATAATAATAATAATAATAATATAAAAAGCTGGAGATCTTCTAGTCCAACCCCCTGCTCAGGCAGGAAACTCTATACCATTTCAGAAAAATGGCTGTCCAGTATCTTCTTAAAAACTTCCAGTGTTGGAGCATTCACAGCTTCTGGAGGCAGGTTGTTCCATTGACTAATTGTTCTGTTAGGAAATTTCTCCTTAGTTCTAGGTTGCTTCTCTCCTTCATTAGTTTCCATCCCTTGCTTCTTGTCCTGCCTTTAGGTGCTTTGGAGAATAGCTTGACTCCCTTTTTAGATATACTTTCTATGTGAAAAGTTAGGGCAGGACCTAACCAAACCTAACAAAATGAAGTCAAGCTCAGCTATAGGCTTGTCTCTTTATGGATAAAATATGGAATGAGTTTGTCATTGCTGTGTACTGTGATATTTTTTGACTTTTCGGTCTAGCCCATAACCTTGATGGTCTTCCATCAAAATGCTAGCCCGCTTCAACCCTCCCGAGCTTCTTGTTCCCCCAAAAGCAAATCAAGTTTGGCCCGATTTCTACTGAAATGGGAGACATCAGAAAATCCCAGAGCTGATTTAAAAAAAATAAATAGAAGAAGGAATGGCAAATCATTTCCAAATTGCTGCCAAAAAAAAACCCTGCATAGCTGCTTTGGGGCAGTGAATAGAAGTTTATTTACAAGTAGTCCTTTACTTACAATCACAACTGAGCCCAACATTTCTGTTGTTAAGCGAGATAGTTTTTAAGTGAGTTTTGCCCCATTTTACGGCCTTTCTTGCCACAGTTGTTATGTGAATCACTGCAGCTGTTCATTTAGTAATGCAGTTCTAAAGTGAATCTGGCTTCCACATTGATTTTGCATGTCAGAAAGTCACAAAAGGGGATCACATGACCCCAGGATACTGCAACTATCATAAATATGAACCTGTTGCCAAGCATCTGAATTTTGATCACCTGGCCATTTGGTTGCTGCAGTAGTTGTAAGTGTGAACAATGGTCATAAACCACTTTTTCAGTGTTGCTTATTTATTTATTAAATTTGTTTACCACCCATCTCACCATGAAGTGACTCTGAACTGAACTCATGGGGGTGTTTACCTTAAGAGCCAATCAGTTGCTACAGTTATCGATGGTGAATTTTGAGGATTGCAGTTCCAATAGAATGTGAGAATTTTTAGCTGTTGTGTCCCAATTTTCTGCAGAACTACAGTTCCCAGAATTCTCAGGGGGAGCAGGCATTTTAAGCATAATGGAGAAATACTCTTTCGCGTTACTCAGCTCTATTGAAAGATTTTTATTGCTTTTACCAGACAATCTGAGCCAACAATCCTTGTCACTATTAAATATCAGCCCTATTTCACAATTCAATGCCAGAGGGACCTAAATAAATCTTCACACTCTTTATACTGTTTAAGCAACCTAATCTCCGAAGCAGGTCACGTTGAAAAACTTTTTCTTCTAATTACAGGATGATTTTTATTGAACGTACATTATATCTATGCTTATTGGGGAAAAAACGGGCTATTAAGGTTTTACGGTTCAAAAATTTACAGGCAACGGGGAACAGTGTTCAGGTTGGGGTTATTTTTCTGAGAATCATATCTGCATTATGAAGGTAAAGGACAATTTAGGAAGATTAAGCCATGATTTAGAGTACAACATTAAAAAAAACTGCTGAGAATAATTCACAATGCCAGCTGCTACTAAGCTTCTTAATCTTTATCTAGTTCAATTAAAATCTGAATGTTTGGGATTTCATTAACAACTGGGGATCAGAAATTACATGCGCTCTTAGACTGTAGTTGATTGCTGTAGTCCAGCGCTTATACAATATTGCTGGAAAGATTTCCTTTCAATGTCTTCAGGTAGGCTAGAGATATAATTAAAACTTAAGTACTTAATGGATAATGCCAAAGCGAAAGAGGATTATTTTAATGGTGCCGTTGGATCCAATTGACCAAAAGGAATGTGTTGGCATGTTAAAAGAGCTTTTCTGTTTAGTTTAATCGCCTTGTGCTACAGCAGAGCAGCTCACCTCCATGGCTTGGGTGTCATTGCACTAAAAGAAGTAAACTGGTTGAACAATCAGGCTCCAGGGAACAAGATTTTTTTTTTTAACTCAAAAATAGATTCAAAATCACGTGAAGTATTAGCACCGCTTTATAAATCCTTAGTAAGACCATCCCTGGAATGTTGAGACTTTGGGGAAAAAGTGCAAAGAAGAGAAACTGAGATGATTAAGGGCCTGGAGACAAAAACAAAAGAATGGTTGCAGGATTTGGGTTTGGCCAGTCTAGAGAAAAGAAGGACTGGGGCGACATGATAGGAGTATTCCAGTATTTGAGGGGCTGCCACAAAGAAGAAGGGGTCATTTTTTTTCCAAAGCACCAGAAGGCAAGACAAGAAACAATGGATGAAAACTGATCAAGGAGAGAAGCAATTTGGAATTAAGGAGAAACTTCCTAAAAGTGAGGACAATTAACCAGTGTAACAGCTTGCCATCAGAAGTTGTGGGTGCTTCATCACTGGAAATCTATAGAGATTCTCAGTCATTCCAAAGATTCTTTCTTACGAGGCAACTGGACTTTCTTGTTTTCCTTTGACGACGTTTTCATCACTGTAAATTTTTAAGAAGAAACTGGACAGCCATCTATCTGAAATGGTATAGGGTCTCCTGCCTGAGCAGGGGGTTGGACTAGAAGACCTCCAAGGTCCCTTCCAACTCCGTTGTTGTTTTATGAGTAACTGAGCACAGAACCTCACAATCCAGGAAAGGACACAACTGGCACACAACACGAAGTTGCACAAAGGCTTTTCTAACGCCCTATGCCTATGAATTGCACATTTTGAAGGACGGTCAGCTGGTCCTTTGAAAGCCAAGCTTACAGTTGGGAGCCACTTGGTATAATTATGAGTTTTAATCTTGCCACGGGCATGGGGAACATCTGGATGGTTTTGGAGCAGTCACTGTCTATGAGCCCTAGGAAGAAGGCAATGGTAAATGACTTCCAAAACTGTTGCCAAGAATACTGTGTGGACTGGTCTAGGGAACTGGCAGGAGCCAAACTAATTCAGAGGCACCATGTTTTCTTCATTAGAAGAAAAAGGTGAAGTCACGGTATAATATTTGTATTTCTAGACATTTATTTCCATTGTGTCTTCCAGGTTAATTATGAATTCTTGTGGATCTTTTTTTTTTTTCAGCATTCCTCATGGGAAAAAAAGTAAAAAGAAAAAAGTAGCTTCACACCTACTGTTCACTCTCCATATAAATGCATGTTAATTATACATTTTGGAGGATCTGCAAGCTGGCCCTTCTAAAATTAAATTTAGAATTTGAAGGAACAAATGTTTTAACATTTCCATGGGGGAAAAAATTTCATTCCTTTGGATCTCCCACACTAACTCCAAACATCATTCTTTTCTCTACAGAGATATTCATGGTCCCTTTTCTCCTTGTTCACTGGAGTGGAATGGAAAAACAAATATTACTTTCCAAAAGAAGAAAAAAAAGTTTCGAAATATGATGGAGACTCCTCAGATATCCAAAGGTGTATTCTTCTTTGAATCAAGCTTGGTTAGGAATAACTACATGAATATACCTCTACACCCATATTGTTGCATTTGGCAACAATATGAAAAGGACTTGACTTGTTGAGTCCTGAGTTGTGCTTTTTGACTTGGTTATCTAGCCCAGTGTTTCCCAACCTTAGGACCTTGAAGATGAGTGGACTTCAACTCTCAGAATTCCCCAGTCAGCTAGGGGTTGAAGTCTACTCATGCCAAGGTTGGGAAACATTGGTGTAACCTATAGCCTTGGTTTTTTCACTAGATCTCTGATCCAGGTAATCACCAAGTTCAACTCAATTAACTTTTCAATACAGAGAGTAAGGAAGATGATTTTGACAAAAATATGGAAGATGCTTCATCTAAGCCAAAGGGGCTGAAACCTTATTTAAATCCAGAGCAATGAGATAACATTCAGAAGTGAGTGAAGCAGATACCTCCTTTCACCTGAGTAAAAGGAAGGGGAGAAGATTCAGTACAAATTGACCCTCAAGATTCTGTTAGAGCAGCAGTTCTCAACCTATGGGTCGCGACCCCATTTGGAGTCGATTGACCATTTCTCGGGGGTCGCCAAGCAAGGCTGTCCGCCATTTTTTCCCCTTTTCCGGCAGGTGCCTTACCTCCCTTGGGCTGGGCCAGCTGGTGGCCCAGCTGGTGGTCGGCCTGCTCCGTCTCTGCCGCTTGCCACCTACGCCTCGGCCATATAAGTTTATACTGCGCGGCGCTCCCCGGCAGGGAAAGTCCTTGACTTACGACCAGTTGGGTAGTCCTCGACTTACAACTGGTTTAGTCTTCGACTTAACGACCAGTTTAGTCCTCAACTTACGACTGGTTCGGGGTCGCGGCATTAAAAAGGTTGAGAACCACTGTGTTAGAGCCAGTCTCAATGAAAGTAGCTTTAGCCTTCTGGTGAACATGATTTCCTAAGCCTGGTCTACCGAGTATGTTGTCATTTTGACGTCAAACATGGTTAGATGCTGCCGATTTACATTTGAATAAATCTTAATTTCATAACTCCTTGTGTTTGTGAGGGAGAAGGTTCGTTTTCTGAGCTTGTGGGTTGGTTTCTGAACATTTTGTTAAACAGGCTAGGTAGCCTCTTCAGCGGTGTTTAGGGAATGTCAGTGTCAGTGCTCTTCTATTTATAAGGGCTTCAGGTTGGTTGTGTCAAGTGAGAGTCCTATGATGGGTCAGGTGTGAGTCATCAGAGGCTGGTGATGGGTCTTATGATGGGGAGGTTACATCAGGTCAGGGTCATTGAAAGATGAACTGCTGAGGGGGGGAGAAGGGGCTTGCATGGGTTGGTTGTGGGTTGGTGCTGTCTCCTGTTGGCTGTGTGATTCCTTTGGATTGTGAGGGGTTCGTAGGCTGGTTGTAAATCAATGTGTCTATTGATGGAATTGCTTGTGGAATGCCAGGCTTCAATGAACTCTTTGTGTTTGTCTATGTGTGTGTGTATTCTTGTTTCAAAAACAACTAAACAATGGGGAACATCTAATCTGAGTGGAGAATGTGTCTTAGTAAGAAGCTGAACAGCAGCAGGTGGTGTGGTATAGCTGCTAAAATAGCCTTAACAAAAAGTCTTTTCTCCAGAGCCCAAGAAATCCTAATGAAAACACACAGTCCACATCATCATCATCATCATAATAATAATCCAGGTTTGAAAGGAGGAAACATGATGAAATGGCCAATGGAGCTATGTATTTAGCCCTATCCAAAGTTAAATACTCTAAGCAGTGATGGTGAACCTTTTAGAGACCGAGTGCCCAAACTGCAACCCAAAACCCACTTATGTATCGTCGGGTGCTGGGTGGGTGTGGCCCATTGGGTGGGTGTGGCCCATTGGGTGGGCGTGGCTCATTGGGTGGACATGGCTTTGGTGATAACAGCAGACTGGGTGGGACTAAAATGTTCAATCAATTCCATCTTTGCGAGATCTTTTTTTTTCCCGCAAGAAGTTGAAATTGATTGAACCTTTTTTTTTTACATGGCGGCGGAGGACTAAAGCAAAAAGGTTTTATAAAACTCAGTTGAAGGCCTAGGACTGGGGTGATGATGTGCGTGCCCAAAGACAGGGCTCTGTGTGCCACTTGTGGCATGCGTGCCATAGGTTCGCCACCGCAGCTCTAGAGGTTTTGATGCTTCTGGAGTCACACTGTGATCAGCATAATTGTTCTATACTTTTAGGTTATCTAGAATCCCGATTAACATACGAATAGATCCATGGTTGCATTTTTTTCCCTGCACACAGTTCTGTCTGAAGTACTATACCAACCTCTGGGCAGATCATTTTAAGAAAGATTCTGAGAAATTGGAGGGCATCCTAGGATGGTTTTGGGATCTTTTCTCTTAATCTTGTCCCAAAGGTGTTTTTTCAAACGGCAACTAGACTTTCTTTGGTTTGGCTTGAAAAGCAAAGTCCAGTTGCCTTTCAAAAAAGCACCTTTGGGACAACCATGACCTGGATGACTGAAAATCTCCGAAGACATTTCTCTTAATATTCCACAGCAGGGGTCTTCAAACTCGGCCCTTTTATGACGCATGGACTTCAACTCCCAGAATCCCTCAGCCAGCGTGGGAGTTGAAGTCCATGAGTCATAAAATGGCCGAGTTTGAAGATCCCTGTTCTACAGGCTGTCTTAGCCTGGAGAAGACTATCAGTCAATCAGAAAAGAACTGGAAGAGACCTTGGAGGTCTTCTAGTCCAATCCCCTACTCAAGCAGGAGATCCTATACCATTTGAGACACATCTAGTGGCTGATGTGACTAGAGGAAGGCAAGATTTATTAAAGGGATCCTCAAATAGCTGAATGGCCATCCTGCAGAAGATGAAAACAGAATTGTTTTCTCCTGCGCTAGAGAATGCGACTGGGTGTAGTGGATGAAAATAGCAACAAGTCATAATATATTTTTAACCAGAAGAATTTTTTACTATGTAGAAATGAATATTAGACTTCCTTGGCAAGAGAAAGTTCATCTTTTTCTTGAGGTGTTACAATGCTGGCTGGCTATTGTATTATCTTCTGAACATTCAAAGAGCAGGCAAAGTGGTTCTGTTTGAGCGGGGAGCTGGACTAAAAGACCTCCAAAGACCCTTCCAGCTTCTACTCTACTCTACTCTACTCTACTCTACTCTACTCTACTCTACTCTACTCTACTCTGTTTAGTCTCATTGTGTTCTTTTGTCATTGTTTACTCAATTGTTGTATTATTCTGTTTTGTTTACATGCCTTTTCTTTTTTTCTTTCTTTTTAGTATTGCAAGCTGCTTAGGGTAACCCCACAATGAGATAGGTGGCAAATAAATTTAACGAACATGTAATATGTCATAGATGGTCATGGATGTGGACTAAACAGCAATGGTTAAATGGTGGTATAATGGTACCTGTAGATTTGGCTTTGTGATCAAAGGTTATTCACGAGGAATGTCATGCTTTTGTTGCTGACATCAAACTGTTGGAGCTTCCATGTTGCTACATTCTAAGAATGCAGAAGAATCTCATACAAATGCGCTTTACTTTTGAAGACAGAGCCAAAGCCATGTCTGTAGCAATATCTAATCACACGAAAAGTATTTAACTTTTACAAGTTGAAAAGAATTATTATACAGGCTATTGATTGAATGCAGCATTCTTTTCTTCCTCTTTCTCAAAGTTGGAAATAAATAAGATGAGAAACGCTGATGTATCACAGACAGTTCCTGAACATGAGTCACTGGGGGATAATATGAGACTTTAAGCCAGCAGACAAAATTGCAGAAAGGCCTGTCTGTGTTAGAATTAAGGTGAGAATATCTATACCAAGAAAATGAGCCTGTAGGAACAATAAATACAATCCCATCTGTAATTATTCTTTAACTTCATAAACACTGCACCTTTTCTTGTCTTATTGATCTTCTTCTTATAACTTCCCAAACCAAAATGAATTAGTTTTCATTGAATGCAAAGCATAATGCAAAGTGGTTTTTAAAAACTACCTTGCAGCTGTTATTTAACCTCGACTTGGCACAGAAAGTCTCTTCTGATAGCTGTCCTAAGAGAGTTACAAACAAACTGTGAAATGTTTCTTGAAGAAGAAAGAACCCAGACAAAAGGGAACTTTTTTAAAATAAACCTTTTTTGGCATAGAGTCTGTGCTTATTTGAGGCCTAGATCCTACAAGTATGTGTACCCAGCATTTGATGAAGTGAGATGTCACTCCTGTAAATTCTGCTTTTAATAAAATGTATGTCAGAAAAGGTGCTACCAGACTCATTCCGATTTTTTTTACTGTGATAGACTAATGTGGTTCTCTCCTACATTTTCTTCCAAGTTATTCCCAGGATTTCTGGAGGCAAGCTGTTCCACTGGTTAACTGTCTTCACTGTTAGGAAGTTTCTCTTTAATTCCAGGTTGCTTCTCTCTTTGGTCAGTTTCCAGCCATTGTTTCTCGTCCTTCCCTCTGGTGCTTTTGTGGCAGCCCCTCAAATACTGGAACACTACTATTTCTTCTTTTCTTTAGACTAGCCAAACCCAGATCTTGCAGCCGTTCTTCATATGTTTTACTCTCCAGGGCTTGGATCATCTTGGTTGCTCTTCTCTGAACTTTTTTTCAAAGTATGTGTGTGTGTATGTATGTATATATATATACACACACACACACACACACACACATTTATACATATATTTATCTTTACTTTGCATCTCAGTTCTGTTCTGTTGCCACACACACACACACACACACACACACACACACACACACACACATTTACATATACATATACATATATTTATCTTTACTTTGCATCTCGGTTCTGTTCTCTTGTCATAATTGTATAAATACATATAAGGGTACTCTAATGACCCTAAAGATTTGTATCATTTAGTGCTATAAGAGTAAAGCCAGGAGTCAAAGAGAAGCATAGAAAGCAAAAAGTTTGTTATATGGGACAAAAGAGAGTTGTATAATGATTTTTGGCCTTTACCATCAAATCAAATCAATTAAATTAAATGGATAGATAAGAATGGCTGAATTGTAAAGAGGTGAATCCATTTGCGTAGAATTGATACGCCTTCCTTTGTGTTGTTAAATGTCGAACTTCAAATTCCTAACTAGCCAATTGCTAACAAGCCAATTCCTTCTTTCCTCTGCTCTTTGGAAGTGAGTTGACATATAGGGGGATCTTCATCAGTCTGAAGAAGCAGATCATTTATATTGGTGAGGTATAAAGTTGATACTGGTATCGGGCACATTTCTTTTTGAAAAAAAATAAGACTTGGGTTTATACCATTTGAATTAATTCAGGCCCCTATCATCTAACCTCTGCTGAATCATTTCTATATCATGGTCCTAACATTTATTTTCTCCAATCTAGCCCTATATGACTCTATACACCATGAATTGAATCTGTTGTATGTGTGTGTAAAATATGAGTAGTGATCTGATGTCTTAGAAGAGAAAAAAGACAGCAATAAAATATATGTGGTTGTAACTGGACTTGCTCTTGCATAACCTAAAGCCACTCTAGGGTTGCATTAACTTCGCCATGCTCTCCTTCCATAGTCACAGCATTTAACACATAGAGGCATTTACAGATAGTCCTTCACTTACAACAGTTCATTTAGTGACTGTTCAAAGTTACAACCGTACTGAAAAATGCGACTTATTATACCATTTTTCACACTTATGACCGTTACACTTGGCAATTGACTCATATTAATGATGGTTACAGTGTTCTGGGATCATGTGTTCCCCTTTTGTGACCTCCAGACGAGCAAAACCAATGGGGAACCCATATTCACTTTACAACTGTGCCACTAACTTAACAACTGCAATGATTCACTTAACAATTGTGGCAAGCAAGGTTGTAAAGTGAGGCAAAGTTCACTTACCAAAATGTTTCATTTAGCAACACAAATGTTGGGCTCCGTTGTGGTCCTAAGTCGAGGACTTCCTGTATTGTACCATAACACCCTTCCCTTCCCTCAGACTTCTCCCTGCCCCACCCCCAGATTTTTTTTTTTTTTTTGTAAAATGAAAATGGAAAGACTGTTTCCCACGAAATCTGTTGAATGACAGGTTTGAGTCCTCCATCACTGAAGTTGGCATTAGAGAGTGCAAGTAAATTAGACCAGTTCATTTGAACATCTTTTGTGCACGAAAGCATTCCTGCAACTCAATTAAGTGCTAGTTACTTTGCTGTTGTTATTGTTTGTTCAACCTCATTACCGAAAACATTTTAACTCATTTTTTTCGTAGCACTCGTTTTATAAACATTGGCTTCCTCGTTGTCCTAATTAGTGAAAAACAAAACCAAAAAAAAACAACCATAGTTGTTGTTGTTGTTGGTTTTTTTCCCTGAGAGTCTAGTTGGAGCTGATTTCTGTTTGGTATAAACTCCTGAGGTAAAGAACAATTTGCAGAGCAAAACTGGAGGCAAAGCTCCTCATATGTTCGAGCCTATTGGCAGTTAAAAGAGACTCGTGATTGACAAAACAATGACTGGTTACTCAGAAAGATGGCACCTATGCATGTTTTATTTGTTTTCATTGTTGCCTCAATTATCTATAATTGCCCCCAGGCACCATCCAGATGACATCATTGGTCTGCTCTGCACGCTTGCCAACTGCCATCAATTGGTTGAAATGGCAGGGTGTTAAAAAACATACATAAAACCCCTCATTACTTGAGGAGCCAAGCTGTTGGCATTTTGGGGCATCAAGTCAGGCTTCTTTGTGAAATGATTGCCAGGTTCTTTGGGAAATTTAATGCCTCCTTCATGGAAGGAGACTGGAAAATTTATTAGGGAGCCAGGAATGATTAGACAGGCAAGGTAGTTGAAAGAAAACAGTGGGGGAAACTTTCTTTTTTCTTCTCTCAGGATGACACATAAAAACTGGCAGCAAAATTGGTACCCCGCTTTTTAAAGAAAGCCTGCAGGAGTTTGGGTTAAGAGTCTGCTAGATATAGTACAGTGATGGCGAACCTTTTAGAGACCGAGTGCCCCAAAACCGCCCCGCCCCTGCCTTTTCTGGCTGTAGGGCCATCCACCGCCTCCACGGCCCGCCACAGCAGATCGCCCAGGCCGCCCAGCAGCGTCATGGTGGCCACACCCTCTATCCATGCCCCGCAGCAGCATCTGCACGTGATGGGACGTGAGGGCGGAGTCTTGTCCCTGCTGCCCAGCTGCCATGTCCTTGGCTGCGCTGCTCCGTGCAGGCTGTACCCTGAGCGACTCTCCTCCTGGGGGGACGGCTGGTGAGAAGGGGGCCACGGGAGATGGCGAGGCTGGGGCGATGGTGTGCGTTCCCACAGAGAGGGCTCTGACTGCCGCCTCTGGTACGCGTGCCATAGGTTCACCACCACTGATATTATAGCACATCTGTTGTGAATTAGAAGACATCCAGTTTGTGTAGTGGGCACCAGGCTCTACACCAGAAAACTGAGTTTTAATTTGTCTTGCACATGGAACCAAACTGGGTGAGTTTCTAATAATAATAATAATAATAAAGTTGGAAGGGACCTTGGAGGTTATCGAGTCCAACCTCCTGCTCGGGCAGGAAACCCTACACCATTTCGGACAAATGGTTGTCCAGTCTCTTCTTAAAAACTTCCAGTGTTGAGGCATTTACCACTTCTGGAGGCAGGTTGTTCCATTGGTTAATTGTTCTAACTGTCAGGAAGTTTCTCCTTAGTTCTAGATTTCTTCTCTCCTTGATTAGTGTCCATCTATTGCATATTGTCCTGCCTTTAGGCGTTTTGGAGAATAGCTTGACTAGTTTGGTTAGTCATTCTCTCCCAGCCCTAGGGAGAAGGGAAATGGCAAGCCATTTCCAAAATATTTTTGCCAAGAACATTGTGGGGACTACTCCAGGCAGTCACCATAGGTCAACACTGACTTGAAGGCCAACACACATAGTGAAACCAGGTTGAGAATTTGTTTTCTCTCTCTCTGATACATTATCATTGCCCGTGCATGCTTCAAGGCCTTTGGATAATACCCTCTTCTCCCCCCCCCCAAAAAAAACGAGGGATATAAATTGGACCTAGCTAGGTGTTAACCTTGGCTGATCTTACAAAGTAGACTTGGACTTCATGAGTAGCTATTAGGGAATTTTAGAATTGTATGCTAGACTAGGAACTGAGAACAAAAAGAAAAAGCAATTTGAAAGAAGGCAGAAAGAAACTATTTCCGTAAAATTTCCAAGAAAACTGCAGTTGAGATCTTGGCTGACAATTACTCTATAACCAATAAATAAATAAATAAATAAGTTAGAGTCATTGCTATAAGATTTATTGAAAGAAAAAAAGAAAATAAGCTAGAGAAATCGTAACAATTAGATATGCTTACATTAGCAGTCTGTTTATCGTTATTTGAATGGAACTTTCTTGCTGTTTTCCTCTTGAGCACTGATAATGTTACCCAGTTGGGTAATGAAACATCTACAAGAAAACAACCAAGCTCAGAGAGCACCAAGGACCCTTCACTTCTTGATGAACTGGGGAGACAGCAGCATTTTTCTGATAAAGGATGAATACATATATGTTCAGTGCTTAAGAAAAGGACAGGCTGAATCCTGAAAAAGACTTCACCTTGCTCTGGGGCAGTGGTGGCGAACCTATGGCACGCGTGCCAGAGGCGGCACTTGAAGACTTCTCTGTGGGCACGTACGCTGTCACCCCAGCCCCGCCTCCCCCCACGGCTCCCTCACCAGCAGCCCCCCTGGAGGAGAGTCGCCCCCCCCAGGCGCGGCCCGCACAGAGCAGTGCAGCCAAGCAGATAGCCAAGCAGCAGGGACAAGACTCTGCCCTCGCGCCCCATAGCATGCAGATGATGCTGCGGGGTGTGGGTGGAGGGCGTGGCTGCCATGGTGCTGCAGGGCTACCTGGGCAATCTGTGGTGGGCCATGGAGGCGGTGTGTGGCCCTGCGGCTCAGCAGGGCAGGGGGTGGACGGGGGCAGAGCAGGCAGGGCGGGAGGTGGGGCGGTGGGCGGTTTTTGGGCACTCGGTCTCTAAAAGGTTCGCCATCACTGCTGTGGGGCATGGTTGTTGACTGGTGGAAACTAGTCCTTGCCTATCACAAGCTGGAAAAAAAAAAGTCCAAGGAAAGTTACGTTCTTGAAAGAGCTCTTATATATTCTTAGTCCTGGAAAGAGATATGTTGCTTTTGTCATCGTTATAATATTGTAACTAGCAAGTTCAAGGAGGCAATAAAATTGAAGAGACTATGTTTGACCTTTTGCTAGGAAGGCCATTTATTGGCCATAGACAATCTCTTTGCTGGTTATTACAGTATTCCTCCATCTTTCAAATTCAGCCATGAATCAAATCTGGTTATTAAATCATTAGAATTTGATTAATGTGCTGTTTTAATTTTAGCCTTTAATAAAGGAGGCCATTAATAATGGCTGGTTTTTAAAATCATATGCTTTGTAAGTGGACCTTAACTCCTAGATCAGGGGTGTCAAAACTCAATTTCACTGAGGGCCACATCAGCATTGTGGTTACCCTTGGGGGGCTGGGTGGATGTGGCCAGGGTGGGTGCAGCCTACTGGGTGGGCATGGATGGAGTGGGTGTGGTCTCCTGGGTGGGCATGGCCAGCTCTACATCGTTCCTGTCAAGGGTGCCTGTGGGCCTAGGCAGGAGTGGGACAGATCTGAGGGTCTCTGGCAGAAGGGGGTGGGACTGGGGTAAGCGCCAAGACATGGTCCATTCTTCATTCCTCACAAAGGGTAACATCTCCCCAGCATGCACCCAGGGGGCAGGGCCAACGCGGCAGGGGCTGGTTCCTCGCTGTTTCTGGACGGCCTTGTGGAGCTAAGACTGAATGCATTTCAGCATAGATGGCCACCACAAAATTGTACATTGGCTCCCAGCCGGCCTGGGCCAGGGCCAAGGCAGCGGGGGCCGTTCCCTCACTTTTTCCAGGATGGCTTCGCAGCCACATGAAACCACTTTGTGGGTCGCATCCGGCCCCTGGGCCTTGTGTTTGACATGTCTGTCCTAGGTGATTCAAATGTCTGACTCTCTTTGCTTGGTTGATTTAACTAAGTTAAACTAAATTAAATCAACTAAGACTGCGAAGGGACCTTGGAGGTCTTCTAGTCCAATCCGCTGCTCAGGCAGAAAACCCTATACCATTTCAAACAAATGGTTATCCAATCTCTTCTTAAAAATATCCACTGTTGGAACATCCACAATGTCACAGTATTAAATACTTTTACTTCAATTAATAGTTCATTTTCTTCATAGTAACTACCATTCAAATGAGATTGCCATGAAACTGCACAGCATTTCAGTAAAACAATGGAAAATAAGACTTTCATCCCGGATCAAATGTGTTTTACTTTATCTAATAATTAGATTTCAGAGATGACTCAACTCAGTAGCCATCTAATCAAGAGCCAAATGGCTGCTGGTAGGAATTAAAGCGTGCAAAATCTCTTTTTGGAAACTGGAAAGCAACAAGTCTCTAACAGAGAAACCATTTATTTCTATCAATCATTTCTTCCAAACGTTGAAGCCATATGTCTTGCTTTTCCTTTATCGTAAATACACAGTGAAGTATTTGTTGGAAGATATCCTTTCTCTGTAAAATATATTTTTAGAATTGTTTGCTGACATTATCTCTGTAGATCCCCAAGTAACTCAGTGTGGAAGCTTAGGGAACTGTCTTGTTTACTAAGGAGATAGGAAGCGATGTGAGCTGGTCCAATTAAGAAAGTTCTAGAACACAACATCCATTTTTGGACATTGGGAGGGTCCGAATACAGCAATTTGTCATTGTAAATCACAGCTATGACAGCAAAATAAATTCATCTGCCTCAAGGAAGGCTAAATAAATCTTTAACTAGAGAAGGGGAGAGGATAAACTTACCAATATCTCAGTGATTAAGGATTCTTTTATTTTCATGGTAAGATTACCCTTATTCATCTAGGCTCTGTCAGGTTTGAGAAATTGAATCATGGGGCCTCCACAGAAGAGAGAGAAGCTATATTTGGCTCTGGTGATTAAATATAGAAGGAAGTGTCTAGACTGCTAACACCTGGACTTCGTAGGAAGTGCTCCTTTAATAAGCAAAGATAATATTCCATGAGGGATTAGAACAGGAGCGCTCAACCTTTCGGCTTGCCTAGGCAGCTTTGAATGAAGAGGAATTGTCTTGCGCTGCATATACAGGTAGTTGTCAACTTACAACCATTCTTTTATGACTGTTTGAAGTTACAACAGTCCTGTAAAAAGTGACTTATGACTGGTTTTCACACTTACGACCATTGCACCCTCCCCGCAATCATGTCAAAATGTGGTCACTTGGCAACTGGCATGTATTTATGATGGTCAATCCCGGATCAATGGAGACACCAGGTTCACTTAAGAACTAATTGAACAACAACAGTGATCCACTTAATAACTGTGGCAAGAAAGATCATAAAATGGGGGCAAAACTCATTAATAACTGCCTTGCTTTGCCACATAAATTTTGGAGTCAAATGTGATCGTACTTCGAGAACTACCTATAAAATATATAATGTAGTAGATCACGAAGGAAGATCTCAACAGATTAGCAACATCATACAAAAGGGTCCTTGGTGCTCTGTGAGCTTGGTTGTTTTCTGATAGACTGTTCATTACCCAAACTAGGTAACATCATCAGGGGTTGTTATAATAGTACCACTGATGATGTTTCCTAGTTGGGTAATGAAACGTCTGCAAGAAAACAACCAAGCTCACAGAGCACAAGGACCCCTCATTTCAACTGTGAACTACAAATATTCTCCTTTATTGGCAATTGGAATTTAATCTGGAGTTTGTGCATTTATCTGTCTACAGTTTTGTCAGATGGAGGAAAAGAGACAAGAGTCTGCGAAGAAAATGATATGGGATGATGAAGAGTACTAATTGAGATACAGGCGAACAAGAAGAAGGCAAGCATAGGGAGCCGAGAGTGGAATGAAGAAATGGAAAAGGAGCTATGCAACAAAGAAAGCCACAAATACCAGGGCAACAATTCGACCCAATTAGAATAGAATAGAGCTGGAAGGGACCTTGGAGGTCTTCTAGTCCAGCCCCCTGCTCAAGCAGGAGAATCTATACCATCTCAGACAAATGACTGTCCAGTCTCTTCCTAAAAACCTCCAGTGATGGAGCGCCCACGATTTCAGAAGGCAAGCTGTTCCACTAGTTAATTGTCTTCACTGTTAGGAAGTTTCTCCTTAATTCCAGGTTGCTTCTCTCTTTGATCAGTTTCCAACCATTGTTTCTTGTCCTGCCCTCTGGTACTTTGGAGAATAATTTGACCCTCTATTCTTTGTGGCAGCCCCTCAAATACTGGAATACTGTTATCATGTCGCCCCATTTCTTCTTTTCTTTAGACTAGCCAAACCCAAGTCCTGCAGCCGTTCTTCATGTGTTTTAGTCTCCAGGCCTTTGATCATTTTAGTTGCTCTTCTCTGAACTTTTTCCAAAGTCTCAACATCTTTTTTGTAGTATGGTGACCAAAACTGGCTGCAGTATTCCAGGTGTGGTCTTGCTAGGGTTGTACCTCTTGATCTTGCCCATGCTAATGTAGCATCCACAACTCAACACAAGTCCAACATTCTCATGGATTCTCCCGCAGTCCACTGGTGTTTTTCTGTGACCTTTTGCAATGATGTGTTAAGACATTACTGCAGGATTAAACTTGTCTTAGCGATAATTTGTTACCATGCCATACAAGCATGGTTCCTTATTCCACCTATAGCTTTGTACAGAGGTGTATGTGTACTTCCTGATTGTGTGTTTTCTTCTATCTTACAGTACTTTATTTTATGACAAGTTTGAAAAAAAAATGAAATAAATTCTCCGTCACTGGAGGTTTTTAAGAAGAGATTGGACAACCATTTGTAAAGTTTTCTGCCTGAACAGGGGGTTGGACTAGAAGACTTTGATGGCCCCTTCTAAATTTGTTATTCTGTATTCTGATCTGGTCTACCTCCAAGGGCTGGCATTGATCTGAACAGCCTCCCTGCATTTTTCCTTCTCTCCCTGTTATGCTGCAGAGTGATGCTTAATACAGATCTAATCACAAGACCTGTGATAATTCCAATTGGGATTTTTCTCTCTCTCTCTTTAGTATACTCCCTTCGTGTTTATTACTTACATGTCTGCTTACAAATAGGGAACAGATATGAAATATTAAGAACGCTTGCCTCAGTAGAGATTTGATTTTATCCCTCCCCACCCCATCAGATTTGGAGAACATGAAATTGTAAAGCTTTAATCTTCTATTACCTGAGCATTGTATTGCTTGATTCCGATTGCAGTTAAACAACATAGTGGACGGAAAATTCAGCCACAGGAATGCTGTTCTATTATCATTTGCTGCTATTGTTACCTACATGAAGAAATCATTGTGCTTAAAACAGAAATGCAGGCCATGACCTTCAGTCCCTTCTCACCCTTTCTTTCCATCTATGGTTTGTTTTCCTTCTGCAACTCTTTCATCACCAACAACAAAGGAATAATTGTGCAAGGCAGTGAAGGAGGTAGGGTAGGAAAATCTGTAAATGGAGAGATGCTATGAAAGAGTTCTATGAAGGTAATCATAAAGGCCTTGTCCAGTTATGTCCAATGGTAGTTCTCATCTCCGTTTCTTAGCCAAGGGAGCCAGGGTTGTCTGAAGATGCTTCTGTGGTCATGTAGTCAGCATGACTATATGTCGTGGTACACGGAATGCTGTTACCTTCCCACAGAAGTGGTACCTATTAATCTACTCACATTTGCATGCTTTCAAACTGCTAGGTGAGCAGGAGCTGGGGTAAGTATTGTTTGCTCACCCCATCACACCATGTCTGATCTTGAACCTGGGTGTCAACTTTCCAGCTCTGTGCTTCTAACCGCTGAGCCATCGTGCCTCCTTAAATGGAGAAATGCGATCAAAGAAATCTATATCCTTAGGAAAACTGCTCATCCCCGAAGAATTTGGAATAACACTTGCACTTTTTCTCTAGGAATACGAATGTGCAAAACTCCTTTTCTGCTTTAAGTGACAGCACTCGTATTAACTGTTCTGCCTTGTAGATGTACAGTAGGCAGCATCAGGGCCTGGAGTGAAATGACTTTTCCACTCTCTTACACGAAGATGCTAAAAAATGTTTAAACACTCCTCTCAAATCCTGACTTTATTGCTTCGGTTGAAATAATAAAAAAAAACCTTTCCATTCTTGATTAGCCCACTATCAATATTGCAGCTGCTTTGTTGATGTATTATTCAGACATCTAGCCAGTTGTACTTATCTCAGATCTTTATTCTCTTTTTATGCGTATGGTTAAGTGTTTTTGGTCTTTGACTGTGAATACAAATGACGATAGCAGCTCTGGTGTTGAGTCTGCAGTCTAGCATTATATATTCCAAAATTCTCTTGGCCTGGTACCCCCAATTAAAATAATTTGACTGGAGCCATTGATTTAATACCAGATTCTTGGGAAAGAGGAATTCCTCTTCTGCCCTATCCAAATTTCAATTATGTGAGGTCCATTCAAGAAGAGATAGTAACAGCATAATGCCTGTTTGGCTACAATTCTAGGAGAAGTAATTAAGTTTGGAATTCATATAGTATGAGGGCTAAGACACTGGAGGTGTGGTATTCTGCTTGCAGACCTTCCATTACCCAACTAGGTGTCATCATTACTGATGCACCAGTGGTGTAGTCCTGAACTACGTATATTCTCTTCTGTTGGAACAAATTGCTTTAATTCTGGATTAAAGCAGCTTGGATGAGCAGCAAAACATCTCAAACTAACAGGGAAAAAATTACTCCAGTTGCCATGACTCAACCTTCAGACACCTTTATCTGGAGGCCTGAGAATCTTCATCGCCATATTGCGACGCGCTTTGGGGAGGAAACCACTGAAGTTGGTGTTGCAGGAGTTGGTACATCCCAACAACTCTCTGCCTAATTAACTTGATCTGCCTGCTGAAGCTGTTTGGACGAACAGCGAAACATCCCAAACTAACAAGAGAAATGAGTCCACTCGCCATAACTCAACCTTCAGACACTTTTACCTGGATGACTGGGAATTTTCATCAACATGGTTTAACGCACTTCATCTGGAAAAAATGTATCTTTTATTCATGTTTCTGGGATTTTACATCAGTACCATTAAGAATTTGAATATTTTCTCTATAAAACTTTGTACTCACAAGAAATGTTTAGAAAAAGAGGCAGGTGCCCACATCAACTTGGTTTCCCAGTATTTAGTGCCAGATCATTTTGCTGCCATTATGTGCATTCCTATTGTTTTTTTCCCAAAAGCATGCATTCCAGGTTTTCCAAAAGCATGCATTCCCAAGAAAATGTTGCCATCTCAGTAATTTACTATGCACTAAGGAAAGTGGTTTTCAAAGAGAGCTGGGCTGGTTTTCTGAAGCCTCCCATTGTCTCTCTCGCTCTACCCCACAATTCTTCATTGTCCAGGATCTTGCATACTATCCTCATTAGGATGTTATCGTCAATTAACTTTGCTCTTTTCCTTTATCTTACAACAAAATTATGCTGATATATGCACAAAATGGATTTTGGCTCACAGGCACAGGGTATTCTTCATGTCCTAGTTATAGAATGATGAGTGGGGGAGAAACTTCCAGTAATGAAGGCAATTTTGCCATAAAGATTTTGTTTTATGGGACACTACCCACAACATAATCTTTGTCCAATCAATAGTCAAAAATTCAATGTATGAATGAGTATAGTAATTCAAGCATTTTCTTAGAAAATGTTAAGAGTTGAGCTACACTGGTGAGAGATATAGGATAGGATAGGATAAAATATATTGTTATTTTTTTCTGTGAACACACCGGTACCCATTAAAAATGAAATTCTGATGCCTGCTCTCAAAAGAAAATAAGCCAAAATGTTGAAAATCCATCCAATAGCCATCCAAGATAACAATACTATCCAGGACAGAATGCTTTAACCAAGTTTCTGTTGCAATGATGACACAGCAGTTCCTCACTTACCAGTTTGTTATTAACTCTAGCTTCATACAATCCATTTTAGGCTCTAAGAAGCACATTAGCTATTGTGCTAATGGACACATAACAGTATATTGTGTCTATGGAGATTTTCAGTCATCCAGGTCATGGTTGTCCCAAAGGTGCTTTTTCAAAAGGCAACTGGACTTTCTTTATTTTTTTTGTGAAGATGTTTCACTTCTCATCCAAGAAGCTTCTTCAGTTCTGAAAAAAGGCAGCAAACAGCAAAGTCCACATGAAGATAGCAAAGTCCACGTTCTAGACAGGGAGGATCACTAGTTTGAAAGAGAGGTCAAAGAGTCCATCTACATTAAGATTGAACAGCCCTCTCTCAACAAAAAAAAGGGGGGTACAACACTACTTATATCCTGTTTAAACACAGTCCTTCCAGCAGTTCCAAGAAGGCTACGCACCCATTTGCACTATTCAGATGACCCTGGGGGAACAGATAAACCTCCAAGTGGCCTCAACAACTCACAGAAAAGGTGCTAATGACCAGAAGACTGCAAGGAATATAAATCCTTCCATCCTCTACTATTCAATCAGAACTGAAGTAGCTTCCTGGATGAGAAGCAAAACATTTTCAAGGAAAAACAAAGTTTAGTTGCCTTTTGAAAAAGCACCTTTGGGGTATATATTGTGATTCAGAATGTGAAAAATGCAGAAGCAGGCCAGATTTCCTAGCATCACTGTATGGTTCCTAATAATAACTTAATAAATCCTCTGAGCAGGACCATAACTTAGCAGAAGAGTCCATAACTCAGAGGCACAATATCCAACCATCTCAGCTCTCCTTCCATACCCTTTCAATTGAGTCAACATTTTTCTAAAGCTTTAATGCTAAATTTTGCTTCTGGATCAAGACGATTAGAGTTTTGCGTTTTCATCAGCACTACCACAGAAAAGCAGTGTTCTCATTTCAGCTTGAAACACTCATCCCCTCAAATGAATGGGATTTGTAGTAGTTTTTTCCCCCTACAAGTATCTAATCAGTAGACCTAGTACTACTTAGGGAAGGTATTCAGGCGCCAAGCCAAAGAGGGCTTTATAGAACCAAAAATACTCCTTTTAAAAAAAATAGGAGTAATTTATTTATTAGAATTAGACTTTATGTTTTAATATAGGTCTATAGATACATTTTTTTATGACTGAAAGCCGCCCAGAGTTACCCTGTGGTAAAATGGGTGGCCAAGAAATTTTATTAAATAAATAAATTATTGTGGTATAAAATACAAATCAAAATAAAGATAGCAGCAAAATAGAAAAAGAAAAGAAAGGGAGATGTAGGCTAAGGGGGAAAGAAAAAAAGAATTGACTTCCAACTTTTTTCAGCGCAGTAAAATACAAATAATGTAGGTACAGTAGAAAAGGGGTCCCCAACCTGTGGGCCGCAGTCCATAGCCTCTTGGCCACCGGGCCATGTGAAGGGATGGCCAGTGTATGCATGTGTGTGCTTACACTCAGCCCCCACACTCGTGCGAGCACCGCCCTGAGTATCCCACCAGCACTAGTGCCAGCCCGAGCATCCCGCCAGTGCTAGCACTGCCCCACCCCGAGCATCCCATCGGCACTAGCGCCGTTCTGACTCCTGCCTATGCTAGCACCGCCCTGCCCTGAGCATCCCCCCAGCACTCGCACTGCTCCAAGGATCCCGCCAGCGCTAGTGCCACCCTATTTGCAGCACTCGTCTGGCCCCATTTGCGCATGCACATGCGTTCAGACGTGGGCCATTTGTGCACACGTACACCACATAATGATGCCTGCCTCCCTTTCCGGCCCACGAAACCAAAAAGGTTGGAGACCTCTGCAGTAGAACACTTCAAATCTTAGCTATTTCTATAAAGATGAACTAACTTAATCAGCAAAGCCCGTTGTCAAAATTTCATTATTTTTTTCTGTCACGAGCAAAGTCCAGATGCGGTTTCCAAGTAGAAACAAAGGTGGATATATACTTTTCTCTAATTAAAATACAGGTAGTCCTCGACTTACGATCACAATTCAGCCCAAAATTTCTGTTGCTAAGTGAGATATTTGTTAAGTGAATTTTGCTCCATTTTACGACCTTTTTTACCACAGATGTTAAGTGAATCACTGCAGTTGTTAAGTTAAAAGCCGGGTTGTTAAGTGAATCTGGCTTCCCCTTTGACTTAGTTGGTCACAAAGTCACAAAAGGGGATCCCATGATCCCAGGACACTGCAAACGTCATTAAATATGAGTCAGTAGCCAAGTGTCCTAATTTTGATCATGTTACCATAGGGCAGGGGTAGGCAACCCTGGCTCTTTTATGACTCCTGGACTTCAACTCCCAGAATTCCTGAGCCAGCCATGCTCAGCCAAGCTCAGGAATTCTGGGAGTTGAAGTCTAGGAGTCATAAAAGAGCCAAGATTGCCTACCCCTGCCATAGGGGATGCTGCAATACTCATAAGTATGAAAAATGGTCATAAGTCACTTTTTTCAGAGCTGTTGTAACTTTGAATGGTCACTAAATGAATTGTTGTAAGTCAAGGACTACCTGCAGTCAATTTTGCCATCTCTGCTGGGTCCACCATTTTTTCCATCCATTCTTCTAGTGTGAGGATTAACGCTACCTTTCCATTTCTGTGCATACAGAATTCTCACTGCAGTCAACATCTCCAGTAACAAAGTCCCAAATGTTTCCACCCCTCCCCAATCCTTATCCAGTAATCTTAAAAGAGAAGCTTCAGGTTTTCTTCTTTTCTTTTCCCTCTGGTTTTCAAGAGCAGAAAGCAAGTTTTTATCTGCGGATGCTTTTCAGTTCCACTCCATGGGTCTGGCAATGGACGTTGCTGTACGGGGGAGAGCAGTGAACCAGCTTCCTTTCCTTTGAAGGCTTTCAAGATTTTGAACTTGATCTGCCAAGTTCCTACTGTTTCCTTGCAAGATTTTTTCCAAGGCTGCTTGTATATTGTGGCCTCAGCATGACAAGCAAAGATGCTCTAATAACCCAGCCCTTTCTTTTAATTCTTTACTTCTTCTCCAAGGGCTTTATGAAGGATTTCAGGGTCTCATTAACCATGCAAACGAGGTCAAGCATTTGTTGATCTCTCTTTTGTTTTACAAATAAGTGGCTACCTGGATTTTGAAATGAAAGTGGCTTTGTAGGGGTCAAAGTTGGCAAACTTTAATTTCTTCTGTTTATTCTCTTGCCTTGTCCAGGTTTTGTTTTAGTGCCTTACATATATATATATGTAAGGCACTAAAAGAAAACCTGAATATATATATATATATATATATATATATATATATTATATATGTAAACTGTACTTTTTGCAGTCTAAAGCCTGGATTATTCTAAGCCAGTTAGTCTTATCTGTAAAGACCCATGTTGTGGTGCTGCAGAGATCCCTCCGCGTTCTTTTCTTTTCCTGCTTCCCACATTATTCTAAAAATAGTTCTTTTGAGCCATTCTCACCATGATTTTTATTTTCCATGTCACGTTATTTCCTCAAATTAACATCAAAAAATTCTAGCGATTCCTCTAACTGTAGTAAAGATACAACTTCTTTGTTACACAAATTTTTAAGCTTAACCAAAGGATGCAGAGTGTCAAAATTCAGGCTGCCTCCTTTAGGTATGTTTCTATGTCTGCTGAGTCTCTATTTATTTATTTTCTTCTTCCTAGCAGTCCACTTTTTTGGCCGATAAGCCAAGTGTTGATCCATTGGTTGCAACAAAATATTTTATTTTTGTTTGAGTTTTTATCCCATTTTTTTTTTACTTTATGAGTAACTTAAGGCAGAGAATTACAGAATAACAGAATAAGAGTTGGATGAAACCTTGGGGGTTTTCGAGTCCAACCCGCTGCTCAAGCAGGAGACCCTATGCAGTTTCAAACAAATGGTTATTCAACCTCAAACATTCCTAATACTCCCTCCTCCTATTTCCTCACAACAACAATCCTGTGACAAGTGTTGGGCTGAGAGGGAGTGACTGTCCTAAAATTACCCAGCCGTCTTCCATGCCTAAGGCAGGACTAGAACTCACAGTCTCCTGGTGATTGACCCAAAGTCGCCCAGCCGGCTTTCATGCCTAAGGCGGAACTAGAACTCACCGTCTCCTGGTAATTGACCCAAAGTCACCCAGCCGGCTTTCATGCCTAAGGCGGGACTAGAACTTACAGTCTCCTGGTGATTGACCCAAAGTCACCCAGCCGGCTTTCATGCCTAAGGCGGGACTAGAACTCACAGTCTTCTGGTGATTGACCCAAAGTCACTCAGCTGGCTTTCATGCCTAAGGCGGGACTAGAACTCACTGTCTCTTGGTGATTGACCCAAAGTCACCCAGCTGGCTTTCATGCCTGAGGGAGGATTAGAATTTAGATTGCCTTGCTGCTTATCCACTATACCTGCCTGTCATCCTTCTATTTCTCTGAGTGTTTTTGGATCTCACTTTTTTAAATTTATTTTTTAACCCCGCTTTTATTATTTTTATAAATAGCTCAAGGTGGTGAACATGTAATTTCCCCACAACATTAAAAACCCTGTGAAGTGAGATAACGTATCTGACCCAAAGTCACCCAGTCAGTTTTCATGTCCAAGGCAAGAACTGGAACTCACAGTCTACTGCTTTCTAAACCAAACTGCCTTTTTCTTATCTGTTAAGAGTGGGATTTCTATATTCCATGTTCACTTAGAACTTTTAGAATCTGGTTCCACTTTCATTTGTTTGAGGTCGTTCCCAAAATTTGGCACAAGGACAGTACAGGTCAAGATTCAATTTCCTCCCAGCAAATACTTCTTCATTTCCTTGTGAAGGAGCCTCCCAAGAGTTGGTAACTAATCAAATTATATATATAGATATATATATATATATTTGTTTTCTGAGGTTTTCGCGGGTATTTGTATGTAGGTCTTTGGTTGTTCGGGTTTTCTCCCACGTAAAATTGGAAGTGTCTTGGCAACGTTTCGACGAAGTCACATTCGTCATCTTCAGGCTGGTGTTTTTAGCTTCTTGCTTTGAGCAGCAATGTGTGGTTTTAGCTGTTTCTTCCTTTTAACTGCCAGTGAGGGTATGAACTGATTGGATGGGAGCTTGGCTGTGTTCTGATTGGGTGGAGGTGTGTTCTGAATGGTTAGGGGCTTGGCTGTGCTCTGATTGGCTGGGGGAGTGTTCTGTTTGGTTGTGCTCAGGTTAGTCTGAGTTGCAGAGGGGTTTAAGATTTTGGGGTTAGGGAGTCGTTTGTCAATAAGGGCAGGTTTCCAAATGGCTGGTAGGCGGGAGGTATCATCTCGCTTGTTCATGCTGTGTGGGCGTTTTTCTATCTCGATGGCTTCTCTGATTATTCTGTTATTAAAATGTTCACTTTTGGCAATGGTTCTGGTATTTTTAAAGTCAATTTCATGTCCTGTGGCTTTAAGGTGTTGGACCAGGGAAGATGTTGGTTCCTCTTTTTTGACTGAGTTCTTATGTTCTTCAATGCGTGCACTTATTCTTCTGTTGGTTTGTCCGATGTATGTGGTGGGACAAGTGGTGCATGGGATTTCGTATACTCCTTGATTTTCTAATTCAATTTTATCTTTGGGGTTTCTAAGGATGGTGGATATTTTTCTGTTTGTCCACCATCCTTAGAAACCCCAAAGATAAAATTGAATTAGAAAATCAAGGAGTATACGAAATCCCATGCACCACTTGTCCCACCACATACATCGGACAAACCAACAGAAGAATAAGTGCACGCATTGAAGAACATAAGAACTCAGTCAAAAAAGAGGAACCAACATCTTCCCTGGTCCAACACCTTAAAGCCACAGGACATGAAATTGACTTTAAAAATACCAGAACCATTGCCAAAAGTGAACATTTTAATAACAGAATAATCAGAGAAGCCATCGAGATAGAAAAACGCCCACACAGCATGAACAAGCGAGATGATACCTCCCGCCTACCAGCCATTTGGAAACCTGCCCTTATTGACAAACGACTCCCTAACCCCAAAATCTTAAACCCCTCTGCAACTCAGACTAACCTGAGCACAACCAAACAGAACACTCCCCCAGCCAATCAGAGCACAGCCAAGCCCCTAACCATTCAGAACACACCTCCACCCAATCAGAACACAGCCAAGCTCCCACCCAATCAGTTCATACCCCCACTGGCAGTTAAAAGGAAGAAACAGCTAAACCACACATTGCTGCTCAAAGCAGAAGCTGAAAGCACCAGCCTGAAGATGACGAATGGGACTTCGTCGAAACGTCGCCAAGACACTTCCAATTTTACGTGGGAGAAAACCCGAACAACCAAAGACCTACATATATATATATATATATATATATATATATATATATATATATATATATATATATATATAATTTCAAAGGGCATTTTATCACGTCTCCTCAGTATTCTTCTGTATGATATATGAGACACTTAAAACCCCTTGTATGTCTGCAAAGAGGATGGCTTTTTGTAATGAAATGGGGAGCCTTGTTCATTATAAATCCATTCTCCCCATAATAATTGCAGCTGGAACGGTGGTATTAAGAACGTGATCTGCTATTTCATCCGTGTGACAACTTGAGTGCTGAATGGCTGGCTGAGATGCTATGCCGTCTTATCCAAGTTGACTTGAGCTTTGCGCATTTATCATACATATCAGTGCCATTATCGCCTGGAGGGTTTTCAGAGCAAAAACCAACTGAGCAGCACCAGAGATTTGATAGCTTTGGAAAACACTGAACAGAGAAAGAAAAAGGAAAAAAAAGCACAAGCTTGTATAATGGAATAATTGCTGTGCTGTTGGATGCAGGTTAAGTCCCCAAAGGATAGCTAGCAGAGGGCAGTTTCCAGTTATTGACTTAAACAGCTGGTCTTTTCCTGCCCTGCCTTAACAGGGCTACAGGTAGTCCTAGAATCCAGGGATAGGCAACCGTGGCTCTTTTATGACTCATGGACTTCAACTTTGCTTGCCTTCCTTCCATATTTGGACTTAACCTTGGCCTTTCCTCTGGAACTGGATCCATTTGACCGGATTGAATGTCAGTGTCCAGAGACTGTGACTCAGTGATTTCTGCCATGGCGATCGAGAAGTGTCCCAGATGAGGCTCTGGAACGGCTCGCTCTGCAAAAGACGTCAGTTGCCCCCTGTGGAGGGACTGACTGCACGTGGATTAGCGTCAATGGCCCACTGGCTAAGCCGGATTCACACTGGGCGCCTCAAGGTGCTCGTCACCAGGGTTAAGGGCAACCCGTATGCCAGTCCTGTGGCTGAAGTGGTGACAAATCACACGCATCTCACAACAGTGGCAATGGTCAGGTCCCGGCAGACAACCACTAGATGCAGAGTGGCAGAGGCTAAGGTGAAGGATTGTTAGGCAATAAGGGCCTAATTGTCAAGGATCCATAAATCTTGTGATTGCAAAAAAAAACTTAATTAGATCAGACAATCCTATATTTGTGACTAGAATTGATTCCAAAGGAAAAATATCTTGTTTAGTGTAAATTAGTGTGAACAGTTCACACAAAATGGCGCCCGCCACTGAGAGGCAAATTCTAGAAGGTTCCTGAAGTTAACTAATGCCTCGCAAAATGGCGGCCACACCTAACCGGCGCTTTATTGGGGCCTCCGTCAATAAAGGCAGCCAGAGGGAGGAAATTAGAGGATCGTCCTCTCGCTTGCAGCGCTGCCAATTCGATAATTTCGGCCCTGCAGCTAAGCCGAAGGAGGCTTCGTCCAGTAAGGAAGGCCCAAACGGCTTCAAAATGGTGGCTGAGAGTGACTGGGCGCTGACGGAGGCCGTTTGGGCCTTCCTTACCAGATGAAGCCTCCTTCGGCTTAGCTGCAGGGCTGAAATTATTGAATCGGCAGCGCTGCAAGTGAGAGGAGGACGATTCTCTAATTTCCTCCCTCTGGCTGCCTTTATTGACAGAGGCCCCAATAAAGCGCCATGAGCACAGTCATGCCTAAAACGCATTAGGCGTGAACCAGCCAGCATATCCTCTTTCTGCTTAAGGGACCTAAGTCGTTACAACCTTGCTGGGGGGGGGTGTTTCTTGTTACTTTCTTCGTCCGGTAAGGAAGGCCCAAATGGCCTCAAAATGGCGGCCGCGAGTGACTGGGCGCCGACGGAGGCCAGGGATTATCAAAGGGAAGCCGAGCGGTCTCAAAATGGTGGCCGCGTGAGCAAGGGAGCCGAAGGAGGCAATCTCCGTGTCCTGGCTATGGTTTGGCCTGAAGGGACTGGGTGGAACTCAGCCGGCTGCTGAGCTAGAAGGGAAGAGAAGCCACCACCCGCCCCCAATGATCAGCAAGGGTCTGGGAAGGAAACCAGCTGGCTGCTGGACTATATGGAGAGGAAAAGCCCCCCACCCCCCAGAATAGGAGAGAAAGGGACTTTATTTCCCCCCCTTGCTTAATAGACTTAGGGAACGAAATTCCCTGTGAGGAACTAATAAGAGGCTGGAAGCCTCCAATTCTCCAAAATTGAAGGATCCACTAATGGGTGAAAAGTTTCTAATAGTCTAACTTGCCTGAAGAGACTGGGAGTCAAGTATCACATCTTCATGGGCAGAAGACTAAGATGAAACTGGGAGGTCCCAGGCAAGGAGGGGCGTGACAACTTGACAACTTAGTCTGATTGGGCAGGAGGACTGAAATAACCCATTGGTGGATTCTTCAGTCATCATGCTGGAGAATGCAGTATTGCCTGCAAACTCTGCCTGCAGAAGAAGTTTGATCCTGACCGTCTCAATGTTGACTCAGTCTTCCATCCTTCCGAGGTCGATAAAATGAGGACCCTGGTTGTTGGGGGCAGTAGGCTGACTCTGTAAACCACTTAGGGAGGGCTGTAAAGCATTGAGAAGGGGTATATAAATCTAAGTGCTTTTGCTATTTTATTCTATTGTTTTATTTCTGTTTACACTTCTTTCATTTTTCTTCCTTTTTATTATTGTGAGTTGCCAATAATAGGCAATATAGGCAGCAAATAAATGTAAGAAATAAACAAATAAATGGCCTGACATCTTAAAACAGCTGGATCATTTGAGAGCCCACTAAAGGGCAACTAATTTCTAAAATACAATTTTATGAGCCAGTGTCTTAGGTCAAACTCTGCCCTTCTCTCTCCCCTATCTATATTTAGATAATAATATTTGCCAACTTGAACTAATGCCTCAAAGTTAAACATAACTATATTACAGAGGGAAGTTTTCAGAGGTCGTGCCTCGTGAAAGCGATCGTGCTTCCTTCTCTGCCAAGGTCAACCTGGAAATAAGATGAAAATATTTGGCTTAATTTTCTGCAGATAGATAAGTGTTTAAACTAACTTGGCCTTGAGGTATCCATTGAATGAATTCTCAAGATTCACAGAAATGTAAACAATAAGTCTGAAATACCTCCAAGAAGTGATGCATAAAATAATGGAAAAGACTATTTCTAGTTGCAAATGCTCATTAGAAATGTCATTTTGTGGGGGGAAAGCATCGCTGAAACATATTGTATTGCCCTGGTAGGTATAGCGATGCTACTGTATTCATTCTCTTTCTTCTGAGGTTGGTGTTTTGGCCTGTGCTGTTTTCCTTATATCCTGGGAGACCCAGATACTATTACATGCCTTCTGGGCATGAAACTTACTGCCTTTAGTTTAGCAACGGAGTGAGGATGAGGGATTATTTGATTTTAAGGGCTAGAGGTGTTCAATATTTGGAGCAATCATCCTTGATATTCACTTTATCCATCCATGGCTTGATTCCTTTAACTTCTTGTTTTCTCATTTGCCTCTCTGGAATCTTAGAAATTGAAGTTGTACTAGAATTTTCACTATGTTATGAAAATTAGAGAGTCTTGTTCCTCCTTGCTGTGCTGTAAAGAGATGAATGGGACAACAACAACAACAACAATAATAAATCAACTCCTAATAGAAAAAATGATCTTGGAAAACTGCAAGAGAAGGAAGACCAACCTGAATATGGCATGGATTCACTACAAAAAGGCATTTGACTCTCTGCCACATGACTAGATAATCAAGTGCCTAGAAATAACAGGAGTCAGTAGAAACATCAGAAAATTTGTGCAAAGATCAATGGCACAATGGAAGACACAGTTGCAGGTCAATGGTGAGAGACTGGGAGAGGTTAATATCAAGAGAGAAATATTTCACGGAGATTCACTATCATCACTACTATGTGTCATTGCACTGTTTCCTCTGTCAACAATACTGAATAGCTCAGGCCATGGCTATGAAACATCAAAAACATCTGCCAGACTCTCCCACCTCTTATCATGGATAATCTGAAGCTGTATGGAAAAACATCATCTGAAATAGAATCACTGCTCAACACTATCCGTATATATAGCCAAGATATTGCAATGGAGTGAAAATTGAAGAAATCAAGATGCCCCACGAAAATAACATTAAGAGTCTGGATATGGAAGATTACTACAAATACTTGGGTATCCTGCAAGTTGACAACATCAAGCACACTGAAGTCAAGAAAAAGATTAGAGGTGAATACATCAAGAAAGTGAAAAAGATGTTAAAGTCCAAACTCAATGGAGGAAATATCATGAAGGCAATCAATCAAGGGAATTCCAGCCATTAGATACCCAGCTGGAATAGTGTACTGGACTTAAGCAGAACTAAAAGCAATGGATAGGAAGACCAGAAAAATAATCACAATAAATCATGCCTTCATTCACACAGTGACATTGACAGACTATCTACCAAGGCAAATAGGTGGGCGTGGAATGTTGCAAGTACATCAGATGGTTGAAGAAGAAGAAATGACTTTGGAACAATATCTGAAGGACAATGATGAAGATGCACTGAAATTAGTATATCAGGAAGGCTTACTGACTACTGGAGAGACCAAACTGGCCTACAAGAAAGACCAAATGAAGAACAGAATAGAGGCATGGGAAGACAAAGCACTACATGGCCAATACATTAAAAAAATAGCTGGGAAAGCAGATAATAACAAGACCTGGCAATGGCTAAGAGCAGGAAAATTGAAGAAAGAGACCGGGGGACTAATTCTGGCTGCACAAGACCAAGCATTAAGGACAAATGCATATAAAGCCAGAATTGAGAAGACAGCAACAGACAGTAACCATCTATGCAAAGAAGCTGAAGAAACAGTGGACCACCTAGTAAATGCTGCAAGAAGATCACACAGACTAACTACAAGCAGCAGCATGACAAAGTAGCAACAATGGTACATTGGAAGATCTGCAAGAAATATCATTTGCCTATAAGCGAAAACGGGTGGGAGGGATCATAAAATAAAGTCATAGAAAATGATAAAATTAAATTGCTCTGGGACTTTAGTATTCAAACAGACAAGCACCTGCCACATAACACCCCGGACTTAACAATTGTCGATAAGAAAGACAAAAAAGTCTGGATAGTAGACGTGGCAACAACTGGAGCACCACTTGAACACCATTGGCATTGACAAATTCACCATTAGTCAATTGCAAAAGGCGGCCTTACTAGGAACTGCTCTCTGCAATTTCTATCTCTACTTTCTCCAATGCACTTGGCAGATGGTTTTGAGAGAACCATCTAGAACCCTGGATTAGCATCTTTCATATCTTATACAGATAATCCTCAATTTATGACCACCAGAGAGCCCAACACTAATGTTGCTAAATGAGACAGTTTTTAAGTTAGTTTTGTCCCCATTGTATGACCTTTCTTGCCACAATTGTGACATCACTGCATTGTTAAGTTAGTAACATGATTGTTAAGTGAATCTGGCTTCCCCCATTGACTTTGCTCATGAGAAAGTCACAAAAGATGATCACATGACTCCGAGGCACTGTGATTATCATAAATATACTCCAATTGAGAAGGGCTTGACTTTTGATCACATGACCATGGGAATGCTGCAGCAGTCATGTGGAAAAGGTTCGTAAGTTGCTTTTTCCAGTGCCGTTGTAACTTCGAACAGTCAGTAAATGAATGGCTGTAAGTAAAGGACTACTTGAGGGACGATCCAGAGCATCCTGTCATACGGCATCACAGTCTGGTTTGGAAGCATCGCTGCTTCAGGCAGGAAGAGTGGTGAGGATGGCTGAAAAGATCATTGACAGTTCCCTCCCTTCCCTCCAGGACATAGCACAGAATCGTTGCTTGAGCAGGGTCCGCAAGATTGTCTGGGACTCTACACACCCTCTCCACGACCTGTTTCCCTTGTTACCTTCTGGGAGGAGGGGGCTTTGTGGTATCCGAAGCAGAACATCCAGATTTAGTCACAGTTTTGTTCCATACAGTATCAACCTTGTGAACTCTCAAGTTTCCTCCTTTTGTTATGTATTCAAGATGGACAGTATTTAATATTCGTATTATACTTAACCAGTGGAACAACCTGCCTCCAGAAGCGGTGAATGCTCCAACACTGGAAGTTTTTAAGAAGAAACTGGACAGCCATTTGTCCAAAATGGTATAGGCAGGGGGTTGA